>NW_027072034.1:32575027-33189670 GCF_038088225.1 Cyrtonyx montezumae | reverse complement strand
AAAAATAATTAATTTTATTCTCAATTTTTGGCTCTTTTTAAGTGGTGGCAGGCTTCTCTCCCTTTGGATGATTTGTTTTGTCCTTCTTGCTCTTCCCTCATACTCACGTGCCGTGGGTGAATTCCTCCTGCAGTTTTCCCTTCTCTAAACTCTACACTCATCTTTTGCATTTCTTCCTCTAGGCCTGTTTGTGGCTTTTTCTTCTTCTTTTTTTTTTTAATTGGCATGAAAGTAGCTAAGAAATAGAAGGGATATGGTAAAATCTGTGACCTCTGGTACTGGCTGCAGTTCTGTCAATAGGTTTGTTTGTTATTTCATTAATGCCTTTCTCCACATGCATTCTGGTACCTCCTTGTTGGTTTTCTTTAGGCAGTCTCTTACCCTGGCTTTCTGAAGAAGTGAGATTTATAGAAGCATAGAATCATTCAGGTTGGAAAAGCCCTCTCAGATCAAGTCCAACCCATTCCCACCATGCCTGCTAATCGCGTCCCTTAGTGCCACATCTGCCCTTTTCTTGAAAACCTCTAGAGATTAGTCACTTTTTTTAACCCTGTCCTCAAGAAGTTTTCAACCTCAGGGCTGGCTTCAGCTGCCTTTTAGGGCAGAGGTCTGACATCCTTGTGTGCCTCAAGACAAAGAGGTGCCAGGGTGCGAGGGATGCTGGCTGCTCTTTTCATACCCCTGGTTCACAGAGCTACCAGGATGCTCCATCCCAGGGCCGGAGGTGGGAAGTTTGTGGATGCTGTCTGAAGGACACTGAAAGTCTTTGTCTAGACGCAGCAGGCTGCCCTCCCTTGGTTAAGTTAAAGCCTGGAGTGCTTAGTGTGTGCTAACCTCAGGTCTTAAATCCAGGGCGAGACAAGCCCCTGACCTGGTAGTGGGCGAGGTGAGGATTTCTTGTCTTTGCTGTCATCTCAGCGGTGCCTGCACTCCAAACTGCTCAGGAGCAGCTGTAAGAAGTGGATGTCCTTTCTCTTGTCAGCTCCTGTTTGAATAGGGGCTTTTTCATGACACACTCTTGTTTACTCATGTTTCTCTTTTAAGGAAAGCAGTTAAACGAGGCAGTAACCACCAGCAATTGACTGCTCCATTAAGCGTGTCATAAACCAGACCCCAGATCTTGAGCTGCTCTTTGTTTCTCTATTTTGGGGGAGGAGGGAAGGAAGGCGTAGCACAGGACGAAGGTTTGCTGTGATGCTGCTGTATCAGCAAGCCCCCTGAGTGCACGCACCTCACAGCTTGCTGTCCTCTTCTGACTGCTTCTGATCCAGGTGCAGCCCAGCTGTGGGAATTCTGACTGCATCCACTGCTGAAATATAGGATTCTACCGAATTGCCAAATGGACTTGTGGGGATTTTTTTTTTTCTTTCAACAGAGCTGTTGGATAGTAGTGTGAGCGCAGGGTGGGAGCAAAGGATTCTGTTTAACCAATTTATGGAAGGATGTTTAGGACAGGTGTCTTACAGAGTTCTGGGAAACTCTTCAGGTGAAAACCAAACCAGAGCACAAGACCTCGCCAGCTCTGAATTGCCCCTTTCAGCCCCCAGCCCTACCTCTGCAAATGGGTCTGCTTTTTGATTTCAGAGAGAGTGGCTTCGTGTTACTTCTCTGGATAGTTCTGCAAAAGGCATTTCTAGAGAGGAGCCTCATTACACACTTGCTGAACAAATTTAGTGACAAATTTCACTTTCTTGTGTCTCCAGACTTGTGAAAATGAACTCACTCATGACTTTGTCGAGTGTGGGTTGAAGCGAAATCTTCTTGAGCTTCACTGCTGATTGTGCTGCAGCTGTTTGTGTAAGGCATCTCTGTCTAAACTGGGGGTGGCTGTTAATTTTATTCGGGAGAATGTTTGCGCTGCTGAGCTGGATGCACTGCAGCTCAGCTGGCTTGCTCTGAGGCAGGGCGTGGCAAGTGAAAAAGGCCTTCTGTCAAGGAGACAAAAAGGAAAGGCCTATTTTAGATTTGAATACAGCTCCTTTTGGATAACCTTCCCTAAAATTGTTTCCTTCTACAGCACATGCGCTTCACCAGTGCTGTGTTCTGTGAGGGCACTGGGCTGTGTTCTGTGAGGGTCCCGGTCTGTTTTGACTGCTCTGTTTTAAACCATTTGGGTGCTTCTGGCTTTCTAAAACGTGACACAGTTTGTCGAGTTTCAGCTCCTTTAGGTATAAAGAGCGGCCTGATAGCTCCGTGAGACCTAAACAGCGATGTGTAAATCTACAAGGGATACATGTGGGCAGGGCCTCCAGACCAGGGACTTGTGCCTTGCTGCAAGAAAGGGGGCATGAAGAACAAGCTGATGTACATCTCCTCTCCAGCACTGTGTTTGCTGTGTCTTTATGCAGTCCCTCAGGTGCTGGATGATATGGCTCTGTGTCCTGGTAGCATCCGGTAACAAATTACATGGCTGCAACTTGGAGCGTGCTCACATAGCCTTATTTCAGAAAAAACCCACAATTGTGCATGTTCTCAAGATGTTTTTTAAGATAGCCTCCTTCCTTCCTCCCCCCACCTCCCCCTTTTCCCCTTACCTCCTCTGCAAGGAGGTAACAGTTGTGGGAGGATTGAGCCAAGTCTGTTTTTTAGGTATTAGGGGTTACTTAGAGGAGTTTCTGTGGAGAACACCATCTGGACGTGGAGATTCATTTGCTGAGCTGATCCCAGAGGAAAATCACTCGAATGTGGCGTGTTTGTGGACATTGCTGTAGGCTGAAAAAGGATTCATGGGAGGTATAGGCTTTATATGGCTACTGTAGGACTTTGTGTTTCTTGTCAAATTAACTGGATGAAAATTAGCAGGAATGCCAGACAAGTGGGCATACCTGGTTTTTTGGGGGGGGGACTGGTACTAACTAAGTAGACAAATCACTGTTGCTTGCTCCTATATGGCAAATTCAGTAGTAATATTGGTGCTTAAGTTCTTGGGAAGCAATTCCCTCCTCTGATTCCATCAGGAGTTGGTGAAAGTGGGTTGCATTCTTGGGAAAAGTATAAATTTGAAATAAAAGAAGCGCATAAGCACATTTCCATCTCAACCCCTTTCAGTGTTTGGATTGCCAGAGCAAACTATGAAGAGGGGACTCTTTTGCCCTTGGATAGGAATCCTGTTTGTCCTGCTGTGTTTCATGTTCTCAGTGTGGGGCCTGGTTGCTTATCAGAGTGGGGGCATGAGGTGTGGGGGGCATTGCACTGTTGGGGCCCTACATTCAGGCACCAGGAGGATTAAAGGGCATGCTCTGAAAAGAGGCTGCTTCATGTTGCTGATAAGTGGTGCTGGGGTGGGGGGAGAGGAGGTTAATGCCCCTTTCTGCCCAGGGCCTAGTTAAAGAAGGCAGTCATTGAGCTAAAGTATACATCCACAGTTCATTTCTGTTTGAACTGAAATTACCGAGCAAAGAAATGCATCCTGGGAACAGATTAAGCCATATACTGGGAAAGAAGCAAATTTCTTTCAAGCTCAGTTGACAGTGGCATGCTTAAGGGTTTTATGTATTAAATATTTGATAAATCTGTAGCAGACTTGAATTCTGCTTGGTTTTAATTACTTTTGATTTTTAAGCCTGCAAGATCCTGACATTTTTCTTCATCTTGCCTTTTTCCTGCCCCCCACCCCCACACTGATCCCATTTCATCTGGGAATGAGCTCTCGGTTATAATAGGACATGGTCACGTCCCAGCGATGGGCAAAGCAGTCCCTGTGGAGCTGGTGTTAAGGTTGAATTTCTGACTCAGGGAGGTCCGATGTCACTGAAAGCTCCACTCTTGAAATTTATTGTATCAGAAGTATTTGATTAACTGTATTCTGTTAGCACAGGTTTTATTGCTACTTCCTATATTTTATTAAAAACCTATTATTAAAAGCGCCAGCATGTGTATTGTTTCTAATGAACAGTTTCTTTCTCTGCTCTTGGCTGCAGTTTGCTGTGTTAGCAGTCAGAGCATGGAAGATGGTGGGGTGGGGAGGGAAAAATGGGAGGGAGGGAGGGGCAAGCGTTTGCTCTCCCTTTGAAAGTTTTTTCTTTGATATTTAATTTTTTAAATTGTTTGTCAGAAACAATTTCTTCTTCATGTCAGTGATTGATTGTATGTAGATTTTGTGCCTGTTTGCTTTCTTCTGGCTGCTGGCCGAGCAAAGGTCGCAGCAGCGTTTACCTGCTCAACACTGAGCAGCCTCGTCCTGTTTCCAGCCTTTGCATCAGCCCCTGTGTTGTCTTCCTTTATAATCTATGCTGAGCAGCATGGTGTTGTTCCCAGTGCCCTGAATCGAGGGGGAGGTCAAGGATAAAAACAACCAACCACAAGCAGTTGCTTGTAGCTGCTTGATTCAGTCTATTCTTGCTGCTGCTTTATCACTCACGTGCTTTGGTCCGGCAGACTCTGGACTGCAGAGGGTAAAAAAAAAAAAAATGTTTTGTAAGCATTGGTGTGCTGGATGGAAAGTTTTGTTGTGAGGAATCAGCATGTTCCTGTGCAGAGAAGGGTTGCTAAAAATATTTTCAGCCAGCTAGGGGTGCAGGCCAGGGGTTAACTTGACAGTACTTCCCTTGTTTCTCCATTTGGGCCAGGTCTGCAGTTGCTTGTTTCTTGAGAGCCCCTTCCTGGTACCCTCTTAAGACATTTTTCGGAGATGTTTTCTGCAATTCCATTTCTTACAGTGGTGTTTGAGCTTTGAATGCTCTGTCCTTCAGAATAATGAGTATGTGGGAAATTTGTCTTTCTTCAGTCTGTTTTCCATAAGGCTATAGGTATTTAAGAAATGCTGGAGACAGCTAAACCAAAAGACCTTACCAGACAGAAAATATAATACAAGCCACCTGACCAGCCCTGTCTTTCCTAGTCTCTTGTTAAGAGCCCTCATTTCCCTGTGTCCTAAGGCCTGGACAAAGCGTCTCATCTCCTTGCCAAGAGCTCAGTTACGTATTCATCAGCTGTAATAAAAAGCATGCTTAGGATCATCAGGCAAGGACCTAATGATCCAGGCTGAACGTCTCCTTGGCTTGCCAACGGCGATGGTGGCTGGAGCTGTGCTCACTGTGGTATGGGTCACTGTGGTGAAGTCCGGTAGGTGATAAGGTGACATCTGCAGCAGGGCTTAGTCTGGCCACAGATGTCCATCTGTCTGGAGACAGGTTTGGAAGCTTAAACTGAGGTGAAAGGGCCTGGTGGTGCCACCTAGCTCCTCGTCAGCACCTTGGTGTTGCCCAATGCTGATTTAACTCTTTGTCAATTCATCTCTGTTATACAAGTCATCTGCTGACAAAACAAAGATCTGGGTCACTGCTCTTTAAATAGATTCAGCATTAAGCAAATTGCTCAAGCACGTTCTCCTTTACTCTGAGAAGACAATGTCAACCCAACCTCACAGGGATACCCCTGTAACGAGCACAACATCCTTCTTTAGAAGAGGCCTTGTCAATTTAACTAACACTTTCCTAATATGCTTTTGAAATGCAGTGTCCAGGTGTTTGCACAGTTTGACTTTATACTAATTCAAATGTGTGCATCAATACAAGCTCTTCTAGTAAGAAAGTGGAAGATTTGCAAATCTTCTGTTTGTGTTTTTGTGCCTGTAACTGCTGTGACTGGTGCATTTAGCTTCCTCTGTAAGGGCTGTGGTAAATCACACCCCTATGAGCTGCTTATTGCTCTTGCTTATAAGCAGAGTTCAGTGGTGCCAATTCCATCTTGATAACAGTCATCCAGCAGCCACTTTGACCACACTGTGCCAAGCCTGTGGATGAATGTGCAGCCAGTCAAGGCTGAATTACTCATGAAATCCATTCTTAAGGTCGTAGCTGTTGCTCTGTGGACTCTGATGCTGAATTTCTAGGACTTCCTGCATGGCTTGCCCTTCTGGGCCCTGCCTGGGCCTGGACTGTGAAGGGTGCTGCCTGCCTGTGTCCTATTCTGCTTGTCCTGTGGGTATCTTTAACGCTCAAGTGTGCTACAGCTGCTGGGAGCACTGCTGGAAAATACACCGTTTGAAAAAGGGGAACTGGAAAGTTGGTTGTTGGTGATTCTTGCTCATCAGAGTCCATTTCTGTCTTGAGTATATTGCCCTTTGCTGTGTGCATGGGAAGCAAGGGAATTCCAGGTAGAATTTCCCATTATGAGGCAAGCTAACTGTGGTTTGGTGTCCCATGAATGGGTTCTCTGCTTGACTCTGTGCCAGCCTGTGCTGGTGGTAGCAGAAAAGTACCTCTAATGATGAGAGAAGTGGAAGTTTTCTAGTTATCACCAATAGAAAATGGTGACCTTCTTTTTGAAGGTGTTTGGGCAATGTCAGCCCCATTATGGGGCCTCATAATTCTTTCCCCTCTCTTTCGGTTACCATTACTTGCTGTCTGCTCCATTTTTGGGATATACTACCAGTAAACTCTGGGCAAAGTTATGGGCAGTACCTAGTTATCTTCTGGAACCATCAGCGCAAGCAGTGCATGATTTGATAGCTGTGTATGGGTCAGTGTATCTTGTGTTCTGCAGGGTTCTAACGAGCTAGAGGAGGTCTGTCTGAGCAGAGAAATTGCTGTTAGTTGGTACCAGTTTTACCCCCCAGTGAGGGACTGAGGAACATGGGAGCCTAATTCTTCTGTAAATATCATACTTGATGAGAACAGAAAGCTTGTTTGCCTCCTTTATCAGGCTTGCACGTCCCCAGTGGTTTTTAAGTCCAAAACATGTATGTCAGCTGAGAACAAATTATTTCCTTTCACAGGACACTGTGATAACTTCTCTTAATGCTTCTCCACTTTCCCATCCTCAGAAGTACATGGGGGTGGTGCTTCTGTTGCCTCCTTTACCTGGCTTATCAGAAATAGCTTAAGAGGTGTTTTTAGTTGGGTAAGAATTTGGGTGTGCCCTATTATGTGTATATAGTGATGAGGTGTTGCATTGTTTCCTTTTTGCTTCTAAATCGTTGCACCTCAGAGGAAGCAATGATGAGAAAACAGAAATGCGGAGCAGTGACTTTAAACAGCCTGCTGGAAGGGAGGTTGCTGCTTTGAACATTAACTCCTGTGCTGCTGCTGAGGTTAATCCTGACCTGGAGCCTAGTGCTCACCTTTTCATCTCAGGTTCTTCCCAACTCCCGAATCACAAATCTAATCACCTTAAACAGAAATTAAAAATGCTAAACCTGGAGAAGGCTGTGTAACTGTTTTCCTGATGATGCTGTTGCTTGCCCTGGCTTAGCCTTTGTTGCTGATGTGTTGGGAACACAAAACTCTAGAGTTGTTTGCCTGAAATCATTAGTTTAGGGAGGTGAACTGAATGAGGACCAGCAACGGTTTCAGGTTATTGCCACTCTTTTTACTTCAGCTGTTCTCAAGTTTTGTTGGGCTGAACCCAGAACCAGCCCAGAGTGACCTTCAGAGGCTGCTGAAGCTGAGTTAGGATCAAAGCTCTGGGCTTGGATTTCCTGCTTTTAAGATTGGTTCAGGAAGGATGTGAGTTGGTAGAGGATGGTCTGCAGGCTGAAGTGGGGTAGTGATTACGGCCCCAGGTATTTTCTTTCTAAGGCTGAGGGTGAAATATTCTTGTGGATTAGAAAACAGCAAAAAGCAAATGAGAGTTTGCTGGAAATATCTTGTTTGTGCTGTGCTTTTAGCTGCTCTGCTCTGTGCTGGCAATGTCGAGTGAAATCTTACCAAAGATTTGAATGGTGGGGTCCTGTGAAGTGCTAGTTTTGTCCAAAAGTTTATCTCACCACAGTAGGTAAGGTGACAAAAAGAATAGAAAGGTGAACCTCGTGTAAAGATATTGAATTGCTGTGTGGAATTAAAGCCAAATGTGGAATATTCCTATTCAGGTGTTTCATGCAACTCCTGACTAAGAGCTGCTGCATTGCTGCTTGGTCTCCTCTGTGTAGTTAACATGAATTTTTCAGTGTGTGAGAGAACTGTGTGAGTTGTGCACATCAGAATAGTATAAATCATGCATGTTAACGTATTAAAGAGGTAATGCTAACTTCTGGCAGGCTGCTAGCTGCTTGAAAACCAGGACTCCTAGATTGAACTCTCCCTCCTGCTTGGATGTGGATGCATGTATATTTGTTGTTAGATCCCTGTCTCAGTCAGTAGCTTTATGTGAGGCTCAGCCAGGTTGATAGAAGGTGAAAAAGGATCCTGTCTAATACAGCTTACGGTGAAAGTGGCACAGTAAGTTCCCACTGCATGAACAGCAGTTCCCTGCTGCATCAGCGAGACCTGATTACACAACAGAACTAATCAGCTGCCATGAATTATGGGTTGGCTTAAGTGCTGTGAATACACGTTTCTGCCTTTATTCTGTTTTTCTGTTCTGCTTCCACTGTCAGTAGAAAGCCCAAACGTTGAAAGGGCTTATCTTTCCCACGTATACTTAGGGTTAAAGAAGAGGTTTCTTAATGTAATTATAACCTGCCTCTTCTATCCAGGCTAGAAAGAACAAACCAGGTTATATTGGAGCTCTACTCCATGATGTTACACAACCGTGCTTATTTAAATGTGGCTATTTTTGTAATGTGCTCTGTGCCTTAATGGGAGTAATGGACACAGATTGTTGACCCACTGAAACAGCTGAACACAGAGGTGTGCAGTGTTTGTGGAAGTTCTCTGACTTCTTCACATTCTGTGTAATTTTGGCCCCCTATGCACAGATTCTCCTCACTTCTGAACATTGTACACCTGCAGTTAATGCCTAAGGCTTAACGTTTTTACTCAGACGTTGTTCCATCTAGAGCTGAGAGAGGAGGATAAGCCCTTTGGGCTGATTTGTCTGACCTGACTTGGACCCTGATCAAAAGGTGTCTGGCTGAACGGAGCAGTTTGATGCCCTGTATTGGCACAGATGTGCTCCCTCCCTCCTTCCCTCCAGCCCCATAACTTCATCAGCTCAGCTGGCTTTGTACAATTGAGGAGGAAGGGTCACTGTGGACTGCCCTAAGGAATTTGCCCAGTCACATTCACAACTGCTAGGTGAGGTGTAAGAGGACACTGCTTCAGACTGACTGGCTCTCAGATACAGTGCCATACTGACACTCAAGTATTCAGCTGTTTCTTAGATATGCAAATCCCCTGCTTCGATTTGTCTGGGAAGGATGGGTATCTGGGTCTCCTAATGATGAGATTGTTTGTTTATCTGTACGGGGTTTTCAACATTATTATAATTATACTTGGAATTTATAATAGATTGTGCGGTTATTTCACAAGCAGTGTGCCCTCTGCTGTGATCAGCTACTCCACTCGAGGCCTACGTGCCTGTCCGCAGCTTCCTGTCCCTCATGTTCCGGTTGTTCCAGCTTTCCCTTCCTTGAAAACAGCTGAAGTTTTAAAAGATGAGAATATCCTGCAGGATTGCTACAGATGTGATCTAGTAAGGTTCAGACTGTCAATTCACTCCTAAGAAGCAGCACCGTGTATCTGTTCATGCTTGAGGCTGGGAGTTACATAGCACCTAGGAAGTGTGTCTGGGGAGCAGAGCTGATGCTTGCCTTGTAAATCAGGGCAATCTAAACAAACTTAGAAAAGGGGCAGAGTGCAGAGAACAGTTTGGTTTGTGAGATCTTCGTTGCAAAATAAGGCTGACTTCACTTGAGTTCACATTTAGATTTTCTTCTGGGGTTTTACCTGTGCCAAGTTTGAGCTGCAAGCACCAGCCCTAGGCAGGAGGGAGGAGGGGCACTGGGCTTGGCCCCATTGCTGAAACAAGCACTTGGGAAAGGGTGGTTGGAGATTGACAATTTGTGAAAGCTAGTTTTAGGGCCCTCCTATACCAAACCTAATGTACTGAGACCTCACAGCTCTGACTCATCTGCTGGTTCAAATCTATGCGTGGCTATTTAATTATCTATTTATCTGTCTTTCTCTCCCTTTAATCTGCTATGCAGAACTGGTCTTGCTGGGAGCCTGCACCCCGCCAGCTTGCCCACCACTAGGACTGTGTCACAAATGTACTTACTTTGGCTAGTTACTGTGTGTGTAGGTGCAGCCCTGGCTGCCTTCTGGTGGGGCCTGAGTCATCTGAATGCTGAAACTTTCCAGATAGAGTGCTGGAAAGCGTGCAGAGCTTTGTTAAAACGCCAGACTGAATTGTTTCAGGGAGAATCATGCAATCATAAAATGTTATGGCTTGGATGGGACCTCAGAGTCAACCCAGCCCCATCTGCTGCCATGGGCAGGGCTGCCCCCACCAGCCCAGGGCCCCATCCATCCTGGCCTTGAGCAGTTCCAGGGATGGGGCACCACAGCTTCTCTGGGCAACTGTGCCAGTACCTCACCGCTCTCTGAGTAAAGGAGGTCCCTACACCTTCACCTGGGCCAGGGAGAAAATGTCTATGCCTTTTTCCACAAAGGACTGCTTGGTCTGGAGAAATGGTTCCAAGTGTTACTGGTCAGGGGTACCATGCAGCTACCTCATCATCCCTAAGTTGGTTCACGTGGCTTCTCTTGCACTCATTGAGCTTTGTATTGTGGTGGTACACTCATGCTTTCAGTGGTACATCAGTGCTTCTGAAGAAACTTTGTGTAGGGTGTGCCCTACAAGGCAAAATTAAAATCTATTTAGGTGATACCTTCTCTGTGCCCTTCCAAGAACTGTAGGAAAATCTGCTCCCTGCTTCTCCCCATCTTGCCCTGTGTCTGTGGGATAGCTGATGTACCAGGCAGTCCAATACCAAATTCACTTTTTGTTTTGTTGTTACTGTTACTGTTTCCTTGGTGGGAAATGAAATCAACGTGTAAAATCCACATCAGAAAACTGATATATAATTTCACTTTACCCCAAGGCTCTTGCATGGGTGTGTGACTTTCTTTATAGGTTTTTCACTGAGATTGTATTTTGACTGTGGAGCCTTTATTTTTTTGTTGGTTTTTTTTTGTTTGAATTGGAGATGCTCTCTATTTACTGTTTCTCCCTGTGCAGGCTGAACATCTCAGAGGTGTCCAGCTGAGCAAGCATCAGGTGGATGAGTCTGAAGGCAAGAGGAGGACAAGTGCATGCAGGAAAAAGAATAATCTGGATTCCTGTTGTGGAAATGGGTATTTGCTGTAGGTTAAAGCAAAACAGAAACACTGCAGATAGACTTTTGTCTTCTTTTGCAGCTCTTTTCCCTGCCTGGGAGTTGTGTACCTTTTGGTTATTAAGTTCTAAACAGGTGAGACTGAGGGCTGCTGAAAAGGTGTGGGTTGTGGTTTTTAGTAGTGTGGGAAAAGCTTCGCAAATTACTGAAGTATTCTTTTTTTTTTCCTGTCAGCTTCAAAAAGCTGTTGCATAGCCAAATGCTACAGATTCTTACAAAAGGGATCATATAGTATTCATCTAACAGGGTTAAGAGTGCTTGTGTATGGCCTGGATGTGAGGTTATAAAAAGGTATAGTTTGCCTTTCTAGGCTTAAATTTGACTACTGTGTTTTGGGGAACACAAGGCGTAAATGGAGACTACAAGCACAGTTGTACAACCTGGCAGTGGCAAAGGCTTGGTGTATGAGACCATGAACAATGGCTCTAAATGTAATGCTATTGATTTTTTTCTCCACAGCATTTCATAAATACTGTGCAGTTTAACTCAGCTTTTAACCTTGCACACGGGTTGAGTGGTGGGGCTTCTGATCTGAGGTTAAAATAAATAAATAAGTAAAATGGCAGCAGCCCTACAGCCCAAATTCCACGGGCACATGAAAAGATGCCTGTTTTTAAGCTTGACTCCCCACAGAAGCATCCAGGATCCGGTCGTGCACTGAGGTGCTGCCTGAAGGTCTCGTGGAAAGGAGCTCCAAGGCTTCAAACTCCTGACCTTAACCACAGCTTGTTTTTCACCAAATGGGTGCTATTTCACTTAATGTTGTGTTGGACATTCAAGTGGGTGAGCTTCATTCTTTCTTGGTGTTTTGGAAATGTTTCCATTGTGCTAGATGTTCAGGGGTCTCATTTACGTTCCTAGAAACACAGCTTTCGTGTTTTGTGTTGCTTTTGTTTTTTAAAGTCAAGGTTTCTAATCTGTTGTACCTAGTTACTTCAAGGCATCTTTGGCATTGCTTTTGGCTGGTCTGCCTCAGAAGTACCTTCTGGAGTGCATTGTTTTGCAATGCTGTAACTGCAGGTAGTGACGTGGTACTACCAAAAGGAAACCAGTCAGAAAAGGAAAACCCTTTGAGCGAGGTCTCTCCTGCAATATGTCACCGGTGGCTGTGTATGTGTTCTTCCTTATGGCTGTGTGTCTGATCTGCACCCACGTGATGTGCCTGTCCAATAGCAACCTTTGTGCAGGCTGATTGTGCAGTTTGCACTTGGAATTTTGCAAATCTGGATTTGGTTAGCGCTGCCCTCCCCTATCTGACTTACTAATTACTGTTTCGTATGACGGGTCAATGAACGCTGCTGAAAGATGTGCCTGAGAGTAATAGGAGAAAAGGCAGCGCTCATCTTGTCTGGAGGTGGAGTGACTACTCCCCATAAATAAGGTGATTAACACTCAGACCCACACACACACCAGAAAAAAGGAGCCAAACAAAAAAGTTCCCTTCTCTGAGTCCCGGAAAAGGTCTTGAAATATTCCCTTTTCCATTACGCATCATGCTTAGGGCAGTGGCCCTGTGCTGCAAGCCTGAGCTGGGTGACTCAGAGCGAGATGAGACCAGGCTGCTGTTAGGAGTTTCTGGTTGCCACATTGTCACCCCACTGCTTGTCACCTGCACCTTGTCCTTTTAACTGGAAGGGAAGGTGTGATGTTTGCTTGTAGATGCACTAACCAAATACTGCAGTTGCCCCCAAAATGATTTAGATGCTGGACAAACGGTGTAAATGCAAGCATAGTTTTTGTTTTCCAGAGTAGTCTTCACTGAACTTTGATGAGTAACAGAAGTATTTTGTAAAAGGGATTGGAGGCTCTCAGAAAGTAGCACGGGGAATGTTTTGCTGTAGGATCAGCTAAAGGTGAGGCTGGTTGAAGCAAGCCTTGGCTAAAACTACTCCCTGGAAGTTTACTAGTAACTCCCCTAGGCGCAGTACTGGAAGGGATAACATTTGGAAAAAACGCTGTTTTGAGTTGTTGAGTCCTTACCTAATCTTTAATTAGAGGTATCTCAAAATGCTGCACCTCACAGTGTACTCAGCGTGTGTGGGGAGTGGCTGTGATATATCAAAATGTATGTGTCAGAAGCAGAAATGCAAAAAAGCCTCACAATGTGCAGTTGTATGTCTTTGTGTTTTACACCCGTGCCTGCTTATACCTCTGCTTAAGCTCAGGTTATCAGCACCAGCGTTCAATTGCAGTCATCGCTAAAAGATCCAGGTATTGAATGCAGCTTTTAACGTTGAACTCTTCCAGAAGCCAATTTCTTTCATTTTAGGCGAAAAGATTTTAAGCAAGGCCGAGTGCTCCATCTGTATTTTTTTTCCTTTGTGGTGTTTTTTGTTTTTATGGTACATTTCAAAATACTCTCAGTGCCGAGGCGCACTGCTGTGGCCATTAGGGCTCTGGTAGGTTCCCCTGTGCACCCAGCAACTGCATTATAGATGCTGGGTTCCTGCCCCATGCAGCAG
The DNA here is from genome assembly GCF_038088225.1 of Cyrtonyx montezumae. Lineage (NCBI taxonomy): Eukaryota > Metazoa > Chordata > Aves > Galliformes > Odontophoridae > Cyrtonyx > Cyrtonyx montezumae. Next base: position 33,176,149 of record NW_027072034.1, on the reverse strand, counting down.
TTCCATCCCTGCTGTGGACAGACACACAAAAGGGATTTCTGCTGAAAAATGGTTCTATTAACCCCGCCCTGTGGAAAAATACAGCACATGCACATGCTGGAGATGACTGAATGCTTGCCTTGCAGATAGAGGGTAGACTGCAGGACCTTTTGTTAAATCATTCTCTAAAAATGTTCTCAGAAAGCCTTCTGAAGAGTGGTGGGCTCAAGCTGTAGGGATCTTGCCTTACGACCCTGCTGTTGCGAAGGATATCTAACTGTAGGAAAAAATACAGCCTAAATGCCTGAGGTACTTATTTTGCCTTTCCATTGCACAGAGCTATCCTACCTCCTTGGGCCAGGGGTCAGGAGGTGTGTGGGGTGTGCTTTGGGCGAAGGAGCCCCACCGAGCTGGCACCTGTGGGCCTCCTCTCAGCTTCTGCTCTTTATTGTTTTAACAATTAATCTTTCACCCATTTATAATCCAAAACACTAATAAATACACTGCTCAAATACACCACATTCTCAGAAATCTGTGCAGTCTCCTGCTCAATTACGTATCTCCAAGCTTACACAAATAAGTCCTCCTGTGGTATCTAGCCAAATTAAACCTTGAAGGGGATGCGTTTGACCTTGGTTTGTGCAGTTACTGTACCTTACCCACTTGATCTCAAGACTAAGAAGAATGTTGACATTCACGATGTGAAAATAAATATTTGAAGATAGGTTTTGGTCTGCTCAATTTGCTCCGTCAGCATAAACAAAATCTTTCTCTTGTTTGCATTTTAGGAGTTCTTACTGTAGCCTTCACAATACTAGCCTCTATGAGGCTTTGTTTGCGGTTGTTTTCGAGGTACTTCCACTGGTGCCGTGCCTGTGAGACGTTTTGCAGACCTTCAGGATTTTCTGTGAGCTCCAGCAAGACCAGTGACAAGCAGTTGTCCTTATCAGTTTCTGTGCCGAGAGAATTCTCTGAAAGTCTGGGTTGCGTGCAGTGACCAGATTTATTTTTGATCTGATTAGCTTGATTATAGCTCGAGGTAGAGGGGCTGCAAAGTGCCTGGAAGCCACTCAGCCATCCTTTGTTTTCCCTGTCTGCTTCACCTTGCTGTTGCATATTCTGGGAGTGTTTCTCAGTCTTGGTCCCCTCCCTGCTTGAGCAGCATGTGCCTCGTTTAGGTGGGACACAGCAGTGTTTGTGTAAAGTGTATCGGCAGCAGACCATGATGTATTTAAACAGCTTTCCTTGAAACCTCTTTGTCATCTTTGGACTTTATGGCAGGCTGACTGTGTGCTGTGGAGCAGACGTGTGAGATCAGATCTCTTGTTTTGGTTAATTTGCAGGTCACTGAGAGCAAAGGGTAGTGGGGGGAAAAGACAGCAGGGCTGCGTGAAAAACGTGTGTTTTATCACTTGCTTTGATTTTTTTTAAAGCTTACCCAGAGGAATTAGTTAGGGGAGTTTCTCTTACAAATTTCAAAGTGAAGGAGAAACAACATTTTACAAAAACAACACCCTACCATGTTTTAGTGAGTTGCATTGGCCTGCATGATTTAAGAGGCTTATATCCTGTTCAGGGTGGAAGAAGCCAGGCTGAAGTGTGAAAATTCAAATTCTTGCTTCTGATGGGAATGTGTTTATTGAGTTTGACCTCACTGCTGGCGAGAATGCTGGGAGCCCTGTGGCTTCAGTTCATGGGGGAAGGTTCTGCCAAGTTTCTGTTGTCTCAGAAAAAAAGCCCTGTCTGTGGATAAAGGTATATCTTTATTGCAGGTAATTATACAGGAATGTTTGACTGGCCTTAAAAGGAAGCTGTGCTGAGTAGGAAGCTGTCCCCTTTGAGGTATTGCGTAAATGTAGGACCATCGGGCCGGCTGTAGTCTGTGATGGGATTTCGCAGTCCTAAAAGTCACTGCACTGTCAAAGAAGAGATAAAAGTGTAGTCAGCAGACCTGCTTCTTTGTTTGCATTTGGTTATTTGAAAGGAAGTTTTAATTCTTTTTAAGATTTAGGAAATAAAAGGCTATGTAACCCATGCTTATCAGTGCTCCTTCCAGTTCTGCAGCAGTATCCTTGTCCTAGCAGCACTCAGCTAAAAGTGATGTCCTGATGGGACTGAGACCATGGCAGGATCCCAAGGGTGAATAAAGCTATATAGAGTTCCATCTGTCCTATTGCTGACTCTGCTGTAGCTGTGCTCTGGCAGTAGAAAACTACAAATGTGTTTCTCCGTGGCGTAGGTAACCAAATGCAGGTAGCAAAGACAGAATACCAGCTCCTTTCAGAGTGTGGATCATCTTTCTGGTGAGGTGTACAACATTGTAGATGACAGCTCCTTAGACCCATGCCATATATGTTTGTTCATTTTTTTCACTGCCAAGGTAGAAGTAAGGCAAAAAAAAGTAAGAATTGAGAGCTAAGTTAGAGTGATGATCCAGAACTGGTTCTCTGTTCTCCCAGTGCATTATTACCCTTGTCATGGTCTTTTGGGTAAACAAGTGCTGGGTCAATGATTCAGAAGTCTGATGACTTTAACCAAATCCACAGTTGGAAACAATGACAGACAAGGGGATGGAGCTGCTGTTTGCTAAGCTGCTTTGTCTGCCTGGGGAAGGGCCCTGGTTAATTGGTCACTCCTTGGGTTGCCTGCCAAGGTGCTCCTCACTGGAGTTGTGGATGAGCTGCTATGGCTTTACGTGGATCATGGATGGGATAAGTCTGGAGCAGGAAAATCCTCGCTGGCTGCAGACAGCTCCTGAAACAGTTATATCAGGATGCCAGTGTCTGGGCAGTGTTGAATCATTAGCTTACTAATGCGGATTATGCTCTGTAGAAAGGCAAGGGGAAGTTTATGTGATAGAGCACCAGTGGCAGCCGTTAAGATGGAAAGAATGACAAATTTGCCTTTAGTCAGCTGGTGCCAGGGGAAAGCTCTCATTAATTAACAGAGAGAAGAACCATTTGTGGGCTGCATAAGTGGCACAGACCTTTCCCAGGCAAGGACAGGTCAGTGGCCCCACTCTGCTGGTGTGGGGCATCTCCTCTTGCTTCCACAGTGTTGAGGTGCAAGCCTTTTTTCTCTTGCTTTCTGTTCTTAACATGTTTTCTTCATTGGCATAACATGAAAAACTGGGAAGAATTCAGAAAGCAGTCTTTATCTGAAGAGCAGTCTTTAGACTACAAGATCTCCTAGGTGCTGCTTGCGCCAGTGGCTTTTGCCTACAGGGAAGCCCCTATGGGCTGTGATAAGCCCCGGGGAAAACAAAGTGAATCGAGAACACTTCAGCATGCCTGTGTACTGTTTCAGGCACTTTTATATGTGATTGTTATTTGCTTTACCAGAGGAGTAAGTATTCATCCTGCTAATATTTTTCCTTAAGTATAGTGAAGGCCTGAGATTTCCAGAACTGAGAGGAAAATAAAAACCAAACCAAAACACGGACACGTTTACATGAAGGAAGCCTTCAGCAGCTTGGTGCTTGTCTACATGGGGAAGTTAGTGCGCGGTAAGCTAGGGTGTGAGCTGACAGCACGCTAGCTGCTCTGCACTGACTGCCCCTGTGGATGCTGAGTGTGCACTGCGAGCGCCCGCTGCGCCAGCTGCTTCAGTCCGCTGAAAGAAAGTGTGCTGAAAATTCACACTGTGGCTTCCTTCACTCTGACTTTCCCATGTAGACAAGCCCTTAGTCAGCTGAGGATAAAAAAGTCCTTGTTGGGAGTTCTGGCTTAGATTCTTTCCTTTTTCTAATTCATTTCATTTTTCTGCTAGATTCAGTGCAGATTAGGTTTTAACGGGGCTTTGTCATCCTTGTGGCTGGCCAACAGTTCCTGTATAGTCAGATGTTGGGGGGAAGGAAGGAGTGACTTCTGATGGAGACCTAAACTTATATCACGTGTAAGTGTAAAATACCTCTGGACCAGGTGTGGAAAGGTGCTTGTCCTCCAGAGCAGCCTAACCTCAGCCTAAATGCTGTAACTAAAAGCATCATGATTTTGAGGAATGTCTTACCCTTGCTTAGGCAGTAAGGAGCTGTTTTTTCATTAAAGTGTAGGTTTTGTGCGTGTATTGAATGTGATCAATACTAAGCTGACAGGGAATCCTTCAAAAAAATCAAGCGCAAGTAGAGGCAGTAATTCTGTTTTTGATTCCTGAGATGCTGGGGTAGATTAGTGTCATGGAAATTAAAGAAACAAATGAAACTTTTTATAGGATGTACTTACTGATGGTTAATTCCCTCATCATGTTTCGCTGCCTGGTATCTGCTTATTTTCTCTTGGGAGGTAGAAAATGTGAGAGGGAAAATTGTGTGAGGTAGTACAAAACATGGAACAATGAGGCTTTGGTTTGTTGTTTTTTTTTGCTGTGGAAATTTTGGCTGTGCCTTACTGATTTTTCACTGTAGCTTTTTGGAGAAACTGGGGGGTTCTGGTGACTTAAATGCTGGAACATGAGTCTGAGTTTCTTCCTCTTCAGTGGGTTGGTGAGGATGCAGGTTTATGTACGTGTCTTAAAAAGTACCCCTTTTTAGCCATCCCATTGGTAAATAAGCATGGGGGTGAAATGGCCCAGGTTGGGTCTTGTGCCACATTTGCTCTTTGGATGTCTATCCTCGTTCAGTGTGGAGTTTCAAAGAAAGCTTGTTTGTCCAGGGCTTGTTTGTATGTTACAGATCATCCCCTTAAGACCTGCCTATGCTGTCTTAATGGTCCTCTGTTGTAATGGCTTAGAGGCACCGCCACAGGGGACAAGGGATTTATGATGCTTTTCCCCATCCCTCTTTGTGCTGTGCTTAAAATCAAAGCAGTTCTGTCATCCTCTTCTGTTCCACAGCGTGCGTGTTGTCCTTGATGTAGTCTGTCTTTAAAGCATAGGCGTTATGGTGGTGGCTTCTGGTTGGTGTCCCACCTGATGCAACACTGAGTTCCTAAAGCTTGCTTTGGGCTCCTGGAGCAGAGGTTGTGAGCAGTAAATGAAGATGCCACCTCTTTGTGGTATATTGACTTAATTCTTTCTATTTCTGCTGTTCGCTGCAGTGCATGAGGCAGTCACTTGTCAGCCTGCTAACATGCACATACTTTTTTATTTTGTGGAGGACTTATAGAACGCAGGAGAAAGTTCCTGTTGGATTTGGAAAGAAGTAAACCCCAAGCACATCCTTGCAAAGGAGCAAAAGCTGTGCTTTATATACAATTGTAGCATATCATTGATGGATATCTTTTGTTAAAAAAATAAAGTCACAGCCTTGTGGATGCTCTTGTTGCAGTTTCCCTTCCAAACTAGGCTGATCTCATGCCCTTTTTTTTCTTTACTCAGATTGCTTTGAGCACTTTTTTTTTTTTTTCCCTGGCTGGTCATTTCCTTTCTTTTCTGGCATCTGCGATGGGAATATGTCTCTGCCCAGACATCCCCCCCTCATTGCTATGTTTGGGGGACCCTTCTCCTCCAGTGCCTTTGGTGCCGGCTCCTGGCCATGCCAGGCAGCAAACAAAGCTGAACTTGAAGCAATCTCCTGCTTGCCAGGCTGTGAATAGTGGCTGGGGAGACTGATGGGGCACTGTTCGCTTCCCACTTGGCTGCTGTTGGCATAGTGAGACGGGGCGCGGGTTTCTGTGCCCTCACGGGCTGATGAAGACATTAGTTGCCTTCTTTTGTCCTGGGTTTGGGTTTGAGAGGCTCTCTTCATAGCTCCCCAGGCACAGGCACAGGATTGTGCCGCTGCTGGAAGCTTGGGCCCCGTGGTGGCTGGAGGCAGTTTTTTTCTGGGCTGGGAGACTTATTCAGAGCGTAGTTTTTCAGCTTGAAAGGTCTCAGTGCAATTGCAGAGAGCCAACAGAAAGGAAAAAGGGGCACCCAGCCCTGTTTTTTTCACACGGAGCTGGAGTTGTTGGAGATGCTGCGTGCATTGGGGCTGACAGGCTTCAGGGACAAAGCTTGGGTGCGAGTAACCTGACTAATAAAGGACTTATTTCAGCCTTAATAAGCTGCTTGGACAGATGGATTCTGTTGGACAGATGGGTGTAATCTGGAAGAATGATTACATGGCTTTCATACTCATTAGCGCTTTCAGTCTTTGTATTTATGTGTTAATATTCTTTTGGTGGCTTGGTGAAGGTGCTGGTGGGCAAACCTACGCCATTTTGGCGTGCAGCAGTGGGGCAACGTACCTTTATGCCCTTGTCACTCAGCACGTGACAAACGTGTGCCTGCCTATAGAGGCTCCATACATTCACGTGATTGTCGCACTGCTGAAGTGGCAACTTTTATTTTGATACTGTGCTGCAGTCATTCATCTCGAAGGCACAGCTGTAAATGATTTCCCAAACAGGACCATTTGCCCTCAGCTCCTGGGCAGCCACCTCTCTGCAGGAGTCTGGGCAGATAGTCCAGATAGCGAGGGAGATCAAAGCAGGGGCTGCCACTTTGTCCTGGGTGCCCTGATAACGTGACAGACAGCCCTGAAGCCCAGAGAGAGCCACAAAACCTCGTGGTGTCTGTACATCAGGGCAAAGGGCTCACGCCGAGGTGGGTGCAGACAGGGCACGCTGATTGGCACCACCTCTCCCTGGGGCTCAGTGAGAGCGAGATGCTGCAGAAGCACAAGGGGAGAAAGAAGGTGCCAAATGTTTGGGAGTTTTACTTTCGTTGACCTGAGTGAGAGGTGCTTAAGCACTTAGTTTTCTGCTGGTGGCTGGGTGCTGTTGGTAGCAATGAGCCAGACGGGGTTGTCTGTAATAGTCCATACATGATGAAACTTCAAGTGAAGTCAGAAACCGAAACTTTCAGTGGAAACTTTCTTCTTATATTTAATTTATTGGCTCTGCAGCTAGTGGAAAAGGGGTGGGGGCAGAGAGAAAGGGAAGAGTGATGCTTGTGAGCTGTTCCTTGAGTGTGCCAGTGGGTGTTTTAATGAAACAAAAAGAACCAGGAAAAGCTGATTTCACGGGGTTTATAAGTGCACTGAGCTGTAAACTGAAATGGTCTATGCCAAATATTTATTTTATATCTACTCAACCTTTAATTTTTCTGTGAGTACTTTGCAAACTCCACCGCTGGTGGAGGATTAGGGGTGGTAGCTGTGGCCTCTGCTCTACAGGCTTGTAGGGGAGTGAGCCAGCGGCATCGGCAGTCGCAATGCTGGACAGGAACCAGGAGGATGGACACCACACTGGATTGCCATGGGGCTGCCTTCCTCTCAGTGTTCATACTGAAACTGCCAAAGTATTTGTTCAACGCTCTGAATTTTTTGGTTGTGATGGTGTCTCCAATGTCTTGTTTGATGCTTGTAGAATCATTAGGGCCGGAAAAGACCTCTCATTTTATCTAGTCCAACTGCTGACCCGTCCCACACCATGCCCACTAACCATGTCTCTCAATACAACATCTAAACGTTGCTTGAACATCTCCAAGGATGGTGACTCGACCACCTCCCCGGACAACTTGTTCCAATGCCTTACTGCTTTTCCTGGGAAGAAATTGTTCCTAATATCCAACCTGAACTTCCCCTGGTGCAACTTGAGGCCAGTATCTCTTGTCCTACTGCTGTTACGTGGCAGAAGAGGAAAAACAGAGGTGGGAGAGAATACTCTTACAAATGATATGCTCATGATTCAAGGACTTTAAGGCTGCATGAGGGAATAGAATAGAGTTGTAAAGCCTCAAGGAATTAAAAAGCTCTTGGGAACAGAGGATCTAGCTATGTGATTAGAAACAGTGGCCCATTATGAACGAGCAGAGGAGAGCAGTGAGCTGCTGTTGAATGCAGGAGCCTAGTGGCCTGGGAGCACCTGGTCAGAGGGACAGGCCCATGCCATGATGGGGTCACCAAACAGGTGGGTGTCCGCATGGTGGCCTTGCTCCAGGACAGTGCCCTGTGCTCCTTGCCGGCTGCTGTGGCATCTACAGGCCATGGGACTTTCTGTAGTCCAAGTGGTTTTCCAGTGCAGTGAATACCACCTCATGCATTTTATTAATAAAATGTAGCTTTAGATAACTTCCTTTACTTAGGAGAACTGTCTCTCTGTCTTTTTAGTAATGGCTTCCCTCAGCTTTCTGACTTCTGCTGTGAATTGTATGAATGCTAATGCATCTCTGTTCAGGTCTGCTTGCTCACAGAAGTGAGAAGGGAAGCACTCAGTTAGACATCCAGTTGGCAAAGAGATGCAGTAGCCATGCTATGGGGTTAAAAAAAAAAAAAAAAAACACATAAGAAGAACCCCAAAGCTGCTAGCTGAGGTTTTTCCTGTGAGGACAGGTGATTGAAAAGACTATAAGAAAGCAAGTCAGGCATAACTTGCTGCCCTCGGGTTTTATTCCCTCTCATCTAAGTGTGTAAAGCAGTGCAGGTGGCATCAGTGGCCTTTCTGACCGAGCATTTTTTTTTTTTTTTGCTTGCTTGCTTGTTATGGTTCTTCAGTGATATTTGCATCCTTTGCCTGCAGCAAACCTAAATTTGCTTTTCTGGTGAGAACTGAATGACACAACAGAATTTCTGCTGTAGTCTGATTTGAATTCAAACCACCTTCTGCTAAACTAAATGAAGAGGAATCCTGTGGCCAGTACCCTCTGTTTTGATAGGGAGATTACTGTGCTTCCCATACTTACCTCCTGCACTGCTGTATGAAGAAGCTGCTGGTGTGCTGAGCCATTGGTATGTGGCTCTGATGAGCATTTGAGAGCTGCAGATTGAAGAACTTTGTGCTTCATTCCTGCACTCACCTGGCTGGCAACACTGCTAACCCAACCAGCACCTGCAACTGCTGTTTGAATTTACTTATAAGGCAATCTCAAATACAGCGATAAATCCACTTGGATATCTGGGTATTGGTGTTGGATTGATCTCACACAAAGAAAAAAGTTCCTACCATAGGTCTGGATGTCGAGGTATGTTTTATTTTTTGGCAATTGTAAATGGATCTGGCACTTCTTGAGATGTAACGCTGTCTTGCTGCATCACCGTTGCATACTTTTGTTTTTTCCTGCCCTCTCAGAAATAATAATTCTTCAGGCTGATCTTGCATTGAAGGCAGGCTTACAGTTCCTATCCAGCTCTGCTGTTGTCCGTATTGGCCAAATCCCAAATAATTCCCAGATTTAGTGGGATCAGGGCCCCAGTGCTGGGACTCAGTGGCAGGTTAGGGGTCATGCACGAGCGTGCTGGGTGCTGGAGGGAGCTGGGGCTGCTCTTTTGAGATGCTGCGCTTAGCACTCATAAGCTCCTTGCCCCCCGACCCCTGCTCGCTGTTTCGGGGCTGGCTGTACATTATTGCTCCCCTTGGAGATTATTTACAGTGCTTTAAGCTATGCTGATAGCCACAGGTTGAGGCTATCAGTCAGGGGTTTTATTTGGGGTGCTTTTGGAGCTTAAAAATAAAAGATAAATATTTTGATCCTGTTCTGGATTCTTTGCAACTGCATGCACATGTTAACCATCCATAGAAATACCTTCCCCTGGCAGGCATGGCTAGGTAAAGGTTATAATCACTGTTAAAAGTGGAAATTTTAGTCTCTTATTCCTTCTCCCTTGCATTTCTCCTCCTGGTGCTTGTTCAGCTTGATTGCTCCTTTGGGCTGGTTTGTGTAGAAGGCTACAGTCTGAGGAGTTATCCTTGTTTTTTTGATGGCTGTGCCAGAGTATTGATACTGAGGAAATCACAGGCATGCTCTTGAGTTTACTTTTACAAATCATTTCATTGACTGGGGGCCTAAAGGAACAAATTATTCCAATTTATTCATTATGCTTTTGTAATCCTTGGTTTGAAGAGTTTCCTGTTTGAATGAGATGCATCACAAATGTGAGAAACCTGTGCGCAGTTAATTTTACATAGCAAAGAACCAAGTAACAGTTGGGTTTGGATTAATTAGAGCTAGAAGTAGTAAATCTTTCTACCCATAGATCTCACATGTCTTCTTGAGCAGATTTGTCTCTTTGATGGGAGATGACATGAGAATTGAGTCACAGACTTAACCTCAGCTAGCATTTGCATGTAATACATTTTAATTATTCTAGCATTTGGAGAATAAAGCAAAACATACCCAAACCACCTCATGAAAACCTTTATTTTTTTGTTAAGAGCATCGTGTTTCAGTAGAAAGACTGCACTTCGGGTGTTCGCTGCATGATGTCTTAGGAATTTTTTCTATAAAAGATTTGATTTCTAGTTTTGCATGCAAAACAAAACAAACCAAAACAGTTTACAAGACTTTAACTTCTAGTGTAACCTAAGAAAAACTGGGTGAGAGCTTGTCTTCTCTTCGCAGCATTCTTACGCCCTATCTCAGTTTTGAACAGTGCTGCCTTTAGGTACATGGTGAAGCTGATGACAGATTGCTGAAGCACGATGACAAAGTCAGGCTTATATTTAGTAGATTTCATACTCAGAAGGTTCACCGAGTTCTCTTAGAGGCTGATTTAAATGCATCTCAGAGTTGCAACCCAGTCTGAAGTGGAAGGAGGAGCTTTCTAGAGGGGCAGAATGTGTAATCATGGAAAGTGAATAACAGCATGTAGTGATGGAATTGGAACTTCTGGTGGGAATTTTTATAGTGGCATGTAGTTTATGTAACCAACCGAAGTAACATTTAACAGTCTGGGATTCTCTTCACTCTTATAGAATACATTTATGGAGGGTGGGAGGGAGAGAAACAAACCCCAAATTAATCCAGCAATTGCGCTGAATGTGTTGCATTTGAACTCCTCGGTCTTTTAATGACAGTACTTTGGAATACGAATTTAATCTTAAAACATATGTAACTCTTTCCACTTGCTCGATTTGGTCTGACACAGAGCAGCAGCCAGTGGCTGTGCTATTGATACCCAGGGCTGGGTGCTGCTGGGCCTGCACCCCATCTCCTGTGGGGCAGGATGGTTCAGGGCTCCCAGAGGCTGGTTGCCTAGGGCCATGTGTGTTGCTGCATTCAGAGAGATGACATGTTAAAAGGGGTGGGCAGTGAGGGAAAATAAATCTGCTTTTTGCATGGAGCTGTGGAGCTCCACTTAACAAACTTGATATTAAATCCTGCTCCAGAGAAATTAGGCTAATTCTCAGTTTAGTTACTTTTTATCAGCAAAACATCCTTTCACGGGCACCTCGTGTTGGGTCTGACTTTTTAAGATGCCAGTGAACAGCTGTTCTGGATGTAGAACTGTGTTTCCAAGAGAAAATCTAGACAAAAAATTTGGACTAGCCAAAGAGCTTCTGTATGGGGTCTGACTTCAGGCCTGGATAGTTTGAAGTGATGGAGAAAAGAATAGAAAATTAAATATAGAGAAAGAGATCTCCACGCTGATGTGTACTAATTTCTGGCGGCTGATAGCGCGTGTATTTTTTTTCTCTGACAAGGGTTACACTCTGTTTCTCATGATCTGCAGCCATCATGGTATCACCATGGTTCTGCCTTCTAGCTTTGGTGGCATCCTGTGGCTGTGAGTCTGGCTGTGGGGAACTGCGCCAGCTGAATGGGCTGCCTGGTAGACAGTGACAGAAGCACAGCAGCATGGTCTTGATGGGTAGATTTTGTTGCCCAGTGCCTAGCATTGCTTGTCTTGCTGTTCCAGTGGCCTCATGGAAAGGTGACACATCTACCCCTGTGCTCCCTTGGAGCTGTCTCCTTGTTGCAAACTTCACTTCTGGATTTGTGGGCCTGTTCAGTAGCATATGTAGGGTTAACTGTTTCTTTCCCTTCAGAAAGCTATGAGAGAATCCTTCTGATGAGAATTTCTCTCTTAACAGGAGGTTCGGGGCTCAAGTGAGTGTTATTCCAGCTTTAAAGATACTCTGTTTAGCTGCGAAAGAGGTCTTGCTCCTGAATTTCTGCAGTTAATTTCACACTTGTGAACCCAATATATAATGAGTTTTTTTATTAAGAAAAAAATAGGCATTGCTTAAGAATCATATCACATGTTAGGCAGTGCTAGCTAGCCACGTAGTGCCTGATAGCTCCTGTTGGATATAGCTTCTCAGCTATAAGGGTGATCACAGAACCACAGACTGGCTGAGGACCCTGGCAGGAGCCCTTGAAGCTCAGCGGCCCAACTCCCAATCCAGCAGGGCCACCCAGAGCAGGGTGCCCAGGGCTGTGGCCATGGGGCTTTTGAAGATCCTCAAGGAGGAGACCCCACAGCCTCTGGAAAGCCTGTGCCAGTGCTTTGTCACCCGCACAGCACAGAAGTGCTCCTGGTGTTCAGAGGGAACCTTCTGTATGTGCCCATAGCCTTGTACTGTGGCACTGGGCACCACTGACAGGAGCCTGTCAATGTCCTCTGTGCACCCTCCCCTCAGGGATTTATGGATGTTGATGAGATCGCCCTGAGCGAGCTTCCTTCTCCAGGCAGAATAGTCCCAGTTTATGGCTTTAACCCACGTGAGGAGATCTGCTCTAGTTTTCTAATTTGGCCTTCCTAACGTTACTCTGAATTTTATGGATTTTTCTGTAGATCTGCATTCAAGATTGTGTGAAGTTCAGTGCTTTAGACCATTTTTACCCTCTGTGCTATATTTAGGGAGAGGGAAGAACAAAGCAGAAGTTGCACAAATAAACATTTCACGGTGTCTTCTTACATTCTCAAACTCAGATGTGCATCAGATCAGTAGGGAGCAGGACTTGTTCCAATTATGTTGTCCACTAAGAAACAGCTCAGCAAATTTGAATAACCCAAGAAGACAGGAACAAAAGGATGTGACTCACACAGTTTGTCTTCCAGGGAGGCCAACAGAAAATGTGAAGGAAGAATGTGAAATTTCATGCATGTTGCTTTTGGCATGTATTTAGACCTGCAAAATATACAAGGAAAAATGCTTCCAGTTATCTGCCTCTGTCTTCTGAATACTTGCAGCGACTTTGGAAGCCAATACCAATAACAAAATAAATTAAAATTTTTGATTATATTATTTTGCTCTTTTTAGTATACTCGGAGCAAGAACTATTCTGATTTCACGTCATAAATATTTTCATAATACAGTAATCTGAAATGAAACATTTGATGCGTTTAAGATTATGCTAAGTATGGAATACATTTTTCATATTTTTCAGAGAGAAAATAATCCTTTTTTTTTTTTTTCCCATGATGGGGATGTTAAAAAAGCCTATTTTTCCACACCAGCAGTTGGTGACATAGTTTACAGAGCATGCAGAATATAAACAGATGAAAGCTATTTTTGATGTGTCATTGTCTCAGCAAGATGGGAATTGGCAGCACTGATGAAATGACAAGTACTTGGCCACGTTGAATTTACCACATGGCTGTCAGTCTAGCAATTAAAAAGAACTGGCAGGAGACGATTGCTGTGGTTTAAGCAGAGAGGCTGATTTTCTATCTCAGCCTGATTCTGCACATCTTGACTCATTTTATACTTTTGAGGCAGTTGACTTGCTCAGGTGAGGGCCACAAAGATGATCAGAGGGCTGGAGCACCTCACCTAGGCCGAGGGAGTTGGGCTTGTTCAGCTTGGAGAAGACAAGGCCCTGGGAAAGACCCCACTGCAGCTTTGCAGTACTTGATGGCAGCTTATAAGCAGGAGGGGGGCTGATCCCAGCCAGGCCTGCTGGCACCTTCCTTGTTGAATGGTGAAGGGGGAACATTGTGGTATGAAAGGATTTTTATTTCAGTGTCACGGTTTAAAGACTAATTGGGAAGATGCTGCGCGGGAGTCCTTAAAAGGCTCCTTGTGGACTTCCCAGCAAAGGCCTTTTGTTTGCCCTGTGGGCTCTGTTTTGCTTCACGTGATTGCAGCAAGGGGATAAATAACGACGAGCCATGTGCTAGGCAAAGGGTTTCCTTATCTGTGCAGCCCCACATCTCCTCACCCTGCTGCAGGCCCTTGGCTCCTTCTGTGACTGTGCGGGATCCAGCACTGTCTTCTGCAGCCGTGGCTGGGGGCGGGAGGACAGGGAAGCCACGATGAGGTTCAACATGACTTAACGCTCCAGAAAGCCCCGTTCTCCAGACGTCTTTAGTATTTTAATGAGCATAACTGATGCTTTGGTTAGGGCTTTGCTTTCCTTTTCTGACAAATTGCTGATACTCGGCCAGGAAAGCCTCAGTGCTAAACTCATTCGAGGTCTCACCACTCTTCTCTCCTCCTCCTCTCCAGCCCAGCTGTGCTCAGTCCGAGCCGGCTGCAGGCAGGGGATGTTGGCGGCTGGGTTTTCCCTCCTTGGTTGGCTGCTGCAATCACTTCTGGCCACAGCCACGCTAGAGACTCGTCAGGAACCAGCCCTTGCAAGCAGCTCCTTGCCAGCGATGCTCGCCCCATTTTGGAGGAGGTGTCATGGGGGTGCACAGCACACTCTTACCAGCCCCATTCATGAGCCGTCTGTCTTTAATGACCTCTCCAGCCTGTTTTTTTTTTTTTTTTTTCTCCCTCTCAGCAGACAGGAAAACTTTCAGCATTGCGCCTGATGGTTTTGTGTTACAAATCCTCTCAGCTGGCTTCTAATTTTATTGGCCACTTTGCTGACCACCTTGGACTGGCAGCAGAAAGCTGAGGCTGTGCTGCTCCCTGGGGTGTTGAGCACTGCCTGTTCCTGCTTTTGAGGCTCAGGTTTAACTCCCAGCTGGCAAATGCAGAAATGAGGTTCCAGGACTTATTCAGACTTGAGCTTGCTCTGGTATTTTGTTCTTATCAGAAAGATTTTGCACATATTTCAGAAGTGTAGCCAGTATTAATTCCCTTTCTCAGTCATTAATCTTCACAGAGGGAGCTGAACTGCTGCACATTCTTGACCTGTGTTCTCTGTACCTAATGAAGACAAGAGGAGGTAAAGCATGACACTTGGTTAGCGCAGGGTCTCTTTTTTTGCTGTTTGTGTGAGCTCCAGGAGAGGAGAGGAGGCTGGCACTGAAACTTCTTAACTTTTCAGAACAATAGGCACATGAAGGAAGTGTGAATCTTGACATCACCTGTCTCAGGCTTTGGCTGGCAATTTACAGAGCTTACAGCATTAAAAAAAAAATAAAAAAAACATGTTCTAGGTTGTGTGTGTTTGTTTTAATCCTTTTTCTAAGACATCTTCACTTTGTTTTACTGAAGAAAAAAAGTAAACATTAGTGATTAGCCTTTTCCATGCTTTCTGTAACTTTTAAAAAGTTATGTAAAGCTCCTGTTTATTGTCTTTTTATTAGAATGGGGCTCTGACCACCTTCCCCTCCTGCTTTGCCCCGTAAATTTTGTGAGGAGTTTGCAAGGTGTAGTACTGTTTCATAGCCAGAGCTACAAGTCACATTTACTGCCACAACACGAATGGTGGGGTTATTTTGCTCAGCACATCCCTCTTTTGTCCAGGGAGCTGAGCTTTGAGAGCATCATGATCTCACATAGTTTGACACATCCCCACAGCTGCTGCAGCTTTCAATGAAAAGAGACCTGTTTCAGGGCTTTTTATATTAAAGTCGAATTTCTTGCAACTTAAGCATTCGAAGTTTGCAGTTCTCAGATGAAGCTTTTTGTTTTCTGGGGTGAAGCAGTCGGCTGACCCTGGATGTTGTATAAAAATTCTGTCTCAAGAGAAAATCCTTCGTGTAATTTTTACCTCAGTATGGCCCAGAGGCAGTTGTTACAAATGTAATATTACACATGATTATTTTTTTGGTGCTCTATAATTGTTACCAAAACTGCAAGTGTCAGGGACACTGCGGTGGGGCTTGAAATAGCTCCTGGTGGTCCTTCCCCCTCCGACTCAGTCTCCAGCTATTACCACATCACACAGCACTGCTGAGGTCAGCAGATTTTGGCATGTGCGGTCAGCTGTGTCCAGGGGAGGCTTGAGGAGGTCGAGTATTTGGGGCTAAGCCCAGGGAGGTAGAAGCAAGCTGCATTTTCTTGACCTCTGGTTGCTCCAAGCCGGTGTTTAGGAGGCCTTGGCTTCCATTATGGGTAAATTCTATTAAATATGTTCTTTTCACCGCTGTCTTCGTGTTACGGGAAGAGGAAATTTGTGCCAGATAAAATAACTGGTTTTAGAGGGGAGTGGAGGAAGCCGACTGAAGTAAGTATGGTTTGTGTGTGCTTGGCTTTGAAACCTTTTGGTCTCTCTCTTAGGTTTCTCAGTTCATTTCTACCGAAAATGCATTGAAAACTTTCAGGTGTAACAGGGTTGACTTTCCACATGCCCTCAGTTTTTTGGGGGGCTTGGAGTAACTTGGTTTTTTCAGAGTGCACACAGTACCTGTCTTCTGAAAATCCCGGACTGCATCGTTTTCCTTTTTTATTTGTTCAAACGACGTTTAACGTCTAATATTAACTATCACCACCGTGATGCAATTCCTCTTGCTCTGTGTGGAGGCAGAGAGGTTTGGGGGTGCCTATTGTGAGGGCAGCATCTCATTCTCACTATCTCCAACCTTCCCACTGTGCTCTTGCTGGGGCTGGTGACTTGTTCCTCCACTCTGCTCTGTGGGGTCCTCGATCTGTAGCATTTTTGCAAGCTTTCAAGCTTCTAGCAGACTTTCTCTAAGTGTTTCTTATAATAGCCATCTAGCCTTCCTCATGGGGGAGAAAAATTGCCCAGTGGCTTAGGAGTAAAAGTCTGGCTATTGTAAAAGGAAATATGTTGGTAGAGCAAGCGGGTGATTATCTACTAGAGTGTGGTCTTATCTGTCCCCTGTTCTCAAAGGATCCAGTGATAGCATCTTGCTGGCATTTCCTCAGGAAAGCTGGTGACTCCCCACTCCCTGTCACCACCCTGACCTTGCTGGCAGCACTGGCCCCACTGCCGAGAAGGGAGTGTGAAATGGCACTTGTACCCATGAGGAGTGGGATAAGTCAGGATTGTTCCTGAGTACACTGTTAGCCACAAGGGGCAGTGGTGGTGGCTTAATCCATTGTGTGTGACTGTTCCTGTGAGCATCTGGCCAGGGTTACTTAATGGCCAGCAGATTAGCTCTGTAGAGGTTTCCTTCAGCTCAAGGTGGAATTCTGGCCGTTTCTCCCAGGAACGGGGCTGAAGCCTTATGTAAGTGTCTGACTGAAGGCCTTAGGCATAGGGCAGTTGGCACTGTCCTGCCTTGTCATTTCTTTTGTGTAGGTCATTCTTAGAGTGGTTTTGACTTGTTCTTTTCTTCTCTCAGGTAAGAAGGGTCAGTGCAAACCCTAGTGATGAAATTACATGTGATTTCTAGCTGATAAAATGTTACCGCTGTTGCTTTCCTCTCTGGGTGACTCTCTCTTCCCATAAGCAGCACCAATCTTTTTATTTCCCCAGCTTCAGGCGAAAGGATGAAGTCAATCTAGGAGAAAATGGCCTGTGTTGATCTGGCTAGAGTGAAAGAGCCTGCTTTCAGAGAGGCATGTTTTCAAAAGGCTTAAGTTACTCTTAACGTTGTCCTCAAAACCAAGGATTTGTTTTCATAGCTGAGAGCAAAACAAATGGATTTCTTTAAATGACAGTATTTTAGTAAAAATGTGGGGAGTAGAGTAGTAATAAAATTGTCTGCAGCTGAGATAACATTTTATTTTATTTACTCTTCTGATTTTTTTGTTGTTGTATTTTTTTTTCCTAGTCCTTAGCTTGCTCAAGGCATTGTCATTGCCTGAGCACAGTGAAGGGGTGAGGTGCTAATTGCAGTTCTCCAAGTAAAGGACAACATCTGGAGAAGCTCCACTTCGCTGTCAAGGTCCTGTTTTTTATTAGCAGCCTCTCAGTTAAGCTGGTTGCTTGTCTTTGTGACATGGATCTGGTTCTCCTTACTACGGTAGGAGATTGGCCATCCATCCATCCATCCTTGAAGGATGTAAGTGGGGGAACAGAAGCAAAAGTCACGGAAGCAAGACTCTGCCTCAGCCCTTCCAATTTACTTCTGTGTTCCTTGGCACTTTACTGAATACCTTCTGAAAAATGCCTGGAGAAAGGCAGTTATTTCTGTTCTCCGGACAGACCTGATCACAGCTCCAGTCACACAGCGCAGCAGTAGTTAATTGCAAAGCTGTGCTGAAAGTGATGTCCTTGGCAGCAGTAAGTTTTTCATGTTGAACTTGTTGGCATGGAAGTGGCTTTTAGCAACCCTGTACTCATGATCCTACTTCCTTAATTTATAAATATTAAATTAGAAGAATTAAATGTCTTCTGATTTCAGTCTTTAAGCTAATGAAAGTGAAGTAAATCATGGTTATGATGAACTGCTATGTAAACGTGCTGCTGTAAAATACCCTGCCAAGTAGGATGCTATAACAAAACAAATCCTATAAGCCCAAAGCTTAATTATTGATTTGATTTAGGCATATATACAAGGGCTAAGAAAATACTATAAATTTGACTTCCAGTGTAAGTTGTAATTCAAGTTGTAAAACAGTTTCTGTTCTGAGCCTCATGCTGGAGACCCTGAAGTTAACTGATTTTTCTTTTTCCTCTTATGGCCAAAAATTTGCGTTTGGCTCATTTTCCCATAAGATTGTTTTGAACACTTGTGCTAAGTGATTTTGTCAGGGCCTCTGAAATCAAGAGGGTGATGGGAGGAATTAGTTCCCCCCGTCTGATTAAGTTCTGTATTTTGCACTGGGTTGGAGCAAACGTTTTAAACTGCAGGAAAATTTGGCATTTGGTAGATTCTAAATTCTGTTAAGATGTGAAAATTTTCATGTATTCCGAGAGTCCTTCAGTATAAGGAATGAGAAACTGCCTCCACCAAAATCTCACAGTACGTTTTTAAAACTGGGGGTGTATGTAGTATGGTGGTCAGAATGAAATCCCGTGCCTGGGGAGGCATGTAGTCCAACTCTGACAGTGGTCAGAGTTTTGCACAAAATTTTCTCTGAGCTCTAATAGATAGGGAGCAAACTTAGAGCTAGGTGGAAGCTGGTTCGTTTCGCATCTAAGTTTCTAGGAAGGATTTTTTAAATACTGTGTCCTCTTTTTGAATGCCAAAGCTGAGTTTTGCCTTCACTTCTGAAGTGTTTTGACTAAACCTTTGCAGCTGCCTGAGGTTTTCCCTTCCAGTTTAAGGATTGACTAGCAACTTAGAGGTGCTGAGCATTAGAATGTAGCCAGGATGAAAGAGCTGCCTTTGCTGCAACAGTTGCTCGGTTGTTTTCAGACTGGCATTTCTGCACAAATCAGGGCAGGATTTAGCTCTGGGAGCATGTGCTGCTCTGGGTAGCTGGGGTGCACATGCTCTTGTGAATCAGGACGTCAGAGCGTAAGCTGTTTGGTCTGAGTGCTTTGTGTGTGGAGGCAGTTAAGCGGTATCTGATACAATGACGCTTTGGTTGTGATTTGAGGCTCCAAGTGGTACTGCAGCATAAATAAGAAATAAATTGTCGCTGAGCCGCACTCCCACGCTGAGCCTCTGTAAATCCATTCACTTCCAACGGGTTGTTGTTCCGACTGTAATTAGCCTCTGGTGCAAGCATCCTGCAGGAATCAGGCCATGCCGGTGGCACATGGAGAGGCTGCAGCTGTCTCCACAGGCTTTCCTTGCAGCCTTAGCTCCTCGATTGCTTCCTGCTCCCAGTGGAAGAGTTCCCATTGCATTCAGTCCTTCTACGCTTCCCTGTGCATTAGTGTGCCCCTGCCTCAGCCAATGATACAGCACATACACTTGGTGATGCAGAAACGCTGCCTGGCATTCCCCCAGGTGGCTTGGACCTTGAAAATAACCTGCAGAACTTCTGCACACAGGGGTGCATTTACTTGTGCTTTAGACTGTCCATAGCAGCTGTGAAGTGCCTCCCATCTGTGCCTCTCCCTAGATGACTTAATTTAATTTCTGGCTTGCTGCAGCCGTCTATCTGTGGATCTAGTAGCCTGGCAGTTCCACTCAAATAGCCAGAGTAAGCTTTCTCTCAAGCTCTGCTCCTTTTCCTATTTTTTTTTTGTTTTTGTTTTTTCTCTTTTTTTCAGCCTCTGAATCCTCTTTGATCCTTCACCTAAGAAGGAGTGAACTGTGTCAAGCTGGAAGTTGGGTGTTGTTCTCCTTAAAAAAAGTGATGACAAAAAAGAAAACACACAAACTGAAAAAGCAATAGCTGCCCTTTTTGTTTTGTTTTGTTTTAAAATTTTATTTTTGCAGAAGAGAAGGTTCAAGGGAGACCTCATTGTGGCTTTCCGGTACTTGAAGGGGTCTTATACGTAGGAGAGAGAGCAACTTAATACATGAGCAGATAGTGATAGAACAAAGGGGGAATGGATTTAAGCTAAATGGGAGGAGATTTGGGTTAGGTGTCAGGAGGGAATTTTTACTCAGAGGGCAGTGAGGTGCTGGCACAGGCTCCCCAGAGAAGCTGTGGGTGCCCCATCCTTGGAGGTGCTCAAGGCTAGGCTGGATGAGGTTTGGGGCAGCCCTGCCCATGGCAGGGGATTGGAACTGAATAATCTTTCAGTGTCTTCCAACCTAAGCCATTCTATGATTCTGTTTTTGCCACGGGTTTCTCCCTTGCTTTGTTCCAGCCACTGGCATTTGGACATATTCATATCAAGCAGATAACCCGCAGGTTATACAACAGTTACGTAAAAATACCACACGTAACTTCTGTGTTCTCTTCCACATCTTGCTGCGAGCTTAGAAAGGTCTTGTTTCAAAAGGCAAGAAATGCAATTGTTGAAGGTAAATAGGTTAAATCAAGATGTTGGTATCGGGACCAGCTTCAGGAGGAGCATGGAGAGGATCTGCTCCGGGCCTTGGCCTGCTGCTGCTCTGTGAGGTCAGGGATGCACTTATGCTGGCTGGTGCTGCGGTGACCTCAGCTGCTCTGCTGAATGACTAATCACACAGATAGTTAAATGCCCCCGCGTCCAACTTGTTAGTTGTCCTTGCCCAACAAAGAGAAGAATAACAGAATTTCAGCCCACTGTGCTGCTCCCTACTGTGCTATAGTGCTGCCTCGCAGAGAGTTTTATTTGAAACTTGGCGTAGGGAGAAGATAATTGGAACGTTGCTCTTTTTATAATGTTCTGTTAAATTCATGGTGCACTTGTGCACTTCCCTTTAACTGATACTTGTTCTATGTAATCTTGTAATCTGCCCTGCCAAGGGCGTGATTATCCTGAATTGGGCCCTAGTAATATTCTAATGAATCAGAGGCCCACAGAGTGCCGAGCAGAGGGTGAGCTGAGAGCCTAATTAATGGCGCGCCGAATGTCTGCTGCTGCTTGAGGAGGAGGGCTGCAAGGTCCCAGTGGAAGGTAACAAGTGTTGGATGTGCTGCTCTGTCCTTAAATAGCTGCAACTCTCGCATCTGAACAGCTGAAGAGGACTAGGAAGGCTGGCCACGGAAGGGTCGAGTCATCCACAGAAGGGTCATCCACACCCATGTGCTCAGTAGGTCTCGGTGGTGATGCTGATTCCGTCCTGCCTGAGGGATTTGGAAATCCTTCACTTCGGAGGAGATCCTCGGAGATCCTACCCTGCCCTGCAGAGATTGTCCTTTTGAGGGAAGTTCTAAACCTGTGGCAGGTTGTGGGGCACAAGAGTGGATGCCTGTGGGCCTAAGAAGTGGGCTGCATGGTTCTGGGCTGCTGCTCCTTTCTGGAACCTTCCTTCTTGCGTTTGCATGATTTTCAAATGATTTGGCATAGAGTGAGCCATCAGTTGAGGAGTGTGGGAGGAGTTGGCCCATGTTAAAGGCAGTCTTTTCTCGCCACCTCTGAAACAGAGAGCCTTTGGAGGATTTAGTGATTTTTTAATTTGGAAACAAGAACACCTTGGGTTTGAAAGCACACCATCAGCTGCAGCTCTCAGTGGGGCAAGGTGCAGAAGCGACAGCACTGAAGCAGCCGAGTTCTGTCCTGAAGGACAAAATACTTCTGCAGAGAGGGAATTCAGAAAATTACTGTATTTTGCTTTGCTTTCGGGCTTGCAGATAAAGATCTGCATTTCCTCTGCATCAGCAAATCTCGGATTTACAGTCTCTTGAAGACTTCCAAATGATGGTCTTCATGTTTATTCAACAGATCTTTCTTTAATAAAATATCTACTTGTTCTACAGACTGTCTTAACCTGCTCTTTCGCCTTTGCTGTAATGAAGGGTAGGGAGAGTATTAACAATAATTCTTCTTCTAAATCCTTTCTGCTTTTCCAAATTTAACATGGAAATCACTTAATGTCTGGAAGCTGAAAACTGTAATGCATATACTCCTCCTGGGTGGGAGAGAGCTGCTGAGGTCAGGCTGGCTGGCAGTGGCACTTCATGGGTGGTAGGATGGAAGCTGGCGCCTGGTGGTGTCCAGCTCCTATCATCTCTGCTCCTCTCAGCCAAGTGTGGCTTTCTGGGAGGGCTTTGCCTGCTTCAGGCTGTGGAGGTACACCACGAAGCTGCTTGGGATGTCTTCACTAAGTGGTGGCCTTCCTTACTGCTGCCTCTCAAGGGGCTGCGAGTGTTGTATTGGAGTCACAGGGAATTGCTTTGACTGTGCAAATGGCACTAGTTTTTCTTCTGAGGTACATCAGAGCATTTTGCCAGCACCAAAAGGACAAAGGTTTGTAATAGGTCTTACACTCTGTCTGCCCTGGGATGTCCCACCAGCCATCAGTCACCCGTATTTAGACCACGTGAACGGACTGCTGGCATCCTGTGGCTCAGGTCTTAGTCACTTGCTAGAGGAAAGGGAAGTCTGACTCCGTTTCCTTGGTTTTCCCTGAGCACACACGATCCTGTTACTTTGCTTCTGTGGTCTTGGCTGCTCTTGCCCGGATCTTGCAGGGCACTGAATGTGCCTGATGCTTCTGCTGGAAATGTTGGCTGCTGTTTCTTGGTCTCAAATGGCTGCTCAGTACAAGGAACAGCAAATACTTGTGTTATACACCAGTTCTAGTAATATTTAGTTGTTTTTTAATATGTGATCTATCTTTTACCCAGGAACATAAAAGCACTTTATTTTTTTTTTAAATAAACCGTAATTAATTATGCCTGACAACACAGCTCCAAAGTTGGATGGTGTTTTTGTAGATAAAGAACAGAATAAATTGACTTGTTTAAAATTGTGTGGGAAGTTAGTGGCTGGAGTGGAAAATACGTCATCTTTCAGACCTTTATCCTTCGCATGCTTTCTCCTACCTCCCAGTGTTTTGAGGTGACAGGCATCCTAGATTAGTGTTTGTCTTTTGTGGGTCTCAGCTTCCCCAAGATAGCACTTTTCTCGTGAACTTTTCTTCCTTGGACAGTTTTAAAGCATCTGATAATTTTTAAGGGGAAAGTAGAAAAATTGAGTTGCTGTTGGGATTGGGGCAGCAAAAAGTTTATCCTGAATGTTAGCTCTCTTCCTGACCCAGGAATGGACCTATCTACACGTTGTCTTCCAGCTTCAAACCTGCTGTCCAGTGGGGTTACCATTCTGATATTTGTGTATTTTCTTGAAATCGGACGATTAGGGCTTCCTGCTGGTTTTAACAGGAAAAAGAGGTGGTTGGCATGTTTTGTCTTTTGAAGTAAAGGCAAGATGCAAGTGTATGATTTTAGTCTCCTGGATGCTAAGGCTGTTTTCCCTGAGGAAGTGAAATGTGGTAAAAGAAAGCCATTGCTTAGCTCTTGGACTGGCAGACTTCGCAAGATGTGACTTGAAAAGAGAAGAAAGAAATATTTGCAGACTGAGAAGTGTCAGAGAAGTGGTCATAAGGGTGGAGATATAGGCACTGTGTGGGTCAGATTCATGCTGCATGCATGAATTGAAGGAAAAATAATAGTGATGCTAACATCTGTGTACTTTGAGAAGTTTTTCCACAGTTAATTTGTATGTCCAGAAGTCCTCTGGCACAGCTGCTGGTTTTAGGAATCATTTGACTAGGAGCCTGTGGGTCTGTTATAGAGCTTTGCAAAAAGAATTAAAAAGCTACTTCTTTCTTAAGTTTTATCTTTATTTATTTATTTTTATTGTACAGAAACTCATTCTTTCTTTGTCTGTGTCAGAAGTTTCATGTTCAGAGGGAAGCTCTGGTTACATTCCTTCTAGGTTTTTGTTTGGTTACATTCCTTCTCGGTTTTTGGTTGACTGTCACTACTGGGTGATCCAGAGGGCAGCAGGCCTGTGAGTGTCACTGCGATCCAGTATCAGGTAATCACAATTAAAGAAAGAAAGACTTTGCTCATCATTTGCGAGGTGATTCCAGCTGGGAGAAATGAAATCCTACAATCCTACCTATACTTGAAGTTATTAGCTATCTCCAGTTAGGATCCTATTTTCTGAAAAGAGTGGAGGTGTTGTCACAGTGAGTGCTTAAGGTCTGACAAGAAGAAAGAGATGAAGGATAAGGCTGTACTTGCTCCTACATGTCATATCTCCAGCTCTGCTACCATTGACCCATCCACCATCCACGTACTTTGTTTGCAGTCGTTACTCCCTATGCTCTTGGGCTCTTCCAGAACTGTAGTGCAGCTTGTTTCCTTGGAAAAGCTGTCCGGGTGGGATGTGTGGACCTCCACGCTGGCTCCTTGCTGGGGATCACCCATCCTCTGCCAGCTCTCTACTAGAGGACAGCGTGGGGAAATGCAGCCTGAAGGCTTCCTTTTTAAGTTGATTTCCTTGAAAAAATCAGACTTGATTTAGGCATATCATGTATCTTATTGTTGGTTTTCTTGGAATATCTTGGCACACACTTGCCTGTGTGCTTTGAATGATTTTCTGTCTTGAGGCAGGGGCGAAACTTGTCATTGGAAAGAGTGTGCTTAGAGCTGAATGTGTGTGTATGCATTCATGAGAGGGTCACAAAAGCATGGCAAATGAACTTTTGCCTGTAATCAGCATAAAAATGAAGACTGAAAAGCTGGAATGATCTACTTCAAATTTCCACCAGTAGGTTTTCCTAATAATTTTTGATAGCTTTTCCTGCAGCCAGGGCTGGTTTTCAAACATTTTCATGTAGCAGTCACATTGACTGTTTGCTTTTTCCTGCTTGCCACTTCTTGTTGAATTTCACCCACTGATTTCAATACTAACTATAAATGCAAGTGGCAAATGGTATTATTAAATAGATTAAATCTGTTTTAGTTACTTGCTCATTCATGTAATGCAGAAGTGTTGGTTTTCTTTTTTTTTTTCCTTTCTGTTTTGGAATAGTCTTTTCTGAAATCCTTAAACTTAGAGCAGACTTAAATGGAAGCAGTACATTATCAGGTTTGTAATGTTCACATAACGTGGTTTGCAAGCTAGTAAAGCATCAGTAAAAAATGAAAATTAAAAAAAAAAAAGAAAACTCATCAGAGTTAATTAAAATTAAGCACTTGCTAATTTTGTTAAAACAGTGTTAGCATTTGCCAGTAATTTGCATCTGTTTGTTTTCTCTGCCCCAACCCTGTGGTTGCCTACTTAGGAACCCTTTTTGAGTGCTTCCTGTAGAAACCTGGGTGCTGCAGTTCATCAGTTTTAATCTTTCTGATGAATCTTGGATGATTTTTCCTCTGATTCCCTTAGCCTTCATTCTTTTTTGGCTGGATTTAGAGTTTGTGGCAGAAATGGGAGCAGGAAGCCCCTGTAGCTTTCCACCTGTGGGAAGTATGAGCTTTTTCCCGCATTCCATCATTACTGGGCATCTTTTATGCTTCTAGTTTTGAATTCTCTTGTTTATTTGAACTCGAGCCCAGTGCAATATCAGATGAAGCTTCTGGGGTTTTCTGAGTGGAAATTCATTGGAGGCTTTGGGTTTGGTTTTGTTTATTTGTTTTCTTTCCAGGCATCTCGATTTCAGATATGCTGTAGCTGTACGAGGAGTAAGAGTGGCACCCTCTTCTTTTTCCTCGTGTTTACTAAATGAAAAGCATCTTCCTGGTCTATAGTGAGCCCTTGGGGACAGTCTCATCTGCCTGAAGGGGTGTGTCTGTCCTCTGTCAGGCTGTGTGGCTGCAGAGAGTGGGTGCTCATCACCTGGGGTTGGTGATGTTGTGATGCAGAAGTGTCTGGTGCCCAAGTGTACAGCATAATGCTGTAATCCAGTCTAGAAAAAATCCACCCATCCCATACCCATCACCCCTGAATTCAGTGGTGTGTTGGGGGGAGGCTGCACCTCATGTGGCAGTAATACACACATACACACGTGTCTGCAAACACATCCCGTGTTTGACAGCACGTTGTGCAGAATCTCATCTTGAGTGTGCTTCTCCTGGCGGCTCCGTGGTTCAGTGAAATGGCTTGAAGTGTTAAGTATTACTTTTGTTTGTGTTTTGAAAGACAAGCCCACAGACTTGTTATGAATTCTACTTTGATGGCAGTTGCAATAGCTGTGCATTGTGTAATTGAGCAATCAATTCTAGCATGCTATATTGATGTTTTGAGTGCAGACACATGATTATAATAAACTGGAATGCTCTTTTGGTAATTAGACAAGTGGCTGTGAATGTTCAAGGCAAACTTTAAAAGCATTGAATCTTTTAAGAAATCCAATTTTATGGCAATTTTAAAAATATTTTTTTCTTTCGGCTCTCTTCAGAGTGCTATAATTTGGGGCTGGTGCATGTAGGACCCCCCAGAACCTTGGAAATCCAGTCGTGCTGGTGCTGCAGCTCTCAGCTGCAGCATTGAGAGGGATGGCAAGGGTTTGGGTTTCCTTCCCTGATGTGGGAAGAAGGGAGGAGAAGCTGTAGGGTAGCATCACAGCTGATTTAATTTTGTTTTCAGTGTGTGGCACTTAATTGAAAGATTGCTTAATTCTTGGAACTGCTGTCCTTCACCACCGTACCACATGATGTATTTAGGTCATGGCTGTAGCGTTCGGTCAGACTTACCTGGTTGTTTATCACGACTGTTTTCCAGATTCAAATGGTGATTTGTGTAAATGGTAGGTAGCTTTTATGGCAGCAGACCACAGGCGTTCCTCTCTCAAGAGGTTTGCATACTTCCTAGAACAGTTGATGGCACAGATATCTTAAAGCAAGTGGGTGGCTCCTGCTTTTTATTTTTTTAATTTATGTTTATTTTTATTTTTTTTTATTCCCCCTTCCCTCTCCTTTTTAATGAGATTTGAAGTAGTGGTAAGTAATAGTAAGAGATTGTGTGACTATATCAATGCCAATTAGGGCATTTGTGTTCACAGAAGTAGAAGCTCTCGAGGCTACATTCTGTTTGTAAATGACAATTTTTTTTCCACCAATGAATCCAAACCAGAAGATATTCTGTGTTCTGGAGGTTTCTTGGTCATTCCTGGTCTGTGTGCATCTCCAAGCTGTGCTGGCAGAGGTCATATTGTGAAGACCCAAGTGGCAGGAGATGGTGTGCTGGCTCCAACTATGCTGAGAGTCAGTTGTGGCTGGGTGCATCCCTTGAATCAGCCTTACCTGCTCTTGGAAACACCAGAGTGTGGGCAGATGTATGAGAACTTTCACAATTATCTCTTTGGAAAACACCCAGTTGAGTATGGAAACTTTGGGTGTGTAGGGGGCTCCTGAGACAGTCTGGAGCAATTTGATTGTTTTGCTGGGACTGGGGCTACAGTCTAAGATGGTTTGGGGCTCCTCTTTCCCCTACCTGTATTTACTGGAGGTGGGCCAGTCAATGATCAGTTTGCTGTGGTCTTCAGGGGGGTCAGCCCGTTGCTTGCTTCTTTAGATTGTGCATCCAAGACAGTGCTTCATAAATGGCAATGCCAGGATGAGCTGCTCAACTGTGATCAATCACAGCTGGCTTCAAAACACTGATGGGCCTCCGTGGTTGAATTTTGGTACTCACTGCTCTTCTTCAGTCTGGGGCAATACTGTGTTGTTCCAGTTTGCTAAGTGGTTTGCACCCAAAACTTTAGCCTTTCTGACTAACCATTTTTATGTTACATCTAATGACAGTTCTGCTCCACATTGGCAACGTGTGGTCTGCAGGAACAGATGGTTTTGGGTCACGAGACAAATACTACTTTTGTGCAGTGTCACGAGAGGTTTTATTTTTCCCAAGTGCAATTGTTATTAGGTTAAAAAGTCTGCAGCTTGTGTGCTACCTACAGTTACAGAAGGTGACTGCATTTGTGGCTAAAATCTCACAAATCCTTTTGCACTGAAAAAAACAAAACTTTTGCTTAACCTGCATTATATTTGTGCTGTAAGTGCACTGTGAGGAGTGGTCAGGATCAGTTTTGGAGGAAGCAGCACCGTGTGCCTGTTTTAGACGTCCTCCTGTGGAATTTCTTCTCTTTTTAGTTCGCCACAGCTTGGTCTGCTAAGGCCCATGAAGTGTTATTTCAGAGCATCGTACATGTTTTGACTAGTTTTTGCGAGGCACTTGGTGTGTTCTTGAGCACTTGGTAAAAAGTAATAATTGGAGAATGTGCAGGCTCCATTTACTTAATGAATACTGTTCTCATCCGTGGATTAACCTGTAAGCTGAATATGTTGCATAATGGCTTTTCTGTTGAGTGGCCCTTTCAAATAATAAACACAGTGGCCACAGGCTTTGGGAATGCAACTTAAATACTACTCAGATGGCAACCAAGAGGAAATTGTGTTACTGTGGATCCTTCCCTCCACTCTCCCTCTTTTACAAGATAAATAAATAATAGGATCAGAGTCTTTTTGGGGTTGGGGTTTTATTGTTTCCAAGTCTGGTAAAGAAAGGATTGTTAGTATAGGCTGGAGTTTCTGAGTCAGGCTGTAGTGCTGACAATGCAGAAATAGTTTGAGGCCTGAAAATACTGTGTGAGTATTAGAAAATAGTTCTTGTGGACAGAAAGCTGTTTACAGATCGCTCTGGCTGCTTGCCAGTTTCTCAAGGACAAGGTGTTTTTTTTGCTTTAGAATCGTAGATGTACTTGGCAGGGTATCAGAAAATTAATAAAAAAATTCTGGAATGAGCCTTAAGATGTAAGTCCTCGTTAAATTAGAATACATATGACTTTAGGCTAAATGTGTGTTTTGCATCTTGCAAACAAGTAGGGAAAATATTTGTTAATTTGCTCATACATAAGGGTCACAGTATAAAAGCACAGTCTGAGTCGGTGTGGCTTCTGTGCTGGTTGGTGTGATGCTTTATGAACAAGCCTCCTCTTGTGCTTTCCAGGCTATCTTGTGCCCTGGAAACTGCATTTCAGCTCCAGCATTTGCTGCCTGGTGAATTATGCCTCGCTTCTCCATTAAGACTAGGAGATGTGACTACCAGGAAGTGGCACTGATTAGGTTTGTAACATCTGGTTAAAAATGAAGGAAATACCAGCTCGAGTCTGCCCCCAGTATAAAATGCAGAAGGTTTCCAGCACTTCTTTATTGTGCCTTGTGGCAGTGGTGGTGTATTGACACTTGGAATGGAATTTCATTATACATATGTATTTTATATATTTAAGAGTTTGTTAACTTTTCCCCTTCAGTGCCAATGCTCTGGAATTTTTTTAAAGTTTGTGGATGTGACTTTTTTAATTTTATTTTAGCTGTGTTGAAACAAACCCCATTACACAGTCTTAACTTGCCTGCTCTGTTTGGCTGTATTGTTCCACTGGGTAGCATAAATGAAAATAGTTCTCCTTTCCCTTGCCCCTCTTTAAAGTTAAGCTGGCCAATTAGAGTTTCAAATCCTATCCATAAGGAGCATTTGTAGCATCTTAGCTGCAGCGAGGCAGAGACCTCTTGGTGGGGATACTGGATGCTGTGCTATGATGGATTCCTCCTTTTTGAGCAGGCCAGACAAGCAACAGCAAAACCATATTAAAAATGGAAATGAAAATGTAGAGCCAATCTTTCTCCTTTTTCCCTTTCCCTCACGCCTCTTCTTTTTTCAGCCTTTATCATGAGGTTTTGTACCTTCCGAAGTAATCCCCTGAAAGAGCCAAAGAGAAGTTGATTTTTGGGTCCGCTTCTCTTGAACCTAAGGATTCAACTCTTGTGCTTTTATCCTACAATCCGTAGTGGAACCAAATAGCAAGCCTTGAAAAAGGCAGGTAAATGTTTGCATGGCTGCATTGGTGCTCCTTGGGAGCTGTGTCTGGGAGGCTGTCACCTCCTGCAGCACCGCCTGAGGAGCTCCCTCAGCAGTTTCTCAGTGCTGTGCTGGGAGAATCAGGCCCAGGCCTGTTGGGCTTGGCACGGGGCCTCAGTCACAAGGTGTAAATTGCTCCCTTCGGTCAGAAAGCTCATATTTGCCCGTCCAGCAGCGATGACTTCAATGTCGATATGAATTCATTTTAAAAACAAACAAGGAGAAGAGGCCTCGGGGCAGCTAGTGCTCACAGAGGTGGACTTGCACACGGACCTGCTGTCATCCCCATCAGTGTGACCAGCTCCAGCCCAGCTGTAGGATGTTTGGTGATGAAAGTGGCTGGCCGGGTGCGAAATAAAAGAGCATGTGCATCTCTAGCCCGTGTCTGTACCTACATGTATGTGTTCTGTCATTTCGATTTCAGTTATTCTCTTCATGTTCCTGCTTACAGGCTTGTTTTCAGTTGTACTTACAGAAATAAATTGGTCAGCATGAAAGAGGCTGTTGCAGGGGAGGCTAGGGAAGAGAAATCAATGTTAGGCAGGGTGGATTTACTGAATGCTGAAGCCTTAAGGTGGGGTGAAGAACTGTTCTGAGTGCTGGAAGCAGCAGGTTTTAACTGATGTTTCCAGAGGAAGACAGAGGTCCTCTGAGCCAGCTGTGTCTGTGTGGGAGGTATTCCTCTGCTCCATGTTTTCATTCTTTTCTTTGTTATAGAGAGTTTGAGTTTTCTTTTTTATTTGTTTTGTTGGTGTCTTTCAATATTGACCCAACTAAGTTACTGCGATACGTTTAAAACCAAGGAATAATAAAGTTAGAGACAGAGAAGTAGATGGCAGTTCTTTTTTAGAGAGGGTGGAGGGAAGGGACTCCCTTGTAGGAGAAGAGCGGTGACTGCATGTTTGGTGAAGGTCACTGAATCCAGGCAGTGGTTGGGAGGAGGGAAGGCAGAACTGTTCTTCAAGAGGGTGTTTCCCAGGCCAGGGCCTCAAACGAGCTAACTCAAGCATTTATTCACCTAGTGCCCAGTCAGCTAGTAGGTGTCCCAGTGGCCAACAACCAAAATGGGCATAAATGTCAGGCTTGGGCACAAAACTGTGTTTCTTGGTGGCTAGGGGTTGAGGTGGCCTGTCAGGCAGGGTTCTGGTATGCATCGTGACTCTGAGCTCTGCCACTGACCTGCTGTGATCCTGGGAAAGTCAGAGGATGGCTCTCTGCCATGGTTTTCCCACCATCCGTTTTCTTCTTTTCTTTCCTTTTTGCCTATTTAGGCAATGAGCTGTTGGGAGAAGGAAGTGCCTGTGGTAATGTACATCCAGCAGCTTTGGGGGTGGGAAAACTACCACAAAACTAGTAATTGAAATAAAAAGTACATAGGGCTCTCTTTTTTTTACCCTGTTTTATAGTGTTGCATCTTTTTCCTGCGTTCCTGGAAGTACGGAACTGATAGTAACTGCGTCTTTCATACTTTACAGAATGTAGTACAGTGAATGAGTAAATGGTCATTATTTCTTCAACAGACTGCTAGGGAGCCTGTGGATATCTAGAGAGGGATAGAGGGGGTGGTGTTTTCTATTTTGCTTTCCAGGCATTTGATGTTGAGTGCTAGACAGAGGGAAAACACAGAACCTTGTCCTGTCTTTTGACTTAAACAGTGGAAGTCTTTTAATAGCTTCTGGTTGGTTTGGGCTTAGAAGTCATCTAACAGGAAAAAAGGAACATTGATTTTGGCCTTTTTTTTAACTCTTGTGCATTTCTGCGGTGGCGTGCCAGGTCTTTGTACTGAGGTTGTTTGCTGATTTTCATTGTAGAAGGAGCTTCTGTGCCAGACAAACTTTATCTCTTTTTCACAGATCTATCTCTATAGCTGGAGCCTGTAATTATTTAGGTTGCAAAAGGCTTTATCAGAAAAGCATTAGTTTGGCTACAAATGCAATGAGGTAGGCTTCTTGCTTAATGTTTTATTTTTTTAAGTGAAGATTTTGCTTTGTTCTGTTCAGTTTTTGTTTTTGTTTTCTTTTTTCCCCCATTAAAATGTGTACTCTCTATTCTCTGCAAGCATCTCTTGCTGTTTTTCATAGGGCAGACCTAGTCTTTTTTTGAGAGTGGGAAGAGGTGCTTCACAGAGCCTGGGTGTTCACAGCACAGAGCTGGTTGCTGTGAAACTGCCTGTGCTGGCGAGTGACAAAAAGAGCTGGTTGTAAACATGTGTTGGAACAACACGGTATCATTCACTGCACCAGGGTGTGCAGCCTAATAGCAAAGCATTGCTTCATGGCCTATTGCCTGAGGCGGGTAGGAGCTTAGACTCAACCAAGTGAGAAATAAATTGAAAAGTTAATTTTGGCATGGGGGCATTGTGCTTAGAGGTGGTGGAGCTGTATGTTTTTACTAGCTAACATGTTTAAATCTGGCCTGCTGCATATGCATGCGTCGTAGCAACTGAAATGTGAATTAGTAGGGTTTTTTTCATCTTGCTTGTCTCTTCCTATTTGTCACCTAATGAAAGGTTAGAAAGGTTTCCAAAGACCTAGTGGTTCATAGCGCAAAGGGTTATCCAAGTTTACTAGTTAATGAGTTACGTATACTGTCTTCTTCCAAAGTTGTGATGTTGCTCCACATTCTACTTCCATATCATTCAGATGGGGAGCAGATTTCCAGGAGCAGTCCCCCAAAAGGCACATTAATACTCAGGCAAGAGGTTGTGTTAATAGGAGAACTGCATTACTGTGGAATATGTGTCTTGGTTAATTAGAAGGGGGAGCCAGTAAATGAGCTGATATAGTTTCCTTTGTGTTTCATCTGCATAGTTCTTTCATAGCATTAAGGCATCTGAGAGGAAAAAAGCCACCTATAAGAGCATATTACACTACTTCACTTCTAACCTTCCTCAAACAATACAGTAATGATGTGTGAAGGCAAGAAGTAGGTGTATTAACTGACTGGGAGAATGTGGGTAGGCTTGGAATTCATAATGTTCTGCAGATCCTGGCAGTCCACCAAGGATTCCCCTTGTCCCCCCTGCTTTTCAACATGCAGGAAGCCCACTGAGTTGAGAAATAAACAGCACATCGCTATCAAATGTGTCTGGGAATGTAAGTAGTGGATCCAGTCTGACATCCAGTTAAATGTTGCAGTGTTGATGAGAAGAAGAGCTGTGTTTCAAAATCCTCTGCATGTAAATGAAAATTCTGTAACCCCCATGAGAAGACACAGGACAAGATTTGGGGTCAGTGAACTCAGCTCCATTGACTTGCTCATCCCAGCTCTGTGTTTGCCCAGATCATTTATAAATAGAAAGAAGCAGTAGTTGTTGTAAAAATATCTTTACATTCCTTCCTCGGGAGGATAAGCAAGTGCTTTATTATGAATAGATGGAAGGAAAGAGGGAAGGGAGCGAGGGGAGGGCATGTTTAAAAAAAACAACAAAAAAACAACCCATCAAGCAGTTAGGAAATTCTGGCTATTAAGCTTCCTAAGATGGCCTGAATGAATGGAGTGCATCAGTATGCTCCTAGCCATGAGGCTGGTGGCCTGCTCAGCTGGCAGTGCCAACATAGAAGGCCTTGGGTTAGGAGGGATCTCAGAGATCATCCATTCTATCATAGGCAGAGTTGCCAACCTCATTTGGCATCGTCCCCATCGAGGGGATATGTGGATCCAGGCTGCTCTGGGGCCAGGGCCTCACAGCACCAAATGTTGTCCTGCTGGCAGATTGGCTGTCTGTATCACTGAGATGATGCATGGCCAGGCCCTGGTGCCTGCCACCACCATAAGGTGCTCAGGGAGATGGCTTTGACTAAGTTCTAACCCCTGGACATCAAGTCCCGAGGATGTCTCCTCTTTGGTGTATTCAGCCAATGAGGAATTTATTTATTATTTTTATTGTTAATGCGGACAAAGTTTTACAAAGCGAAAGCCAGCTATTACTGTCCAAATACCGGTTTCCAAACCAGGCTTACTTAGCCATTTTATCTTGCAAGCAAAATTATACCAGCATGCTAATAGTTTGACAAGTCTGTTCTTGAGCAGAGCTGTGAAGCAGATAAACAAACAAACAAAAACTCTGCTCCTGCTTATATGCTGTGCCTGTGATTGTTGTTTTTCTTTCTCTCTCTAAAAATGTTCTTAATAAAAAGAATGTGACTTGAAAATGTGCTTTTCTCACATATAAATCGATTTGTCATGCTCCCCTCACCCCCTCAATTTCTGTCGTGGATGCTTAGAGTATGAATGCTCCATACGTTGTGAAAAGGGTATCTGGAGTAATTTTTAACAATATTCTGAAATGACCAGGCTTTAAATTTGGCCTGGGATACTGAGAAGCCCACGTTTCCCACAGTCTGCAATTCCCCTGCTTTCCAGTCCCTCAGGAGGCCACGGGGAGGCTTTTCCCCTCCCTGCTGCTGAGGCAGTGAAGTGAAGCACGAGTGATGGCCACGCTCTGGGTTCACTCGGGAGGAGCGGAGGCACTGGTGGGATGCTGGAAGCTGGGAGAGTGTTGGTGGGGCTGGGGGATGGCCCATCAGAGTGGGACAGCCTTGCAGGGAGGAATGTTGTCTGGAGAAAGCTGGGAAGCTGAGTGCTGGGAGGTTTCAGGCTCCTGTCTGGAAATAGTAAGCCCAGCAGTAATTCATAGGCTTAAAATGACAAATAAAGCAAACGTTTTCTTCCTCATAAAATAAGTGGCACCCTGGAGATTTCTTGCTCCTTCCTTCTTCTTGTGTGCCACTTTTGCAGTCTGGCAAACCGTGTTTCACTGTTTTCTTATAAAGTTTCCTCTTCTTTAGTCCTCCCTAGGAGAGGAACAAGGACATCTCTGAGCTTTAGCATGTTCTGTTTGTACCTCAAACTTGCCTGTGTACGTGGACTTTTTAATACTCTGCACAGAGTAGTGAAGAGCAAGGGCAGAGCTAAGAGAGGAGGCATCTTTCCAGCTCAGTGTAAGGCATTTTCTCCTCATCCCTTGCCAGCATGGTAAAACTCAGCAAGACCACCACAGCTTTTGTCATTAGGCAGAGGTCCAGGGTGGGATGTTGGAGTTGCAGATCCCCCAAGGCTTGCCGAAAGCCTCGAGAAGTAGCAGGGTCAAAGTGAGGTCAGTCTTGGCCATCACATGTATGTTATGACCCTAATTTTGTTTCGAAATCCAACTTAGCTTGAGACCAAACTGTAAAAAGAAATGCATGTAATAACGAGACTTTACAGAGCAGGCAGAATCCCGAGTACAGTAATTTATTTATAGAAAACACGTGGATGGTTTTAATGAGGGGAGAGAGCAGCACAGTGCAAGTTGTAAAAGAAGCTGGAGGCTGTGAATTCTGCAGCGTTTCATCTGAGTCCTTTGTCATGCAGCAGAAATACCTGGTCATTTCCTCTGCAGAGGGCATGGCAAAGTGTGAAGGGGCTGAGATTTCTCCAAAGGGACTGGTGGTTTGCCGTGCTGTTGTTCTGGGGTGCCAATCTTGAGTATGTAAAGCACTGTTGGACTGTAGAGCTGGACATCCTCAAACAGACTTAGTGTGGAGGGCTGGAACCATTGCTAAATGCCTGTTAGAAGAAAAAGAAAAGGAATAGTTAATTGGTGTGGCCCCAGTCTCTGCAAAAATGTACCAGAAAAAAATGTTTTTTGTCACAAGTCAGCTGTGCTGAGTGCCAGCTCAGCAGAGCTGGACGGGGGCCGTTGTGCTCCTGTCTCCCCGCCACGTGGTCTGCCCTGTGCCAGCTCTGGCTCTGCTCTGCTTGCAGAGCAAGCCCATTTAATTTCCTGATCTGCATCCCTCCTCCTCCCTGCCCCGCAGTTTGCTTTTTCTGTATTAACTTTCTGCCATTTTAGTGATCTAAATCAGCTTATCATATGATCTGATGAGTGCCAGAATGAGCTTGATGCTCATGGGAGAAATATGTGACAGGAGGAGGGAGGGAGGCAAGGGAAGGAGCTCCCCACTGCAGTAGCTGGGATCTATTAATTCAGCTCAAGCTGTACTGAGGAACCATACCCTTATGGTGGTGTAGCTGAAGGGAGATGTCTTCATCAGGAGACTGGTGAAGAGAGCCCTGCAGGTCTGATAGAACACTTGAAGAAGCTCCACCATTTCTTGTTTTTATTTTTATTTAATAGTGAAGACCAAAGCAAAGACAAATGTACTTTTTTGGTCACCCAGTTTGTTTGCATTTATCCAGTAGAATAGCACCCAGTTAGCAGGCATGATGCTTACCAATAGGATACGTGATGTATGGAGCTTAACATTCTGGTGTCTCAATAAATGCTCCATGCTGACTATGAGCTTTGCTGAAGAACAAAGGAAAGAAGCAAATGGAATGTCCGTGCTTACTCTTAATGTTCATCCTCTTAATGTGGAGATAAAGAGTGGGTTCTAAGATTTCCTTAAGAACATTTGAAAAGGAATCTCTCATCTTTAGCTATCTAGCGTGTTTGTTGTTTTTACATGAAATAGCAGAAGAGTCCAGCACAGCTGGGCAAAACCCAGCAGCTGGAGCCCTCCAAATGCTTTGCTCTGTGAATGCTCAAGGGATTGGTGAAACGCTGGTGCTCATGCCTCTCTCTCTTTTCAGGGTCGACATGTCAAAACGGGCCAGTTGGCAGCCATCAAAGTCATGGACGTTACCGAGGTGAGTAGAGAAACGTTCTGCTTTGTTAGTAATGTGAGTACAATTCAACAGCAAGAGATGGCATGCGGTTTACCTCAGGTTTGTGTGGAAAGGCACGGTCCTTGCAAGTGAACATTTGCTTTCTGTTTGCAAGGCCTGACCTCTTGAGTCCATCTGCCCATTATGAGGTTTCTGTGTGTTTGTGTGTAGGGGCCTCTGGCCTTTCACAAATTGCCGTGGCTGTTCCTAGGAGCACATGTAGCCCTCTGTTATCTGAAACTTCTCAGGAGCGGGGAGGAAAGGCACATTCCCCACTTCCTACTTTTTTTACTTTTTAAATGTAGCATCTTGTGTCTGCCTTCCCAAAAAAGAAGGTGAGGAGGCTGCTTGACAGTAGTTCCCCTGGTACATTTGCAGCCTAAAAAGGGCGTACATTTATTCAAAGGAAATGGGTCCAATAAAGTTCCCAGAAGCCTGAAAGCAGAAACATCTGCAGGAATGATGAGCAGATTGCTGGCAGAATTCAGCAGTGTAAAGTAGTAGTTGTAACTCACCCTGGGGGATCTACTGTGGAGCTTTAGATGAGAAAGATGGGAAATTAACCCAGCCACAGAAAGAAGAAATATATATCCATACTTGAATCCTTAGCTGCCTCGTAGTTTATACTGTTCAAAAAGCAATCAGTTTAAATTAAGTCTTCAAAACAGACCAGAATAAGCATGGATTTTCCCTGTTTATTCCAGTTGTGTTTTACCAAGTTACGTCCTCAACAATGGCTTGAGATTTAAAATTGAATTAAATCCTGTTGTGCCATATCCACAGTGCTTGACCGATACTGCACTTTTTGAAGTTCATCCTGAAGCCAAGCATCTAAATTTTCTAAACTCCCCACTCTTGCATACATGTTAGGGGAAAAAGTAGGTTAGTGTGCAGATGTTGCATAGAGCAGGGGTCCTTGGTGAGCTGGTTATATTAAGCAAAAAGCTCCTAACAAGGGTATTGCTGCAAAAAGTTATCTGTTTTGATAGTGTGTGCACAGGCCCCAGCAAGTCAGAATGGACTTGGACAGAAGCTGCATGGCAAATGGCCGAGGTGTGATGGGTGAGCAGGCAGGATAAGGAGGAAAACAAGAAGGCAGGGATGGGTCAACTGATAGGACCTGATTCCTATCTCTCGATCTCTCTGTGATCGTTGAGCAGTGTGACTGCTGATCTCTGACTGAAGCTATTGTGTCTGCCAAGAGCAAGACATTCTTGCTTTGTAAGATGGCCTGATAAAAATTGATGTTCAGCTGGAAATTTTCAAAGGCTTCCATCTCAAGAGGCAGTGCTATTTTTCTGCAGTTAACGTGTAGACAAAACAGAGAAGGACCAAGGTGCACTGACATAAAGTGAATGGTCTTTGCTCAGCAAATGTTTCCATTTGTGCAGCAGTGTGAAGTAGGGCGGCTTGCTGGACTGTAACAGCGAAGGTTTCTTCCATAACAGTAAGCCTGGCTGTACTGCACACTCTCTGTTTTTAATAGCATATATTAATCACAAACAGTTGTAATGGAGAAGTTGCACAGCAGAAGGCAAACAATTGAAGAATGCTGCATATAGTGAGGCTGAGCTCATGTTGCAGGAGGTGGCTTTTGTTTTGAAACTTTCTGCGATTTTTGGCTGGTTTTTAAAGTTGTGTATTGGCACTATCTTCTACCTCACAAGCTCATTCTTTTTTAGGCGATGCATGGCAGTCAGAGGGAGGATTGGGAGATGTTAGCCCCACGCAGTGTAAAAGTGTCGTCGTTCCTACAAGTGGAGCTCATGTGTTTTTACTTCAAAGTAACGAGCCTGTGGAGGCCAAAAATGTGGTGTAAATTCTTCCAAGTCATGCTAAGTCACCTCCACTTTTTAACACCAGGTGTGGATGATGTTCCCATAGGATTATCCTGACCACTCCTGCTGCCATTAGTGCTTGGCTCCCTATCTGCATCCCTGTATTTGTGCTGGCACCAAGGCCTCGGGGCCAGGCAGTGACCTCCATCACTGAGGAGGTCCTGGTTCCACTTAAAATTCCCTCATTTTTCCCTTCCTATAGTTACTTATAACATGGATGAGTTTGCTGTTCTAGTTTAGCACACAGTCGAATGAATGTGGCATGAGATTGGGAAAGAGCCACTGATGGCCGTGGAGGAGAACGGGAAGAAGGAGCTGAAATTAGTGTTGCTGACAAAGATGACCGTGCCATCCAGCCATGGCTTGGCTTCCTCAAGGAATGGTTTCCTGAGCATCTCTTTTACTGGCAGATCACGTTTAAAGCAGCTCCATCATCATGTTAGCTCACTGCAACTTATGCAGACAGTCAAGAGCAGAGAACATAGGGACCTTCGCTGCTTGCTTTCACAGCTATATTTGCTTGTACTGCTCTTGTGAACTAATGGTAACTAATTGCATAAATGTGGGAAAAGAGGCTGGAATGGAAACTCCTGAGAAACTAAAATAGTCATTTTTTTTATGAGCAGCTACTGAGGCTGTAGGCACTTTGTGCCTCTGTATATGTATTGCTGGCAGTGTTTAATGCTTAAATGGTGCTGTGGATGATATCTGATTGTTTTGTTTAACTGGTGCTAAGAACACACACAAGACTTTCTTTCTTCTTAGGTACCTCTGATCCAGAGCTCGCTTTGCCAAACACTTAAAAAATTAGAAAGCCTAATGTGTTGGCAAGCTGTATAGGCACGCCTCACATTTTCAGTTTCCAGGGCCCAATTCTGCCATTCCTGCATTGCTCAGGATCACCAAGGGTACATCAGCTCTGTAAAGCTTTGATGACCTGAACAGAAGGAATGTCCAGGTCAAAGTGAAGACTTCCCCTAGAAAGTTTTGGTTGGCAGAAAGAAAATGAGGTAGTGTTAACCTCCAACTAGCGATGCTGGAAGAAACATTATAGCTCAAAATGTACATGGTGTTTTGGAAATACTCTTTATCCTTCCCAGCTTTTCTTGTGGTTTTCTATTCAGATTTTAATTTTGAGAAGAATGGTGGTAAGGATGAGAAAAGAGG
The DNA here is from genome assembly GCF_038088225.1 of Cyrtonyx montezumae. Taxonomy (NCBI): domain Eukaryota; kingdom Metazoa; phylum Chordata; class Aves; order Galliformes; family Odontophoridae; genus Cyrtonyx; species Cyrtonyx montezumae. The sequence goes on along the minus strand of NW_027072034.1, from coordinate 33,136,709 downwards.
AGGTGGGCTGAAGATATCAGCTTGATCTTTGAATGTATTATGACTCGTCAGTACTGCTGCCTGAAATGGTGGGGGATGTTGACGTGCAGCTTCACTGTCTATTCCACTTTTCTCAAAACAAATTAAAGAATGCTCTGTAAAATCATGTAGATTTGTATAAATCCACAGATCTACAGCATTCAAGCAAGCAACAGAAGACCTAAAGGCCTGCAAGGCTTCTTATAGTATGGCATGCACGTAGATGGTGTTTTTGCTTTCTGAGAGTGAAGCTAGAGCACATGTAAGGGTGAAAAAATGTCACTGGAGCATAGAGCAATTAACAACAAAACACCAGTCTTCATCAGTTGAAAGCTGTTTTATTGTTGAATGAGCTATCAGCGTATACGCACTTGAAAAATTATTTTCCAAACTGTATGTATATAGGCTGAATCTCAGGCTGCACACGTGTTGGTGGGGAGGCATTATTTGACAAATTCTCGCAGTCTGTCTTAAATCATTTTATGTGACTGTTCCTTATGGGGCAGTGCTTTGGAAAAGTCTCTGTTGAGTCAGCGTTGACCCCTTCCCAAAAGTTACTCCCTGCCCATGCTGCTGGGTTTCCACGGGCTGCTTGCTCCGTACCGTTGTTCAGCTCTGTAGCACACCAAGTGAGCCATGACTGATGTTATCACAGATGCAACACAAGTATGCTGTGAGATTTGGCAGCAGCCACTGGTTTGTTAGAAGAATCCTTTTTCTTTGTGAAGCAAAAAAAAAAAACCAACAAAAAAAACCAAAAACCCCAAACCATTTAAAACCTTAGAAAAGCTTACTTGGCAAATTTGTATGCATCTGAGCTCGTTAGCATTCTGTCTTAAACATGCAGCTTGACTCTTTTGGAGACCTTATTTGCAGCTGCACGGTTGTTTCCGGTGTCAGTCCTGTGTTCCACTTCCAGAGATGCATTTCTGTTTGAAATCTTGCATAGCAAATTTTGAGGAAAAAACACAAATCACTTTTTCTCTGTTTGTTATAACCCCTGACGCTGCTGCTTCTTCCTCCTACCTCTTCCCACACATGCTCTTGGCATCCTCTGGGAAAGTTTTCCGCATGCCTTTTTAATAGCAGCATTTCTCAGCTCTTGTGCCCAGTGTTTCATGACTTGTCCAGTCTAGTCTGTGTAAGATTATGCTAAGTAAACAACTGGGTACTGTATCCTGCTGATTTATGAAAGGGGCTGCATTGCTTTTAGTGCTTGCCTGTCTTGCCCTTTCTGTACGTGGTATACAGAACAATGAAAAACCCCAAACCAAAACCTCCAGGCCTGCACAGAAGTATGTCTGTCTCATCTGCTGTACCGAGGTAGGGGAGGTTACCAGAATTATTCATTGTTGCCTTCCCAGCTCTGCTGCGTGGTTATGGTAGATAAGTCACTTTGAGTCTCCTCGGTCTCTGTCTCATGGTCCATACAAGGTTACAAACTGTGACATTATGGACTCTCTATCCTTTGCATTTGGGCACCCCAAAAGTGATCTGTGGAAAGACTACAGACGGTAAAAGTGTTCCGTGTTCCTATCCTGATTTCCCTGACTTAGAGCAGCTTCCTTATAGCACTAGCATATCCTTCCATGGCTGTGCAGGTTTCTAGGTTAGCCAAAGCAGATCTGAAGCCAGCAGAGTTGCCAAAGCCTTTTGGTCTTCATATGGATTGGTTGAAAACCTAAAAACACGGGTCATTCCCGTGGGGAGTGCTACTGCTCTGCTTGTGTCTCCCTTAGATGTGAACTTGCTCACTACTGGTAGGTACAGAATTCTGCAGTCTTTGGCAAAACAGTTACCTGGCACAGCAAATAACTATTCTGTGGAAAATGAATGAATAGGAAATGTATTTACAGTGTGTACAGCCCTACTGTCTAGTCCCTCCTGGAGCTGATTAACCTTTGATCTCTTCTGGAAATTAAGTTTATATTTAAAAAACAAAACAAAACTGGTAACTTTCTATTGCAGATCAGAGGGAAATGAAGCTGAACAGTGTGATCCTTTGAGCTGTAATACTTGGTTTGGAGGAAGGTTGAGTAGAGCTACGATAGTCTTGCAGGCACTGTGGCGGTCATTTTGCAGCTGCAAAGAGTATTTTTGGACATAATCCAGTAAACTTTCATGGAGCAGTGCTGGCATTGGGTTGTACAGGGGGCAAACTTCCACTCTGCTCATCCAAGGTGGTTGATGAGACTTTCAGGCTGGAGAAGCTTAATTGGGAAGTGGGGGGTATAAGATGTGGTGCCGTTACAAGAGGGAGGCTGAACGTGCTTCTTGAAGTGGGGCTGTTCAGCAGTTTGGAAAACCATACACAACATGGTTTGAGTGGAGAGAGCATCTAGCTTGACTGCTCCAGTAATGGGCAACTTCACACTGATACTGCGCGGTTGGGTGGAAAATTGGCAGCAGAAGGGAAGAGAGATGTGAAATGTTCATACACGTGTGTTGCTCTACTTGCTTTTTCCAGCACATAGTTTCTTAGTATAAGATTTCCACCTTAGCAAAAGACTGCATGCGTGGTCTGTTGCCAGCTGTCCTTGCGGGTGGATCTCCCTCTATATTTTAACATGCTTGTTTTGGAACCTGTTTCAAGGCTGGAAGAAACAGATGTTTTCCTTCTGCCATAAAGATCCTTGAGGGTGCCACTGCTGCCTCACCAGCATCTATTACCTGTTAACAGCCAAAGAGCTTTGACTGTGAGAACTTAGCTTGGCTCATTTAGTAGCTTTCCTATTGGGCTGCTGTATGAAGAAGATGCAAAAAATGCTGTGTTGGCTCTTAGCACAGCTGGTGGTGGTCAGGGTGTAGCCCTTAGCTGAGCTGTGCTAGCTGAGCTGTGCCATGGAGGTCTGTTACTGTTGATCAGTGAGTTAGAGCACTTGTCTGTGTACCTGAAGCATGGTGCCCCATGCTGTGCCATCTGCAGCTGACTTCCACTGTCAGATGGGTGGCAGTGCAGCTGTGTGTAAAGGTTTCTCAGCAAGTCTGGAGCACTTCAGACAAGTCTGGACTTGTTCCTTAACACTTTTTCCTTTGCTCTTTTGGTGCAACTGCCCCAGCATTCTGAAGCAGAGAATGGAAGGGCTGCTGATGGTCTGCTGCTATCCCTACAGTGAGCGGGACGGGTGCTAGCAATCCAGTTTTTGGCTGTTGTTTATCAATCCAAGCAACACTGACAATGCAGTTTAACTGCAGGCCTGCAGCCACACGGATACCTGCTGTACTGGCAGTGACAAGGATGCCACAAATGGCAGCGTGAATTCCATTAAAGGAATGACTGCTGGCATCCGTGGGAAGGAAACCTAGGTTGGCCCTAACATCAGCCATGGTGAAGGCTCAGTGTGGCAGCACACGGCTGTTTTCACAACCACAATATCCAACCCTTGGTCACAGCTGTTCTGTGTTGCCATAAAGCTGAGTACTGCTGCAAGCAGGCTCTGCTGAGGGATCTGCTGCCTGGCTGTGATACCAAGTGTGTGTTGGAACTGTCTGAGGGGGGTCAGCTTCTGTTGGGAAACAGAACCGTTTTGTGTGCAGATCAGCAAAAAGCATGGGCTACATTTGGGATATTTTCTGTCAGATATGCAGCACGGCTCAGTTTACCGCCGGTGAATCAGACACACTGTCTGCTCAGGGGAAACAAGACAACTCTGTCAATGCACTGTTAGAACATGTGTGCTCTTGTCAGTCTGGGCTGAAATAAAACCCAGTGAGAGCTGTGACAGAGCACTGTGCTTTAATTTTAGCAAGTACCCAGGCTGAAGTGGGCTCTGCGGCAGATTTCTACTGCCTGCATAGGCGGGTGGGAGCACAGCTCCAGCTCCCGTCTTTCAAGGGTGAGCTTTGCATTTTGGTGTTAGGATCAAAGACAGAATTAATTTTCTGTTTATGTTAAAGGGGATATAGCTCCTTGAAATGTAATCTTTCCTGACTGTGTTTAATTGTAGTTTCATCAACCCCACCTGCCTGGGGGCTCCCTCTTGTTTCTGCTGTGACATTCCGCATTTTTATCTCGACTTCCGAAGGAAATGAGGCTTCTCGGTGATAGCATGTGTTCCTCCTTGTCTGCTTTTCCACCCAGTGCTGTTCAGGTCCACTGGCTAACTTTGGCCAAGCTTAACGAGGGAGAAATTCCAAAGATATGAAGTCCCGACGAGTTATGTGAAAGCTGGCAGGCCGCGTAGAGAGGAGAGCAGCTGGAATTTACATGCTGTGTGCCAGGTATGGCAGGCAGACCTCAGCCACTGGCTATTATCAGCTGACTGGCCACTGTTCTGCAGTAAATCAGGAGGAGAAGGTAGATAACTTTTTTGAGGAGGAAGGTCTAATGCTTGGCTTTCAAGTGGATGCTGCAGCTACAGGAATGCACGCAGGGTAGTGCATGCAAACTGCTCTCAAGCATTTAAAAATCTCCCTCTGATTCCGTCTTTAGTTCACGGGTCTGCAAATAGAATTGTACATTTGAGATTATCCCGTGTGATCCCTCTCTCGTGCTCCGTTTTTAACATGTGTGTGTGTATAACCATAAAATAGCCATGTTGTTCTCTAATGTTTAATGAGAGAGAAATGTTTGCTCAGAGTCCCTCAACGGCACTCCTTTTGCAAGACAGAAAGTTTGAGTGATGTGTAGGGACTTGTTGGCCAAAATATGGTCTTAAAACCCAGCTCCTAAAACTGGAGATTATGGCAGAAAGTGCTAATGTGCAAGGACATGGGAATTCGTTGTACTCCAAGCTGACTTATAACTGTGATTAACACCCCCCTCGTGCCTGACAGGAAAGCATTCTCTCCCCTGATGCCCAGTCTCTTAAATACGCAAAAGGAAGCACATGGCTGAGCTAAGTGTTAAAAGAGCCGTGAAGATGCTGTGCAAACTAGTTTAGCTGATCGGTCTAGAAGCTGCTTTTTGTCTCCTGAGCCTAGAAACATCTTTTCCAGTAAGGGGCTTGTGTACATTCCTCTGGATAGGTTTAATCCAGAAGGGATTAAAGCCCAGGGTGTGCTTTGTGTAGTCTCCCCTGGCAGATAATGATTTCTGCTGCTAAATAAATCTGCAGAGGTGTTGCCAGTAAACTGCAGATTGATTGTTCGAAGACAGGAGAGTCTTTGCTTTTTCTTTTCATAGGATCTTGCTTCAAGCAGGATGGTGGGAATCTGGCCAATGGGGTGTCTTTTTGTGCTGATTCCCAGTTATCTCTTCCGTGTAAGGCTCTTCTTCTCAGATGTTTTGATCTGAAAGAGATCTGTCTGAGAACAGAGAGAAAGCTGGAAAAGGAGCTGCTGTTCCTGTGTAGGGAGCACGTTACTCTTGTATTTTGCATCGTGCCCATGAGGTAAAATGCTAGCTTCTTCACCCAGCACCATTGATGCAAAAGGCATGGTGAGAGTTCTGCAGCCTGGTTGCATGCACAGGGCTCCGCTGGATGACTTTCCAGGAGGAGGCCTTTCCCTCTGCCAAGTGTCAAGGTCAGTTCCAGAAATGAACTTTCAGTTCTTTGCGTGTCGGTGGATGGATGAGGTGTTTTTACAGTTTGTCATCAGAGCAGGGATATTTTCCACTATAGCTCTTTCTTCCTGAACTGAACTTCAGTGTTTGATTCTAGTTTTACGTGAGTTGGTAAGAATTAAGTGGAAATCCTAGTGTAAATGCAGCAGCCCCTGTACGTTCAGGTAACTGTTTCCAGCCTGGCAAAGCACCCTGGACTTGCACGTGAGAGCGAGACAGGAGAATGCACGTGACTATTAAAAATGGCTTTCTGATGTGGAATATTTGACCAAATGGAAATGTAACAGGGTGTACAGACCACGGGCAGAAGGAGGAGTGAGCACCCCAGCTGCCTGCTTGGCTCCCCTGTGCTAACCTGTCCAGGCTGTGGCTGCAGACAGAGAGGCCGTGCTGACTGCTGCTTTGGAAACAGTGAGCAAAGGCAGCACCACTAGGGAGGGGTTTCTTTGTCTCTGGCCTATTTTACTTCGGTAGCCCTTTCTCAAACGTTTACTTAATTTCCTCTCTTTTTGTCTGTGAGAGAAAGCTATATTTTTTGTAAGAGTTAAGTGTTTTTCAATTTAGGAAGTGTACCTAGCCTTGATTTGCAACACAAATTGTTAGCATGCTGTCATTTGTACTGTTCCTGTAGAAATGGAGGAATCAGCATATAAATTGGAAACTCTTTCCCTTTCTCCGTGCATACAAATGTAAACAAACAAACAACAAACACCCCTGTAAATGAATGAATGGATTTCTACTCTCAGGGGGGAAAGGAGGAACAGTTTGTTTTATATTTATAAATATTCAGATAGCGTGGTCTTCACAGAACCACAGGGTGGCTGAAGCTGGCAGAGACCTCTGGGTTTCTCTGGCCTGATGCCTGCTCCAGGAGGGCCACCCAGAGCAGGGTGCCCAGGATTCCTTACAGCTGCGGGGCCATGTGGGAGCCGTGCCCACCCAGCTGTGGCTTCGCAATGCCTGGAGGAAAGGTGGTCATGATGTCTTCCCTAGGGCCTGACTGCATCCTCCGCAGCCACCTGCGAGTGCTGTGAGGGAGGGTTTGCAGTGCCGCACACCTGGGGGCTTGAGAAAGAAGAGCCAAGATCTTCTGCAGGGATTCCCCCACCCTCTGTTTCTTTCTGCTGTGCAACAGGCTATTTTTAGGCTCCTTGCTTGCCTCAGAAATGACTTCACTTTTTGTGTTGGACCACTTCCATAACATTCGTTGTGATTCTGAATTCAGCATTCAGGATTATGTTAGAGCAGAGAGTCGCAGGGTGGTGAGTTTGACTTGATGGTAGTGCCAGAAACCTGCACTGAGGCAGCGTGCATGCTAGCGGCCTCTGAGCTGGTGACCCACAGCTCGGACATGCTCTGTATTTGCCGGCAAAGAATCTTCTTAATCCTGGGTTTAATGGTGCCTTTGCTGGCAAATGCCAAAAGGAAGCAACGCAAGAACAGCTTGACCTAGGTAGTCAAAGCAGATCTACCTCTGCAAGACTCCCATTTGCTTTAAGTACAAAATGAAAAGCCCAGTCTGCCCTTGCTGTGTATGCTTACTGCTAACTCACTGGATATTGCTGTTTCTTCTTCCAGGTGTTAGTTAGATATGATTTAAGTGTATTTCTTTGATAGTAAAGTGATCCTGAGGTACAGCAGTACACTGTGGGAAACAAGGCTTGTTTTAACATTGCTGCATATGATGCATCCTAGCAGTTTGCTGCTCTGAGATGCAAAAGCCAATACAGTTAGATCTGTTATAGTTTAATTTCCTACAGCTGGTGGGTAAAGCAGAAGAGTATAAATAGTGAATTTAGGCATAGCATTGTACAGTTTCGTAGAAAGACCTTCTGACACAGTAGCATCCCTGAGGCTGTGCTAGATCTGGAGGGTGGCTGAGACTTGCTGGCATTCAGTTGGAATTTTTCTAAGGGAAAAATGAAGATGTTTCTTCTTTTACTGGTCTTCTCTGCAGTTTGCTAATGCATATGATGAATATAGCTATGGGAACTCAGTAGTGTTCAGGAGCTGTGTGGTTAGTTGACAGCATAGTATGTGCCTACTGCTAAGGCTTAATATATATGGAAAAGTTGGATTCCAGTATTTGAGATGGAAAAAATGATAATGATGGTTAGTATCAAGCCTACATTCCTGGGTTTTCCACATTTTTTTTCTGGGTCTTAATTAATAACAGTTTCTAACACCCTATTTAGCATGACTTCATAAGCTGTTGCATCCTCCCTGAGAAATGGCCATCTTGATTGTCTGGAGAACAGTGATTTCTTGCTCAGTCTATTTTTTTTATCTAAATCTGTGTGCTTGTTCAGTAAAAGTGACTGCTGTACTTCTGGCCATCGCTAGAGGGCTTCACATTGAGAAGGTGATTTGCCTACAGTATGACAACAGGAGCCAGAAGTTTCCTATGAAATCTATACACAGCAATGCAACACTGACCTCTGAATTTACACTTACTGGTGTTGAGTGGTGCTTTGGGAGACTTCTATTCAGATAATCTAGTTTCACCCTTTTTTTAACCTTGTTTGTTAACCATCTTTACAGTATGAATGGTCAGACAGGGCCTGAGCAGCCCTTCCAGGTGTGAAGGTGAGTAGGGCTGTGGTTATAACAGCAGAGGGACAGTTTTGGAGTGTCCAGCACTTCCCGGAGGGAACAGGATGTGCCATTGAGGTTACCAGAGTGGTACACGCGTATTTTGAAGGTTGGTGCTGCAGAAACGTTGTGTGGTGGTGGTGAAAACTGGGTTGTGAGGTTGTGACTGCAGCTAGGTACAGCTTTTGGAGAAACGTGCTTGAACCAAAGGGATGAGGGAATAAGGGCTGTATTGTATGAAAAAAAACTTGAGCTGGATGTGTTGCTTTGAAGATGTTTGCCAGTGAGTTGGAGAGTTGCCCTCGGCCAAGCCTACTTTTCAGTGAGGAAGTTTTATAGGGTCATGAAAAGAGGCAATGTCCTTTTTTCCACAGTGCCTTGTTGAAGCAGCTCACATGCACTGTCGTCATTTCTTGTGCTTTGGATCGGAGACTCAGTGTTCACCCAAAGAGAGTTCCGACTTTCTTCGATCTCTCTCCTTGGTGTGTGAACTTTGGAGTGCATAATGGGTGCGATTCAAAGCCAAGTGTGAGCTCTTTGCTGCTGATCACTTTGGCAGAAATTTCTAGATGCTTGGAGACTGCAGATGAGGCTGATTTGGGGAGAAAGATTTTCGAAACAAGGAGGAAAAAGAAGAAGAAAAAAAAGCACCCACAACCTTCAAAATTCTCCTTTTTCTTTTAATGGTTTTGCTGGCTTCATAATAGCCTGCCTGTTCTTCCTTTTCCTGTTCTGCACCCCTGCCCCTCACTCTGCCAATTCCTGCCAGCCGAAGTGCCATTTTTTAGTAAACCAGCAAAGACAAGCTTAAGCAGTTTAACCAGTGCTTTGTATGAGGCTTTCCATTTCGATCGGGCTTTGGGATTTCCACATGCTCCTGTTGGAGCGACGACACCGCAGGAGAGGAGCCTCTGGCCACGAGGGGCTTTGTTTGGAAGCCTGTAGTCTGGCAGAAGCTGACCTCCACAACACATGGTCTTTCACTTAGCTGTCTCTCTCCGGCTATTGGAAAGATCTGATTGCTGTGTGTGGGATTCCTCCTTCCGCGATGCTTAGTAATGTTTCCAAACCGACTCCCAGCTCCGTTCCTTGGTGGCGGAGCTGGAGCTGGCACGTTTGCTGCGGTCGGTTCCTTTGTGCACGGCTTCATTGTCAAGACTTCCCTGCTCTGAACAAATCCAGTGCCTTAAAGCACATCCTTCTGAATTTCGAAGCTCTGCACACGATCCAGGTTTCCTCGTTCAGATGTAAATGGCCCCCTCCCCACCCCCCAGCGTTTTGGCTGGGCTAATTGCTCTTTGTTCGATCTGAAATCGGGGTGATTAAAGAGATTTTTCAGACTGTCACTTTATTGTGTTACAGGACTAGCATAGTAAAAAGTTGTAATATCTGTTAGGGTGAGTACCCCAAGCATAGAATTACAGTCCTTTTCCTGCTTATGAATCATCTTCCCAAGAGACCCTATGGTGATAGCATTTCTTTTGTTTTAAAGGAAAAGTCCCTGAGAAGGAGGCTATTTATTCAGACAAGAGAGGCCGTCTGTTTTTGTTTCTTTTTAAACATGCAACTTTCAGATTTGTTCTGCATCTGTTCCAGACGCTAGCCTTGAGCACGGCTCCCGTGCAGATGTCAGTGGGCTACAGATGTGGCCACTGGGGGCTGAGAAGACACATCCCTCCAGTACATAAAGAGAGCTCCTAGACAGGAGGGAGACTGACTTTTTACACAATCTGATAGTGATGGGACAAATGGGAATGGTTTTAAACTTAAAGGGAGGAGATTTTGATTAGGTATTTGGAAGAAATTCTGTACTCAGAGGGCAGTGAGGTGCTGGCACAGGGTGCCCAGAGAAACTGTGGTGCCCCATCTCTGGAGGCGCTCAAGGCCAGGTTGGATGGGGGCCCTGGGCAGCCTGAGCTGGGAGGGGGGCAGCCCTGCTCATGGCAAAGGTCGGGGCTGCGTGGTCTTTATGATCCCTTCCAGCTCAATCCATTCTATGATAGTCTTTCCAAGGAGGTCAGATTGTTCCTGTAGAGAAGGATTTCAGTGAAACACATTTGTTTGCAGCCAAGTTGCTGAGTGTCACTTTTTAACAGTGGAGATGAGGAGGAGGAGTGAGCTGGTGACTACATCTGAAGGCTGCAGGTGCTGGGAATGAGGGCGTGAAGCTTCCTGCTTGGGAAGTGGCTCAGCAGAGATGTGCGTGTATTCCTCTGGTGTGAGGACCAGCAGGCAGCCATGCAATAAGCCATCGTGTCGTGATGCTTGCCAGTGAGGATGCTTTTTGTCTCTGGGCGTGCTGTATAGGAGCAGGCTGCGCAAGACTGAGCTGCCTGAGGGATGAGGAGAAGAGACCAAAGCTCCAGCAGACCTGCTGCGCACACATCCTCTTTCTGCCTGCCTTTCATTTTGAATACTTGGAGCACTCAGGAAATGGAATAACTAACCAACCAACCCACCCATCTACACCACAACACCCAGCATGCGGTGCTCCCACTCGCCACAGGGACAGCCCCTCTTAGTGTGCGTGTGGATGTGCACTTCTACCCTGTAAAGCTTTTGATTCTGTGTGGGATGTCCCAGACTCAGAGTTTCTTTTAGAGGCTTTGGAATTGACTTCGAGCCAGCCTGGGGTGGGGGATTTGGGGCAGGGGCTTTTGGCAGCCCTGGTTTTACAGGAAGGGTGATGCAAGAGGCTGGTGGCAGAGCTGGAAGGGGGTGGGGTGGAGGAGGCTCCTGTCCTCCTGTTCTGCTGTGAGCTGGGGCTCAGGGACTTAGCTCAAAAGAGAGAGCCTTGTGCTAGGATCGGGGATGTTTGTTTTTAAACTGGAGAGAAAGATACTACAGCAGCTACGATTTTTGAGATGAAATACTGTTTAATAATCACAAGCTTGTTTGCAGCCCAGCAGCAGAAACAAACCCGTTCTGTAATATTAGGGCTGTCCATGTTTGCTCCAGTCCTATTTTCTTGGCTGTTAATCATGGTCTCTTTTTCACCTGCCCAGCTAAGGGTAAATGCAGCTTAGGTGTGATATTTTCTGCCAGCATTTATTGCTTTTATTTATCCCGATGGAGGCAGAGGGAGTTTTCTTCTCGTGTAGATAATAATTAGCTGGTTATCAGCAGCTTCCTTGCTTGAGAAGGGGAGGAGGGGGGATGAGGAGCTGTGTCACCCTGCCTGATAGATGGACACAAGCATCTTGTGGCTCTGTTCATTGTTAATTCACTCCTGCAGCACCGCTCAGCTGTGAGGTTTCCAGGCGTGCTTGGCAGCACTGACAACAAAAACATCTGGTCCAAGAATATAGTTCCCTTCTGCTGGCAGCTGCATGAAAATGATTTTGTACATAGTGGCGTCATGCCAAATGCACTTACTTGTACACTAAAGTGCACAGCCTTTATAGTGCTTTGGCAGCACAGGGTGGTTTTAAATACTGTGCGTAAGTCAGCATGAATCTACCAAAGAAAATCAAAGCCTCAGCAATTGGTTTTTATAAAGAACTCACTTATCAAGTGTGCACAGACATGGATCTACCTCTGTACCTGCCTTGCAGCTGCTTCTGTCCGGTTATGAAAGAAAAACCTTTTGGTGACAGCCCTGATTGTCGTCTGTCCTCTGGAAGGGTTTGGCACGAGCACGAAGGGAAATGTGCCCCTCGCAGATGTCCCTGAATTCCTCCGTCGGCGGTTGCTTTATTTGCTGCTGATAGAGAGATAGTCTGCCTCCTCTCTTGTTTTAGAAAGGGTGCAGTGCATACTGAAGAAAATGTTAGCTGTGAATTGAGTAGTTTGTGTGTGTCTGCTGGTAAATTATAATCTGAGTGATTGGACCTAATAATTATAGAGTCATCATCATCATCTTGTCAGTCAGATGTAAATTACTCTATAATGGATTTCCTTTTTGAAAAGCTGTATTTCCGAGGGCGAATATATTTTTGAGTTAAATTTTAACACCCTTATTCCCTCCTGTCTTTAAAACCTTTATGGTCTCTATCTTATGTGACCAAACAAGTTATAAACAGATCTTAGCTCCAGTGAAACTGCTCTCAGACTGTATTTTTCTCGTCATATAACAAACTTTCTGCTTCTGGCTTGACATGTGGTCTGTGCTTGCGGCGTTGATTTTTTTTTCCCCATACTGAACAAAGGTATTTTCTGAAGTAATTTTTTAGAGAAAATGGAATTTACACAATCAGAATGGCTGGGGCTGGCAGGGCCCTCTGGCTCAGCCCCTGTTCCAGCAGGGCCACCCACAGCAGGGTGCTTCTGCCCATGGCCAAGATCCTTTTGGAGATCCCCCACAGAGGAAGCCCCACAGCCTGGCAGTACTTCCATCACTGGCAGGGCACAGAAGGGCTCCTGGTGTTCAGAGGGAGCCTCCGTGTGACAGTCTGTGCCCATGACATCCTATCGTGGCACTGTGCACCACTGAGATGAGCCTGGCTGTGTCCTCTGTGCACCCATCTTTTGGGTATTTGTGGAGATCCCCCTGAGCTTCCTTTTCACCAGGCTGAAGAGTCCTGGATCTCACAGCCTCTTCTCATAGCAGAGATGCTCCAGGTCCCTCATCGTTGTGGTGGCCCTCTACTGAACTCTCTCCAGTCTGCCCATCTTCCCTTGTACTGAAGGGCCCAGAACTGGGTGCAGTGTTCCAACTGTGGCCTTACGAATGTTGAGAGGAATTTAACAAGGCTTAAAAGGGAAAGAAGTAAATAAATAAAAAGTGACTTGGTAAATTTGAGGCCCACTCATTTGATCTCTGTAATTTTATTTTTGTATGTATAGTCATGCTTTCAGCTGAGATATAAATTGCTGGTCACTTCATCCCCTCTGTGCCTTTCTTTCCCTGTGCCAGCCAGGCCTTGCCACAATATTTTTTTGCCAGTGTCACCTTGGGCAGGTTTCCCAGCCTCCTTTCTCCCCCTGGCACGCAGCGCCTGCTCAGCCTGCTTCACATGCTCTGCCTTTTCCTCTTGTAAGAAGGAGGGGCAGTTGGCCAGCCTAGGTCCTCCACCCACTGCTGTCACTTGTCATGGCCGGCCCTGTCCGCACGTAGAGCAGAGGAGGAGGCTGCAGTTTACCTGCACAGACTGAGCTGTGAGTAACACTGGTCCAGGGGAACTGAGGTGTTCAACCTTCAGGCAAAGATTACCTGAAATTAAGGCTTGTAAAGGCTTGTGAATTCTCACTGTGTCATTCAGTCAGGTTTGTAAGACACATGTACAGATCGGACGATTCATTTTATTCCTGTGTAATTTACATATTTTGGCTGGCTCACAAAAGAAACTTTGTGTTAAATGTCAGATCATGATCTCACACTAGTCCTTGCTTACAAGGAGATTTTTGGAGACTGTGCCGTAGCCCAAATTTTCCTTTTGTGGATGTAAAACAGAGCGTAGCTTAAGGGTGACTTGTGCAGCAGGCTTTAAACTTGCGTATGATGAGTTCCTAGGCCAATGTATGACCTTCGATGTTTGGGGAGATGTGATGGCAGTCTGTTCAATGGTGTTTTATCTGGCAAGTGTACTTCAGACAGACTCCTCTAAAAAAGAAGTGTCCAATCTCTTTCTTCGTAGTATGGGATTAGGGAAGTGTTACGTGTCATAGAGGTGGATTTGTGGACTACAGCGAAGATGGAATTATCCTGTGTTTAGGGCTTTCCTCAGTACTCATTTTCTGATAAATTGCAGGGCTTTTTAGTGCAGCTCTCAAAGTTTTAAATATTTGGAAGGAAAAATTGCAGTACTTGCAACATTTTAATGAGGAGGGTTTTCGTAATTAAAGCATGGAAGACTTGGGGAATGCAGACAGCTGAAGGATCGGCAGTGTGTTGTGAAGTTCTTCCTCCTACCAGTTGGTTTGGTTTCAAAAGCTAGTTGATAGTAAACCCTGCAGTTTTCCAGCACCTGTTTGCTGGCATTTCAGAAAATGGATGATGTTAGTATTGACCAAAGTGTTGATTCATTTTGTCTTATTTTAGGCACTTAGTTATTGCATTGAAGCTTGGTGCGCTGGGTACACACAATGTAGTGCTGGGTAAACGGTGCCTGTAAGGTGACAGGTCTGTCCTCCTGAGGTAGGACACAACCTATAGAGGGGTGAATGTCACCAGCAGGACCGTGTCTCCTGGAGGTCAAAGGTACTTGCTTCATGGCTGCTGACAATTGAGGTGGTGTTGGTTCGTGCTCACCCATCTTTTTTTAATTTATGTTTTAACATATAATTGATTTGGAGTACCATCTCCAATCTGCTCTGCTAAACACTGTTACGTACTGAGCAGTGCATAGCCCTTCGTTGCTGTCAGGCACGTGATTGAGCTTCTGGATTTCTTGTCAGCTACTTCTCCAGCCCAGTCTCTTTAAATAAAATACCTCTGTGAAACAGCCCCAAGGAAATGATGAAGTAGGAGAGTAGGGTTACTTTTCCTTGCTCTCCTTTGTTCTGCTCCTGTTTGGGTGTGCACGGTGACAGCTTTTAGTTTCATGGTTGCAAAATGCAGGTTTTCTTGTGGGGTTTTTTTGTTGTTTGAATGGTTTTTTTAACAAAATGAAAGGGGTTGCAAAAATCTCTATGTACATCTCATCTATAGGACTTACTGGTTACTTGAGTATGAAGCTGTGTACTGAATGAATCTGTTCAGTAAGGAGATCAGTGTGTTCATTAATTTATAGGTTATTGTGACGTACTTGCTACAAGTGCATTTGTGTTAGGCCAGACACACTGTTTTTTCTTCCCATCTTAGATTTCTGTTAATATAGCTTCTCTGTAGTGTTTTGTACATTAGAAAAGCACTTTCAGTTGTTTCAACCTTCTGTTTTCTCTCCTCTCACAGGTGTTTGCCTTCTGCTCACTCTTCTCAAAGTTAAAGCCTAGTTTCCCTCTAGAACTTTAATTTATCATTGAGTCTTTTCATCTGTATGAAACCTGTGGGACTCAGGAGCCTTTCCCAGGTCCAAGTTGTGTTCCATCAGTGTCTGGACTGCACACCCAGGGAAGGACCCATGTGTTGTTGCCCTTTGGGAAGGAAACCTGCTGTCTGAATCTGGGTGGGAGGGCAGCAGCTGAATGGTGTGAAGACATCTCCCATGGCTCTGCCATCACCCCCAGAGATGCTGCTTTCCTCGTTGTCAGATATATACTGAGATGGGATGTAGAAAAGCCACGCAACTTTTTTGCTTTGTGTGTGAAACTGTTTTCTCTCTGGCATTTATGTTTCTTCCTTTTCCCTGAGCCCCAGGCCTTTGCATTAAACAAAATGTTTTAACTTGTTTCCTTCACAGACAGGCTTATTTTTGATACCTGCTAGCAAGGATTTAAATCTTGGACTGGATGTAGAATTGTATGGCAACAGGCCTTTGTCTGCACGAATAATCCTGAGAGAAGTAGCGTACTAACCCTTTCTTTTTGGGGAGGAGCTCTTGGGATATCAGTACAAGGATAGCTTGTTTCATAACTTGTAAATAATTCAGGCTTGATGAGGATGGGCAGTTCAATTGTGTAGATTAGAAAGCATGCAGTGTGAGCAGGAAACGCTTTTAGGGAACCATGACCAAGGATCAAGGGACCAGCCCTGAAAATATTTGCAGGCTTTTGCCCTTAGGAGGTTCCTCTCTGGATTGCCTTCTGAAAAGCTTTTGGTGCCCTGGGGTTCTGCTGGAAGAGGTCAGCAGCAGTGCCTTCCCTCTGTCTTTAGCACAGCTCATTCAGTGCCCGGCAAAGTCACCAGGGGCACATCAGGCAAGAAAGGAAATATTGTTGTCGTCGTGATTGGCAGAGGAGGTGGCTTGGGGAAACAACAGACAAGTATTGTCTTCACGTGACTCTTGGCTCCTTCCTGTGTGCACGTGATTCCCTCTTGCTCGCCAGTACAGTACTACTACAACAGGCTCCTTCAGGCAGCACTGGGACACTGCTGAAGAGCTACCCACCCCTTGTGCTTCTTTGTCCAGTTAACTTTATTGCTGCTTTATAGTTGCATCCTCAGTGATGGCACTGTTGCAAACAGTTTGGCTCGTTTTCTCTCTTGTTTCAGATGATGCCTTAAGTATGCAGTAGAGAGGGTGTTGTGCCAAGGGGAGATGAAATGCTCTGTTTCGTATGGGTTGTGAAGTGTGTTTTTACAGTGCTTGACAAAATCTAATGACCGAAAGTAACCAAACATGGTCCTAAGGACAGCCGTTTTCTCCCAGACATTTCACAAAACAAAGATTTTTTTTTAACCTTGGGAAAGTAACCTAGCTGCCTTTAGCCACTGCACTTCTCAAGCAAGGGTGCTGCCAGTCTGCTACCTCTGGCAGCTTTGAGGCTTATATTCAGCTCACAGCATCAAGATGGGCTCTGGGAGGCTTGTAACCAGCAAAAACCACAAAGGGCTTTCTCTGCAAGGGCTGCCCATGTGGATAAGGGACAAAGTGGCAGCAGTGGTGGGAGGGTGCTTGCTGCTCTCGTTATTGCTTGCTGGATGTCCAGTGCTCATGGAGTATCACTGAGCATGTGGTGTGACAAGCCCTTATTCCTAAGCACAGCTTTTGGCTTTTGGAGAAGTGCATGCTTAGAAAAGACTGGAAGAGAAAGGAAAGGCACCAAGCTGGAAGCAGCCTGTGGGTGAAGGGTCTGTGAAAGAAGGACTCTGCACATGCAGTATGTCAGACACAGGGAGTAATGATGGTGAAAAAATAATAGAGGAGTTAGATAGAAGGCAAACAAACTTGCATGAGGTCTTTACTTTGAGGCTAACAAAGCTTAAAGGCTCTGTAAAATATAGGAGAGTTGTAGTAACATATTGGAGGCTTTTGTATGTTAAGATTTAGGAGGCACTGCATATGGACTTGTTAAATGTTTACTGCATGTCTTGATTAAAGTCTTTTCAGCAGCTTAGGCTTTCCCTCCCAAGAAGCCTGTGCTTGATTTTTTGTTTTTTTGTTTTTAATTTTTTGGAGAACTATTTTATATCTCATTCCCAATTCTGACACAGTTGTGGGGTTGGAAAGGATTATGTTTCTCCACGTAGAATTCTCAACACTGTAAGTTCTTCTGCTTTGTATGAACTTCCTACCTTGGCAGGCTCTGGCAGGGACTTGCCCAGAGTTTGGAATCTCATTTTTATTGTGGTTAGGTTCCTCCCAAAATTGCAATCTCCTTCCCGTCTTGAAGGCAGTACCACAGCTCCTGGTTTGAGTACTGCTCTGTGTGCAATACAGCCCTAGCTCCTCTTGCCAAAACTTCACTCTTGTGTGTGAAACTTTATTAATGACTGTATATATTATGAATTCTAATACCAGAAAAGGTCACCTATTGTGCTAGGCACTATTCAGACTCTCCCGGTTCTGGACAGATCCTTCTTCAAATGGATGCAAGCCAGACTAAGGGTGTGGGGAGGAGGGAGGATGTGACACACAAGCAGAATGGTGGTTTGTAAAAGTTGATGTGATTTATCCAGGAAGGTTTTTGTTTGCATTTGGCATCTTTCATGACTTTTTTTTTTTTTTTTGGCGGGGGGTGGGGGAGCAGGGGAGATCAGAAATTGAAAGGGAAAGGAGGGGGGAAGGAAAGCAAGCTTTTTTTAACACTCACATCATGGTGAGATGGTGAAAGAAAGGATGAGCTGTCCTATCTCTGGTGCCTGTTGAAGGTGAAACATTTCCTACCATCTTGGGGCCCATGGTTTAGTGCTTCCCTTCTTCACTCACAGAGAAGCTGGGCTGATGCTGCTCTGCATCTCCCTGCATGCATCTGAATTCTCTGGTAGTTGAAAGACTCCCAAAGCCCACAGGCTGCTGCTGGAGCTTGTGGTTCATAGCCAGCTGAGCTCATTCTGAAGTCCTGGGTATGGTGCAACCAGAAACCATTCTCCAGGCAGTGCAGTCCCTGGATATGGGCAGGCAGAGCTTCGTGGTGGCATGGGAAAAAGCAAACCAAAGGAGACTTGGAGAATCCCTTTGCCTGAATATTTTGGTTTCCATTGCTGGGTAGTGTTATTAATTAAAACACTTGCTTATAGCTTAAAATCGTTGCATGGCGTTTGCAATGGGAGATTTTTTATTGTCTCACTTCTTAAATCAAAAAAGAAAGGTGCCAAAGGAATGAATTTGCATTCCACTGCAAACTGACGTAGGACAGTGTGTAAACTACTTGGAAGCACAGATGAACTTGGTTTTACTTTTGTCACAAAGCACTGTTTTGCTGTAACCTTGCTTGGCCATTGGTTTCTTCATTCATGTTACCTGTTGTCCTACACTAGGGTAAATTCAATTTTCTGTAATTCTCTTATGTTTCTCCTCCCCTACCTGTGTCATCCCTTGAGATACGAGCAAAGCCTGACAATCACCACAAGCTGCTCTTTTGAGGCAGCCACAGAGGCAACTCTTCCATCAAAGGGAGAGAGAACAGAAGACCACTACAAACATGCCCAGGGGTACTTCCTTGCTGTACCTTTAGACTGTTGTCTTCCTCTCAGCTCCTGAAATAGTCTCCTTGTGTTAGAGAGCATGGAAAGCAGTGTTACTGCTCATCATTCCCAGGTCTGTTTCTCAAAGGTGGATTCTTCTGGTTCAGACTGCTGGTGGGCTCGTAGCAGCTGCAGAGCAGGGACAGGTCAGGTCTGCATTCTTTCGTATCTTGAGGTGTCTGGACAAAATGTTTGGTTATGTGAGACAGTGGAACAGGTTGCCCATCATGGCTGTGGATGTCCCCTCCCTGGAAGCATTCAAGGCCAGGTTGGATGGGACTGTGAGCAAGCTGGTCTAGAGGGAGGTGTCCCTGCCTATAGCAGGGGGTTGGAACTAGATAATCTTTAAGGTCCCTTCCAACCAAAACCATTCTGTCATTCTGTGTTTCTTTCCATTCTGTCCTCGGTGTTGTGCCAGTGTGTATGTTGAATCGTGGAAAGGAAACAAGTGGAAAAAGAGAGGAAATCCACTCCAAGCCTGATTTAACCACGTGACTCCTCCAAAAGTACAGATTACTGCAAAAATTGCTGGTAATCAGACGTGCTGTCACAAACAGACAGCGAATGTAGAAGTACAGAACACTTGCAGCAACCCCAGCGCAGGCCCAGACAAAGAATGTTTCAATGGGAGTTTGTATCTGCAGATAATGGCTTAAAGTGGTAATTGATGCCAGCTGCACAAAATCACAAGGAAGGGCCCACCAGCTGCCTCTCGCCTCCAATGGAAAAAAAGCCACACTTCTGTACCCCTTCGTGAGAGTGCCGTCTCTCAGTCGGATTTAATTTTTCCCTTTGTGATCCTGGAAACTCAGCACACCCAGGAGGCGGCACCAGGGGGGTCAGCTTTGAAGGCCAGAGATGAGGGAGCTTCCTTCCCTCATGTCGGTCTCTGTGTCTGAGTCCTGGGATGGCCCCACGGGTGCTTTCCTTGTGGGGCGGCCTCAGGCTGCTCGCACGTGGCTGCAAGCAGGGCTGTGCGGAAGTGCTCTTATCCGGTGACAGTTTTGGGTGGGACTCATCTCACCCGAGCGAAGACATCTGCAAAGTCAGTGTCTGGATCTTTGCTAATGACCTCATCCTCCTTTTGTAGTTAGGGGGAGAAGTAAACAGCCGTACGGTTCATATTATTTGGCCTCTTCAGATGTCCACATTGGAATGAAGTCAGTTCTACCCTGAAAAAAAAAAGGTCCTGAATCTGGAATACAGCAATTTGGGTCTTTTTCTGTTTTATTTTTGTACCAATTCCTATCCTATAGCAGTACTGCAGCGTTCTCCATGCTGATTAGGCCTCACTGTCCCTCCTGTCTGTTGTTAGAAAGTCTTCAGGACTTGGTACTAGGGAGCTATTGATCCATGCTAAAGTAAGTGGAGTCCTCCAAAGGCAAGGGTTACTGAATCTGTTTATATCTGTAAGCTGGCAATCAGACTGAACTGAACCATAGGTGAGACATGTGCTGTGGACAAATGCTCAGTGACAGCTCATGTAGCAGTTTAACACCATTCCTGGTTTCAGCTAAGAGTTGCCACAGGCTGCTTGCTTGTGTGTTTTGTTTTTTTTTGTTTTGTTTTGTTTTGTTTTTTACAGAAATGGATCCTGTGTAGGCATCATCATTTTGGCTGCTGTCATTACCATAGATAAGCACAATACACCTTTAGGACATCCTGCCCGTTGTGTTGTAAAAGCCATTGTGTTTATGTGCTGAGGGTAGGAAATAATTTTCTTACAAAGAGTGAATACAAAATGGCAGATTAATCCAATTATACCTAGTAATCTACCAAGGATCAAGTCCCAAACTGTTATGTTTAACAGAGTCCCCAGTGCAGCTTTTTTTTTTTTGCCTAAATTCAAAGCTCAGCATTGTAGTTTCTATTTCTACTACTTTTTTTTTTTTTTTTTTTTTTTTTTTGCATATGGACTAAATAAAAAAATTCACACAACAGCAGTGACAGCAGAAACAGCTGAGGAAGCCCCAAGTTAGCTTTTGGCTCAACAAGCTATGCTGATAATAATGCTTTCTCCCAGGGTTGCTGTTTGCTGGGAACTTTGATTTACTGGATGATTCTACTGTTCTGTTCAGTGTTCCAGAAACGCGCAGTATTTTACTTATAGAAGCATCATGAGAAGATTTAAGAATAGTCTATGCCTTGTGCATTTTGGGAATTCTCTCACAGTAATTTATGAGTAAGCAGTGCAGTACTAGTGTGTTTCAAACCATTGTTTCCTTTACGGCACGCAGTGGTTTCCTTCACTGAAGCCATGTGTACCAGTATAAATAGTTAACGCGTAGTTAGTATTAACATCTGCGTATGTCGTGAATGGGATGTTTGATTGCTAGTGTGCTGCAAATTGCAAGGAAGTTTAAAGCTTAAAATGTAATCAGCTTTGACATACAGGATAATCAAAACACTCGCTGGTGTCTCAGCCAACCTGCTGCCCTAGGGAGCAGGGGTAGCAGCTTCTTCCTGGAGTCAGCTTAAGGCAGACAAATGCCCCCTGGGTAGATAAAGCTAGAAGGTTGTGGAGCAAATAGACGCCCCAACTAAACTGGGAAATCAGCTCTTTTTTAATCAGTTGCCTTGAGTTGGGCTAAGTGAGGACTCCCACTGCCAAGGTGTGCCTAAAGAAAGGCTGGGGAGTGTGTTGGTGGTGGTTGGTGGTGTCTGCTTCTTCTCCCCTGTCTACTGTCCTCATGCATGTACATCATCGCCATTGTGTTGTCCCAGAAGCACACATGGATCCTTCCCGTTCCTTCCTGTTATTTAAGACACATACTGTTGTTGTTCTCAAGAAGTGGTTGTATAGCATTGCCTCTTTAAGACAGCTGCGTGGTTTGATTCTGATGCTGATCTCATGTATGATGGGGACAGCCCCCTCACCTGAACTGCTCT
This sequence comes from Cyrtonyx montezumae, assembly GCF_038088225.1. NCBI lineage: Eukaryota > Metazoa > Chordata > Aves > Galliformes > Odontophoridae > Cyrtonyx > Cyrtonyx montezumae. The sequence continues at coordinate 33,115,257 of NW_027072034.1, read as the reverse complement.
CTGCTTGGCACTGCTCTGACAAGGCCGAGCAGGGGGAAGTCCTTCCTCTGCCTTTGTATTGCAGCATCCTGTTTACGGGTTGGGCTCCCAGGCCTCTTTTCCTGATGCACTTGCTTTTCCTCTGTCAATCCGGATGGAGGAGGAGGGAACCTGTGTGTGAGGCGAGCGCCTTGTTTGTGCAGGGAGGGGAATTCCTGCTGCACTGAGCCCGTCTGGTGCATTTAAACAGAATAGGTTGAAATCTTCACAGTAAACAAAACAGAACAAAACAAAGAGAGAAAGAAATAATACTCCTTGTAAATAAACAGATTTTTCTGTTTATTTTTCAGTTCTCTGGGTTATACAGAATAAAAGTCTGTTACATGCATATTTGTTTAAGGTACTATAGTTATCAGGTTTTTAAACAGATCATAGAATCATAATATCACTCAAGTTGGAAAAGACTTTAAAGATTATCAAGTCCAACCATCCGGTCCTGCTCTGTCACTCATTGAAATCCAGTGCATCCTTCATTTACTTTTTGTGCTACTGTGAACTTGGAGAAGTTCGAGTCTGTTTGAGACTATCTCAATAAAGAGGATTTTGTTGGTGTGAACCTGGGTTGTGTTAGTAAAGAGTATGACACTGATATAAATTCAAAATTAAAAAAAAAGCGTAGTTTATGCACATGGTATATTAAACATACTTTTTTTTTTTGTTCCTCCAAAGGACGAAGAAGAAGAAATCAAACTGGAGATTAATATGCTAAAGAAATATTCTCATCATAGAAACATTGCAACTTATTATGGTGCTTTCATTAAGAAAAGTCCTCCAGGACATGACGACCAACTGTGGGTAAGCAGATGTTTCTAAAGTGTGTTCATAAGCCTTTCCCTTTTGGAAATCATTTGAGGATTATAGAAATGTCATTATAGAAAGACTGCGTAATAGAATTCAGTGCTTGCTTGAACAGATAGAGAATTGAGTAATGTGGGCTAATGTGATGGCTGAACTAAGATTTGCTATTAGCAGTGGATTTGCTCTTTAAGTAATTTTTTCTCCATTTCAAAGATGGATAGTAACATGCTTCATGGGAACAAGGCAGATGAGCTGAGTAGTAGCGTGGCTGTAAAAGTAAAGCTGCACTTGAAAATTCTACCCATTTTTCATCCCATCTCAGCTATTCCCTCTAGAGGACTGAAGTTTGGGTTTGAAACGGCAGCATACAGACACAAGTACATGCTCTTGTCTCCCTTAAATAAGTAGGAATTATAGATTAAGATGTGTTGCAATGGTGTGGTCAGCTTGATTCCTTCAGCGTTGGATGTGCTCTTACTTCTGTTACTGCTAATGCATTTTGCGCAGCTGAGCATATCCAGATTCTCAGTATTAAATTACAGTGATTAAATCAGTCCTTGAAAATGTGGTAACTAATGTGAGACATATTCCATGTTTGTCTGACACACATTGGAGACATTTGTTTTGGATCTGCTTTCAAGGCAGAGAGGTAAAGTAAATGATATTCTGTGCTTGGTGAGGGTTTCCCAAATCAGTGCTCCAGCGTGATTATTTTACTTTGCTAGACAGCTGGAAACTGTGTTTAATGTTGGTTGCATGCTGGTATTTCTTTTGCAGCTTGTTATGGAGTTTTGTGGAGCAGGCTCTATCACAGACCTTGTGAAGAACACGAAAGGGAATACTCTGAAAGAAGACTGGATAGCATACATCTCCAGAGAGATTCTCAGGGTAAGGAAAATAGCTCACTGCACTCAGAGACACAGAAGCAGTCTTGAAGATGAAGGTTGTGGTTCTGCAAGAAGTCGTTCCTATCAGTCCCATTAGCCAAGTCATTGTCTGAAGAGCATGTAGGAGTGGATGGATGTCTGCTGTGCATCGTTTAACTTCTGTCTCCTACACTGGCAGTGAGGACAAGACCACAGATGCTCACGTACTGTGCGAGTTGTGCTATACTGTAAGAGCAGCACTGCATGAGAAGGCAGCATAAGAACCAGAGTCCTTATCTACTGTAGAAGCTGAGAAACAGTGCCCATGTGCCTGTAAGATGCTTTTTTTAGAAGGTTTTTTTTTTCAGAAGGCCTGCTTATCACAAGAGGGTGCAGAATGGGCTTTTTCAAATGTGCTTACAGCCCTCTTTCTCTGCTCCTAATCAAGCTTGTGGAGGAAGGGAGGTGTTGGCTCAGGCCAGCCGTCGGGACTTCTGTGCTGCGATGTGCTCGCATATTGCTTATTGCTGCAGTCTATGTAGAGCGAGCAGATACGTCACATTCAGTTGTGCGCTGTGGAGTGCTAGCATACGGCACTGCAAAAGTTCCTCAGAAAGAGGGATGCCACTTACCAGTCTTTGTAAAACTGAAGCTTTAGCTAATTACGCCTCATATTTAATTTCCAGTTGGTACAGTCGAAGTGCTTTTTGAATTGGCATGTTTGCTGTGCTAAGTAAATCTGGCATGATTTTCCTCATGCTTCTTTGTATAACAAATTGCCTCCTACCCGTTCCATTACGCAGTGTGTCTGTTCAATTGCCTCATCAAGACTGAAGTTCCGAGGGCTTTATGTTAAAAGAAACCACCAGTAGCTCTCACATAAGTCAATGCTGCTGTTGTCTGTGTTGCACATTGGCTCTGTCTTGGTGATTTTTTAAAATGATGAAGACGAATGATTGTGGTCTCTTGCTCAAGCTCCATCTGCCAGGAAAGAGTTTGGCTGTTGAAGTTTGGGCTGGCACGTTTTAAGTTGTTGTTTACTAGGAGGAATAAAAGTTACTGTCATGAATACCTACTGATGGTTGTATTTCCAGCCAAGTGGATAGCATGCTTTAGTATGGAGAAAGCTAACTGCTGTAGTACAGAGTACCAATCTTATGCTCGACTTGAGTACAAATGTGCAGCCCTGGAGGTATTGCATGCTACGTTGCCTTCATCGTAAATTCCTCTTAAGGTGGTAGGGTCGTGCTCACTGGGAAGGTGAAAAAAGGTTTTACTTCAGAAAAGTGTCACAGCTGCTTTCTCGTTCTTGTGAGACATTTGTGATAGGAGCCTTAATTGTTTACTAGAAGGAACTGGAATATCTGGAAAAAAGGAATGCAAAATTCACATTACAAACAGGCATTGCAAAACCTGATTTGACATTGGATTTGTCAGTGATGAAAGAGAGAGACTGTATAACAAGAAGTTAAACGAGCTAAAGTGCCAAAGATTTGTACAGGTTGATGCAGGCGAGAGCCTCCTGAATGCATCTCTATGTGGTCAGAGGGGCCTCAGAGAACTTAACCTAGGGACCGAAGGAGGGTCAAGCTGCTGCCCCTCATCCTAACTCCTCAAGAGCTTGAATGTGTTTTTCCAGTAAGATCAGATTGTACTCCAGAGAGAGCATATGATTCATATGATTATCTCCCTGGCTGAGGCAGTGTAGCATGAGGCTTTGAAAAGTATCCTGTGTGAAGCTGTGGAAAAGCCTTCATTCTTGCAAAAAAAATAAGGCCACACTTAGTGTTAACAGCCAGTGTGTGGTACTAAGGACATTAACTGTTCATTTTGTTAGCTTGTGACATATGCAGGGAGGAGCCGTGGATTACATGTTTTTTTGTTCTGCTCATTAAGTGTTTCAAAAAAAGAAAATAGTCCTATGGTTGTGTAGGCAAACTGATAAATGATCGTTTAATGAAGAACACGTGTTAGAAAATATTTCTGTACAGCAAGCACTACTCTCTTAACCTTTTGCAGCTGTAAAGGTTCTATTGCTTTATTTTTCATAAAACATTAGAAGCCTGTGAGGGCAGCACAAACAGGCAAGATGATCCCACCGGAGACTGCAGTTTTCCAAGCAGAGTGCTAAGGACAAACCAAAATACGGGCAGTTGCTAAGAGGGTTGCCTATTGTTCTACCGATTACATTAGGTACTAGAATGCAACATATGTCTTCTCCGACCCTCCCTCCACATGGCTAATGCTTTGGGGCATGCATCCAGGTGCTGTCTCAACAAAAAGCACCGTATGCCAGGAGGTTTTGTTTCCTTTGGAAAGTACAGTGCTTGCTGTTCTCTTTTTTTTTTTTGTTTCCCCTCCTTTCTTTTTTTTTTTTTTTCCTGAGGAGCAATTATCTGCCTTCATATTTATGGAAGATAAGTTAGATAAGAGAACTCCATCTTTGCAGAAGCATTTTTTTTGCCATCAGTATTCCATCACCCTCCAGTATAAATGCTAGCACATCACCATTCTGCCTCCTTCTCGTAGGGTATACCTGCATCATGCTGCTTCCTCCTTTGTCCTTTCTGCCCCGTTCCTGAACTAAATTTCTCTTCCTATAAGTGTGATCTGGTGCATGTCAGATGTCACCAACTATACTGACACTGCTGTTGTTCACAGCGTAATTGTACTGAGACTTTCTGGTTGCTGAGCTTCCTCCAAGTGACAGCTGAGAAGTGTTTGCACAGTGCAGATGCTGAGCTGTGTGTATGCACAGCATGGATACAACCTGGGGCCTTATTCCCTGCTCAATTATCGAAGCTGAGCGGGTGGTGTGCTGCTACAAGGCTCCTGTGGATTGCATCACATGTGTCTGCTGAGCACAAACCCATGCACTGAGGCACTGGCTACAGGGCTTCAAGGCATGGATTGCCTGCTACTGGACAAAGAGCCTAACTCTAAATGTTGTCTACTTCCTCTCTTTTCCCTACTGCAGGGGCTGGCGCATCTTCATGCCCACCACGTGATTCACAGGGATATCAAAGGGCAAAATGTTTTGTTAACAGAGAATGCAGAAGTGAAACTCGGTAAGTAGGCAAGCACAACTGCTTCCTGATTCATCTAGCTTTTGTTGTTTTTCCTGATGTTCCCAAATTAATTTCATTCTTCAAGAGCTCTGCAGCGTGTTCTTTGGCATGTACGCTCTGCCACTGCTTTCACATGGATTGAGGCTCTGGACAAATTTCCTCCTGCAAGTTGTTGCATTTCATTCAGGGTAATTTGACTTCTTATCAAAATTAGTGAGTGGATGGTTTTGTGTCTACATCAAGTCATGTGTGACACAAGTTGATTCTAACCCTTCATCCTGGACTTGGGAGGTGATGGGAGTTGTTCCAGTATTTGGCTTTTATTAAAACTGGCACCTGCTGTTCAGATTCTGAGCACAGGAATGCGATCTGGATGGTACTGTTGAGGGAGGGCATTCCTGACAAAAACCATGCTTGTTCCATGACTTTTCTCTCCTTTGCAAATGGACATTCTCCTTTTCCTCCAACCTGTCTCTTCCAGTTCCCGCACACTTTAACCTTCTGTGTTTGCATCACACTACATTCACCACCTTTTTTCAGTTAAATATAGAGCCATGCTGAAGGCCTCCCACCCAGCCCACATCCCTTCTGTTTTGCATTACACCTTCCTGCAGCACAAGGCATAGAAAGATGTCCTGGCTGCTGGAGGAGGAAGTTCTCTGGAGAGCTTTCCTTCTTTTGGTCCAAAGTGGAGCACAGTAGCTCCTGAATTGTTGGTCCCACAGAGCTTGTCTCTACCAGTTTTTCTGTGTCACTCAAATGATGGATTTTGTGAAGTTGACACAGCCTTCCTAGGCAGACAAAGTTACTGATATGGAAAGGTGTGTATCATTGTTGTGAATGTGATCACATCAGTGGAATTGGCAGTGAGGAGAAGTAAAGGAAGGAAAAATCTCTTGTAATGAAATAAATGTCTTTGTTGCAACCTGTGTGCAGATGTGCTCAAAGTTATCACCTCCTGAATAATCTTCATCTTTCCTTCCTATGATACATCTGCTCTATGCATTATAGAGCAGACAGCAGTTAACTGAGCAACAAATTATTTTTGCTGTCCAGCTTCAGAGCAAAAAAGGTAGACAGCCAAAAAGGAGTCTTGTTCACACGTGGTTTTCCCATAGCATGAAAGGTACCGTTGGGAAGCAGGGTCCGCCTGCGTAGACAGTCTTGTGCTTGGCTTCACCAGTTAGGAAGGGAATAGTCCTTCCTCAGCCTCCTGGATGTTTTTTTTTAAGCCATGCATTCCCTTCTGGGGAGGTGATGCTTCACAGATTGGAGAAAGGTGAAGAGACCCCGCTGTGTCTATTCATGAGCTTGTGGCCTGAGTGCATTGCAAGTGAAACACAAGGAGTCGACTGCCTCTGTATGAATCATCATGTTTCTCTTCAGCATGGTCCTCCCAAGTGGAATATTCACCTGGTTTTATTTCCAAATCACCATACAGAAGTAATCACTGCATTATTTTTCCCCTCTGATTTTATTTTAATCTTTTCCCACCCACAGTGGATTTTGGTGTGAGCGCTCAGCTGGACAGGACAGTTGGCAGGAGAAACACTTTCATTGGAACTCCATACTGGATGGCTCCAGAAGTTATTGCCTGTGATGAAAATCCAGATGCTACGTATGATTACAGAGTAAGAGAGTCATGTTAACAGAAAAATAATACAGAAATGAACACACAGCAGCTTATCACTGTACTGTGAGCATCCATGAATGCCAGCAGTTTTTGTGACTTACGCTTTGCAGGAGTAATTTTGTTTTGTGTAGGTACATTCTTGCTACGGGGGCATGAGGTCATTGCTGTGACTTGTATTGTCTTAGCTTCATGTCACAAGGTGTAGACTTCAAAGTGCTGTAGGTACTCAGGAAAGCCAAATTAAAAAAAAAAAAAAGAGTGTAACTGTAGGTGCTTGTGTTCTCAATTTGTATAATGCTTTTACTATAAATTGTGTTTGAATATGCCCCAGTTAATGTAATAATCCAGAACAGTGCATTTTCGGTGTTGCCTTAAATAGATTCACTGTCTGGAGAGCTAGTGAAGGGCAGGAGGAGGTATTTACACTGTGTCTGTTCCTGATTTCTAGACACATGTACATCTTGATAGAAGATTTAATTACTGCAGAACCATTAATTGGCCTGATGATATTTGCATTACCCTTAAGATTATTATATATGTGTATTCAGAGTTAAATTTCTTTAGTCAAAGCATCCTGTAATCTTAAATGTGTTTTCTCAGCTTGCTTTAATGAAAGCAGAAAGAAAGAAAAAATGAGAAAATAAGGTCTTAGATTCATTCTACTATTCAAGCTTTTAATGAAAAAAGGCATCAAAGAGATCGAAAAAGCAATGATTGGGGTGTTATATTGAATTTTGGGGCTGAATATCAATTTGCTGAGACTGATAGTGATGTTAGATATTGGTATATATGAATTTAATAAAAAATAAAACACGGGAGGTTTGATTTGGTGTTTTTATGTCTTTTGATTATCAGATCATGTTGATCCTATTTCTCTTGATTTAATCACTTCTTATGTCCAGCAACTCATTGAAATAAAGTCAGTGCTTTAGATCTTTATAGATGGAATAATTAGGAAGGTAACTATTATATGATTTAGCAAAGAACTCTCTGCTGTAGTCATTAGTGTAGCAACAGTGAGAAAAGGGATTCCTTTCACACTCGTATGTCATTCTTGATGGACCCTGTAGGGGTGTTAAAGCAGTAGTTTTTTCTAGTTATTTATTCTTTTCTTCCCTTAAAAAATTCATGGCTGAAGCTTCCATAAGACCATGAGGCTGTGCAGTTTAGCTTAAATTGAAGGATTGCACCAAAACGATTGCCCTGCTGGGCTTGCAGGTGCAATTGCTTGACCATTAGAAATTCTTCCCTGCTTGTAGTACAGAAGAGCTTGTTTGCTCATCAGTTTTCACTAATTTGTTAAAAATCAGTATTGCTGCCAGAAATGAATGCAGCTTTTCATAAGAACACATCTTTCATAAGAGTGGCTGTACTCCATTCAGCAACCTCCTCCACTGTTTTTCCCCATAAGGAATCACTTGATTTCATTCCAGTCTTTTCCAGCTACATTTGGGCCTCCTAGGTCTCATTCAGGTGCAAGTGCAGTTAGCTCCCAGCCAGGAATGCTCTCTGGAGGTGACATCTTGAAAGACTCACACTGAAGGATTCTTCTTTCTTGATGTTTCAAGCAAAACTGATGTGAAAGGGAAGGAGCATTTGCTTTGGCTGCAAGTATTGAGGCAAACAGAGGTTTCTTACCTTTTTAGCAGTAATGACTATTCCTCTGTATAGTATTATATGCTTATATTATTATCCAGATTCCACTAACTAGAAAAAAGCCAAGGAAGGGCTATATTCCACTAATCTTTACTTGTTTATTTGCTGATTTAGACAATGAAAAAGACTTGCTAGGTTTTTGGGTGTTGCTCCACGGCCTATTTAGTGCTTCATTTCCTTTGCCTTGTGCCTGGAGAAATATCAAGAGTGTTTTCCGTGAGTTCATTACAGGGGAGCGTTTGGTCCTTTGTAAACAAGGAAGTATTGAAAAATATTGTTGTTCTGTAGACTTAGACTTAGGGCAAATGTACTTTTGTTCGTCCAAATGCAAATATATTTATGTGTTATTAGAAAGGATCGTTTGCATGCTCTGAATGTATATGCAGATGAATTTGTGTATAATTGTGTATGATCTGTCAAGGAACATTTTGTGATACTGTTAAAGAAAAAAGTAGCTTATTATTTAAACAACCTTGTTATTTCCTTAAAGCCTCACCTACAGGGCCTCTGCAAATAGCATTCTTACTGTCTGAATGGATAAATCCACCTCCTAACATATGGTGTCTGTCTCTCTTTATGCAGAGTGACCTCTGGTCCTGCGGCATTACAGCCATAGAAATGGCAGAAGGAGCTCCCCGTAAGTGATATGTGTGCTTTTCCAGTGGGTTGAATAAGGCTGAAACTTATACTTAAGAGACACTTGTTGTAATCTAAACCTAGTTTTGAGGTTTCTGAAAGTGTCCTCGTGCTATTTCTATTCTCTTTGGTTTTGCCTGCCCTACAAATATAAAATCCCCTAAATAGCAACACTGCTGGTGTAGTGCTTAAGCACTACAGCTCAGACTGCAGTAATTTAATTTCTATAGCAGGAATATTTGGAAGCTAATCAAGCATCAGGCTTCCTTCCTATGGGTAATATACTGTATTTTGGAAGTGTGTCCCAGTTTGTGTATGTTCTGGCCTGGGATGCTGTACTTCAGCTAGGGAGAGCTGCAGTGGAGCCTTGAGAAATTCGACCATAATGAAAAGAGCACCTGTAGCATCTTTTCTGTGTTGCTTTTCTACCAGGCTGGGTAAGGCTAACATTGCTTCTCCTTTTGTTTCAACTCGTCAGTGGGCGGTGTTGATCTTCTTCAGGAGTGACATGACTTAAGCTGTAAATCCATCTTCAGCACATAATGTTGAACTTTATTTATACTTACTGCTTGGGAGCACTTATGAGTTGGTGCTGATATTTTTGAGAGAGCAACCTGGAAACCAAAATGCACAACTTTTTACAGCTTATTTTCCCTTTACATGTATAATCCTTGTGAACATCAAGGCAAAAAGCAAGTGCTCAGAAGGATTTGTAAAGAAAAGAAATAAAGCATGAGGTTCTTGGTTTTTTGTTTTTTTTTTTCCTTGACTGTTGGTTTTGTGGTAATTTTTTTAAAAAATCCTTAGAATGCAGGAAATATTCTTACCCCCCACTCCCAGCTTTGGCTCTGGCTTTAAAAAATAGCAGCCAAAAGTACTTCAGAGTAAACTACAATATTAAGTTTCTTTTTTAAGCATAAACAAATGCCACCACTGCACAAGAGCCCAACCTGAAACTTCTCTTCTTGAAATGATTGTGTTGAAATGAAGTACTGACATTTTCCTATCAGAAAAAAACCCAACAAAAAACAGTCATTTCATTTGCAGCCTCTGCCAGATTGCTGCTGCTGTTAATGTAAAATTCATAAAATGAAGCGTGACATTCTTGCTTGGATTCATGTTGTAGGAGGTCTGATGGCTTGGGGTTTTTTTCATTTCTAAAGGTTTGCACGAATGCCCATATGAGAGCTGCTCCCAGGACACCTCAGCCAGCTCTGTGCTAACAGCATTTGAGCTACCACTTGACCTCCTTTTTGCGTTACCGTTTTGTTCAGAGCATTGAGTTGCCTAGGAGGCTCTCAATTAAAAGCTGTTTCAGTGGGTTTTGTAAGCCTGGAATTGGACAGGAATATTTTTTCATCACCACACTGAAGCAGAGCTTGGCCCCTCTTCATGTGAAATGAGAAGAGGGGCATTTGGAAAGTAAGCAAAAATCCTGTATTAATGCTAAATAGCTCTTGCCTTGGATGTCCACTGGTCCTTGGGGTCTGCCTCCTCCTTGAGAGGCAACTGAAAAGTCAGTCCTTAAACTTGGTGATCTAGTAGAATCCATGGGCATCCAAGAGCATTCTCCACCAGCATTGTGGCCTCATCTCAGAAACCTGGATTCCTGTCACGTTCAGTCCTGAATTTCTTGTGCATGGAAGACATTACCTCTTCCTGCAGAGACCATTGGTGCTGAAATTGGTAGTGCAAATGGTCAAGCATGGGAAGATGATCAAAATGGAGGATTTGCTTTCAGTTGCCTTTCTTGGGCAACCTCCTTCCCTGCTCTGTCAGCTCTGCCATACTTGTGATCGAGAGCAGCAGGAAAGATTGTGTGGCAGAAATGCCAGACTCCAATTCCATGCACTCTTGAATTAAGGGAATTCAGGTTAGCATTGCAGTTCTGTGGGGAATCTTTTTTTTAATTTATTTTTTCCATATTGACACTTCCATGTTTCAAAATCTGCAGGCCTGGGTATATAGACAAACGTCAAGTCTGGAGAGTGAAAAAGAGGCATCCTGCTTTAGTTGTTTATGTAATGGGAGGGGAGGGCAAATGAAGAATTATATGTAACTGTCTTTCTTCCTTTCTGCCATCATCTCCCAGTATTCTCTTGAGCAAAACTTAAGTTAGATAACTTGGAAATGGAGGAGGGGCTGTGCACAGATGTTCCTGTTGTGGCTGATTATGAAGGTTAATCTGTGCCTTGATTTCTGGGGCTGCTCATAGCACATTGAGCTGCAGAATTGATGTCATTGTGGTCTAATTCCATCTAGCTATCTATAGCTATGGGATGCTGTCTACAATTCCTGCATGCGTGGTGGGGACTGTGGGATTGTCAGTGGGAGCTGAAGCCATGGTATTGACAGAGAGCAACTAAGCAAATGCCTACATATCGAGTTATGTTTTGTTTTCTGTCCTCCAGCACTTTGTGACATGCATCCCATGAGGGCACTCTTTCTGATACCCAGAAACCCTCCCCCACGGTTAAAATCCAAGAAGTGGTACGTATACATTGCCTCTTGCTTGTAACTTCTGCTGTAGCATGGTATTTTGTCTTAGTGGTTACTGTTCTGTTACCACTTCCACAGAACTGTAGGGCAGTTTGTTACCTAAAATCACTCTGTTGTTGCCTTCTATGCCATAGAATCAAAGCATAAAATCAAAGCGTGCATTGTTTGTTAAGTTCTGTTTGTCCCAGAGATATGGTATCAAATCCTGTGAATATAAAAATGAAGCCTGCTTTATCTCAACAGAACAGCATCAGTATTAAGGTGACAAATAGAACGGTATTTTAAAAAATAAACTCCTGTAGCACTCTTAATCAGCAGCATGTTTTCTCAGATGTATCATAACACAGAAGCAGAGCAGCACTATAGTGTACTAGTTGCTAAGTTGAAAGGAGCTATTAAAAGTAATGAAGGCTTTTACTGTAATTATTGTAAACGATTGAAATGGAGTGTGCACTTCTTGCCAGCTGAGAAGAATCCGTTAGTATCGGAGGATTTCCTTACAATTACTGGTTATGACTGGCATGTATGAAATGAAAATACTCCCTGGAAAGAGGTTTTGGATAGGTTGAATGTGATCACAGGATGCTGTGATCCTGTCAAAATAGTGATTTGCCTGCCTATTCAAAATTAACATAATATGAGCGTGGTTTGCTTGCTGGACTTGGTTTTTGCCTGAGTTGACTTATTTATGCACTTACTCTGTCAGGGTATATCTCTCCCTCTTTCATATCTGCTTTCTGCATGTGTTGAAGTATTTGTACAAACATTCCATGAACCTTTTTATACATTTTTATTCAGAATCATATTCTTGGTGTGAGTGATAATAAAAAGTGAAGGTATTGAATTCAGCCTCCTACACGGCAGTAGGAAAGTGAAGTAGTGGATGGAAACTATTGTTACTTCTGTGTTTAACCAGTTGATAGAAGCATTTGCCCAAGCAGGGGAGCAGCTTGAAAGCACCAAGCAATCAAAAAGCAAATCTGGCCAACACTAGTGACTCAACTGTTTTTATTTACTGTAGTCAGTATCAGGTTATGAGAAAATATGCCAAATGGTGAAAAATACAGTTGAGAATATTCTCCTTGCTGACGTTTTGCAAGGCAGCTTGTTTGGTGACTTAGGTCTGGAGAGATCCTCTTTTAAGAGTTCAAATTAAGTGCAGATTGAGAAGGGCAGTGCTCCAGTTTGACAAACTTCCATTCTCTGGCACTTTTTGCAGTATGCAGGAGGAACTCAGTTCAGTTTACCTCCCTTAGATTGTGCCAATGAGAGATTGCCCCCAAGTGCTGGTGTTGAATGGACAGCATTGTTCGACACTATGTGTTGTTCTGTGAGAATTGCTTTGTGTGAGTCTTTGGGTAAAAAAATAAATAAGCTTAAGCTATTACAGACCTTTCTCAGTGAGGCCAGGTGCCTGTAAAAGCAGCAGCATGCATGGTTCTGCTTGCATTAGTGCAGTGTTGGCAGCAACTCTTGCGGCTTTCCTCATGGCTCGTGTGAAGTAGACATGCCCTTAGATAGCATGGGCAGGTGGAGACACACCAGAGCTGCCCTGCCTGTGCTCCGAGCAAGCTGGATGCAGGCCAGCTCCAGCCTAGAAGTAGCAGAGCTGGGTTTGCATGGTTTGCTTTCAATAAGATATCCTGCATTTCAGGGCAATTATACCTGTGTAAGAGGGCACATTTCTGCAGGGCTGTGCCAAAGCACTGCAGGTATGTTGGCACTGCCCTGTGTCCGCCCAGCCCGGTGTTCAGCTGGAGCATGCTCGGCTCTGTTTTGGAGACACGCTTTCAGACAGCACTTTTACCATCTTCTGGGATGTGATACTCTTTGAGGAAAGGAGTTAAACTTTGGGGAAGAACAGAATAAGATGTTTGAGCTGAGTTGCAGCTGTGATCTTATTTTGTTTTGCTTTTTTTCCCTTTCCTGCTTTCTCAGGTCAAAAAAGTTTTTCAGCTTTATAGAAGGTTGTCTAGTGAAGAATTACATGCAGCGACCTTCTACAGAGCAACTACTGAAACATCCATTTATACGTGACCAACCAAATGAAAGGCAAGTCCGAATCCAGCTTAAGGACCATATAGACAGGACCAGGAAGAAGAGAGGAGAGAAAGGTATGCAGCTTCTAAAATTCCAGTTTTGTAACTCATTAAAAGAAGGTATTTTTATCCTGCTTTTTGGTCTAAATCCCCATGCCTAGAAAAGCTCCAAACAACCCCATACCTTTGAGAGGATCTTTTTTAATTCACGTGTTGACTCTCAGCAAGTTTTTGATTTCTTTTTCTGTCATTATACAGAGAAAATAACAGGTGCAGGCATCTCATTTTCAGAGAAGTTGCACTTACTCCCTTGTGAGCTACTGCCTCTTCCATCTGAGCATTAAACAGTATTCAGGAGGGTATTGGCATATATGCCTTTCACTTTTTCTGTTCTGTGGTAGGTTCGTTCCTGGAATGATTCCATAAATCAAACTCAGGAAGTAACACATCACAAGACCTATGAAGCAAATGTCTCGGGCAGCCTATTCTCTTTGTTCAGGTGGTGCCAAGATTCCCCAGGTGTTTTGTCTTACATAGAAAACTTGGTGTCATTCAGGGAATTTGCAGGAAGTTTACTGCAAAACACTGTGTTGCTACCTGTGTGGGAAGATGGGCTTGTTATATGTGAAATAAATCCTAGGGTCTGAGGTGGACCTTCTCACTGAAGAGTTTAGGAACTGGTTCATTAAGGCACTGTTTCAAGTCTGCACTGTCCTGAAACTTCAGATAAGCACTATCTAGGTCATTGTTTCTTTCCTTTAGATGAGACTGAGTATGAATATAGCGGAAGTGAGGAAGAAGAGGAGGAAGTGCCTGAACAAGAAGGAGAGCCAAGGTAATATTCCCTCTTTGGAAGGTTCTGGGCAGTCCATGCTAAGCAAGTCTAAATGCCCATGACTGTAAATCAGGAGCATGCTAAATTTCTGTTTTCTATTAAGTGCATGCATAAGCCACACAAACCACCCGAAGGGTTTGAATGCCTCTTCTGTGACTGCTGAAGATTTTAAAGCTCCCTGTTGTATGGCTTAGAGCCAGAAAGCTCTGGATGGAAGGAGATTTATAGCAAATGTGATTGGTCAGGGGCTCCAACGTGTCAGAGCTGGTCCCTACTTTGCTTGGCCTCATTTCACGCCTTTCACTGAGAGCGTGTATTTGATGTGCATCCAGTGTCATTCTGAAAGAAATGAGATTAAAATTTAACGTCATTATATATTTTATTAATGTTTCCTTGCTTTGGAAAAGGTATTTAATGGCCCATCAGGTTTTATTATATGAGAGGCTTCAGCTTCCTTTTATTGCAGTTCCATTGTCAATGTGCCTGGAGAATCAACCCTCCGACGTGATTTCCTGAGGCTGCAACAGGAAAACAAGGAACGGTCCGAGGCTCTTCGGAGACAGCAGCTGCTGCAGGAGCAGCAGCTCCGTGAGCAGGAGGAGTACAAGAGGCAGCTACTGGCAGAGAGACAGAAGCGCATTGAGCAGCAGAAGGAGCAAAGGAGGCGGCTGGAAGAGGTAGACACAGGAGACTGGAACTTCAGGGCAAGAGCCCTTCTTCCACTTGAGTTTCCCATCTCCACACCCATTTAGAAAGAGTTCTCTGTAGCCCTAGAACATCTCAGGAAATAAAACGTACAAATCCACTGGTAAATGTAAAGCAGAAGGCCTACAAGTCTGCCTACGTGAATGTGAGCAGTCTTCCAAAGTATTGAATTTCCAGGAGCTCCTATGAAGGCAAGAGGAGCAAAAGCCTTAGTCGTGTGAGGGTATCTGGGGAAGGCTGGGCCTTAGTCTCTTCCAAAGAAGAGGCTGGTGTCTAGGCTTCAGATAGCTGTAGAGAACAAGAGACATAAGTTATACTGTGCAGATTTATTTATTTATTTTAAGTGAGCAGTGCATCAAAATGACTTTTGAGGGGCCATGATGTGCTTAGAATTTCACTGGAAAACTTTCTCAGACAACCATGTTTGGCGTTCATTCATGTTAGATAGAAACCTATTTTTTCATATGTTATTCCCTCATACATAGTAGTGTGATGATTAAAAGTGACACAGATAAGTATGATTTAATAGTCAATGCTAAAATTATAATTGTACGAAAATTATTAATACGTAAATTACACTTCTGTAATATGGTAGGTATACAGTTAGCATATGCAACCTGGAGATTAGGGGGGAAAAAAATGAACATGTGAAGTATCGTTCTGTTGTACGTTTTGTCTCATAAGATCTTGTGTGTGTTTATTTCTAGGTAGATGGAATAGTCAGTGTAATCTTCAGAGGTAAAAGATTTCAGAACAGCTCTTCAGCCAAAGCTGGGCATGAGAGCTGCAGTGAAACCAATCATCTGGCTCTGCAGGAAATGCAGGGTCAAACTCCAGTTGTCCTTAAATGACCTCTTATTTGAGTCGCTGTTTCTACTGTTCACTTAGCAGTGGTGAAAAAGCTACACCCAGTCTGATTTTCCAAATCCTGGTCATGTTTAACGAGGAGGCAACCAGTACCAAATGTTAATTTGCATCTTGACTTCAGATTTCATGTGATGTGTTTATGTAACAAATAACAGAAAATTCCAAACGGCTTTCCAGGTCACGCTATGCTCCTTATCCCTCCTTTTCAGTGTGCCAGTGAGTTCAGTGCTGTTATAAGCAGGGACTGGTAGCAAACGCTCAGCCACGCATGCAGCCAGGAGGAGGGACAAGGGGGAGACATATAAACTCAGTTTCTACTCTGTTTCTTCCCCACCCTTCTGAGATTGCCAAGATAAACATCATTGCTCATCCAGCTGTTTTTAGACTTTGGCTGTGTAGCGATTTTGTGGGTGGGGGGGCAGATAACAAAAAGACACTATAAAGAGAGAGTTATAAAAAGAGAACAAGGGGCCAATATGAAAGTATTGTTTTAAAAATTTATATTGTCAGGTATGGGCGAGAAATACCACTTATGCTCTTAAGCTAGAGCTTAGTTTGAGAATCAGTGAATTATTTTAAATGCCTGTTTAATCGCTAGGGTTCTGCGGGGAGCAGTTCTTTGGTGAGGAGGGGGATTACAATTGAATTGCCTAGGTCATTGAAATTTAGCAGTGAGTACAAACTTTAATATCTGGAATTTCATTTTAAAGTAAAGGAGGTGCAGCTACTAATAGTGGAAAGCAGTGTGCCTCTTTGCTGCACAGAGTTGAATGGTATTTGGGGTGTTGCAGAAGTCCTAGGTTACTGAGCATCTGAAAAAAAAAGGCAGTTACCTGAAAGTTATGTTTAAAACAGTCTTGCTGCTTCTTAAAATACAAGACAGAACTAACAACTTTATCAACCACAAAACAGCATGTAATGTAGGTTGATGTATTACTGGATAAGGTCGTACAGTAAACCATGTAGAGTTTGAAAGAGAAAAGTTATTACCTTTTACTGAGTCTGCAACATCTGCCTGGTTCCTTTAAAGACATAAATATGAATGATGAGCTCTAAAGGTTTCCTTTTACAGGTGATGGTTGGGGAGTATTGTTCTGGAAGTGAATTAAAACTGGGTACAGAGCTTTTTAAAAAAACAACTTGCTTAATTTGTTGGCTCTTCTGCTGGAAAAATGGACGTTCCCCAGTGATTCTTAACAAAGCAACAGCCAAAACAAGCTCTTTAAGATGGGGGAAGGGTAGTAGACACACATTTAGATAAACATCAGTGTTGTGACACAACTGAAGGCTAAAACACTGAAATGTTGTCACTTTGTCCTTAACTCACCCGCTGTTTGATGAAGCCAGTAAACAATGAGAAGCTTGGTAATGTGAGTTATGATTAGTATCAGGCATTGAATCTCTGAATTTATATCAGTTTTTGGATTTTGTTACCAAGCACTGCTTTCTTGTAATTTTTCCTTGTGTACAGCATATGTTTAGGTGTACCTGTTTGACATTGTTTGGAAAGAATTCTATGTATTAGATAATCTCCCTGGCCTACTTACTTGTCTCCCTGTTCCTAAATTAAAATTGAGGGCTTGTTCTTACAGTGCTGACATAGAGCCTAGATGGTTTTGACTAAGACTGCAACAGAAACAGTGCTTAGGATATCTGCCAAAAACTGCAATTCTCAGCAGTGTAGGAGAAAAAATTGCTTTTTAAAAGGCATAAAGGTGACTTTTGAAAGTTGCTGTTGCAGGAGCCTGATAATTTATATATTAGGAGTTGGAAATCATACATGGTCAAAGTGCAGGAAATTACTTGAAACATTTTGAGAAGAGGGTTGCAATTCGTCCTCCCTACCCTGTTTTAAAATGTGAAAAAAGCTTCATTGCGTAAATATCAGCTATATGATATATGAGTACTTAGATAGTTAAAACCTGAGTTGTTCTAGGCTGTTCTGACAGGTGTCTGTGCTTCTGTTCATCAACGTGGATACCAGTGCTCAGTGTGATGCACATGGAAAGGCACTGGAATTTGTACTTGGCGATACTGAGTCTGGTTTGTCAAATTCGGAATTAGCTGTACTGAATCCCAGTTTGTGTGGACCTCTGCAGGTCAGGATAACCAGGTGAAATGATATGCCTGGTTATGAGAACCTAAGATGGATGTTCCTGGGGTGTTAGGATATTGCTCCAGTAGAAGACAGATTTGTGGAGCTCAGTAATTAGAGTGCTGAGGCCCAAGGACTTCACTACCAGCGTTTGAAGACAGGAGGAGTTACTTTGGATTAGCTGAGGTCTAGACTGCCTGCCTGCTTGTGGTTGGAGCACATCTGCCCTTTTAATTTCATCCAAAAGGAGTGGCTGGCGCTCTGAGACCTCTTTAAAATATGAAACAAAACCTGGTAAGAGGAGACGATTGGATGATTCACTTCAAAAGAGCACTCCTGATTTGAACTAAGACGCTAACGTACTTGTTCCCGCAGGTGATTTTTGCCATGGCTTTGTTTCTTTTACGTAAGAGGAGATTATTCATATCTACTTCATTTGAATTGCCTGCACTTTGGACTGGTACTGAATGAGAAGTTCTACATCTGGAGTATCTGTTGTGTGAGCAAATCAAAAGTCCCTATCAGTCTTAATAATTCTCTTCCTAAGCTGATACCAACCTTCCTAATTCTCTGTGAAATAAATCATTAACATACATGTTTCTCAGCTTTTACCTGAGAATAAGACAGCATAATAATATTCTATGAATATTAAATTAGGAGGTCTGTGTTCACCTTAGGAATTCCGTTGAATGAACTGGGTCCTAGATTTGTTGGTATATACCAACTGCATGTGTAGTTGCATTGCCCCCTCCTGGTATATCATACTTTACTGCGTGGTCTTCCAGCATGGAGGTGTAGGGTACCACTATGACATCATCTTAAATGCACCCTAAAGCTAGCTAAAGAGGCAGAATATTTACACTGTGTTTTCTGTAGGTTATTTATGTCTCTGTATGTTTCTAGTGTTTTACCAAATTCAGAAATCTGAGGTTGCATGTGTTCTATCAAAATTCTGTTTCATCATCTCTGATATTTCTTTGAACAGTTCCTGTACTTACCTTCTGTTACATTTCTGAAAACAAAATTTTCATCTGATGTGGATAAGAAAGTCAGTAATACCGTATCCAGCTAAAGAAGACATATGCATCCATAATTTCAGTGAATCCTGATATTTATTTGATATCTCTTGGATATGTAGAGGAACCATGTTTTACACCAGGACTGTTTTGTAGGATAAAAATTAAAGCATCTGACAACCACCCTTACTGAAGTCAGAAGTCCAAGTTCTGTAAACAGAACTGACACTAGTTTTAACTTAGGCCACAGATTTTAGTGTTTTTTTCCTCCTTAGGACAAGCCAAAGGAACTTGGTGACCAGGGCTTTATTTTTGTAGAAGGATTACTGCAGGCAGTTGGGTGACCTTGTGCCAACAGAAACATGGTAGGAAGTCATCTAAAGGGCTGCTTCTGAAGCTGTCTTGGGTCAACGGCAGCTTGCATCTAACCAGCTTTGCCATTATTTTTGACAAAATGTAGAGTTGGACCCGAGAGTTGCTTGTCACTGTGGACTTCCTTTCCCTGTGATTGTTAAGTCAGTTCCACTTCGTTAAGTCACTGTTTTGATGTTCAGGTTTCAAGGCAGTGCTCAAAAGAAGGGGAATTTTTCTTCTTCGGATGGACAATAAACAGATCATGTGGGGTATCTGTGAATGTGCATGTGGTGCCAGGCCCTTGCTTTCCACCTGCATGACTCCTGAGTTGAAGGGATTTCTGATGGGAAGGCAGAAACAATGCACTGGAACAGCATCTCCCCATGCTCTTTGTTGCCTGGACAATAACATGTTTGTGCTTTGTGGAGTTGACTTAATTGCACACTGGTGGCAGAAAATCTACCTTTAAAAAAAAAAAAAGCTCTTGCTGCAAAATAGATATTCAGCTGCTAAAGGATTATTCAAAATTGGCTTAAAAATCTTGTCTTGTAGCAACTGATATTTTTTTCATGGTGCGGTGCCAGCTTTCTCTTAGTCAATTTGTAACTTGTTTTTATACTGTTAAGTTCACTTTATTTATGGTTGACTATTCCTTTGTTGGTTTAAGAAGCGATGAATTTGTTTTGTCTGAAAGACTTAAACTCTGCCCGTTTTCCTTGTACTAAGAATGATGCCATCACAAGATTTGCAGTATATGCACATGACAACATCAACACGATGTTGTTAGACAGGCAGGCTTCATATGTTTAAGAAGTTTGAGTTGATAAATGTGCATATTAACCAGCCAACAGTATGTTGTCTCTCACATCCACAGGGCAACAGAATTACTGCACTTCGTATCTTAGTTTTCTTAAACAAAGAGCCTGTCAGACTTGATTAGCCAAGAGGCACTTGAATATGTTGACTTAAATATAGAAATTGTTTGACACAGATGTGTATATTCAGAAATAAAAGTGCCTGTTTAATCCCTTTAAAGAGCTTATATGTCAAAAGGAAGGATAGGGAACAGGGAAACCTATAAAATGCGCTGTGTTTGACAGCTGCCTTGCAGCACTTCAGCTATTTCTGTATCTATGTTCATTGAAGAGAGCTTGCTTAAACAAGAAAGACTGGTAGATGCGTTTAGTTAGGATAGGATGTGCAAAGCACAGAAGCTTTGTTTCTTAGAAGAACATGGGGGAGAGGAAGACTTGTGTTTTATGGCATAGAGAGGTCGTAGTAAATCTAGGAAGTCTTTTTGGGTAAGGAAGAAAGGGGTCATAGTAGAGAAAGGTATATTTGAACAGTGATCTTTGAGAAAATCGTATGTTTTCACAAACAGCATGTAGTTAAAGAGAAGCGAAATGCAGCCCATTTTATTTCTTACTAACTCTTAACATGCTGGAGTTGTGTCAGTGTTAATTCCAGAAGACAAAAAGACTGTTGAATTTTCAACTGTTTTGTAGGTATGTGAGATAACATACTGAGCAGAGGAAACCCGTCCCAATCCCATGAAGTAACCCAGGGAGCGTAGTTTGGCCTTTGCTTGTTCAGTGAGCAAAGCACATTCAGTTAAAAACGCACCAGTAACAGATGTACCTCCCCAAAAATCTTAATCAGAGTGCTCTTGGAAGACTTTTTGCCTTAAACTAGAAAGTCTGTGGCACCTTTGCATCAACAAAAAGAAGTAGTGATTATATTAATCGGAATATAAAAAGCAGTAACCAGTGTAGGGTTTTAGGGTTTTACTGTTTGATTTGGGTATGCTTTTTCTTCTTTAAATGTATTCTCTGCTTTTTATCATGTTGTAGAAATCTATAATAAGACAAAAAGTAGAGAGATGGTTGAACAGGAGACAGCTGAGTCTTTTGACACTCAGGCAGTTGTGGGAGGCTGCCTGGGATATTGAGGTAGGTGGACAAACTGGATGCTTCTGGAGAAGTGCTGAAAGAGTTGGTCACGACTATATGGGCATTTAAAATGCCTTCTCTGAATGTCATACGTGGTTGTATCTGGACGTAAATGAGTTGGTTCATGCTTTTTAGAGCTGTTTTCCAAATTCTTTTCAGACTTGAGCAGACTTATGGGCACCAGTTTGCATTTTGGTCATGTGTGGAAGCTTATCTGTGTAAGCATAAAAGCTTAACTCAGCTCTTCTATGTCTTTTACATATAGGTGCTTTTGATGTTCTGGGAGAGGCTGAGGTGCTGTTGGTCAGCCTTCATTCTCTGTTGGGCAAAGTTTTGGGCAGTACATTAAATCGAGTTTGATTGTTGACCCAACACTACCAGATTCTTAGCAGACCATGAGCTAGTCTTTGAAAGAGAAGCAACTTACCAAAAGCTCAGATGGCTGTCATTTGAGTTTTAGCTGGGGTTGATTGTTTCCTTCTGGAAACAGCTAGATAATGTGTTGAAGCACAGAAAACTGCCCCTCTGCTTTATAATCAAGTTCAACAATTTCTCAAAGATTGAGATTTCAGCGTGGGTCCTCTTTGTTTTGATGAGCAGAGGTGAGCTTCTACGCCACAACTACCAAGAATATAATATGTGACTTTGTATATAAGAAACCTGAGAGAGTAAGTGATGCTTTTACAGATGGTTGTACTCTAGGTACAAGTTAGTTTCCTGATGGAGCACTTGCATAAAATGTTTTGTCACCCAGTTGCAGAGCTTGCCAGTCCTGGTAAATCCTTCTCTTCCCGGCAGAAAACAACCCCACCTCTTTCTTTGATAACAACAAAAGTAAAACTTTGTGGTTTCTTTTCCCTTTTTGTAGCAACAAAGAAGAGAACGGGAAGCTCGCAGGCAACAAGAGCGTGAGCAGAGGCGGAGGGAACAGGAAGAAAAAAGACGTCTGGAAGAAATGGAGAGGAGACGTAAGGAAGAGGAAGAGAGAAGAAGAGCAGAGGAGGAAAAGAGGAGGGTAGAAAGGGAGCAGGTGAGTCCATGATACAGATATATATGTAATAGGTTTGTTTATTCTTGATTCTGATTTTATTTTCTAAAAAGTAATAAGGCTAAAACAAGTCTAGAGGCAGCCTTATGCTGGCATTTTCATCTTTGTTGTCTCTGACAGCAAAGGCACTAGCACAGATTGTAGGGCTTTGTGGAAAATCGTGGCAGCCTCAGTATTCCCTCAAAAAAGACAGTTTGTATGTGGTAGTTAACTCTAAATTCAGCTCATGCCTCTGGACTTGACTAAAAACCATCAGAACTGGCAAAAATCTTCCCTGCCTGAAAATCATATATAGATTTGTCTTGCTGAATCCATGGTTCTTGCAGGACATGCCCCATGTTCAGGAGGCCTCCAGGAAAAAGGCAGCTCTGTTGCCTGTCATCTTTTGGCACCCAGAGTGGGTCAGAGGCTCTTTGTAAGTTTTGAATATTCTGAATTTGTGATGGAACCTTTGAGCTGCAGAAGATTTTCCTTTCTAAAACTGTTAAATATGCAATCTTACTTCATTCAAAATCAGTTACCATAATTTATGCCGATTGAGGCAGCAAATATATCTGAAGTCACTGTGTTCTTAATACGTTGAAAGTACAGGTGAGAAACCTTTGAAACCATACGAAATTGAGCTGCCGTATTTATGCATGGAATCTTCATGTTTTTAAATATAAAAACTCTAATCAGGTTGATAATCAAAGGTAATAATTACTCTGCATTGCTGTGATCTCAAATAAGAAGCCAAAATTCCGCTCCTAGAGGCTGATAGTAAATTTCCCATTACCTTCAGGAGTGTTGGTTTTGGCCTGACGTACCTAATTTTTCTTACATAAAGTCACGAGGTTTGAGATCATTGATGATCATGTTACTGGGGAATTTTATTGTGTTTGTATACGTTTCAAAGAATTTTTGAGTCAAAAGAAGAGAAGACTAACCGGTGGGAATAAATACAGAAAATCTTTAATTACAGCACAGCAATTTGCTTTTGGGCAGACACCGGGTATTCCCCCAGCTGCTTTTTAAACTGTTGAAATGCTAATTACGCACAGTGCCAATAATGAGAAATGGTTAATTGATGCAGTCCAACAAGTACAAATTATTTTTTATTTAAAAGAGAGAAGACGTGCCCCCTCTTAGATTTTTTGTTCCCCTCAACAATGGCTCAGCCAGTGTGCGTAATGACAATATAGTGGATGTCATCAGTCTGTCGCGAGACTTTCTAGAGCTCCCATCACTGTATCACTGAACCATTAATTTCTTTATGCATACACTGTAAACGTATGCGTGCTTGCGTGCGTGTGCGCGTGCTTGTGTGTGTGTGCGCATGCACGTGTTACGTACTTCCATTAATTGCATGACAGGATGTTACCAGCTTGGGTTCGGTGCTTCAGACTTCGAGTTGTTGTAGGGGGGTTAGGCAAAGCAGCAGGTAAATGTCTTGAGCTGTGAAGGCTGCAGGCGAAAAGACGGCTAGATCGCAAGAGCAAGCGAGTTTGGTCTAATCTCTGTTTCCTGGTGGATGTTTGTTTGTGTCATAACTCATCGCATAATTCAGCGAGGCTGGCAGCGTCTGCTCAGGAGAAGCTTCTGGTGAGGGCGGCAGGGGAGAAGGCAGGGCAGGGCTGAACTGCATTTGGCAGTGCCCCTTTGGGGGAGCTCGCACCAGCTCTGCCTGCACTAAGCCTGGCTCTAGCTGTTGCTAACAGTTCATCGCACCAGTGCAACAAACTAATGTTTAATACAACTTGCATGTGACTTTGTGTTGGCTGTGTTGAGTCAGACTTGCTGTGTTTTAACTTTACCAAAACCTTCAAGTGCATCGTGCTGCTTCTTGAACTCCCTTCCAAAAGATGTAAATGAGCTCTGGCCCGTGCCGGCAACATTTGCAGGAGTCCCAAATTTTGGAACGGAAAGGGCCAAATGACGATGCTCAGGAGACAGGGCTTCCTAAATTGTCCCGCAGGCACTAATCCACCCTGAAGTGCATTTCTCGTTAAAGCTGAACTGGGGAAGTAGCGTGCGGTGTGCCACCCAGGGGGTTCTGATGCATTCCTTTTGAATAAATTCATTGCTGGGTAATTTCTATGTGACAGGAGTATATCAGGCGACAGCTAGAAGAGGAGCAGCGGCACTTGGAAATTCTACAGCAGCAGCTGCTCCAGGAGCAGGCCATGTTACTGGTAAAGCACTGTATCTGTTTTGTTCAGTAGCTATAGGATCCATTTATCTGGCCAGTGCTAGGCTTCCCTCAGTCGGGCACAGCTGCACTGACAGTATGACGACAAAGGAGCTTGTTTAAAAGGCCATTTATGCTAGCGTCGTGGGCTGACAGGCACCTCTGAGAAGTGCTGTGTGGTCACACTGCTTTCTGGGTTGTAAGAGGAGGCTTTATGTTAAAGTGGAGCAGTTCTGGTTTGGCGGTCGAGTTTCTGAACAGACCTTGAAGAACTAGAGTGCTTGTGTTGCAGTTCAAAAGCACACATGATATGTAAATCCACCCTGGGATACAATGGCCTAGTGTTGTTCTAAATCATTGTTTTATGAACTTACACTGAATCTAGTATAAATAACTTTGTTCTTTTTTCATTGTCAAAAAGTCAGTTTTACATAGTTCTCCAACCACGTGAAGCTTAGCAGTATACTCTCAACTTTCCCAACATGAGACGCGTGTCATATCGATCCAACTTAGCTTTTGGTGACACTTTAACAATGAAATAAATAAATAGATACATAAACAGCAAAGCAACAGCAACCAGAAATATGCATTTTTAATGGGATGGATAGGGACATGGCTGCCATATATTCCATGTCATGTCTTGAATTACTCACACGTTCTCTCAAAGGAATACAGATGGCGAGAGATGGAGGAGCACCGTCAGGCCGAGCGGCTCCAGCGCCAGTTGCAGCAGGAGCAAGCCTACCTCCTGTCACTGCAGCATGATCACAGGCGGCAGCAGCAGCAGCAACAACAGCAGCAGCAGCAGCAGCAGCAGCAACAACAGGAAAGAAATAAACAAAGCTATCATACCCCTGAGCCAAAATCCCACTATGAGCCTGCTGAAAGAGCGCGTGAGGTAAGTCCTGCTCTTGGACGGGGATATGCTACTTGCTCCCTTGTGCCCACACATGTTGGCATCGTGGTAGCTGTGGTTGTGCTGCAGTATGGTTGGAGACCATAGTGTCTCGATTAAGGGACAGGATGTTTTTAAATGTTGGTCGTTGGTTTCCCAGCCCAAGGAGTACTTCTGAATACTTCTGCTGTCATTGCTGACAGTTCTCAGACATAAAAGATAGAAAGAATTTCTGAAATGCTGCAGACTGAAGGGACCTGATAACTGGAAGCTTCCAGTCAGGGGAGTTAGTCTCGCCAGAAGTTTATCAGATGTCTTCACAGGAAGTACTGGTGCAGTAATTAGTCTGTGTTGTTGGCAGGTACTGAGAACTGGAAATTTGGAGAGAATTGGAAAGCACGAACCTATGAGGGTTGGTTGCAAACAGCACCTGTAGGTGCTTTAGCCCATGCTCTTGGAAAGCTGCTTCTGATAAATGCAAACCGGAATGTAGTTCATTTCATTTTTGATATGTTAAGTATTCCCTGCTGAGATCACAACCTTTTATGTGATCACAACCTGAGATCACAACCTGAGATCAACCTTTTATGAAACTCGTGATGCTGCCGCCTTGGACTTCAGGCACTCACAAGTCAATCTGAAATGATCAGAGTACTTTTTGTTTCACTGAGTGGTACTGTTTGTTTCACTGAATGGTCCCTTCACTTCACTGGTTCATGGTTAACATCCCTAAGCAGTAACTACCTTTTTGGTGCACGCTTTTTCAGCAGTCTTTTTCTTGTGTTTCCCTTGAACATCCTGCTTGCCTGTAAGCCACTAGATTGGGCAGTGCTGGTCAAAACTCCTAGTGGCATTCATCACCAGTGTGTGGGAATGAGGTAAATACATTTTGGAACAAGAACAGAAAAAAAAATGCTTGCGGTTGTTGAACATTATAAAATAGCTTTCAATCCACCTATGTCCACTAGTATTTTACTGCCTTTGAAGTACTGATGTTGGGACTTAATGAGCAAAACCTAATTTTCTTAGAGATACTATTGGCCAAGTTCTTCGTAAACCACACTCTGCTATCTCATCTGTTCTTGGCTGAAATATTTGGTATGTGTATCTCTTGTGGAAAAGGTTCAGACTTGTCCAGCATGTTGTGGTGCAGGTGTGGAGCCCGCCCTCTTCTCCTGGTGTGCATTCCTGGCCTGCCTTGGTGAAAGCACAATTCCAGTCCAACCCTCCTGTCCATCCAGAGGGAGGGCTTTGGAGGGGCAGAGAACCATCTTTGTTCTTCCTCTCCCATTTTCCTTTCAGAGCTGAAAAGGAAAAAAACTCCTAAAGATTCAAAGTCCTTTAATGGAACTGCTGACTTAGCTCATTTAGTGTCAGCTTTTTCTGTTGTGATTGTGCTAGCTGGAAGGAATAAAGTGAAGGTAAAGAAAGAAATGTGTTCCTAGTCGGATTTTCTTGGAGATTGCTATGTAATATTCGCTTCTAAAAAGTGCAGTAGAAGTATAGCCATAATATCTCCTTGTCTGGGAGTGGGAGTGACACCAGTTAGTCTTAAAAGCAAGCATCAGCTGATGCAATTTTTGATGTGACGTAGTGACTCGGTGCAAGTATTCTGTGCCTCATACTTTCACGAAAACTTCTGTATAGAGAAAGTCTTCATCCACTGAGATGTTGACCATAAATATGATAATCCAATGTGAGCTAACTTTCCAATTCTGGCAAAGTCTAATGGTGATCGTTTTTTATTTTTCCCCTTATTCCAGCTCCAATGAATATGTAAGGAAAATGAATTCTAAAATTGGCTCTAGGAAACAGAAAGGAGCTTAGAGCAAGAAATGAAACTTAATACCATTTTCTAGTCCAGACGGTCAGATGAGTACAGCAGGGATTGTTTCTATCCAGGGATGAACTGTCTCTTTCCCATGTCTTGCCAGTCTTTAAGGACATGTGGCTTGTGCAGTTTGTGTTCTTTGTGGAGGGAGCATCCTGTAATTTATAGCTAGAGACATGAAAGCCTATTCCTTCAGACAGAAGGGCTTGGGGCTTTTCCTTGTTCTATTCTTAAGAGACTGCTGAAAGGAGTTTGACCTGTGAGACGCACATGGTATTGAAAATGATTGTATGGTGAAGATACTTGTCTCCGTTACTGTTGTGTTTCTCGGGACATGGTGTATTTTGTGTGGACTTGGCAGAAGCTTGTCTGGTTGCTCACATAGGCAAACTGTTACTGTCCTCAAATTTTGTAAAGAAGAGTCAGGTTGGGTTTGTAAAGCACCCTTGCTAAGGAGTCCTGGAGGCTCACATCTGTCTTCCAATGTGGATTATATAAGTAATTTCATCATGCCATTGTTGCTAGGGGACAATTAGGAAACTACCCCGATAATGGTTTCAGGCTCCGGGCACAAGGGTTAAAGCTTGTATGAATAGCACCTCAACAAATAAAATCAGCCCTAGCTTTCAGTTTGATCTTAAACACTTAGTAAAGTGCTGGGAGTTTAATGTTCCTCAGTGGCAGCTCCTCTGGCAGCAAGGCACAGCACATGCTACTGTGATTCCAGCAGTGGCCCGTTGTAGGAAACGGGAAAATATTTCCTTTCTGCCTGTAGCTTCCTTCTGTCTCTTTCCCTCCATACTGCTCATTTTGTTCTCAATGCCACAGACTTTAAAGGGGGGTGACATTTCTGCATGGGAAGCTTACTTGATGTTCTTTTGAGGACTGAGCACTTTCTGATAAATTCTTCCCTTCGAAAAACTCTCTAGGTTAGTGTACAGTCACTTCTACGTGTCTTTGAGAACCAGAAATAAGTTGCAGGGGCTGTTCTCTGCAGTCTGAGGTCAGAGTGCAGCATTTTGATGTTGTTTCAGGACTATCTGATAAGAGGGAGGTTGGGTAGTCCTACAGCTTCATACGTAAAGCTGAACTGCCTCAGTTATTAACAGATAGAGAAGCATATATCCTATCTATCTCTTCTTGCATTGCCAAAGAGACACATAGGGGAAAGCAGATCACTGAATAACATACTTCCCTTTGATTTAGTAGGGTTGCTACTTTTAGTAAGGGATAGCAATAGGAAACATACTTCTAAATTGTAAAGTTGTTTCTGTTTTCACATATCCCTTTTCTTGTCAATGTCTGCTGATGGGTGTTAGCTAATCTAGGCAGAAGGAAGTACCCTGATGGTCTTTATAACTTACTGCCCTGTGTAAGCTCTTTCCTAGTATGGATTTCCCATGTTGGCGTACTTGCTC
This sequence comes from Cyrtonyx montezumae, assembly GCF_038088225.1. Taxonomy (NCBI): domain Eukaryota; kingdom Metazoa; phylum Chordata; class Aves; order Galliformes; family Odontophoridae; genus Cyrtonyx; species Cyrtonyx montezumae. Next base: position 33,086,843 of record NW_027072034.1, on the reverse strand, counting down.
ACTGTGTGCTTGACATTGCTGGTGAAACCTGCAGGGACGAAAATCCTGCCAAGCCTCAAATAGGTTTTGTCTCTTTATGGTAAAATAAGTGGGGTAGTTACCTTCTTATTTCTACTGTAATTGATTTTATTGACTCCAGGTATAACCTGTTTGGTTTTTTTTCCTCAGGTGGAGGAGAGATTTAGAAAAACTAATCAGGGCTCCCCTGAAGCACAGTCTAAACAGATGGGCAAAGTGTTGGAGCCACCAGTGCCTTCAAGATCAGAGTCCTTTTCCAATGGAAACTCAGAACCTGCTCAGCCTGCCCTGCAGAGGCCAATGGAGCCCCAAGTAAGTGCCCAGGAAAATACTGGTGAGCCTGGAGGAAGTGCAGAAGTCCTAACATGTTTCCTTCATATTTGCAGGTCCTGGCACATAGCAAGTCTTATGTAAAGAGTATCGCTGTTATGCAAAACAGCTTATTGAGTAGATTAACTTTGTACTCTTTTGCTTACTGTATTGATAAAGGATTAGATTTGTGTTTTGTTTTTAACAAAAACTTTCACATTCTGTTATTTGTGCAAGAGTGGAATAGTAGGCTAAGCACTGGTCAGTTGCAGTACGCTTCTACAATTCAGAATTTGATCTGTGCAGAATATTTACTATCAAAAAGAATGTTCAGGAAAGAAGCGAGCTGATGAAGTCTTCTCAGCTCTTTGGGAAAAAAAGCAGTCTGAAAAAATGTTTTTTAACAGAATAAGCACTGCTTCAAAGAAATCCACAAAACATGACTAAGAAAAGCACGTTTGCTGTCAGTAGGCTTTTACCTGCTAAATAAAGCTCTGTTACCACCCCTGGAAAATCAAAAAGAGGTTGAAACCACTGAGCTGTGCGATTGCCATCATTCTGTTGTTTGCTAATGAAAACCTCTGGAACTTCATAAAAACATCTCATAGGAGTTACAGTATGAATTTAAAAAATAATCTGAAGTCTGAAACTTATAAATAACCTATACATTCTGAGCAACTGAGATATGCTAAATTAAAAGTATGGTTCTATATTAAGTTCGTCTGTTTCCATGCAGAATTTCTTTCTCCCAAATAAGTCAGTTGATGACAGTGCAAGCTAAACCTGTTCCTGATTGTGACTAGGCATTGCAACTCTTTAGGGTGACAGGAGAATTTGAGCAGACGGGAGAGTGGGAGAAATCAGGACAGAACTTCATCTCTGACTCATTAATTCCTGGCTTGTATTCAAACCTCTATGATTATTTTGAAGTATTACACTTGTATTTTCATGTTCTCTGAGCCAGTTACTTTTAAAGTCTGGCCTTCCACTCACATTAAGGTCAAACAGGCTCTTCAACAGCTGTATGTATAAGAATCGAGGAAATAATAACCATTTAAAAATACATACAACTGACCTACTTAAAATGAAGTTGAAAGTAAAGTTTTGATTAATAAATAGGTGCAAAGGCAGCGTGTTCCTTAGTTACAACCTTTCCTCGTCCTTGGCTTCAGAAATTAACTTTGAAATATGTGTTTATGCACAAGGAGGGAGTAGTCTGAAGGGTCAGTATGGATTTCAAGGAAAAATCCCAAAGGGTTTTTACCTCTGGAGTCACTGCTGAGCCTTCTTAATACCTGTGATCAAATATGTGTGTGTGTACGTGTGTGTTGGTGTATAAATATGTATATATGTACGGTATATGGTACATATACGGTATATGTATAATATGCATTGTCCATATGTATACTATATACAATAATACGATATATATTATGGGTTTTTTAATATATATGGCAATGACTATAAAGGAATAAAGGCTTTTGTGTTATGGTTATTCTCCAAAAGTTTGGAACTGTACCTAGTTTCCAAATTTTTTAGATAACGTAAATGTCTGTTGGTTTGCACACTTTATAGCCTTCTTTAATTTTGTATATTTCTTTAATTGGATATCCACTTCAAATTTCCCAACCCATCAGTGCTGCCGTGAGACCTGGCCAGAGCCCACTGAAGACTGGGGAACAGAAGATGACTCCATTCTTGGGTGGCCTTTGGCCCCAGGCTCATGGTGCAGATATTAGGTCCTTTTTTCTTTTGGGCACTAGTGTATGTGTATGTGGAGAGCGTATCTCACAAAAATGCATATGTGCTGTATTTTCAGTCTGTTGCATTCTTTGGGCGCTTGCCTTGCTTTTAAGTGCATTGATTCCACCCCACGCTTACCTAATGCCATAACCAATTTGTCTCTGCCCACCCCACCTGCCTTTATTCTGTGTTAATTGGACAGCCAGTTATTCTGAGCGCATTGAATGTTTTATGTTTTGTTTTCTTGTAAGGTACAGTGGTCCCATCTGGCATCTCTCAAGAACAATGTTTCCCCTGTCTCGCGATCCCATTCCTTCAGTGACCCTTCTCCCAAATTTGCTCATCACCATCTTCGTTCCCAGGACCCATATCCACCTTCACGCAGTGAAGTGCTAAATCAGAGTTCTGACTCTAAGTCGGAGGTACCTGACCCCACCCAAAAGGCTTGGGCTAGATCAGACAGTGACGAGGTGCCTCCAAGGGTAAGGAGTAGAAAGACAGATGTATGCTATTTCTTAATGATGATGATTTTTTTTGAAGGATGTCATAGCCTGGGCACTGGGAAGACTTCGCCCTCATAACCACGGTAACAGTATTTTAGAGGGCAGATCATTGTGTAGGTGTTGAGTCAGTGGGCGAATAATAATGAACCTGAAGTACGACAATTGAAGCTTCATTTAAAATTGATGATTATTTATAGAACACAGCTATTTCAGAGAGAGAGTTGATTATGCAGAGTTAACAAATCATTGCGTTATTCCGGAACGCATTTAAACTATCCCTCAGGTTATTGCTCAGAGTTAATTTTCTCCTTCATCTGGTAGCAACCCAAACTATGAATCATACACATTTAGAATTGAGATGGAACTGAACAAAAAAGAAACATTCAATATTTCCTCCTCCTCTCCCTATAAGCCCCCTCCATCCACTGGGATTTGCTTCTTCTAAGTATATTCCTGCTCCCCCACCAGTCTTTGCCTTCTGCTGATCCATTCCCGGGCATTTGTTTGGTTCCCCTGAGCTTATTCTCCTAATTCTCATGCTGTTTCAGCAAATTGCTTTGTGCCTCCCCTGCTTCAGTCAAAGTGCTGTATTCTTTTCAAATGTCTCACTAGTGGAAAGGTAGTGAGGTGTGTATGTGTTTGTGTGGTAGCTATTAAACACTGCTTAATGTTAAAATTGAACTTTTGAGTTCTCTTCAAAGTCTGAACAGCATCCCAATGGAGGCTTTTGGTTTTGTGGGTATTTTGTTCTATTGCTTTTAGTTGCTGATGCTAACTTGAACTTAGTCTAAGTGTTGTTAAAATCATAATACTATATTCTGTAGCAGGAGGGGTGTAATCTTCCTCTTCTTTCTCTCCTTTTCATGGACATAACACAGTCTTTTTTTCTCCCAAGGTACCTGTGAGAACAACGTCCCGATCGCCAGTCCTGTCCCGTCGTGATTCTCCACTGCAGGGCAGTGGGCAGCAAAATAACCAAGCAGGTCAAAGAAACTCCACGAGGTTTGTCAGCTTGTCCATGTCCATGCCTTTCCTCTCTTGGAAAAAAAAGGTTTTATGGGAAGCTAGGCTCTTTCTCAGAGAGCTTTTGGCATATCTGTTAGATGTGAAAGGAAGAACATTTTCAGTTTTTCCCCTTTTCAGTAACAGTTAATTTCCCTTGGTGCTTCACGTGTGCCAGCAAACACTGGATAAATTTCCTCTTGCCTCTCCTTAGTGTTTCCTGCCCTGTAACTTTTGCAATAATTTCAAAGTATCCTTAATATTACTGAAAAATGTGGCTATTGGTGAACGTCATCCCTTCTTGAGCAACAGGTCATCTTGGGTTACTGTGGGGTTTACTGGCAGCAGTAGTGTTTGTAAGATCTAAATTGAAGAGATCTGAGAAACTTTCCAGCCTCTCAGCCAGAATTAGACTTTAAGAGAGGCAGAAGCATCTGTAAGCTGTAACACAGAATGCTGGAGGTCAGGGGGGAGGAGAAAGGCACTGCTCCTAAATCTCAGTAAAGCTTTATGGACAGGCCACACCAGAACTGGCTCACTGGGCATGGCTGAGAGTATTCTAAGAGGGACAGGCAATTCCAGCTTTCTGGCTTGTACTTGGCCAGGACCCTTCTGAGCCAATGTTAAACCTGCTGCTTCCAGCCTAAGACATCCGGTTGCTTTGGGTTACGTGAGAATGACAGGTGGCCAGTTCTTGATAAAATGAATAGCTAATACCTACCTACAGGTTTTGGGGGGACTATCTCAAGTAAGGTGATAGTTATTTCAAAGGGAGCCACTGCTTGAGTTGTGAACTATCATTGGTGCTCTCAGCTCAGTGTTAAGCGTTCTTATATATCAGTTATTAGCAGAACACTGTGGAAGAATAAAGTTAGCATTTAAAAACAGGAATCTGAAGTTCTGAAGTGCATGACCAAGTGCGTTTTCTCACTCCTCTTGATACAGCAATATAGAGCCTCGCCTGCTGTGGGAAAGGGTGGAGAAGCTCGTACCAAGACCAGGCAGTGGCAGTTCTTCAGGTTCAAGCAACTCCGGCTCACAGCCTGGTTCCCACCCCGGCTCTCAGAGTGGGTCTGGAGAGCGGTTCCGGATGAGATGTAAGTCCTTCCCCACCCACCAGAACATAGGGTTTTTTAACCTACTGAGCCGTGTAGCACTCAGTAATGAAGGATTGTAAGCATTGCTGGGAAAGGCTTTTGAATGTACAGTACTGAAGATAGTTCAGCTTCTAAAACCCCCCTAGTCTATGCATGCCTGCTTGGGAAAGGTGGACAATACAAATGCATCAAGGATCAATGAAACACCTTCATAACAACGTGTTCATTCACTGCTCCATCTCTTGATGTATGTTGTCTATCACCCTAGTGGTTATTGAATGGGTGCGGGCTGCTAGGGATGGGTCTTAGATAGGGGCACATAGGGTGCCAGTGCAAGTTATTCAGCCTTTGGCTTCAGTCAAATTATGCAGTTTCAGTCATTTGCAAACACGATTTCTTGCGCAAATGAGACAGTATTTACAACTGCTTTGATTCACAACTGTGTGACATTTTATGGTCATAGGTCAGCTGCACCTATGGAGGTCAGAGTTTAGGAAGAATTTTTTGTATAGTCCTTGAGAGGAAATGTAATAATGAACAAGTGAAACTGATGTATTGCTGTCACACCCTGCCTTGAAATGCCTTCTCACCTCTCTTCTTCACTCAAAAGTAGAATAAGAAAACATACTGTACCTTTCTGGTGAACCCCTGTTTTGTTCTGTTTTCCTGTCCTGGAATGTACAGCATCATCCAAATCAGAGGGTTCACCGTCACAGCGTCATGAAAGCGCTCCTAAAAAGCCTGAAGAGAAAAAGGAGGTCTTCAGACCTATCAAACCTGCTGTAAGTTGCATCTACTTTCCCCTGTCCTCCCTCACATTCAAATAGACCCCAAAAATACTGTGTGAGCTTCCATTCCTGGTGTCACTGAGGGTGAACTTCAGCTTGAACTGAAGTTTGCACGCCTGTGGGCCTGGCAGTACTTTCTTGGCTATGCAGTTGCCTTTATACATCACAGTACCTTAAGCAGTAGTGTTCTCCCTTGGGAATTTATTTCTGCTCTCTCAGTCTGCTTCCTTCCTAACCTTCACGTTCTTTTTCTTTCAATCCTGTGTTTCCTTGCTGTGACTGGACCAATGATAATGCATTTGACGTGAATGTACCAATGCTGTGTTGAATGGTGCAGGGAGAAGTGGTAAGACCTTAAAACTTTGCTATTTCCTCTGAAAAATTTCTGATGATTTCTTCATCTGCTTGCTGCTATGGTTAATTGCAGTTCTGTGTATACTTAGGTTCACAGGTTTTTGCAGTACTTTGAACTTTCCCTACAACTTCTTTCACTTGCTATCATGACTCTAGCGCCTAAATCTCACAGTTAACACTGTTCTTTAAAGAAACATAGAGGGTTGGTCTTTCACTTCTGGGAGTATAATATGTGAAGTATTTGCCATAAACTGTATTCAGCTAAATAAATCATAGCTACACAGGTTGTACTGACTGCAAACCTGTTTTACTCACACCTCCCAGTATGTCCCATACTGTTCGACAGGTATTTGTGACTAAGTCAGTGCTAAAGAACCTAACTGCTCAGATGAACGAGGAGCAGCAGATCCATGAACCTGAAGATGAGTAAATAGTTGATCAGCTACGTGCAGTTGACCAAGTACACTGTGCCTTGTGTGGCCCAGTAACTCTTAAACTCTGCTATCTCACTGCTGAGAGTATCTTGTGATGGATGGCTATTAACCTGTAGAGTTAAGAAAAATGAACTGCAGCAGTCAGCCACTGTGTCAAAGTAGATCTGGGTGCTTATGTAAGTCTTTCATATGGTGTAGTGGGATAAAGTGAAGTCATAATCAGGATAGTTTGGAGTCAGATTTTATTATATACATATTTTAGTAATATTGTAAGATCTTCTCAGGTTGACTCTTTAAGTGCTTTAATTTCTCTGAAAGTGTGTTTTGATGACTGTCAGGAATTAATAAATCAAAGGAAACAGTACTGCTGTGGAAACACGGCAGTGGACAAATGAGCGAAATCGGGCTCTAATTCACTGGGGCTGTCTTGCAAACTGTTCTCTGTTGACTGCAACACAATTGTTTCCTACTTTTCCTGTCAGGATTTAACTGCGTTGGCAAAGGAGCTGCGAGCGGTAGAGGACGTGCGGCCCCCGCATAAAGTGACGGATTATTCATCCTCAAGTGAGGAGTCAGGGACGACAGATGAGGAAGATGATGATATGGAACAAGAAGGAGCAGATGAATCTACTTCTGGACCAGATGATGTCCGAGCAGTGTTAGTTCTGTGCTTTGCTTCTGTTTTTCTACTTAGGGGGTTGAAGGAAAAGAACGTCGGACATATTGTCCTGTGCATTAGTTCTTTCAACTTTTAGCAGCCTGTAAACAAGGCATAGCAGCCTTATGCATTCACAATTTCAAAAATCTTTTCAAAATCAAGCTATGTATTTAGGAGCAAAGTTATCAATATAAGTCATTAAGTTATTTCTGCAACTGCAAAATAAGTTTCTCAGCTCCTCAGGAAAGTTCCATGGCCCCACAATGGAGTAGGCTGGACTGTGCTTCTACATATAAATTATATCCTTTCCCCCTTCACTCTTTGCATTTGTAGTTTCAGCAGTGTTTAACAAATTCTAACTTGTTTTTGACAGAGAAGCTTTTGTAGGCAGGTTATGTAAATATTCCACTCTGGTCACAATCTTAAATTAGTTTTGACTGTACCTCAGTGTGGAGCAGTGGAAGTTGGGACACAAATACTCTTATCTCATCCTGATTATTTTTTTGTCTGGCAAATAGGTCAACACTGAACTTGAGCAATGGTGAAACAGAGTCTGTAAAAACTATGATTGTCCATGATGATGTGGAGAGTGAGCCTGCCTTGACTCCTTCTAAGGAGGGCACCTTAATTGTCCGACAGGTATTGCTTTTCCTTCTCTGTGCAGTGTTGCACCTTTTCTGTGCTCATTAACCCACTCGCTCATTCACCCATGCTGTTTCTACATTATATTCGTTGTTTGTATTATCAAGACACAGCTCTAGTGAATTTCAGATGAGCAAGATGTTCGATGCATGCCAAGAGGAGAGTAGCCCTTCACCCTTTGCTGCTGTTTTGCATGCTTTCCAGTGACACCCATGGCAGCACCATGCAGAGTACCTCAAAGTCTGTGGGAGAGAATGGTAGAAAAGCTGCAGGTGTATGGAGCTGGTACCTGGAGCAAGAAATTTAGTTTAGTTTAGTTTTACCATAGAATCAAATGCGACTCTCAGGAGTGGGGCTGGGAGGGAGGCTGGAGGGGAACTATACAGGGCTGTAAAAAAATTCTTCCATAGTTGAGAGCATACAGACCTCCCAGATAGTGCACGCACTCACACACACAAATTCAAGTAGGGAAAAGGAGAAGCAAAGGAATGGTGAAGCAAAGAGTGTGGACAAATCTAGAGGGCTGTGTTGTTGCCTTTAATCGTGAAAATATTGCATTCTTGTGCTTGTGAAAGATAACAGTTCCCTGCCTTTAAATGAGCTTATGTTAATGAGCGTGTTAGCTTATAGGAGTTTCTCCAGTAACCACATTTTCTGAATTTCACAGTTGAATGCCAGTTTCTCCATTGAGCCCTCTGGTTTGAAAATTAAGATTTCATGCTTATTGTTTTAAATAGTTAGGTGAAGTCATTCACCAGACAGTCAATGTTCATATCTCTGTAGGATTTAAGTTGATTTTAGACAAAACGGTAAGGGAAGAAATCCTCCCTCACCCCCCAAAATGTGCTTGTCTGCATTGTGGCAGAATACTTACCAGTGCAGTTCCTTTCATGTTAATTTCTAGAACTGCCTGCACAAGTCCACCACGTGAGCTAAGCTTCTGCTGCCAGGAAGGGTGAGAATTTGCAGAAGTCAAGTAATGCTGCCCACTTTCCCCTTCAGTCCAGACATCAAAGCATAGATAATCAGCTTATTTAAAAACTAAATGTAAAAAGGTAGGAAAAGAGCGAGGGAGAGGAGAGAGGTTGTTAGGGATATAGACCTTTAAGCAGCACTTGAGCAAGACAAGTGTGCCTGTTTTTTCTACAGAGTACAGTTGACAAAAAGCGTGCCAGCCATCATGAGAGCAATGGCTTTGCCGGTCGCATTCACCTCTTGCCAGATCTCTTACAGCAAAGCCATTCCTCCTCCACTTCCTCCACCTCCTCTTCCCCATCCTCCAGCCAGCCGACACCCACCATGTCCCCACAGACACCCCAGGACAAGCTAACTACTAATGAGGTATGTCTTACACCACAGCTGGCTGCTTTCGTAGGGTTATAGCAGCATTGCCTAGTAGCTAGTTTGCAAAGGAACTCCAGCCAATCTCCCCTGCTTTTTTTTTCTGTCACCTTTGCTCCCACTCCCAAAATAACACATTTCAGTTCTCTGTAAAAAGCCCTTAACTCTAGAGCAGTCCCACGCCAAACTTGCCAGTTTACTATTTTTGCTTCCTCTTAGCGAGTCGTTAATTGCATGGCGTTTGTTTTAATCTAAACTTGACTGCTGTATATTCTAGACAGTATTCTTTATTTTTTAATTCTGTTTTATTCTGGGAGCAGGCTAATTGTGAGCAGTGTGCCTCTTAAAATTAGCAGTTAATTCTTTGTCAATAGAGGCTGGGTTAGTAACTGCGCACGTATAAAATCACTTGTGGAAACTCACCCTTCGGGAGAGGAAGCCACCGTGGAGGGATTTTTAAAACTTTATTGTTACCACGTGGCATTGAGTGAACACATCAGGTGTTACCCAGGAGGTTTTAAAATCCTTAGCTATTATTGCTTTGGAATAATGAATGAGGAAAATGTTTGTGCTCCGAGATGCAGCTGTGTAAATGTTCTCTCCACCAGTACTGTGTCTTGTGTATGTTGGAGAACTGAGGCTTTCCCACTGGGAAAGCTCCCTGCTGCTGTCCTGGGCTGGCCCCAGGGCACTGACAGGAGCAGTGCCTTCCCTCAGTCACCAAGTGCTGCTAGACAAGCTCGTCCCTTCATTATGTGTGTGGCCCCTTGCAGCACAGGAGATGCACACGTGAACAAAGGGCACTGTTCCCCCTTTACTACCTCCAGCAGTCAGCCTGGAGCCTGGAGTGGCTTCTCTGCTCCCACTGGGTGGCCAGCCTGGCATTCAGGGAAGAGCCTCTGTCTGTGTGCAAACAACAGTGGTACAAGGGGAGAGAAGTTTGTGGAGAGGAGTGGCTCCTTCTCAGTCTGGAGCCATCCTGCCCTGTAGGTATTGGAAGTGCTGGGATGGGAGAAACGGATTGCAGTTAGTTGGGTGGGCCCTTGGCAATGCACGTTTTTACCGTGGGTTCAGAAATGCTTCTGAACTCTGAAACAGGAGGGTGGGTAGGAGGGTTTCCTCCAGGAAGTTCAGTTAGCGTAATATTTCATTTTCAGCTATGCTTTGTCCGTCTTTGATCTATGTAAAAGCACACTCTTGTAGGTTACAGAGATCAGGCGATGGATCCACAGATACGCTTGTTCCTTGCTTTGATCTGAGCAGTAAATATGCAGGGTTTGGTTAACTCAGCCTGGTAGGCGGAGGCAGTGACAGTGGCTGGTGGTGAAGGAGCCTCTTGGTATTTAGCTGTGCAGGGGAGGGATGTGCTCATAAGACCCATTGCTATCTTTTTTTTTGTGCCACGTAGAGGCTTAGGAGGATCAGAGGTTGAAGATGATTGTTGATGATGAAGTCTCTAACTGTATTTGCATAAGACTGAGCAAAAAACTCAGTACTGCTTGGTATAACTCACCCACATGCACACCCTTCGTATATATAATACATCTATATTTTAACTTGTCCCATTCTGCTTCAGTGTGCAATGTCACTGTAATACTAAACTGGCAAGAGTCGTTAAGTTGTTTCATTTCCACTTTTAACAGTTCATTGTTTTCACTTGTCTTCTTCCTTTCTTTATGTATTTTTTGTGTTTTGACCATATAACTCAGCAAGCACCAGTGATTTTGTTCACTACATATTCATAGCTCCATATCACCGTTTGCTACACCTTCTACACTAATGAGCCCCTTTGTTCGATACAGGTTTAATACTTTGCTTTGTCAAGTAAAGGTGGAAGAACCTGCTGCAGCTTTCTGGCAAGAGGCTCAGGTTAAACAAAATAGGGAGATCAAACAGCAGCAGACAGTGAAACATAAATCATCACAGAAGTAAATGTTTGATCGCATATGGTTCTGATTTTGTTGCACAAGCCAAGAGATCAAATTTCAAAACTTATTTCCTAACTAGCTCATTTTAGGAGATTCTGAAGTTGAGTATAGTGGACAGCTTGAAGTTAAGGTAGTGGACATATATTTAAGCAGATTTTTAAAGAAGAGGCATTCCCTTGCTTTGTGCCTGATCGTAGGGGCCACTCAAAAAATCTTTACTAGCAGCTGAGGTGACAGAGATGAACATTTAGCTAATTGCATTTTGCTGTAACATGTGCTGTGTGCACATGTTCAGGTGCGGTGCCTGCAGTGCATTATGTTTCTGTAAAGGAAGTATAAAATCTTGGGGAGGCTCTGTGGAGTAATTCTGTAGTGGCTTTAAAATGTTGGTTGTTGTTATCCTTGCTTTCTATTGTCATTAATATTAATAAAGTTGAAATTTACATTGCAGACTCAGTCCGCTAGTAACACACTCCAGAAACACAAATCTTCCTCCTCCTTTACACCTTTTATAGACCCCAGATTACTACAGATTTCTCCATCTAGTGGGACAACTGTGACTTCTGTGGGTAAGTAAAATAGCTGAAGACCGCAATTGAAAAAGGGTTCAGTTACTTCAGTGGCTCTTTAAAGTACTTCAAGTGTTACCATCGTGCTTTTTATTTGATTTGCAGTGGATTGCATAGTTTTATTTCTTTTTTCTCATTTACATTTCTTACAAAAAGAAAGGCTTGCTCTGTATTCTCAGCTGTCAATTTGGGTTGTTTGTTGTAAGGAATGTATGGCCGGAATCTACCACTTAAGGGATACTACATGCACTTTACTTTTTTCTTTTTTTTTTTTTTTCAGTAGGATTTTCTAATGAAGCAATGAGATCAGAGGCAATAAGGCAAGACCCTACACGGAAAGGATCAGTGGTCAACGTGAATCCTACAAATACACGACCACAGAGTGATACCCCAGAGATTCGCAAATACAAGAAAAGATTCAATTCTGAGATACTGTGTGCTGCCTTATGGGGTAAGAAAGCCTGTTCCTCACTTGCCTCCTGCAGTGCTGAAGAGCAGACATGCTATTATGACCTTATGGTCTTGGGAAGCACCTCTCTCAAGCCTTAGCTATTTCTTTGCATTTTTTCAATGCTCCTTTACATCTTTTCACTGCAAAAATGGATTGTTTTATGGTGTGTTGCTTCTGCTTTGATACGATTTCTTACTTCTGTATAAATGCTTCTAATGGTCTCTCCCTAACCACCTCTAGTACATTTCTTACCGCTTTTGGGAAGCTTTGAGGAGCTTGTGGTGGTCTTTGCATTGTAGACCTGGTGCACATAGGGTATTCCCTTTCAAAAAGAGCCATCTTGATGCTGATATCACAGCACTTGATGAAGATGTGTTTCGTAAGATGACTTTCTGCCTCAGTCATCAGTTTATGTAGGAAGAGAAGTGTAGGAGGAACACTTTCCAGCATAGGACTTGGCTTTGTTTCTTTTAAGGTGGTTAGTGGCACAGAGAAGCTGGGTGTTGGAATATCAGCTGACCCAGTATGTCTGGCCTTCTTAGTCACAGGGGCTAACTTTTAACAGTATCAGACAGTTAGTCACTATTATATGCTGGTAAAAGACTTAGGGCAGTGCCTGTGTCCTACTGCAATGTGAAACTGCTGCTACGGGGCCAGGCTGAAAGCTTTTATTTGCTGTGTAACTTCTCTGCCAGGATCCATGGGGTCACCTGAGGTTTTTCATTACCTAGATGTTAAGTAGTGATGCTTCTGTATCTTATGCAGATGTTTATATAGTATTCTTAAAGTGAACACACTATTGGTGAGTATGTGTGTAATTTTGAAGTTTATGAAAAAGAGGTTTGGCCATTCCCCAGAGATGCATGGTGTGTGTATAGGTAGAATGGGACACTTTTCTCTTCTACGTTTTCAAAGCAAAATTTCAGTCATCTTTTGAGGTTATCTCCAGCACTTCTTGTTTTTCAAAACAGAATTGTTGACCTTTCCCTATTGCTTGCAAAGCCATCTCAGTTAAATACTTTTTGTGACACCTTATCCACTTCCTATCTGTGTTTTTTATTTTCTGAGTTTACTGTTAAGAATTTTTGCCCCCATGCTACTTCTGCGTGTATTCGTATGAATAATTTTCTGGTAAAACAAGGAAACTTGTGCAAGTGTAAGCTTTCAGACTCTCAGAGGCAAAGAGAAGTCATACGGGATCAGTAAAGATGACTCACTGTTTCTCTGATCTGGCTTGTTTCGCCAATAGCAATTTGTGTTAATGGTTTAATATTTCTTTGATCTATATATCTGACTGTTACGGTGATTTAAAATGTAGGTGTTAAATCTAAGATGTTTTTCTTTAGCTGCAACAAAGCACTTTCTTGTTGAACATTTATTGCTAAACTGATGGTGGTCCAAGCTTGGTGCACATGCTTATTTCTTGATAAGTTCTAGCTTCCTTTTCCCTTAAGCAAATTAAGTCACTTTGTAGTGATGCTTCTTATTAGAAAAGAAGAGACTTGCTTTGCTTTGTTTCCCTTTACCAACGCTAATGCCAGTGTCTGGTAGATTTCTGGTTGTATTAGTTCTGTGACACTACTTCTTCTAGCACTGAGTGGTGAAAGTTAATGACATGGAAGTAGTAGCACAGACTTTTACACCCAGGCTCTGCAGAGAATCTGTGCCTTTTCAGGAAACATTTCCATGTTTGAAAAATCAGAACTGTTTAATCATAGAGTGGAGGTAGAAGAAGAGCTCAACTGGCTGTGAATAAAGGCAATGTCTGCATTTTAAAATGCAGGTGCTGTTTGCCACCAGCATGGTACCTCATTAGTTTCATCTTGATATAGCTAAGGGAAGGAGTTAGGGATGGGCACACCTGTCAACTCAGAGCAGAAACAACTGTAATGCAAAGGCAGCAGGCGAAGAGGTGAGGGTGGAGACACCTCCGTGGTTTCTCTCTTCCATCCAGAGATTTTTGAGAGTGTTCCAGCGCCATCATCACCTCCTGGCTGTGTCTCTGCTCCCCCATAAAAACTTGTCTGCCTTAGGAAACAGTTGGTGCACCACAGTACAGGGTGATTGTGCCCTCCTTTTTGCAACTCTTCCAGTGCATGGTAGAGAGGGTGATGTTTAGGTGGCTTTCCCACATGCCTTGGAGGTGGGCTGTTTTGGTAAGCTTCTTCAGTGCTGTGAGAAAGCATATCATTGCTGTAGATGCAGGCTATACTGAGATGCAGACTCCCATGGGTCACATGCTTCATTAGAAAGGGTTTGTTATGTGATCGGTTGGTGTATGACCATTGGCACTTCTATAGCTATACCTAGGGATTAATTGTCTGTCTAGAGATTAAAGTATTAAGTGATATAATTATGATTATCTTGTGTGAGTTTCTCTTTTATTGCTTCATTATTCTAATATGCTTATATTGAGATTGCAACAGAGAAGTCTAATGGAAAACAAACCATGCATGTGGTTTGCTTTCCATTCCCTGTACTGCATTTGACCTATCTCTGCGCAGTTTGTGGGCTCTGGGACTAAAACACTGTGGTAATTATTGAAAGTGGTTATGAAATTTAAAAGTAATTATATATTAATAGATTTTAAAGCCTTTTGATGTAATATATGTGTTGTATACACATATACATTAAAAGAATGCAATTGTTTTTAAGTACTAAGGTCCCATGTACTGTTGAAAAGGTTTCCAGTGGATGTGTGGACCTTTGGAAGGTGTCCTGTCTTTTTCATTTATACTTGCTTGACCTGTAGGAGAGATCAATAGAAACATTATAATTTCTCTAGATTCAACATTCAAATGGAAAAGGTTGTTGGGAAGATGTGGGCTGGCCCTGTGTCTGTCCCTTTACCAGAAGGGCCGTGCTACAATTCAGTCCTACCAATAGAGCCCAAGCTCCTGACAGTGCTTTTTTTTTGTCCTTATCTACAACATCCTGTTTCCAACCCCCTACTAAACAGTTAACACTTCCTTCAGCATATATATTCTTGGATATTGTTTCATGCCACCCCCCCCCATCTCCAATGTTAGCGTGACTTTTTGTTTGGGAACTGATGCTCCAGAAAGTTCCCCATGGTCTTCCAGTCTTCCACTCTCTTATATGCTATAATTTGGTGTCAGCAGTCACTGAGCCCAGATAATGTACAGTAACTTGAGATCATTCAGGTGCAGTTAGACTTGCTCAGGACAAGGCAGTTGCTACATAAAGACATAATTTCATCAGAGCATGTGGAAAATCTATCTACTAACTTGGATCTCTTTTTGTTTCTTCTAGGAGTGAACTTGTTAGTGGGCACAGAAAGTGGTCTGATGCTGCTAGACAGGAGTGGTCAGGGGAAGGTTTATCCGCTCATCAATCGAAGAAGATTCCAGCAAATGGATGTACTTGAAGGGCTAAATGTCTTGGTGACAATTTCTGGTAATGTTAACTGTTCTGTGTGATTTTTCTTCCATCTGGCATGGCATGGCATGAAGCTTTTCTTGGCAGACTGTGTGTTGAGAGGGAAAGTCTTAACTTGAATGAAGTCAGTGAGCTTTCCATCATTTTGTTCTCTTGAATCTGCTATTTGTTTCTGCAAGTGAATCATTTTCTCCATGTACCCTGTGCATGCTTGCCCTCTGTCCTTCCTCCTAAATTTGTTACAGGTTTAGAGGAAACATTCTTTTGTCAGAGCTGTATGTTAATGTAGTGTGATGCTTGTAGAAATGACATTTCTTCCCGTCTTCTGCAGTTTCTTGCAACCTGAGCTGTTTCTAACCAAAACATTATTTGCTCCTGGAGTTTAAACACATCTTGTGTGTCTAAATATGTAGAATGAGAAATGCTCTTACAAAGTAGAGAATTAAGAATAATGAGAGAGAGAAGAAGAGAGAATGTTATTTGTGTCTAACGGGGCGTGGGGAACTCAATATATATGCGATGTGGAAATTGCCAACAAGAGGAGGTGGCTTGATGCTCCTTTCGTCCTTTCCTCTCACTGGATGCCACTGCAGACAACTCAGCAAAGAGGGATGAAGGGCGGTGGTGATTGTTGTGTTTGTTTTGTGTGCACTGTTGGAAAATGTGTTTTATAAAGCTTGAGGTTCCAGACTCCTTGGCTCCAGAGAGTTATTGCGTAAGGTTATTCTGCCATTAAGTAACTTGATGTGGTGCACTGTTAATCTTTCTTCACAGGTGGTGTTCAGCCATTTACTTCATTTTTTGGTTTGGTTTGTTTGGGAAATCAGTCATAGCTATGCTGTGCTATTGAGAGAAACAATATTGAATGTCATTTCACAAAATGGTCAGTGTTATTCATTGAAGCCACTAAAAATGTTGTTGATGCTTCAGAGCTCGTCTTACCCTGTTGGATTCTCTCCCAGCTCTTGTACAAAAGGACACACACCTAGACCATGTGTTAGATGTATTACAACTGAAAAGAGCCGTGCCCGTGCTGGTGTTGCAATGCTTAGTTCTCAGCTCCAGCTATGCCATGAAGTGTTTAAAAAGAGAAGGTGAATCAGGGAGGGTTTAAAAAAAAGCAACCTGTTGTGTGTCCACAGTATGTTAAAAATATAAGCTACTTGAAAAGCTTCATTTGATAGTTTATTCTGTAGTAGACCTTATAAACAAAAATACTGTGTAATCCAACTTGTGCAAAATCTGTTGATTTGAGGCATACCCTACACAGACAGAAGTGCCTGTGATTAAATCTTGTGTGTAATTGTTTTAGGTTTATTTATGTTCGTGTCAGTCATGACTGGAGAACCCTGACACATCCGTTTTCTTTGTTTCCTTCAGAACTATTGCTTCCTCTGTTGAGACACGCTACATTAACCCTTAAGAAATAGGCTGATCTTTGTTTTATGCCTTTGTCTCTGCCCCGTACCCTGCATTTTATGGGAGGATAGTGAAGTACGAGGTGGGAAAGAGCTATTTCTGCTCACTCTACATCTCTCCCAGACATATGTTCCCTCTGCTTTTTCAGGAATCAGTGTGTTTCTGGTGGCAGTACTTGAGATATGTCATCACGCTGTAAGAAGTTGTAGTGCACTAGGGTTTTAGGGGGATTGTCACCTAAAATTTTCTTATAGTGTATCCTCTTCTGAGTTTGAAAACATGAAACTAATTGTTCCTGCAACATAGTTCTCAAATTCAAAGCTTACGTTGACAAGAAAGCTTTTGTTACTGAGCTACTATAGCTGGTTCAAGAAAACTGCAGGTCAAAGCAGGGTAGCTGCACAGTTGTTTAACTCATACTGTTCAGAGGCACAGACATAATTTTGGAGGCTCAGGTAATATACAATGCAAATATATACAGTAATAGTGCTGGAAGAGACTAATGACCTGCATACAGATCACGGTCCATTTGTAGCTCCCTGAGAGCTTGTAGGCACAGCTGGCTGATCTTGGTGCTTGGGAATGTAGGAAAGGATGATGGTGTAGAAGAACTGGTTGGAATCTGCATGCCTGGTAATTAAAAGCCACACAACAGTAAAAACAAAAACTCAATATAGGAAAGGAGGCTTTGCATTTTTGAAATAATGTTTGTGGGAGAACCAGAGCTGGGAGTTCTCAGAGTCACTACTCAGCTTATTTAATGGCTGGAGCAGTTTTCCTTCTTATTTTGTGGCCGTAACAGTTAGACAAGGGGGAAAAAAAGGTTCCAGATATTTGAGAGACCATTTAAATTGAGCGGTGCAGATTTACAAGCAAAAGGATCTAATTCCCCTCTCCAGTATGAATATTAAAAGCGGTGTAACTTAAAATACACACATAACTATGTTTATTTAGCTGACCAGTTGTGCTCTTTTCATGTCAGCCTGCTGGGTGGCTGAGGAATTTCCTGTCCTGTGACCTTCCTTGTGGTCTAGACGCTAAAACACAATGGGAACACACTTCAGATATTTTTCTGTTGTTGTTTTGAAAAATGTTTCCAGCTGGAGAGAAATATCCCACTGCTTATCATGTGAACTGGAAAAAAAAAAAAAAGCCACGTGCTGGGAAATTCCCTTGTGCACTGTTTGGTCTGAATCTTGAGGTTTACTGAGCTGTGGGGAAGCTGAAGCCATATAAACAACTGCGAGATAATTTGCTCTCCCTATTGACTGGAACTTGTGATGGTTGTGTCCTGTGAGCTCTTCCTTGCCCACGGTGCTTTCTGATTTGGACTCTGTTCCCTATTCCAGTATTTCTAAGTGGACCTCTGTAGCTGTCATTCGCAGTATTTTTTTTTTGGGAGGACCTTACTTTGGTTGAAGTCAAATTTGAAGTCTCTTTGTCAAATTTGATGAATGCAGAGTCAGACAATGAATCATATGTTCCCTTTCTGCCAAATGAGCAATAAGGGATAAGCAGAGGTCGGCGTGATGTTGCTTCACATTCTGTTGGGTGCCATCAAAAAAAGAGAGGCTTTTAATATTAAGGAGCAGGTCCAGTAGTTGAAAGCAGGTGTCCAGTTCCTCTTTAAGCTCAATGAACAGATTTCCACTTAGTAGCTGCCTCTTCTGTTTCCCCTGCCCTTCCCCATCAAAGTAATCCTAAAGAAGACTTTTCAGACTGTGTGTCTTTTATCAGGGAAAAGCTGGAGTCAATGGCACAGCCTGTTTGCAAGCTGTGCATCTGCATGTGCTGCCCCAGCCTTCCCAGATGCTTTTCCTGAGGAGCCTGGCTGTATCAGGGGTATCTGCCATAGGGCAGGGGCTTAGTGCCAGCTTTAGGATTCAGCCAAGTGCAGCAGGATGCTCTCAATGCTCAGACTTCATGTCCTGCTGTAAACTGCATCCCCTGATGCCATGTGCTCCTCATTATCAGCAGCTGGAGCCCTGGCTTGGAGCAGCACCTGTGACAAGTTGGGACCCTGTGAGCATTTCTTATTTCTTTTTCTTGCATAGACATTTCATGGAGCATTCCATAGTCTCTCCTCATCAGAGTAGAGATGATCTCTGTTGCGAGCCTTTCTCTGCATTTGAGACCTTTTCTTATTGCAAGTTACATTCTGAACTGTGTACAATACTGTGCAGTACTGTTGTAAAGTGGTTAAATGCTGGAATCATTTAGCACTGTTATTGGTGTATTTCTCCACCAGTTGAATGATAAACAGCCTTAGTAAAAACTTGATCACTTTGTATCTGAGGATGGTGTAAATGATGGGAATGTCCTGGTTTGATAACTGTGCAAAAGTTGTCACTTATGTTCCCTCACTGTATTTATTCTTCTTTGCTGTTGCTTCCTCCTTTCAAACCAGTCCTAATCTCTTCTGGTTTCGCAGTTGATTTGGAACATTGGATTCTACCCTGCTGCTCTCCTAAAGTTTTGTGCAAATATGAACTGTTGTGACTCAGCCAGTACCTCAGTGCAGGAATCTGTTGTTTTTGTTGTGGGATTATAACCCTGTTCAAGTAGAAGCTGTTTTTTTTTTCCTAAGAACCAAGCAGCCAAGGAGTTTTTCGTTTTGTGTTTGTGTGCATCTCTTGCATTTCTTGTCATTGATTATCAGGAAATCATATCTTTAGTTGGAGTCTGGAGTAAAGCTGTTGTGGACATAAATATTGCGGGAGATCTCAATGATTGCAGCAGTTTCTCCTTCACAGTTCTTTTGGCTTGTTCTGTGGGGTTTTCTGTTTGTCAGGGCAGGGTTTTCTTTAGCACTTGTCTTCTTCTGGAGATAAACCATTACTTTTCATTTTGTGGCTAGGTAAGAAGAACAAGTTGCGAGTTTACTATTTGTCCTGGTTAAGAAATAAAATCCTTCACAATGATCCTGAAGTAGAAAAGAAACAGGGTTGGACAACAGTGGGCGACTTGGAAGGCTGTGTGCACTATAAAGTTGGTAAGTAACAAAGCAGTTCATCAAATTGTCTGATAAGAGCTGGCTGAGAAAGAGAACTGCAGTACACTTAGCTGACGGGTTTAAGAGTTGTCTCTGACTAGCCTCCTTATGCCTAAGGACAAACTTTTCTGTTAAAGCATCAGAATAGGTGGCAAGCTACCGAGTTAAACCAAATACGAGATGCTGGGCTGTGAACTGGTGCAGGCACAGATCCTTCGTCTGTCTTCTTCCCGTGGTGGATGCAACTTCCAGGAGAAAGCTGATGGGGACAGTAGGGGCTGGTGGCATTTCACCACCTCTGTTTAAACCCTTTTGATGATAGTGGGAATCATCAACCAGCGGCTGCTCCCTCTCCCAGCAGGTTTCCCTGTTGTTTTGCATGCTGAAATCAAATTCTGGAATTGAGTGAAAAACATCTCATTTTTAATGTCGATTTTTAAGCCTAGTGGAAAAAAAAAAAAGCGTGGGAGGAAAAAGCAAGCTCAGCTAGTGCACGAGCTTTGGGGAGGCTTCTGGGAACAGAAGCATATGTTTAACTTCAGGATGATTCATTGATTCCCTTTAGCTCATGAACTTTCCTAACGCTGTCTCAGATCCACTGCAGTACAGTTATGGGATTACAGGGATGAAGTGTGTTTTCACTAGGCAGGTGCCTTTTGAGTGCCCTTAAGTTGCTTGAATGGATTTGGCTGTAGAAGCTTCCACCACAGCTAGTCGAAGATGTCATGTTTTTGCCATTTGCAGTGAGCCTGCTGCCCTGCAGGTGGGGGTATGAACTAGGAGCTCTTTCTTACACTTCAGTGTCATGGTGCATCTTAATGCACCCTGGGTGTTGCACTTGGTTTGATTTTCTCCTAACTGGCCCAGTTCCTTTCCAGCTGTATCAGTCAATGTACAGCAGAGCAGTCAGACTGAGCTGTTTCTTTCTGTCATGCATGCGCTCTTTCAGAAGAACATAATCAGTAACTAGTGCAGTAAGTGACTGCTGAACCTTGAGCTTGACCCCAAAAACAATTAATAATGTACTTCCCTGGTATCATACCCCAGGGTGTCAGCAGCATAATGAAGTGGCCTGTTAACAATACATTAACAGCTATTGAAAGGAGGCTTTCCAGTAGGGAAACATGAGAAACAAAGAGCATTCTCTTCCAGATGAAGGGTGATTTGTTGCAGCCTGGCATTGAACTTCTCTCTGAACCAGAAATGTACAGTAGACTTCTTCAGGTAGTGAGAGGCCCCTCTGGCAGCTGTGCCTCAGTTCCCAAGAAGGATGAGCCCTGTGAATAGTTGTGCCTGCAGTCTGGAGGTTGCCAGTGAGGCAGCTGGCACTGGTTGCTTCCTTGTCTCTTTGATGCAGTGGCGTTTCAGACATCAAGCTGAAGTGGTATTTATGGATCGCAGTTGCTTCAGGCAACTTTTGGCTCCTCTCAATGATAAATTACTCTTTTGAAACTTAAGATTTGGGTGAATTCCCAGATAGCACCCAGAGAAAAGAGTGAGGATTATCAAAGGTTCCCTTTCACAGATAAGGTGGTTTTGTTCAATATCCCCTTTTTCCCCAAGAAAATATTCCAAGGAGTCTTGCAAGCCATACAAGACTGAACAAAAGCTCTATTTTTCCATCGATACAGCTGTGGAGGTTGAGAGGCTTTTTTTGTCTGCTGAAGTGTCAAGTCTTCTAACACTTAAAGCTCAGTATTCTTTCTTCCCTGCAGAATAAAATGTGGAGCAAGTAGTAGCTTTGTCTCCCTACTGCCTACCCAGAGATAGCAAATACAAGCTTTTACAGTAGGCAAGATATTTGAAATACATTAAAATAGTATTTATTAAATAAATGTTCTTCTCACAAGTCTGAGATTTTTCATTCCAGCCCTATTTCAAAATCAATTTTAGTTAGGAGATAGTAACAACAGGTGGAGATGCAGGGATTTACTCACTGTTTTCAAAAGCATTGCACTCCTCTAATACTTAAAGAGATAGAGGAAGCCTCCTGAGATGTGTCATCAAATAATGACCTTTTTTTTCCCCTTCTCCTCCAAAAAGAGCACCAGAAACAGGTTAACAAACCTCAGTGTTCTGGCAGTCCCCACAGTCTCATCCCACACCAATGAAGATGGCAGCTGTAAATGCAGATCCAGCCACACTACTTGAATATATCTATTAACTGAGGAAGAGCTTTTTGGCAGCCACCTAGTCATTTTCTGTTAAGATTTGGTAACAGTTTTTTGTTTTGGCAATGAGCAACAATAAAAAAAGTTGCCTTTTGTTTTTGAAATGGACTTGTTTCTCAACTTCTCACTTCAGTTCCCTTTTTTCTCTCCTTTTCTTTGGGAATTTTTTCCATCAGCTCAAAATACCACTGCCAGTGCTGTGATTGTGACTGCCAACGAACTACCACAGTCATTGGCTTCTTTTATTAGAAATGTCCCTGCCTGAAAACTGATTTCTTGATGAGCTAGCACAGTCTAATGGGGAAAGAAAAGTGTAAATAAGTGTGTACTGGCTAGGTAATTGAAAGCGTGATGACAGGTTTGGTTGCTGACAAGAGCAACAATTTTTGTGTTATAAATGTGTCAAAAAACTTAGCTGCTTAAATCAGCAATTCTAAAATGAAGCTTTACTAAAATCCTTCAAACACGCTTAAGTATGGAGAAATACTGTAGTTTTCTGGTTACTGAATTAATTTTTGTTTTGGTTTAATTTCAGTAAAATATGAGAGAATCAAATTCTTGGTAATTGCATTGAAGAGTTCCGTGGAAGTCTATGCATGGGCACCAAAGCCATACCACAAATTTATGGCCTTTAAGGTAACTGTATATTTCAGCCATCTGTTGGGTTTTCACATATCGGGTTACAGTTACCCCTTTTACCAAAGTGCTCAGACGTTTTGTCATGGTTGTGGTACAGGTTCTTTGGAAAATCTGCCACGAATTTCTTGTTATGCTTTCATTTATGGATACAGGAGGGTTGGTTCTGAGTGACAGTGTACCTAGAATGCTGAATTGCGACCGAGCATAAATGAATGTTTGAAACAACACAGTATCACAGCAGTTTGCATCCTTGCTGTAAATAAAACATGAAGCCAAGAGAAGTGAGCTGAGTCTAAACATCTTCATGTGAGCAGAAGATGTCATTGGATTATGCTCAGCTTTGTTATATTTTGAATACATCGAGAATGAAGTTAACTGCCTTGGTCCAATTACCAAACTGATTTCCAGACAATCAGTCACTGCCGGTTGTGCAGATTGAAGTAAATACTACACGAGTATCAAATGGCTTTCCCAAAAGTTCAAGGCAATTCTTACTGAAAACAAACAGACCAATGAAAGTAAACCCGAGGGAAAAGAGTGTATAATATTACATGATTGAAATGCAGCAGGGTACTGAGCGATCTCTCCTTTTCTGTGGAAGATGTTAGCCTCTGACTGCTCTGGTGGATGGAGGCCAAAGACATGCTGGAGGAGTAGACTCATCAAGTGTGCATTAGCAGCTTTTATGAAACCTGTCGAGGTTCTGAACAGCAAAGTAAATCTCACTGATCGTTGTCTTGCAGTCATTTGGTGAACTGGTACATAAGCCACTGCTGGTGGATCTAACTGTAGAAGAGGGTCAGAGACTAAAAGTCATTTATGGCTCCTGTGCTGGCTTCCATGCTGTTGATGTGGATTCGGGATCAGTCTATGATATTTATCTACCAACACATGTAAGAAATTTTCCTGGTTTTTTGTTTTGTTTTGTTTTGTTTGTTGGGGGGATTCTTTCCTTCTGGTTTTCCCCTCCCTCCTTTTTCGGCTGTCCCTAGGGACAGTGGGAGCAGGTGGAGGGGGACAGACAAATGTGGCTTAGGGCCTTGGGCCCTGCACTCTGTCCTGTCCTCGAGGTCATTGAGTCTCCTTGGCTGGGAGCTGCAGGTTCTGGCTTTCAGGGATGATAGCTAGATGGCTGAGTGCATAGGAAGGGGAAGCGGTGCAGTCAGCTGCAGGGAAGGTGGCAGTATGGATGATACGAGTGCTCTCTGATAATATTCAGCAGTTTTGACAAAAACCAGGTGGCTTCATCTCTGCCCATGGAAACAAATGGGCGCTCCTACAGAGAAGTTCATCTTTCCTCTATTTAGATGTCTGCCTTAAGATGTTCCCTAAAGTTTTCTAACTACCTGTTATCGCTGGGTAGAGTGTCTTAAGTTGGGGGGGAGAGCTAGCACTTCTGGTGTGCATCTGTGATCTGCTATCAGACAAAAATAAGAATTCTCCCAGCACAGGCTCTTCAGTATTAAAATAAAAAGATGACTTTGTCCTCACTCCTGTCTCTTTAGATCCAGAGCAGTATCCAACCTCATGCAATCATAATTCTCCCAAATACTGATGGAATGGAGCTACTGGTCTGCTATGAGGATGAAGGAGTTTACGTAAACACATACGGAAGGATCACCAAGGATGTGGTTCTGCAGTGGGGAGAAATGCCAACTTCAGTTGGTAAGTGCCCTGAGAGAATGAAATTTAATGTGCCGTAAGAGAGCAGGAGTGCATGTGGGCAGAGAGAAAATGCATCAGGTTTGACCTCAGATTCAGAAACAGTGATGCTGTAGTATTGCTGAAAAACAGCTGTGCGAAGTTCAGAGGAATCGTATGAATCCATTTCATGTTTTTTTAGAACAAAATCCAAGCAAACATTTTGTAGACTTAAGGGATAAAAAACTCCTTTATCATACAGCACGATCTTTGCAGGCTATTACAGATTTTTTCCTAGACAGCAACAAAATTATGAAAATGATTAAGTATAAAGATATGTAAAGTGGCACACAGGATATTATTACAGGTACTCTGTGCTGATAACAGCCTGTGTGATTTGTTGGGTTTATTTTAATTCATCTGCAGATTGCTGATCTATCTTCGCATGACAGTGTAATGGCCTGTTGGTATGGGTGCTCTTGCTGCCTATGCTGCCTTATTTCAGTGCTGAGCATGGCATGGGCTGTGGTTACACCTTTGTTTTGTTGTGCAAACACATTGAGTTTTCTTGCTTTGGAGTGGATGCATATTTCAGTAGGTTACTGCTCAGATTTTTGCTGCTGCTGTTAGAGCAGTGTGAACAAGAAAGGAGTTCTGTGCATGGCATGTTCGCTCCGCTGCAATTAACTCTTGACTAGATCTGAAAGCAAGCAGATTATATCAACTGGCAAATTGTAGAGCCCTGGGGACTGAAGTGGCTGTGAAGTAAAGGGCAGTGAGGCAGTTGATACCATCAGAATATATCTCATCTGACAATTCTAATAAAATGTTTGGCTCAGTTATCACTAGTGACATATGTAAAACTATTTTGGCACGACAGTGTATGTGTTGGTATAGACGTGTGTTGTACCATAGCAGATCATTTGGTTTGATTTCACTGGAAATTAATTTGAAAAAAAACAACAAAATGGAAAAGTATTATGAAATCAAATCTTTTTAATTTTTCCTTGTTAAGATCTGTTGTGCTTCTTTTTTTTTTTTTTTTCTGTTTGGTATGCATACAAATCAGAGGCAGCAGCTTATTCTTCACTAAGTTCCCATATGTTGTTTTTGGCAGCATTCCTGAGGCTATCCATCAAATTGCTTTTTGAATATACCTTTTAATAATGTTGGCGCCTTTCTCCTTCATTCAGTTTTTAATGCCATCAGGAACAGATTTTTTCCTCATGCCAGTACTAATCTGTTTCCCCCAGTGATTCCCTAAGGAATAAATGCTCGCTTTTAATTTATTTGTGTGCGAAGGAAGGCAGAAGGACAAATAATAGTACTTCCAGTTGGAGAGCTTAATATGAACCTTCTTTAAAATATGCAGAGTACTTGTCAGGCCAGCTGGCTTTCTCAGGAAGGAAAACAGATTTTTGAAGTATTATTCCTATTAAAAGCAGTTAACTGATTTTATCTTTTTTTTTTTTGCCTAATTTTCCCACTCTGTCTCCTTTTCTTTTGCCAACAAACTCCTGCAAAGTGAGGAAATGACACTGTAAGACACAGAAATGATGCTGGGGATGTTCCGGAGTGGATAGGCTTTGTCTGTTTAAACTTTGGGTTCTGTTTTCTCTTTGTCAGCACCTAATTAACCTGTCTCCTTGCCAAACTTGGGAGGAAAAATCTGTGTAAAACTCAGTGTTTCTTCCATTTAATTGAAGGTTGGAAAGCTTCTATTGTGCCATAAGTGCTCAGGCACAAAATACGTTACTAACATGGACAGCTCATATGGTAATAAAAGAAAAGAAAAAAGGTATTTGGGGGCACTGTGAAAATGCTGAAGGCTGAAATAGCACTCTGAGCATTTGTTGTTTTGTTTTTACAGTATGTACATACAGGTCATTTTTTATTACAGTGTTTAAGTGAATTCCTCTGCTTTTTTAAAAAGTTACTCTGTGTTGCCCTCTACCTGTGATAACGGGCTGTGTTGTGCTGTGTTTTCTCTCCACAGCGTATATTCGATCCAATCAGATTATGGGCTGGGGAGAAAAAGCGATCGAAATACGATCGGTAGAAACTGGACACTTGGACGGTGTGTTCATGCACAAAAGGGCACAAAGACTCAAGTTCTTATGTGAACGCAATGACAAGGTATAATCCACCCCCATCCTGTTTCTTGCCAAGATGATAAACGTGTACTTTAAGCGGGTACTTGCAGTGAGTTGACCCCAACCAGCAGCCAGACACTCCTTTCTCATGTGGAATGGGGAGACAATACAAGGAGTGTGAAAAGGCAGCTTAGTAAGCTTAATGAGGATGGTGCAAGCTTGGCTGTGCAAGCCAAGCATAATAAGGAATTCACCAGCTTCTTCCTATCACAATGATGTCCCCATTCCTCCCCCTTTCTATCAGCTTTTCATACCAAGCATGCTTTCATACAGAATGGGCTATCTCTTTGGTCTGCTGGGGTCGACTATCTAGGTGTTGTCCCCTCCCAGCCCTTTGGGGGTGAGGGGCCTGCTAAGAAAGCCTTGATGCTGTTCAAGCACTGTTTGGCAGCAGCCAAAGCGCTGGTGTGTTAGCAGTGCTATTTTAGCCATAAGTGCAAAGCTCAGTACCGTGTAGGATGCTGTGAAGAAAGCCAGCTCCATCTCAGCCAGACAAAGTACAGAGCTGTAATGGCATTGTAGATGTCACAGGCAGCAAAGACACAGGGAATTCTCTGCTTCCTGACCTGCTGAATTTCTCTTTTCTTCACAGGTTTTCTTTGCCTCTGTACGGTCGGGTGGAAGCAGTCAAGTTTATTTCATGACCCTTGGCAGGACTTCTCTTCTGAGCTGGTAGAAGCAGTGGGCTTTGGCGAAGAATTGCTGACATCCAGAGTCTGAGATCTTCATAACTCGGAATTATTTTCAACTGGAGTACAGACCTGCACTAATGCAGCACTCTGTGTAAATGTGTGTGCAGGCATCACTGGCGTTAGGTTTCTTTTTGTTTTTCGACTGAGGCTGTGAGGCAGCTGGTGCTGTAAAGATATTGCCATCAGGTGCTACAATGTCTTTGAGGTTTGGGATCACGCTAGAAAGCTACAGGTCTTTTTTTGCCTTCAGCTCCAGGATTCCTAGGCTTTGAAAGACTCTGTTTGTTAGTGTTAAAACAGAGAGGGAGAAATAAAAAAGGAAAACAAAACAGACTTACCATGAACATGCTGTTGAGTGGAAAGGAGGCAGGCAAGAGAAGGTGAGAAGTGGTGTAGAGAGTCAGAAAGGCTGAAACAGAAGGGCAGATCTAGTCTATCTAGTAACGTTAACAATGTATTTAATTGACATTTCTTTTTTGTAATGTGACGATATGTGGGCAAAGAGGAAGGTGCAGGTTTTAAGAAGTTAATATTTATAAAATGTGAAAGACACAGTGACTAGGATAACTTCTTCTTGGGGACAGGGAGGGTGGGAAGGGGTCGGGGTGGAATTCTTGGTTGTTTTTTTTTTGTTTTGTTTTTTTGTTTGTTTGTTTCTGCAGTTTTATTTTGGCCTGGCCAATAACTTTAGTCATTTTCTGTGTACCAGGTATTGCCTGAAACATGTGCAGATGATTGAAAAAAAAAAAAAAAAAAAAGGAAAAAGGAAAAAAAAAAAGGAAAAAAAGACAGAAAAAAAAAAGAGAAAAAAGTTCATTTTCTATAATGATTCTGTGTTAGGCCAGAACTTGGTTATGTCACAGTATTAGCACTGCCTCAGTTAAAGGTTTAATTTTTGTTTAAACCTAGAAGTGCAACAACAGTTTTACCACAGTCTGCACTCGCAGAACTAAAAAAAAAAAAAAAAGAAAAAAGAAAAAAAAAAGAAATAAAATCCAAACTACATATGTTTATTTTTTTGTGCCTACCTCATTGTTTTTAATGCGTAAAATAAAAGAGGTGGTTTAGTTTATACATTTTTAGATGAAAACCATTAATGTCTAATTTAATCTTAATACCAAAACTACCAGATTTGAAAGGTTTCTGACTGTTATTGTGTAGCAAGTTTCAGCAGGAGGAGAAAGTGGGCCGTTGGGGCAATAGTGGTAGCGTTGTGGCAGTGAGACACTGATTATTGTAATTTGCTGACTAAATTTGGAAAGCAAGCATTTTTCTGAACCAGTTTCATCCGTAATAGAAGTCTGAATTTAGCCTAAAACCAGAGGTTTCACTCTTCTAACATGTGGGCTTAGCAACAGGCAGGTAAATAACTAGGCTAGTTCTATAAACTGTTAAATGTTGTAGGAAACATTTTGGGGCGGTGATGTTTTTTCTTTTTTAAGAATGCAATGCACTAAAACTCTTTTAAGAATGTAGTTAATACTGCTTATTCATAAAAACAACGTATACTTGTGTTTAGATGTAAGATCCCAGCTCTGGCTTTTTTCTTTCTTTTTTTTTTTTTTTTTTAAGTCAGTTTTATTTTATGAATAAGTTCTGACATTTGTAATAAATGTCTTGAGAGTAATAATTTGTTTAATGGCTACACGTTCATTACTTGAGCAAACCTTTGAGTGTATAATAATCTGTTGGTGATGTAATAATGCACAGTGTCATGATTCAGCCGTTTTTATTTTCGGTTTTGTTTCTTTTTTTTTTTTTTTAATTATTATTATTATTATTATTCCTTCGGTGGGGTACTTTGTTGACAGCTGCCTTAAGCTGTTCATTCAGTGAACAGGCTCTCAGTGTTCCGTGGGCTTTGTCTTCTGCTGCGTTGAACTTTCTCTCCTGGCATGGCAGGTAGGGCTTTTCCAGCACGAGCTGTGCGGAGCTGAGACTCAGCCAACTTTCCTTTGATATCAGTCCGACTGCTGTAAATCCTTCAAACCCAAGCAGCGTTTCTGCTCAAGGCTCCTTCGAACGTCACAGACAGTGTGAGAGTGAGCGGTAAATGCGTACCACGAGTGCATGTACACACACACCCACACACCCCACACACCAAAAGAATTAAAACTCAAGAAAGCCTTACATTTGCTGGCAGAGGAGTACCTAGAAATATTTTTTTTAACCGTGTGACTTTTGGATAGCGTTGAAGGTGAAGGATGTGTTTCTTTTCGTGCCTGGCACGGTCTGCCAGAAGAACGATGAACCTTTTGTACTCTTCACGAACTAAAGGGGACTCGGAGAAGCAACGCGGGTGTAATCACACGTCGGCCCTGTAGTGTAGCTTACCCAAGCTGATTTGATCCAATGTCAGTCCGCGTGATTTAACTCTTCCGGCGCTCTGTGCTCCGAAATCAATGTAGTCCTTGAAAGCTGATGCTGTTCTCTCAGAGGAAGATGCTCCAGTGCTGTAGGGATTCCCAGGTCACAGATGCGTGCTGTTGGCGTTGGGAGGCTCCCGGGGGGAAGCTCCCTCCATCTTCGCCTCCGTAGAAGTGCCGGGACAGCAACACGGCAAGGTAAACCCAGTATTACAAAACCACTACGTACACAGACATCGAACTCTAAACAGTGCTTTCGTAAGCAAAGAAGAAAAGAAAAGCTCCTAGATTTAGTTTTAAGCTTTAATAAGTAATAATTTTCTGTATCTTTAAGTCAAAGTAACCCTAACTTGTATGACTGCAGTGTTTTTATTTTTTATCTTATGCACATGTTATGTTGGAGAAAATGTTTACAAAAATGGTTTTGTTACACTAATGTGCATCACATATTTATGGTTTATTTGAAAGTGATTTTTGTGGGTTTTTTAGTTTTTCATAGTAGTAGTAGTACACTTTTTGTGATTTATAACCCCAGACTCTGCTGATTATAAAGATGCTGAACAATACTACAAAAATGACAAACTGCATTAAAATTACTAATCGTAGAGCTGCAAAGCAGACTGGTGACAAGTAAAACACTCAGCCTTTTTTTTGCAGTGCTATCTAACTTGTCTTCTGTGTATTATGGAAATTACTGTTTTTTCCCCGTTTTTCCTTAAATAAAGTCAAATTGACACCTATCGTACGTGGAAAGTATTTTGAATATCTGCTGGCTGCAGAAGTCAAGCCGCACATTGCCCAACTGCTTGTGTAAGAACAAAAGCCTTATTGTCAGATCTCAGTTTTATGGAGACTTTGACAAGAAACTTGGGCTTTTTAAATTCTTTTTTGCAGAAAGCCCTATCTCCTCTGCAATTGCTCTTTTGAGAATTAGTCGTCCTTTATAAAAGAAAAATAAGAAGCTTAGGAACACTGGTAGGTATCCAGTGGCTCAGGAAGAGAGGTTGCCTAAAGGAGAGCCTGCAAGTGCTGTGAACGTGCCCTCCCTCCTCCCTCCAGCTGTCAGCGTTGGTGGCTGGGATGAGTCGCTGCTGAGGGAGCACCATGAGCAGGATGGAGACCTGGGCCAGGTTCTCGTGTGGTCTAAAAGCACGGATCCAAGAAACGACCCAGGCTTTCTGAGCACCGAGCCGTGAGTACTGGGCAGGTTTGATGCAAGGCTGCTGTGTGTGCCAGCAGAGTTGTCGTTAGCCTTTGTGCATGTTTCCCACCATGGACCGTGTTTGTTTTCTTCAGTGGAGATAAGCAGCAGATGTTTCCTTCTGCATAGGCTGCTCTCTGCTGGAGGAGGGGGCAGCTTGTGTTCCCAGCCTCCAGCCTTCCCAGTGGCCTTCTCTTGAAGACAAAAGAGTGTTTGTGTGCTGAAACACATTCTGGGGTTTCATTTGCTTCCTACAGACAAAGGTGACTGAAACCCTTGAGCTTTCCGCTTCTGTATGTACCAGAGACTGAGAGAACTGTTGGGGCCAGCAAGCAGCTCTTGCAGCTGCCGGCTTTCCTCTGTCATCCTTCACCTGCTGAATACTGCCCTGAGTTAGAACACTTTTTGGATAGTCAGGCACCTTAGCTAACAGCGAAACAAGAGCTTGCTGCAGGCTAAGGTACATTGGATCCAGCAGCCCCAGGGGTCTCTGGTGGCACAGGCCGTAGAATGCAACACTTTCCCACTCCTGTGAAGGGATATGCGACAGGAAGGTGGAGATGAAGGCATTTGAGCAGCTGATCTCAGTGGGACTTGGATTGGTGGCAGTGGTGAGACAGACCCAAGTGAGGAGCACAGAACACGAATGGTCAAAGGCATCAGCTTTGCTAATGGAGTGAATGGGCGCTGGCCCATTTCTCACCAGAGCTCAGCATGGAGAGTTGCACCTGATGTGAGGAGCCACGGGTTTGTCTCTTTTACCCAAGTCAAAGGCTCAGAGAATGCCTTCTATGATTAAAACAAACAAAAACGCTCCTACAGTTCCTTATTTTGATGCTTAAAGTGTAGCTATTTTGATGTATAGGGATCACCCAGCTGTAGGCATTAACTCCATTGTGGCCTTAAGCATCTGTTTAACTTCAAACATAAACACAGCCATGGCCCCGTTCTCCCAGGCCCTCAGTTGTGTCCTATAGCCTCTGTGGAATGCTTTAGTCCCAAACCTTGAGGCAGACTTGTGGTGGGGCCCACACTGATGCAGAGTTTGCATGGTGGAGCTGCAGCTGCGTGTGTGTGGAAGCTCAGTCTGAAGAACTGCCTCCCTGGACTTCATGAAGTCCCAGACCTTCCCAGATCAAATCATAAGAACTTCTGGAAAACCCATGTGGAAATTTTCTCCATGTTTCAGTAATGAAATTAACTGAAAGAGAAGAGAGCATGAACTGGCAAAGAACATTAAAATGCAAAGTATGTAATTATAGACTCACAGTGGTAATGACTCTAACGGTTATCAGAGACAAGTATAAAACCAGAATAAATTATTTCAGGGCATAAAGAATCAGTTATGGGTAATTAAGCGGCAATTATCATTACTATACTGCTATGATGTATTTTTTTTAAAGCTAATTTCTCTAAAACGGAGTAACACAGGTTAGGCATACATTCACCTGCTGTCTGCCATTCCAATAAAAGCATTTTTCGAGTGTTTTTTTAAAACGTGCCAGTGGAGAAACTGCGTTCCCTTTATGAAGTGTTTTATTTCACATCACACTGTTCGGTGCCATCATTCAAACTAAGGCTCAGTGAAGTGCATTAACTCATGCGTACTGTCAAGTGTGTAGGCCAGCAGCCAGCTTCAGTTGAGTTCTTCACGTACTTAACATTGAGTGATCTGGTAAACTGGCTGTTCCAGTTTCTAGCTGAGTGCAAGGACGTCACAGATAAGAGTGGCTAACAGTGTCCTTGGTTCAATCCACAATGCTCAGATGGCCAACCTGGAAATCAGCCTGGGAAAAGCTTCAGTTTACAGCATCGAGACAAACTGTTGTTGATGGCCATTAGCCTTAAAAGGCCCCTTATGAAACATGGCAGGTAACAGCTGGCTCATGAGCAGCTGCCCTGGAGGCTGTGCTGAGGGCTAGCTGTGCTGCTGATGGAGCCAGAGATATGTGGGGTGGCTGTGTCCTACAAACAACGAGCTGAGAAGTCAGCAGGCCGCCTTATCGTCATCTGGAGGCACTGAAGACTTGGCAGCTGGTGAGTAACTCCCTGCTGGTACCAGTGTACAGACTCAGAAGTTCGGCGTCCTATCTGGCTTTCATCTGCTGCCAAACTGCTGGGGTTCTCCAGGCAGTGGGGTGTCTCAGAGACTATGGGAAGGGAACTGCAAGCTGAGGTTTAGTGACCTAAATCCCATGTGAGGTTTTAATGCATTTTGTCATGACGTCGAAATCTTCATTGCAGGACTTGCCATCTGTTGCATGTTTTTGTGTACTGCCTTGCGTAACGTAACCAGTTGATACTGTAACATGAATCTGTAGAAAAAGGATTCTTTAGCAATGCTGAAAATGGAAAAACACCAGGGTTTCATGTTCCAAACTTACACTTAACACAGATCCCTTTACTACTGTTCACAACTTAATTACGTTTGTAGGCTTTTCCTGAAGTGTCATATTCAGTCTACAGCAGATGGTCCTCATGGGAGGGATAAGTAATTCAGAAACCCTTATCCTTGTTAATTAGGTTGGGAGCCTTATGTGAGTCGTACTCGGTGTCATCCAAAGTGCTCATTTTATCATATGGTGTATCAGCTTAATACAGGTCCCCAATAGTAATGAACCACTCTACATTCCTGGAAGGCAGGAGAGGCTTAACATTAGAAGCACATTTTTTTTTTTTTTAATAATAATTACTATTTTAATCTCATAATCTCAATTTGAAATAGAGAACAAACAGGTTTGGGGGCTTTTTTTTTTAATAGAATTTCAAAAACATTTTGTTTCAGAAAAGTCGAAGCAGTGCAGTAGTTGGTCAAAACTGATTTCTTCAACTTGGGTACTATAATCTTTTGTTTTCTATAATAACCACCGTTGTGTCAGCACATGAACTGTAATTCGGATTATAAAGGTATTTTCACATGGTTATCTATGTCCACCACGCTCAGATGCTGGGCTTTTTGAAAGCACTTCTCTCATGGTCTGGATCACAAAGTTTGTCTTTGAAGAGAAAGTGTTGTGTGAGGCTACATTTATGCCTCCGAGCAGATGAGAGTAGCTCCAAAACCCATGTATTAAGCTGCAGCCAGTTGTGTGTGTTTTGAGTAGGTGCCTAGAAGTGATGTTTTCTGTTGGAACAACTGAGATTTGGGTTTCTTCAGGTATGCTAAACACAAGGAAAGAACAAGTTCTTTGTGTTCAGCCAATCACATCCATGGCTCAGTGAGGGAAGAGAGCTTGTGATGGATGGATGGCTGTTAGAGTGGAGATAAGATGGGTATTACCTAAGCAAAAACGTGTTTCCAATAGAACAAAGAGAAGAAAGAGCTGATTGTGCTATGCTATAAAATCTGTCCTCAGTGGGTGCCTGATTTCTGGTGTCTGTTTTCCAAGCTTGTCTATGGGATGTGATTTCCTGTCAGTCTTGAAAAATGTGTCGTCTGCCCCCAAAGTACCAAGCACGTACCATGATCTCGTATTTGTGAACACAGCATGAAATCATTTTTTCCACTCATCCCTCATGGCAAAAAGTTGCCCACTGCCTGAGGGCTTTTAAAGAGAGATTCATTGCACCATTCATGACACAGACACGAGCCGCCAGGCTGCAGCATATGGGCATAAAGAACAGATCCCCTCTGCTCCTTGAAGCACATGTGTGTGTGGCTACAAATCACACAGCGTTATTCAGCACTGCTGTTCACACATTCACAGAGAATGCCTCACAATTGCATTTCTCAGCTGAGATCGATCCAGATATTGCTCCCTTGAGATCAGTTTGCAGCTAAGATTCATTGCAGGAGAATTTTTCTTCCTAAAAGACCAGTCAGAATAGACAGTCTGGAGAGTGACTAGCAGATAAAGCATTCCCTAAGGTTTATTTCCCAATCAGAAATGCTGTCTGGAAGTGAAATGTGTGAATCTGGATTCTGCGGAAACTTGGATGGAGTGTGAACTGGGAGCAATGCGTAAATCTCTGCTCCTCTCTAAATTCAACCGCATCCAAGGTGCCTCAGAATGGGGAAAGTTAACTCAGATAAATTGTGAGGTCATAGGCAATGAAAAGCAACCTTCTAGTGGTGGGGATAGGTGATGAGCCCTTCTGATGGGGCTGGCCAAGCACGGCACAACAGCAGGCCCTCCCTTTCAGAGGTGTTAGGCTGCCCAGGGTTTTAGATGTCTCTGTATGTGGGACTTCTGCAGTGGCTTGGGATGGAGTGAGGGCCTTGTCCTTGCTGCTCAGTGCCCTAGGGAGCCCATCCTCACTTGCAGCTCAGCCATGGAGAGAAGGAAGAGGAGAGTGAGGTCACGACAACAATCAAGTGAAGTCATTGATCTCTTTTTACCACCCTTCCATAAATAGCCTGCCCTTTTGGTTTCAGTTTTATTTCTAGTCATGAGGAGAGCACCACACTCTCATTCCTGCTGCTGGAACAGCTGGCTACTAGGCCTTCCTGCTGTTCCTTGCATGGCAAGACCAAGTACACGATAGCTCAAGTTCCTCTCTTCAGTTTCTGCCTGAAGCAATGCTTGTTTTGCAATATAATGGGTTGAGGATTTCAAATGAATACAGCTATTGCTCTGTCCAGCAAAACTGTGACTGTGTGATACTGGGATCACATTCCTGCTCTGCAAAGTGAACCTGTGCACTAATTTCAGTGCAAAGTGGCTGGAGATGGGATGGCACTCCAGCTTTTAAGCAAACAGGTTTGGGCTAATGATGGATGAATGATCTTCTTTGTAGAAGATTTGCACAAAGGGATGAGGCTGCAAAAGATGCTTTGAGCAGGTCAAATCCTGTTCTGACTTATAAATTTGCCATCTTTTGGCAAAATATGTAACAGAAAATGCTATCGTTTCATGTACGTGACTCAGTTTCCAGTTGGCTGTGGTAAGTGAAGTTTGACTAATAACATTTTGTAATGATCTTTTTCACTACTTACTCTGGAAAGCGTTTGTGCTGACATTTCTCAAACACTGAATGAAAAGGCCTTTGAGTTCCCTCTGGATTTGAAATAGGGTATTGTTAAGCAAGCTTGTTTTGCAAGTTTTAATCTCACTCCAGCTAGCACTATTCTCATGAAGATGTGACCATCAGAGAAGTACATACAGTTTCCTTCCAGTAAAATATGTGCTGAGCTGGTGTCCCTCAGCAAGGTTGTCAAGTTCTTGCTGGTGTGCAGGGTGAGTTCCTGTGGGAGTTTTGTGCATTGGAAATAGAATAAGAGATGCTTATAAGTCTAAATTGTGCAGAGGCATTGGAACTAAATACATTAAGGTTGTCAGCTTTAAGCAACAATCTAAACAGGTTCACATTTTCAGATTTAAAAAAACCAAAACATTTTGTTGTAATTTCACAGTGGCTTATGGAGACTTTGGAGATGTTTTGGGAGTGTGGTTTTGCTGTCAGGGTATATGGCATGTGTAGCACACAGGTAAGGGGAGGATGCAAATCTCATCCTGAAAAGCTTTAAATATGGCTGTGTTTATTCTTGGATTCATACTGTTTGGGTTTTTTTTTACATTTAAGCCTACTGTGAAAAGGCCTCTAAGGAGAACAAAATTTCATTTGCCCACAGTTAGAAAGTAGTTTCTAGCACTCTCATGATGCTTGTAATTTCAGTTCTGGTTTTCCATTAGTAGAGAGACTTTTCCTGGAAGGACCAGCAAGGTTTCTGCTGTACTACTACTTTCGTTGTTAGTTCAGGCAGACTCCTGGAAGCAGAGAGTGGGAGGCGGTCCATTTATCAACAGAACAAGCCGTACATTTTGAATGTAAAGTCTTAATCCCTTAGATGGAATCTATTGGTCTCCTTGCTATATGTCTGAGATCTTTAAAGCATGTGTGTACCCAGGTAAGGCTGAAGGAGGCACCGGGGAAGGCTGTAGACATGCTTTAAATTTCTCCATCAGGTTTTCTGTCTTCACAAAAATAATAGAAATTAAAAAAGAAATATAAAGCTTTTGTCTAGGTGGTATCATATAAATGTGTTTTGAGCCCATTTTGATCTCTGTTAAGAGATTGGAACTCTCACATTCGTCGCACCTACAAAAGTTCAGACTGCTTCAGCTGAGTGTGATTTGGGGGTGAGCTCAACCCATTGTGGAAGTGCATATAGTCTCATTCTGTTGAGGAAAACAGGTATGCTCTTGATTTATTGGCTCACTATGTTGTTCAGAGCATCATGTTGTAACTGGGCTCTTGCTTTGGGAAGAGTGCTTGATACTTGTGTTTCTCCATGATGTGAAACAGAGGATTTGTAATGCACGTTGTTATCACTTACCAGAGGTCTCCCTGAACTACAGCGATCTAGCGTTCCATTCTCTGCTAAGTCTCTGATCTCCAGGCATGAGCAGCAAGCATGTCTGTTATTTCTCAAGTACCATAAAAATGTGAGCATGTGGTTTCATAAATTCATCTTAAAATAGACCAAATGTAAATGTCACTAGCTTTTCGCATAGATATACTGCACATCTTATATTGCTTTGCTTTTTATAGCTTTTTATAGCCTTTTCATTGCAAGAAAATTGCTATTAAGCTTTTACTATATTTAAAAGAACACTTAAGAACACGAAGTAAAATGAAAACAGTACCTTAAATAAACTTTGCACTGAAAAGTAGTCTCTTCTTTGAGAGAATAGGTCTGAACTGTTTAAGCCGCATGACAAGGCCTGGACTTGAGAAGCAAAATGCTTTGGCCTTGATTGTCCAAGACTTGACATTCCGGGGCAGCTTCAGGTTCAGAATTTGTCAGTCCTCAGATTGGAGGTTGTTTAGGCCCAACGTGTACGTTTAGGTTGTCTCTAATCTTTTTTTCCTAAAGGTGAGTGAGTATGAGGATAGGCGAATGGGCTGTTGTTGTTCTTTCAGTCTGTGCTCATGTGATGAGACTCAAACTGGTTGACTCAGACTTTGTTGCCAGTTTGCTGTTGGGCATTAATTTTAAAAAGTGACACACTTCAGTTGTATTTAAAGCAAGAACGGTATCCTTGAAGTGAACAGCGTGTGATATGAGAAAGGAGAGAACAAGCATCTAAAAAAGGAGCTAGTTAAGTTAGCAGTGTGAGTGGCATTATATGCAGACAGATGGATGCCAGCTGTCTTTCTGGTAAAAAATAAGATATACTGCATGAACTGGGGAAGGAGAAGCTACTTCAACTGCTCACTGTTAGAATAAAAAAAGATCTATGCAGACCTTCTTGAAGCCTAGGTGAGTTTTTTTTTCTCTGAAATAATCCGGACCACAAGGTGTATGTATTGTTTTTCTTCTAATTAAGAAAAATGTTATTATTTGAATAATAATTCAAATGGAAAAAAAAAAACAACCAACAACATTTCAAGCTGTAAGCCACCAGTTCCTAGGGCTGCTGGAAAACCTCTGGATACATGATAAAATGAATATTTATTGTGCATCGCGGATGGAGAAGGGAGTTGTTATTTTTGGAGCTGGAAAAAAACAATGAATTGTTTATCTTTGTTGAAATTTGAATTAAATCTTTCAGGAGAAGATAACTGGCAGCGGATCAAAGAAAAGTTCAGGACCAGCCATTAGAGTCTATTAGTTTTGTATCACACATTCAAACTTGATAAGTTGAAGTGAAGATGTGATTAAAAAAAAATATATATATATATATAAAAGAAAAAAGAGTGAAGAGGCAGGGCTGAAAGGAGAGGTAAATTCAATACTGAAATAATAAACAGCTCTAGTTGTGTGATAATAAACAGTGTGACTGCCTCTGCAGTTTCTTTTCGTGATGTACTGGAGTTCATGACATGGTTACATTTGCATTGGTGGGATGCATATGGACATTGACTCAATATTCTTAACCTTAGCAGCTGGAGTCATTAGAGAGCAGGACATTCCTTCAACTTCAGCCGCTGAGAGGAAACATGTTACAGAAAACTCAGACTATAATTTTTTCAGTTGTTTATAACAGTTAACTGCAGAATACAGTGATGACCAAAGTCATCAAAAGGAAGCGGTCCCAAAATCCAAAATTGGAAGCATCCCACAGAGTGGAATGAGTTCCTTGTTGTATTTGCTAAGGGGAAAAGACATGCAGGTAGTGCTAGTCATTGTAGATGCCCTACCAAGCGTAATATTCAGTAATCTGAGCCAAGATTTCCAAAGTCTCTTATCCTAGAGAGTGAAGAAAAAAACAAGCATATACATCAACAGAACACATTAAACTTTAATACGTGAGTCATTATAATGGCCATTTGGCCATATATCTTTGAGGACATATCTACAGAGTTAAATTCTAATTGTTCTCAGGTGCTTTCGTGCCATCTTGTTCTTCAGCGTTGTTCATTT
Organism: Cyrtonyx montezumae; assembly: GCF_038088225.1. Taxonomy (NCBI): domain Eukaryota; kingdom Metazoa; phylum Chordata; class Aves; order Galliformes; family Odontophoridae; genus Cyrtonyx; species Cyrtonyx montezumae. The sequence continues at coordinate 33,048,025 of NW_027072034.1, read as the reverse complement.
GCCCTGGTTGAAAATGGAACCGTGCCAACAGGGAGAGTTTTTCATTGCCAAGTGAGCAGCAAACTTATCAGTCAGGTTCATAAAGAGGAAGCAAGTTCAAGCCTCTCAGTGTGTGGCAATCCTTCCGGAACAAGGCCGGCTATACGCAATCTGGGACAGCCCCCTGGCAGACAGATCAATGAACACTTACACGGAGATGTTGCCTAAGTAAACACAGTCACAGGGTCTTGTTTCACAAGTATTTCTTCCTTTTGCTTGAGCAGTAATAGGATGCTTTTTGTTGAGTGAATTCTGGGCACTTAATACACCTAGAAAACCTAAGACTACAGCCTGACGACCTGGAAAGCATCATGTTTTGCTCAAAGTGGATGCTAGCGCTGAGTTATTTTCAAACACGAGGTTAACCTTGGTTGCATATCTGCATTTTCAGCTGCATATTTGTCCTAGAGCTCCATGTGGTTGTGTGAGTAGAGCACGTACTGTACATTCACTGCTGCAATCACTGTCCATAGGTTTCATTTCATGGTGTACACCTCACATGAATGCCGATTGCTGGTAAATGCTGTGATTTCTGGTCAAGCTCTTCATGATGCATTTCTGCAGAGTAGTCCTGGATGTTTTCAGGAGACATTCAGACCTACTGTGCAGTGCCCTGAGAAGCACAGGTCATCTTGGGCCCTGCAACTCCACTGCTCCTGCCTTTTTCAAATTTTGCCTTGTTGCATGGAGAAAGCCTTGATGCACTCTGTGGTCTTTGCAGCCAGGCAAACAAAGAGGTGGGCAGCTGAATCTGAATGTAATGGGAAAGTTGTAAGCAATCAGCCCACAAGTCCTACCTCTGGAGGAGGACCAACCAAGAGAATGTCCGGCCAGCAGGCAAGGGGGGCAGTGCTGAGGACCAGACAGATGGAGTGGCAGGGAAACACCTTCATTATATCAAATGGTTCTTGGCTGTGGGTGCATCTTGTTGCAATAGCCTGCCAGCATAAGGACCCCTGCACATAGACTTGGCTGTTGGCAAGCTTGCTGTCTGTTGTTTGCTATTCCACTGGTAGATGACGATGATGTAAGACAGGGATGTGCAATGCCACCATAAAGTGACTTCGCCCAGTATTAAGACTAAGAGGTAAATGGGAAGTTGTTAGTGACTTGGCATGTCTGGAATTCTGGGGCTGGACAGTGCTGGGTTCAAAAAGTAGGAAGAGAATTAAGGACACAAGAACTCCTTTCAGAGTTCCTATAACACACATATGGTTGTGGCCGTAGTACCTCCAGAGGAGCATAAAATTACAAAATGTGCATAAATAGGCAGTAAAAATGACAGAGGGTCTGAAGCCGAACCCCTCCATAGCAAGGTTAAATACTTGATAATAAGAGAAGAGTTGGCAGCTGGAAGGCATTGTTAGGGATAAAAGCCTGGGGTAGTACCGAGTGTGGGTGTGGTAAGAGGCTGGTGATGTTCTTGGATTCAGTAAATTCGCAGAAGCCAGATGGCATTGGGATCAGCCCTTTCTTGAAGCTCTGAAAGACGTTAATTACTGGTTGCCACAAAATACAAGGGTGAGGGTCACACTAGGCCTGCTGCATTCTTATGTCTTCTTAAACATCTACTGCGTGTTACTAACAAGATCAGATTGTGGTTTACATGAACTTTCAGTATGAACAATGACTCTGTATTCCTGTGGTTTCAGACTCCACAGCTGCCATGGATACTTCTCTGTGATGCTGTAAGTCCTAATCTGCAGCTGTTGGATGGCCATGATTGTCTTTAGAAGATCTGGAGGTGTCTTCCAACACTTTGCCTACTAAGAAGCTGTTCTCCATACTTGTTTGTTTAGTTCTTCTTCCCTCTGGAATGTCCAGAATGCTTTTTACAGGCAAAAGAATGAACTATTTACTTGATAAACATGCACACAATAAAAGTGCATTTGCGATGCAGTGAGGTCTACAAAGAGGTGAGAGTTATGAAGGGTAGCGGGCTGAGACACAGACAAGAACCCTCATCAAAAGCACAGCAGATCTTGGCTTAAGGTGCAGATCAACTCACATCTGTTTTGCTTCAGGGACACCTGTCCCCTGTCTCTAAAAATCTGCTTTTGAAATGGGCTTGATAATGGGCATAAAATACTACAGGGTTTGCAAACACTGTGTTGTGTTTGCTGAACATGAAACATGAGGGACTCATTGTCAGGGCACACAGGGACAGGGCAGAGGGGAGTGGCTTTAAACTGATGGGTGGATAGGCTTAGATTAGACATTAGGAAGGGTGGTGAGGCCCTGGCCCAGGCTGCCCAGAGAAGCTGTGGGTGCCCCATCCCTGGAAGAGGTATGGGGAAGAGCAGGTTGGATGGGGCCCTGGGCAGCTTGAGCTGGTGGAATTTATTCCTACTTGTGGCAGAGGGATTGGAACTAGATGATCTGTAAGGTCCTTCCAACCCAAGCCTTTCTATGCTTCTACTGAATTTTTAGTGTTGCAGAACAGTGAAAAACAAATATGTTTTAATACAGTCTTCCATTTCTCACTATTCTTGTAAACATCACTAAAAGGCTACTAGTTGTGTTATAATAAGTAACCTTCTTCTGGCTACTGTTTGGCTGTCAAATCGTTTTGTATTTCCCCAAACATTCACTGGTTCACAACAGAAAGTTTTGGTCAGACTAGTCAGGAGTCCCCTCTTGTGTGTATCCATTATCCTTTAGCTGGTTCACCTTGCGAGGCACTGGGCAAAAGTGAACACAGCAGTGAACAGAAATACTGCAGGGCTTTGGTTTCCACTCCTCTTTTGAGGACTTTTTTACTTGAAATGCAACTCTTTCCTCACAGCAGGTGGCAGTCTATATTCCTCTATGGACAGATAAGTATATTTTTCTCTCACTTTCTTCTGATCTGTGTATAGAAAGAAAGAGAGATTTTCTAGTCTAAAATTTACTTGGACTGCTGAGGAGTATGCACTTTTTTACCATAACTCTTTCAGGACTTCTCTTGAATCTTTTAACCTGTGAATTCTGTGAGATTATGTAATCTCAGCCTGGTCAATTTCATAAACATGTTGCAAAGCAAGTGGCAGCTCCCAACCATGGAAGAGCAGCAAGATAGCTTATCCCATGAGTGCTGTGCCCTTGCTGTCCAGAGCCGCCAGTTGCAACTTCCAGGGAGCCCACCATGGTCAAAGTTTTTCCAAACAGAGCTGCCATATTGTTATGGTATTACAGGGTTAAATTCAGTTCCCCATTTTGGTTTTGTTTCCGTAACTATGGTATCAAGCCAAGATCTGTATCAATTATTTATGCACTGTGCTGGAAACTAGTCTCCATGGAAAGACTATTCATGAGTACTTGTACATTAATCAAAACAGTGACTTGTGAAGGTCCTGACATTTTCCAGCTTTCCACAAAGACAAAAATAACAGTTCAACACTTCTGAGGAGGTGAGTTTAGATGAGCTGTCCTTAAAGAAAATGCAGCATCTGTTGGGTCCCCAGTGAAGTAACTGCCCTTGAGATATCAGAATCTGGACTGACAGCCAGAAGAATCAACAGAGTCTCTATTTTGCTGGGGAGCTCTGAATGCAGGGATGTTTTGGAAGAAAAACAAACAAATTGCTGAAATGAAGGGTTTCCTTGTCATGTGGGACAGAACATCATGTGCTGGAGAAGGTCTTAGCACAGTGCACGTTAAGTATGCCCCTTGTGTGTTTGTGCTCCTCTTATGTGGTCAACCATTATGAACACATCAGAGTTCACGCTCTGCTCGTGATAACTGTTTTTTATTAAAACTAATGTTTTAATGAATTAATGGTGTCAATTCTTGTTTTATTTGGACCATTATGATGTACATATACCAAATGAACAGATGAAAATCTGCAAGAAAACGTGATCCTGTGGCACCAATCTGAGTTGCTCTTGCATTTCATCTTCAAGAGTGCAGTGGTGATGCTGGGATTTGCTTTTTATCTTCTGAATTGGTCTAATTTCTCCTGAGTCCTTTTTTAAAACATCCTGAATCTTTCCTCCCCTTGAGAAAAATGTGTTTGTTTTTTTTTTTTTTAGATTGGACATAAGGAAAAACTTTTTCTCTCAGAGAATGGCTAGGCACTGGAAAGGCCTGCCCAGGGAGGTGGAGTATTTCATATTCCTGTTTCTTAAAACAAGTGTGTGAACTATACCATAAGAAGGATACTAAAACTAACACAAATGAGAAAATTACTGACTGCATTAAATAAATAGCTTCATCTTTTGGATGAAACAAAGTGTTCCTTCAGGGACATTTAATAAAAAATAAATGATCGATGTTATCCTATAGCAATCCATGTTCAACACTATCTCAGTCATTCGCTACTCATAGGACACGTATTTGTCACTGTTTCTCAGAGTTAAAAAATTACTTTTTATCTATTGAATTTGAGTTCAGCTAACAAAAAAAGGTAATACTGAACAAAAATTGTTATCTGTTTTTTGTTTTGTTCAGCTTCTGAAATTCTTTGTTTTCTGCATTGGCTTCTTAAGCTATTCACCATAACAGATTTAGAAATCTTACATTATTCCTATTGTTCTGGCTCGTGTAACTCATGCACCTTGTGTGGACACAGTGTTCCCTGGTCTGCTGTTGCCATGGGCTTTTCATAATTGCTGTTGTGGTTTTAAATTCCCATATACATTTCACATGCAAGTCCACAGATCACATTGTGTTGCATCATATATCAAAAACGGTTCATGACTGCAAGCACCACTACAGTTTTGGGAGAAGAGGGAAATAAAGTTACTCAGCAATCTCAGGTTTGCTTTGCTGTCTTTCAAAACATGTCCCCTTCTGACTCAACGCCTGCAGTCTGAGAAGATGCCACAAGAGGTGGGAAATGTCTATTCACTGTTTTCCTTGGCGTTGTTTGCTCTGCTAGTCATTCTCAGTGCAGTTGAGTGACCATGTTTGTGTTCAGGTGTGCTTAAACCCTCACACAGAGGTGTGGTAGATGATACGTGCTGTTGGCTTACTCCAAGTGAGCAGGGGGGTGACTGGTAGCAGAGCAAACTGCTCAAGCTGAGCTGCTGCTTGTGGTCCATCTGCCTTGTCAACCATCATCTGTAGAACTGCAAATTGCTCTTTACAACAACCTGAAAGGAGATTGTGGCAAGGTGGGGGTTGGCCTTTTCTCCCAGGTAACAGTGATAGCATGAGAGGTAACAACCTTAAGTTGCATGAGGGAAGGTTCAGGTTGGATACTAGGAAATATTTGTTCTCCAAAAGAGCGGTGACGCTCTGGCACAGGCTGCCCAGGGAGGTGGTGGAGTCCCCATCACTGGAGGTGTTCAAGAAAAGGGTAGATGTGGCACTGAGGGACATCGCCTAAAGCGGTCACAGGCATGGGTTGACTGTTGGACTGGGTGATTTTGCTGAACTTTCCAACCTTAACGATTCTATGATTCTCTGAAAGAATTTCTTCTGTCCTTGCATTTCAACAGTGACCTGACTGACTTCACTTGCAGCAAACAATCTGCACTGGTAAAGCTGCTTTTTGACACGCCATGAGTACAATTCAGCATATCCATATGCACTTTTATCCATGGATATGGAAAAGAAAATATGAGACTTTTTTCAATTTTTATTGTAATTTCAGAGAGACATTCAGATGCAGTGATGGTGAGACTGTTACTACTCAGCAGCTTGTACTACCCGCTCCATTTCAGTGCACAGGGACAGAGATAGCACTTTACCTCTTCAACTTTCAAGATTCAGCTTTGCAACAGTCTGACTTTGCTGCTTGCCTACATTACACCATATGTTAAATAGAGAATGCCAGCAAACCCCACCTTTTTAACAATCTTCTCTTTATTCCATCACTCTACGGTTGTGTGTCTGTGCAGATGATTTGACCTCCTGCCAGCAGCCTATGTACAGCACCAGTGGGCAGAAGACCTCTCCATTTCCCAGAAGGAAACCAGGGAAATCACAAACCTTGGTATGATGTGCGCAGTGATGAGGATGGCCAGCACAGGGAGAGTCTCAGCCAGCTCTCCTGTGTTGGCTCTGACTCCATTTGGTCTGAGGGCAGAGGAGGCACTGGAGAGGATAAACACAGCCTTCTGTTGTATGAAGTCCCTCTGGCTTATTGTTGATGGCTCTGGGCCTCCCCAGCCCCTTAGTCCCTTGTTGCTTGTTCAGTTCTACAATGAGGGTTTCCTCCTCCTTCTCCTCCTCCCCATTCCCCCTTCAGTTTCCAGCTCTTTCAGTGTAATCAGTCTTCCCAGGCTGCCAGGTTGAATTTGCAGTGAAAGAAGCTGTTGAAAACTTGGGAGCCCATGGGACAGCAGGGAGGCAGCCTGCAACCAAGCTGTCACTGCTCTGGCAAAACAAGCACCCCTCCATGACAGAACGTGTGTTTTTTGGCCTGTGTCTCCCTGTTTCTCCTATGTACCATGTAAAATTAGTGTATGAAAGCACTTATTTCTCTGCAAAAGCCTGCAAATTTTTGTATTCTTGGCATCTGATGCACATCAGGCTAGTCTCCCTGCTCGGTTTTACTCTTTCTGTCCCATCTATTTGGTGTTTCTTGGATTTGGACAGCTTTTCTTCCCTCTCCATTTCAGTGCTCCTCAAGAGCCCATCTGGGAACTACACACAAGGACATTATAAATTATTTAAACCAGATTTTCTTATATCAGTAAGACCAAGAACATGTGTTGGTGCAATAGCTGCGGTTTATTTTGCGTTATTTTGCCAGTCAACTTTCAGCAATCAATATTTCTTAATTCTTCACCACCTTATTCTCATGTGAACCAGAGCAATTTACTCCTATTTTTAATCACATAGAGCTGGCTCAGCCAAGCCCAGTAACAGGAATAAATGGCAATATCCATGTGAGTGCAGTTCCTGGATGCCAAACAGCATCAGTCACAAAAGCACTTGGATAAGTTCCTCCATCAAACACAACAGGACCTGGGAGTCACCAGAAAAACCTAGTGCTTTTAGCTGTCCATAATACAGATGGTCTCATTGCTGCTCCATGATGCCTGAATTTTCATGAACTACAGATAATGACGTGCCTTACTTGTGAAGGTCTTTTGAAACCTTGGTTGGAAGAAATTGCTAGAATATTAAATATTATTTGAGATTTTGGTTATTTTATTACAGAGAAAAATCCACCCGAATGCTGCAAGGCAGCTGCATGTTGTGGGAAATGGTTATCTGGTGAGATGAGCAATGAGTGAGACACATGGGGAATAGCCTGGTCTTCAAGTCAGGAATTTCACAGCTATGCTCCATCATCTTGAGCAGTATAAATGAATCATCTGCAGAGCAAAACCACAGAATGACACCAGCTTCCCTAAAAGTGCCTCTATATATGAGACTGCTAGACTTGCACATTTCTGTTTATAAATAATAACAACTGACCGCAAAGTGACACGGTCTTCTCAGCAGACAGGTCCTAAAAAAAAAGCTTACTGTATCTTTCATTTTTTCTAAACTATATTAAACTAGGCTTTTGTACTTCCAGATAAAGTATTTTGACTTTAAGTCCTGATAAAGGTATGTGTGATCACAAATAAAGTGATAAAAGACAGCTAGGATCTTTTCTGAAAAATGCTGATTGAAGTTGTTAATCCTTTTTAGGACTGAATCCTTGAATCTGAAGACATCATGTTACCTGAGGGAAATGCACTGCTACTCTGCAGATATTTGTTTTAGTCTAGTTTTCAAAAGCAGGACAGCATAAGTTATTGCACTATAAATTCACTTTGAATCTCACAGCCCAACCACTTCAGCTATATTTTCCAAGGCATCATGTTTTCTGATCACCTGGATTTGTAAATGTATGAGGAAAATTGGTCATTGATGGCATGTACAGATTGGAGACCCAAAGCATTGCCTTGTGGAGGGAAGGCTAGGCAGAGCCCAGTCCCAGTGTGTGCTGATGGGCAATGACAAGCTGCCCAGTTGGCACCAGTTGTGGTTGAGCTGAAGGATGTGCTCCACCTTGTCCGGACAAGGTAGTCACAGGTGAAGTGAGAGTAGAGGATGTGAAGTGGAGGGAAGGAAAGGGCTGGGGTGACGCAGAGAAAGATCATGAGGGTTAGGAGCTGAAGTGGCTGCAGCAGAGGGCTTTGTGAATGTGTATGTGTGTGCATGTCAAGGGCATGGAACACATACCTACAGAATAGCAATTGGTGCTCATTATGCTGCTCACTAAACGGCTTGCTATCAGGTGGCTTTATTCAATGGATGTAATTAATGCAGGTTAATTGGTAGGTGTGATCTTTTCAAAGACCTCAAACATAATTTCCTACGTTTTGCTCTATTTAAATACAGTAAATGTCAGAGTTTATTCCCTAGGAACATGTCTGGTTGCCAGTAGCTGTTGATTGCATCCCGAGGAGGGCTGCAAAGATCATCAGAGGGCTGGAGCACCTCCTCTACAAGGACAGGCTGAGAGAGCTGGGGCTTTTCAGCCTGGAGAAGAGGCTCCAGGAGATCTTGTTGTAGCCTTCCAGTACCTAAAGGGGACATACAGGAAAGCTGGGGGGGGATTTTTATAAGACCGCGGAGCAACAGGACAAGGGAAAATGTCTTTCCTCTGGAAGAGAGTAGATGTACACTAGATACAAGGAAGAAATTATTTCCTGTGAGGGTGGTGAGACACTGGAATGGGCTGGCCAGTGAGGTTGTGGATGTCCCCTCCCTGGAAGCATTCAAGGCCAGGCTGGATGGGACTTTGAGCAACCTGGTCTAGTGGGAGGTGTCCCTGCCTATAGCAGGGGGGTTCCCTTCCAAACCAAACCATTCTATGATTCATTAGAGATTCTCACCTCCATTGCATAAGACCATTCTATAGTAATAGCCTGAACATACATCTCACATAAAATGGATCACCTTATCTGACAGATCTTCTGTTTGGTTGCCATACACTGACCTGGCAAAGGAAGGGCTATAATCATTTTAACTAAGGAGTTCAGATACTCAGAATGCAGTGCAGGGTCTCCAGAAAGCCAGATTTGTGCTTTCGTCGCCCAGACACAGGCATATAGCATTAACAGAGATGAGTCCTTTCTCTTGACCATGAGATAGTAGCTAACATTATTTGCATTATCAGCCTTTTTGATTTATGGATAGCAGAATTGTCTAAGGAAAGTCAGACAGCCACAGGTCAGCCTGATAGCTATGGAGATCCTTGCAATGACCATGTTGATCAGAATATGGAAACTATAAGAGCACTGGATCAATATGGAAACCATAAGACCATCCCAAATTGAAATATGAAGCTTCATGATTCTTTTCCTGTTGTTTACTTCCTGAAATTACAGTACTGTGTGGGATATTGCCTGAAGAAAAGAATATATGCAACCCAAATTCATGACACATCCCCAAAAGCCACAGTTTGTTGATAGATGTCATCAGCTATATGTTTCTTTTCCTTGTAGAAGATGGCAGTATGATCTCAAACATGTATTCTGTATTCATTTTTGAGTCATTATTTGGATAGTGAGAGCACCAAGAAGCCTTAACATCAAGCTAGGATCCTGGTGCTCTGGACCAGGGCTACTCAGCTGAGGTTTGACTGAGATCTGTGGGCAGGGACTAGTGTGCAAATTCCAGCTCTAGGAGGTCAGCTAGACCTCACACATTACCCTCCTGGGCCAGCAGTGACACACTGCATGACGGCTGGTCTCCCAGGGATCAAGAGGCTGGGAGAAATACTGAATCACCCACAGGAGGCATCACATGCGCAGACAAGGCAAAACTGACCTGTGGTATTGATGTTGACTGAAATCTTCCACTTGGTTGCCCTCTTCTAGAAAGGCAGATGTCAACATTACCACAGTTAATAACCCTTATCTAACCATTCTGCTTATGAGCCCTGAGCCCTGACCCACCTACATTTGTTAATTCTTTGTATTCCACTGTAAAGACAGCCTCCATGCGAAGTGTGACACTGAGATGGGTGTCATGGAACGAAAGAGGAATCAACCCATTCGTGATTCATAAGCTATCTGAGAAATCACAAAAGAGGAAAAACCTGCCATCTTGTCCGCACGAAAACTTGCAAAACACACTGTGAGAAGGCTGCAGTTATTTTGCTGCTGACTGTGCAGAAGGACACCTTTTGTTACCCATGAGAAATTTTATCTTAGGCAGAGTATAAAGTAGTCATGCAGAGACACATGTGAAAGCAAACTACCATTCGTCAGAAAAAAAGGGAAATTTTGTCATATATTTAGCAGTCATTTCCCCTTTTTTGGGAAATCCAAACACATGTTTTCTTTCTTTGTCTGTATTTCTCTTGTCCTCACTCTACGGAAGGAAAGATAGACCTAAAATGTCACTTGGTTTTGACACAGAACTGATTGGGCAACGAGAGACAAATTTCCGCTGTGCCTTGAGTTAAACTCTATATAAGGTCCATACTAGCAATTTCTCACACAAACTCTCACATCTTTTCACAACAAACTAATGGCTGAAAGGATGCAGAACCACAGGTAAGTGAATCTTACAGAAATCTCAGAATGAAAGCTATCCCTAAAAACCTCTGTTTGTGTAGGGCTTATGGAGACTGCCTGATATTAAAATGAAGGGGTTGAACTAAATAACCAAATATTTTGGTTAAGTGAAGGATCTAAAAAGAGAAAATCTCCTCTTATAGTATGTTTGGTGTGTACCTTGGGGGCCATTCATGCAGCAAAGGGACTCACTAGTTCCAGATCCAGGTGTTGCCCTGAGAAGAGATTCAGCACCACACCAGTGTGCTGGAAATGACTGGAGACCTTGTCATATGGGAGGAGAGTCAGTGTTACAAAGCTGTATTATTAAGTTAAGAGATTGACTTTGTGCTAGCTGTTGTGTCCATGCCCTGTGATAGCTAATGAATGACTTGCAGCAGATAGTTTTGGTTTCCCCTGTGCTGGATAGCTAGCATGTTGTTCATCCTTTGTTTGCACAGATGGTTATGATGTTCACACAAGGAAACTCACATGCATACCATACAAGGTGGGTGCACATGCCATGGGAGTCAAAGCTGTTGTCCCAGGAGATAAATCTGTTGGAGACATTGAGAGTTTGGCTCTGGTTAAATTGTTTGCCTGCAGATATGTGCTGCCTGGCTTACTTTAGCAGCCATAGAGGAGAAGGTAATGTGGCACAGTATTAATGAGGGCACAGAGCCTTGGCAGAGACATGAAGTGACTTTACTGCCTCTTTTCTCCTGTGCTTATCCAAACAAGTCACACTGCAGCTAAATTGAAGCATCTGGCCTATGCCTCAGTCACAGTTTATTGCAAAATACACAGAGCTGTATTTTTCTACCCTTCTACCATGGGGACAGCAGCATCTTGTGGTGTGTTCTTTGCATGTCCCAGAGTGACAGGAAAATGACAGATGAGAAGTGTTCGCACTAAGCCAGATGCTCTTGTTCCACAAATTATTTTCCATCAGCTGGGAGTGAAGAAGCACTTTTGTTCACTAAGGAGAATCAAAGCTCACCAAGTCTGGAGTTAGGAATAGAATGGTTAACTCTTTAGTTAATGTCGAGTATTTTAACTGTATCTTCTGTCTCATAATAAACTTGCCTGCAGATTTCAAGACACTTTCCCTCGTTCTTCTTCCTATTTCCTCTGGGAAAGAATGCATGGGTTCTTCTTTGCCCTGGTTACATACACAGTGTGTGCCTCTGCTTTCAAGCTCCAGCAAGGGAAAAGCACAGGTAAGGGCAAGGGTTTGGTTGGATTTTTTTTTTTCTGTCTCCCTTTCCTTCTTTTTAATATGCCCAGCCAACAGTAATGACAAAATGTCTCTGATTCATATAGAAAACTGCCCAGATCACACCATGTTTTTCCAATACTACTATGAACTGCACGGAGAACCTGTGGTTCTGAAATGCCCTTCCCCCAGATACAAACATGTGGATTTTTCTGCCTTGACACATAATATCACATGGTACAAAAATGATTCAAAAAACATGATATTAGGAAGAGACGAAGATCTGAGAATCTGGGCAAAAGGAGATGCACTCTGGTTTTTGCCAGCAAGGCAAGAAGACTCGGGAGTATATACCTGTACCAGAAGGTAGGTGTTCAAAAGAAAGTTCAATGCACTAACAAGGTCACTATGCCTCAAATAGATTAACTTGACTCTAAAGTCCAGCTATCCTCAGAGTTTATTTGGATAAAATAATATCCTTACTGACTTCATTAGATAAAAAATGTGGAAAGTTAAAAATGTTAAATAAGTTGTGTCTCCTGTACGTATATATATAAACTCTTATCTCAGCACATCATGGCATAGCATTGTGTTGAGAGACATGGTGTAGAGAGGTCTATCAGTGGTAGGTGGAAGGTTGGACTGATTGATCTTGTAGGTCCTTTCCAACCCTGGTGATTCTCTGACTGTCATTCTACAATCTCACAAGGAAGAAGTGTACATGGAAATTTGCTTTAGCTTATTTATCGGTCAGTCAGGGCTGCAGTGAGCAGAGGTTTCCTGCAGACAGGATACTCTGCAGACTGCAGCCCCTACATCACAGCTTTAAAGAAGCTGATGGTATTGTTTGCATTTCAGATTGCGTTATAAAGAATATACCAAGGCAGTGTTCTGAGGTTCTTTCTTCTTCCCCATTCCTTTTTCCTGAACTTTACTTTCCTTCTACTTCACATTCTTAATCAGAATTGGATTGCCTTGGCTTTGCTGGAAGATCTCACATGAGACCTAATGTGCATTAATGGGGCTGGGATCACACCTGTGGTACTACAGAGGCTTGCAACGATCTTTTCAGGTCATTGTTTTCTGCATGTTTACAATCCAACAGCCTGCTGTACAGTTTCAAAAGAGGAATGAGTGGTGGTGGAGCTTGTGGTGGAGTGAGAAAGGCAAAACCACCAGAGCCATAGGGGCTTGAAAACAATATGATACAGGGTCCTTTTCCCTGCCAGCTCCTCCTTCCTGCCACCTCCCAGGGCACACCAGGCAGTGGGCACCTTGCTCCATGTTATTCAGTATCTATATGCCTCCATATATTCCAGATGTAGATCGTGGTTTCCCTGCAGAACAGCAAGAGGCACACAAGTTAATAAATCATGCTCAGCATATTAGGTTTGCCTTTCGGCGTCTTATTAGAGATCGCCATGCTGGGGAAGGAGAGACGACTTCTATAGAGGCCAGAATAACAGAAGGTTGTAAATATATAAGCCTTAGAGCAGAGCCTGAGAGATGGAAGTTGCTTTTAGCCCTTTTCTGAACTCTTCTGCCTCGGTTAATTCAGTAACTAAAACCGTGAAAATGTTCTTGCCAGCTGTTGTGAGATGCTGTGAAACCTGTTTGAGAAAGATATGCAGAGGCTGTGTGCATAGTTTCACTGTTAACATTATCACAGCACTGATAGAATCGAAACAAACCCTGTTTCCATCTCATCTCATCAAAGTAGAACATTTCTTCAGCATGCTGTGAAATGAGGATAACAGTGGAAGAGGATGCAACTCAAGCACCAGTGTCCCCCAAGTGACTTGTGTGTTTTGTTCCTCCCTGGGGCTGGAAACTACTGCCACTTGGGGCCAGGAGAAAGAGATAAATATTATGAAACTTTGAAACCTTCTTCTCCGTGTAAATTAACATGTCCCCAAGGAAGTACCTGCTGGCTGCACAGTAACAGCTGCAGATGTATTTCAATACATGCTTTAAGCTTTTCATTTCTTCCTTACATTGCAATCATTAGGGTTTTCACAGGCAAGATCTCTTCTGAAGAAAGGAATGGAGTGGTACACTTGCTACTGTTTAGGTGGACATGTCGTCCCTCCTTGTAAAATCAAAATCATGACTAGGCCAGGTGGTTTTCTCAGGCCTGGGAAGACAAACTTAGAGAGGAGCCCAACAATCCAGCTCATGCCAGCAAGATTGAGTACTGATTACAAATCAGCTTGAGCTCATGACTGTCAGCTTCCAAGTTCATTTGCAGTGGGTTTGAAGAGCATCTCTGAAGCTCCCCTCACCACCACTGGGTGCTCATGTCTACCTGCTGTCTGCAGGAACTCCTCCTACTGCGCTGAGGTGTCCATCCACCTCACGGTGGTGCAGAAGGCAGCTGCTCGGGACATCGCCTATCCCCAGGTCCTCTTCACTTTCACCTCTGGAAAGATCATTTGCCCCAACCTGTGGGAGTTTACAACAAACAGGACGAACGTGGAGCTCCAGTGGTACAAGGTGGAATTTTCAGTTTCTCTTTATGCAAAATCTAAAATGCTGTCCCATTTGTAGATGAATATCTATCTCTACTTTCTGTTTCTCCAGAACATTATGTTGTTAAATCATGAGCAATCTAATGTTTTAGCATAATATACTGGAAATTTATGGGACAGGTGTATGTATTTTAGGAAAGGTTCTCCGGGGTGGCTCAGTGTGGTCTGAAGTACTCCATGGGGGGTGTTTTAAAGGCTGGCTCACTTAACCAGACTCCAGGGTAGCCATTTCAGATTAAGCTTTTCTCCCTGCTGCTATGTTTTTTTAACAGCCCCCGTAGGGAATCCCATAAAGTGGGACCTCTTGCGTGAGCAGTTCAGAGAAGGTGGTCTTCAGTGATCAACGTTAAGGAATACTGGGAACAGGATCTTCACTTAGAGCTTATCATGTCCTCCTGTCTCACTTGTTGGTCCATGTCCTTCCCCCACAGCATGCTTTCTGCCACAATTGTCAGAATAGCTATCCTGCCTTCCAGAACAAGGGCTCCTGTCTGTGTATGAGCATTAGTGGTACACAGCAGGAATTTTTCACAGTTTACGACATCTTGGATCAGTGATAGTGCTGTGAAAGACTGCATGACACGTAATTATGCTGAATAATACTTAAAGGGAGCTTATAAGCAGGAGGAAAATCAAATTTTTACATGGGTAGACAGTGATAGGACAAGAAGGAGCGGTGTTAAACTAAAGAGAGGAAATTTAGGTTGGATGTTACGGATAAATTGTTTACTCAGCAGGCAGTGAGGCACTGGCACAGGGTGCCCAGAGAAGCTGTGGTGCCCCATCCCTGGAGACACTCAAGGCCAGGTTGCATGGGGCCCTGGGCAACCTGAGCTGGGGGGGTTTGCAGCCCTGCCCACGGGGCTGGGTGGACTTTGAGGTCCCTTCCAACCCAAGTGACTCTGTGATTCCATGATGACTGAAACATACTTGTCTTAGAAGAATGCCTTGGCATATTGCCTTTATGAGGTCATGTATGGAAAACAACAATGTGAAAACCTTTACGTTTACCATAATGTATTTTTCTTAGAAGAACGTCTGACATGATTGCTCATAACAGGACTCAGGAAGTAACCTAGTATATTTTTCCATCTTAAAATATGTGACTTACTGGAAAGACAGGTTAAAGTAGCAGTTCTTCATACTTGATATAACGCCTCAGAAGTTCTTTGTGAGGAATACATGTTCATAGAACTTCCTTTATGGTGGGAAAGTGAAGCTGCACAGAATCAACAGTGATCAGCAAACTTTTCATAACAGAGAGACAAAGATAAATATTTTTGTCTGGAGGTTACACAGGGTTTAACCGCACCTATCTGAGCTGTAACATCAGTTGTCCTTTCTCTAGGATGCTCTGCCCCTGGAAGATGACAATGAAAAATTCATATTTCTGAAAGATTCGTCTTCTCTGTTCTTCACTTCTGTATTACCAACAGACTCTGGCTACTACACCTGCAAAATGGCTTTTCCATATGAAGGTGTCACATACGAAGTCACCAGAACAATTAAACTGCAGACTGTTGGTAAACACTGAGAACACTTACGAAAGCCTATTTTATATCAGGGGGTTTGCTGGTGAAGTCAGGGAGGGGAGCTGCCAAGAAGGGGAGTGCACACGCTGGCTTTCGATGCTGGAGCCGTGGGTTTTCCAGCAGCACAGCTGTCACAGCATTTGGCTTATCTTATCTCTTTGGCTTATCTTATCTCTTTGGCTTATCTTATCTCTTTGGCTAACTGTAGCTCCTTGGCTAACCTCAGAGCTCGCCCTGGCATTCAGCAGCACGTTTGCAGGAGGCAGAACTCGCTGTCGCAACTGCCTGTGGTTGTAAAACCGAGTAATTTATTTCTCAGGGGGGTGGAGGTCGCTACGAATGACTTCAGAGGGTTTAGGCAATAAAACACCGAATATTCTCTTTGGGGTTGGGGGAAAACCGCTGTTTCCCGAGGCGGGGAGAGACGCTGGCCCGGATGCTGCTGCGGGGCGGCCGGCGGGCACCAGGGGGCGGCGACACGCCGCTCCCCTCGTCATCCCTGTCTTCCTCATCTTCCTCATCATCGTCACGACACAGGCCTCTGGATGGGGAGTGTTGAGCCACGGGGTTTAGTCACAAACTGCTCTGATGTTGAGCCAAGCAGCACGTTGCAACACCCGTTTCTGTTGTGCTGGCACTGACTCCATTCTCTCTCTCTCTGCGCAGAACAAGAAAAGAGAATTACCCCCATAATTGTGTATCCAACTCAAAAGGCAACATCAGCTGCTCTTGGTAAGGCTCAGTATTGTTTTAAAAGCGTCTAATCAGAAGAAATCAGAGCAGGTTCCCTTATTCGTACCCTAATTTGTTGGCATAAGCTATTATGGTCTTGATTATATTAACTGAACACTGATGCTGTAGCAGGTTTTCCTCCTTATTGTCTACAATAAGAAACCATTTTCATAACATCATAGAATTAGTAAGGTTAGAAGAGTCCACTAAGACAGAAACATAGAAACACTAGGTTGGCAAGGACCTACAAGATCATCAACTCATCCAACTGTCAGCCCATAACCAGCATGCTTAGGAAACATATCTCCTTGTTGAAACCAAAGCAAAATAGCTGTAGATTTTATCAACAAAGCATGAAAAGTATGCTTGCATCCTCAGATCAACTGCTCAGAGTTCCCCTTCATCATGAGCATACCCTTTTCAATATTCCCCCAGACAGCCGTAGGTTGTCGGGTGGCTTTGAATGAGCCACTCAGCTCTTTTGAGAAGAAACATTTTTCACTGCTTCCTAACATTTGAACCAGACAGTTATCACCAGTTAGAATGTGTCAAATTAGAATTTTTCCTTGAAGATGTTGTTGTAACAATGCATTTCTGTTGCTTTCCCTCATTTTAGAGAAAATCATGTATATTTGACACTAAGCTCTCTTAACTCGGGTGTTATAGACCTGTGAGCCTTAGTTTTCACTGCCACTTTTCTCTCTGCAAGTGTGACATTTCCTTTTTTTCTTGTCTGTCTGCCCCCATGGAATGTACTACATTCTCTTCATCAACTCTGTATGATTATGGAGCCATGTGTTTTCCATACGAAATAAATATCCACTAGTGTGAGGGTTCCTTATCCTCAGCTCAGAGTTGCAGTAATTATAGCAACATTTCTGGATTTCTGCTTGGTCATGTTGTCTCTGGAGGTCTCATCTAGAACTGAATGTCCTTCCCCATATCACTGTGGGTAAGAGTAGTTGCTCTGGAGCAGCTGTGGTCTTTGAACTGCAAAACAGCAGAAGAAGCTGGGACATAGGAACACAGCTGTCTCCTGAGAAACATGTATTTTACAAGGATTGATAACTTCTGGAATGGAAAAGTAATTTGCTTAGTAGTGGAAAGGACTGCCAAACTGAATGGTCTTGCTGCCAAGGAGTAGGGGAACAAATGCAATATGGGGCTTAACTTCAGTTTTTAATGTAGCAGTGCTTGACATGCGTGGGAACTTGATCTCCCACCAAAGACGCTGTATTCACCAGGAGAAAAGTGTAGATCTCAACATGATCTGAATGGTTTTTTTTTTAATCTTTTCTGCCAACAGGCTCCAAGATGACTCTCCCATGTAAAGTGTTTGCTGGACCAAACAGCAACATCTATACTGATGTGGAATGGTTAGCAAATGATACCACGATCGATGTGGTTTACAAGCATAACAGAGTTACGGAGGGGGAACGACAGTAAGTCAGGCAAAAGTGTTTTCTTGTGGTTGTGGTGCTACAGGGGCTTTCAGCTGGATGCCAGATAATAGAATGAGATATGGAGAGTTGAGAAGTAAAGGTGAGAGCTGAGAAAAGCAAACAAATGAAAACATAAAATCAACAGCACAAAAAAGTGCAGGACAGCCCAAACAGAGTGAAGTCAATTTTTTATCTCTAGATTTTATTCCTTTTATACTATAAATGCGCTTAAAATGAGCCTTACATTGAAGCACAGTTTTGTGGGTAGCTGAGCTGATGTATGAGCTGACTGCAGTGGAAAGCAATGGGCCTTAATCCTTCCCACTGCCTCTCTTATCTCTCTCCTTGCCCTGTACCAAGGAAATGACAACATCCTTGCCTTTGCACCAGCCCTGGCATTCATGAGCTACTTCAGTGAACCTCTGAATACACTGAAATAGCAGAAAATTATCTGTGTTTTGTGGGTTTGCATTTTTTTATTATTGTTATTCTAATTACTGTTAATTTAATTATTGTTATTTTTTCCCCTTAGGACTGTTACTTTATTGTTAATTCTCAAGGATGCCCAGAGAGTGCTAGCACTCGCAGCAGGGCAGCAACCAAGCAGGATGCTGGTGGGAGGGAAAACATCCTCTTGCCATAATCCATTGTCTCTCCCTATCTTGTGCCATTCCCTGAGTTGCCTCATAGCTGCATACTTTTGACTTCTTGCCTATGCTGTTAACGGTTAAACTAGTCCCTCACCAGATATGATCTTCCCAAACAGCTCTTGGCTAGGGTTTAGAACTTAGTATGGAGCAAGAGGCATTGGCAACAGGATCTGGGGATATGGTATCCCTGTTTTGAGGGACAAGAGTGTTTAATATTTATGGATGTGGGCTGTTTTCAACCTCAAGGCTTCATAACAACCTGGCCATGTTGAGTTTATTGCACAGTTACAACAAGATGTAACATTGACAGCCAGGGATCTTAGCCTTTCTGAGTTTTGATATTCCTCACAGCTTGACTGAGAACATTAATTTATAATGTTGTTTACACGGATAAATGAGAAAACAAACTCATGGTGAGGGGCCTTAAAATATGCTGTGGAACAGCTAGAGTCACTACAGGATTTAGAATAGAATAACAAATGCTTTCTTACTTAGGCCTTTATTATTGCCACTACTACTACTATTGTTGCTACTACTACTACAGTTACATATTACTGCATAACTGTTTGAGGAGGGAGGCTACACCAGCTATGGGTTACACAGAACCCATGGTATGAAGCTGTCTCAGTTCTGCTGGATGCCTTCAAAAAGAGATTAGGTTAAAACATGTCAAACACCACTGGAAAAAAAAAATTATTCACAGAAGTCTCTGTCAAAGCACTCACAGCCAAGTTGCTGCCTTCCTGTGGTACTGACCCAGGATGTGTGCACAGGCAAATCCATTGTCATGGTGCATAGCAAACCCATGAACAAATCATTACAGAGCATCTGGATGAATTCTCCACCATTGACTAAAAGCTATCCAGAGTTAAATTTGCGCCTAGAAAACCACTTTTCTGTAGTTGCACTGATGAAGCAATCAGTCTGGAAACCTTCTAGACAGTCACTTGTACTGAAATCTTGGGTTTGGGTGAATGATAAGCAGGTATGTTTGCTCAGTTTGCTGAGAGGGGGTCTGAGGGTTTGTGTTCTACATGTCTTCTTCCATATGATAATAAGAATTAATATCAGAAATTAATAGGTAGTGAGGGAGAAGGAATAAAATCCTTCCATGAAACTCTGTGGGCAGCTTAGTTATACACAATTCTGCTTGCATTTCTTCCCTCCCTTCATTTTTGCAGGACAAATCCAGATCATTTTTTCCTGGAAGAATCAGCGAGTGCAGCAGGGATACTAAATGGAAGGAGGAGACTCAATGAGTTGGTAGAACTAATCTGGGTGACACAAGTGTCCTTTAATGCAGAAAGATGAGTTCAGAAATGAGTAAATATCTAATGCAACATCTTGCAGTGTGCTGTTACAGTGGGCTCACCAAACTGATACAAGGAACTCAAATTAAATTTTCTTTTTTTTTCTTATAGAGAAATCACAGAAAATGGTGAGAACTTCATTGAAGTGCCACTGATTTTTGAATCTGTGGAAGAATTGGATTTTTACACAGATTTTAAGTGTCTGGCCCAGAACAGATACGGATCCCAAGTACTGCCAACACGGGTCAAACAGGAAGGTAACTAGTTTGACTACCTATCTTGGAGAGAAACAGTCTGTAATTGTTATAGTTGTTCTAAATCTAAAGTATAATTGAAGTGCCTTATGCTTTCAGACCTAGTATTAGGGTGAATTTTTGCTTGGGAAAAATTGGTTGCCTCTTTCATATGTAGACTTAAAATGCACAGTGTTTTAGAATAGTCTGCTCACAGAGAATACTTTCTGTAGGTCACTTGTTGACATTTTCTGCAGGCGTAAAATCTGTGCTGATATATCTGTTCACTGGATAAGTCTCAAATGTAGATGCATTTTGTGAAATGATGGCTCCATTGAGACTACTGGCAAACTCTCACAGGTTGCAACAAAGCCAGATCTCACCCAGTTCCTCAATAAGTAGAAAAAAAAAAGAGACAATAGCAGAATAATGATCAAAAGATTCTATTTCCTTGTGCAAACTGCTGCCAAAATAACAAGAAATATAAATAATGGGGGCTGTTGTTATTTTGGTTCCTAGTGATGGAAAGAGAAGCCCTAAACTCAGTGCGATTCCTGTTGTGATGTGATGGGCTGTTGGCTATGAACCAGCTGTAAAAACAGTGTGAAGCAATGCTAATTGTTTCTTTGCACAGCACTGATGAATCATCAAAGCTTGCTCACACTGTGTTAGAAAGATAGATGAACAGTTATAATCTTCATTATGAGTTATATCTCATGACTCACACCAGAATCTTATGAGGGACTTGTAATCACTTATCTACATGATGTGCGGCCCAGGTCTTCATGAGCTACACAAGTATTGCTACAGAAGAGGAAAGCCATGAACCAGTGTTGGCATGCAAAATACAAAATTGAGAGAATTAGGTGTATTTTGGGAAGAAGCTCACAGTCTTGGCTTGATCATTAATAATTTTTCAAGTGTTCTGTATGAGAAATATGTTCACATATCTTGACAGAGGACTAGCTATTATTATGTACTCTTTCCATGTGGTGCCTTTATTTCCTGCTTGAAGTGTCACTGCTCTCACCAAATTAAGATAGAAAGTATACAACCACCCCAAGAAGGGAAGAGCCATGTGTACACAAAAGAACTGAACTGTAAATTCTCGTCCTCTATTGTTTTCCAATACTTTCCTCCCACCCTGATAAACATATTTCCCAGAGCACTGAACCAATAGACCTCTTCCTTTCAGAAGCACTTAGCCCTGCTGAAAGGTTAATTTGCAGACATCCTTTTCAATGTGGCTTCTCCTCTTCCTCCTTGAGCATAGAGCACTACGTTTTCTGATAATATTGCATTTCTTTACTTTTCCAGCTGTCGTCTTGCCCTGGTACATTGCAACAATTCCAGTTGCATTGGCTTGTGTCATTCTGGCAGGAATATGCATACAAAAGCGTTGGAAGCAGAGAGCTGATAAAAGATACACAATAGCAAAGGTTTAAGATTTTCTTTATTCTCCACTGCCAACAGTGAAAAAAACATCCTGGCTATCTTTCACGTGAGACACAGACATTTTGGACCAGATATGCTGCTTTCCCAGCAGATGGATGTATAACAGTTTTTTTTTTTCTTAGTGTCTTCCATGATTCAATTAAATTAGGAATGTAAGTTTGTGTAAAATGCTGCTTAGAAACAGGGAACCTACTTCTATTGTTTTTCAGCTAGGTGATGACTTACAGCATTTTGAAATAGTGTCCCGTGTGCATGTTCATGTTATGAGACAGGTAAGGAAAGTTGGATGGTCTTGTCCTTTGTAAAATGTGTAGAGAAAGCTGAAAATGTTAAAAAAAAAAAATCAAAGAAAAAAAAATCAAGAAAGCTTTCTCCAAAAGCGGTATTCTGCACCAGTGTGAAAATGTAGTTTCCTTCTGCACTTTATTTTTGTTTAAAAAAAAAGCCAGTCTTTCCTTCTTCCCAGAGCCTAATGCAGTTGTCATGTCAACTGTAAATCTAAGAACTTTTCCAGAGAAAATAAAATTTTATATTTTTTTTACCATTCAGACTGTTCTTGGCTCTAATTTGTTGTTTCAGATTATCCCTCTTCCAGAGATAACTACCTCAGTGTAATGGAGTAATAATAGTGTACACAGGAGAATTCAGTTCTCTTGGATCTAGTAACATCTCATATCCAGAGATTTATAGGCAGCTGTAACATTGTTATCTTTGCCAAGAAAAGAATTTGGGTGATGTTTTAGTGTTTAGAAAGTCATATGACTAATAGAAATAAACTTTTATTCCTGTAAGTGATTGGGCAGATTATCAGTAATAATGGACATTCTTGTCCTTTGGTCTTCCAACTTCTGTTGCTGACCTACTCCTCCTCTCTGATAAGAGTGTAAAAGTCTTCAATAGATTCCTGTAAAATGGGTCTGCACCAGTCTCAAACTGATGCAGTTTTGGGAACTGTGCATCCTTTACATTGAAGTATGCAGTTTGATTACTTGTGATGCCTATGTGTTTTTGTCTAACTGGATTCAAGTCTTGTTAAAAACCAGAAGGAAGCAATAAATGATCAGTAAGCATGCTGCTCTTTGAGAATCAAACTGAGTAGAAGAACTTGGTTTTTTTCTCTTCCAAGCAGTAAGATGACAGTGGAGAAATAGTTCCATCATTTGTATTATCTTCATCTGCATAGACAGGGAAGAGATCCAACTTTAATGTTTAGATCATTACAGATCCATTAGTGACACCTCTCATGGACACTGGATTAATTTTGGTAATTCAGTCCACACATTTCTCAAACTTTAAGAAAAAAAATCAGGAAAATGTTGGCTTCAAATAAAAAACTGTGTAAAGTAAGAATTGCATGTAGTCTCGCAATCTACAGAGATGAACTATTCCCATTTGTCTGGGAGAGGCCATAATAAAACTGCTTTCCACTGCCACTTAGAGCTGGCTCAGAATTTAGCCCCCAAAGATATTTGAAACATTTAGAAGGAAGGATGTGGCTTGAATTAAGAAATCCTTACATCTATTCATGGGAATTGTCATGGCTTATGAGATTCAAGCCAAAATTTCTCTTTAAGTATTCTAAATGTTTTCTGTGAAGATATAGGAGTTGAATTTCTGACAGTTTGATTCAGTGACAACCAGACAAGACCACAGGAATTATTGTTTCCGACTGCAGGATATTAAAGACGATGAGAAAGGATACACAAATTTTATGGGCAGATGTGAAAAGGTGTCTGAGTGTGTTGGAAAATGTTAGTTCACTTGCAAGTCTGTTCTTTGAAGGAAGAAAAATACTGAATGTTGTTGAAAGGAACATGAGAAAAGACGAGGATTTAGATACATCAGGAATGTTCTTTTTTAGCAATTGCTATTCTATAACTAGAGAACAAATTAGTTTTTTCAGTAAGTGTAACCTTTCAAAATGTAGTTTGCTCTTCCCATCCATCTGCATCCTCTATGAGTAGCATGATGACATATCTGGCTGTAGGAGCATGGTTGGATTTCACTCAGCAGTGGAAAAGAAGTAGAACTGAGTATACAGAGTGCTGGTGCCAGAGAAAGTTAGTACCTCAGATTGTCCTCCAAACTGAAGAAGGAAATACGAATGTGAGATAAAATTTGGTCATATGGAGATTTGTGGTTAATCAGTAGTGTCTTGAATACAAGGGAAATATAAAGGAACAAAGGATTGTCTTTTATGAAGTAGTTGATTTTTGCTCATTCAAACAAACTACACAATATAGATGTTTTATATTGTTGTAAATAATTGTAATAAGGTCTATACTATTATTGAAAATATAACATGAAAAAGGAAAATTAAACAAAAAGAAGTGCCAGTGGTTTGCGTGGGAAGGAAGGTGTGCAGTGGCTGTCTGAGAGTGCTGTTTTTTCCCAGAGAGAAGTTTACCCCCTGGCAGCAGTGGCTCTGTGGGATCGCAGAGGCTCTAGGATGGGCTCAGTACTACAGCTGCCTCTGCTCTTGCTCTGCAGTACTTCCTTTTCACACACAAAGGCAAATGAATCTTGATGGATCAGGTTCCATTCCTGACGGTTGCCACTGTCAGGGCTGATAGTGCTGCTCTGTCTCCCAAGGGATTTAGATGGATATTGGGTGATCATTCTCCCTCCTGCATGCAGACTTTGTAGTATCTGGCCCCTTCAGTGACCCCTGAGGCTGAATGCATGCTAATGCAAACTGTTATTGCAGGGATGTGAATTTAGCATGTGCTCCTCATGCTTTGAAGTTTGCATTCTTCATCTTCCCAATGGTTCTAGTTGCCACTGGAGGTATAGTTGTTTGGGTGGGTCTCTCCCAAAAACTTCGGTCTCCAATTTGATGCATGAGTGTCCAACCTTTTGGCTTGCCTGGGCTGTACTGAGTGAAGAGATGTTGTCTTGGGCTGCATACATGTAAGTTACTCTGAAACTAATGCTTCCTATTTGTTTCCATGGAAACTACAACTGCCACGAAGAGCACAATAACAGTATTTAATAGAGCAAATTCTCAGCTTCAACAGTCATCACCATTAACTATGCTGTGTTCATCACCAGTGATGAACAAGAGCCTGTGTGCCACACTTGTAACAATCTGCACCAGCAGAGGTGACCTGCTGTCACTGTCCCCGATGCTGAAACACCACCTCACTGTGATCACATCCACTGTTTGTTCTCCAGAAATGTTCAGCAAGCATCAGTGAGTGTCAATGGGTGCCATTTTCTCTGCATGGAGGAGTTCAGTGACACACCTCTGCTTCACCTGCAGTTCCATGTCAGATGCCATAGTGTCAGACCACCCCTCTGCTGCCATCTGTCACACAGCAACGTCATGTAATGGGATATTGGTGGGAAGGTTCAGCCTCCACTACCATCCCACCAACATCCACTTCTGACATCACGATCCAAGAAAATAAAACAGGAGGCATTACTTTTGAAGCAGCTCTCATAAAATATGTAACAATATCATTACCGTATATAAGTAACGAAACTTATTTTAGTTGCTAATATAAGTATATATATATATTTAACATAAATAGAGAGCAATAAAAGCATAAAACCAGTGGGATATTTGCTGTGACTGCAATTCTTAGGTGTTCATCAGAGTATTTCTGATGAATTTTTTACTCTTGTGCTTCATCCATGATAATAGTTGTTCACAATTGTGTGTACTGCCAAAAAATGATGACAAAAATAACGTGTGACTGTGAAGGGAGGGGTGTTTTTCTCTGGTAAGTCAGGTCTTTTAAAAGAGACACATGTAGAGAGAATCAGATTTTTGAGTTGAATATCTGATTACAATTCTATACACTCCTGTTGAAAATTTTTAGGTAATGCATTTATGTCAATTGAAAATGGAGTTGCAAACGTATCAAAAAACCTGATGATTATTTTGTCAGTCTTGAAACCTATTCTCAAATTCCTTTATCACAAAGGAAAGTACAGCTGCATACTTTTTGCTGTTCACAGGACTGTGTTCAGACAGTATGTCAAAATCAGTAACTTTATTTGCCATCACTTGAGTTAGCACTGCACTGTGCCTTCCCCATGCCCTGCTTTCAGCTCAGATGGTGAAAACTGCAGCAGTGTATGGCTGTTGCTAAGTGATGATTGCATAGTTAGGGCTGGGCTGGGATGCCTCACAGTGCAGGATGACTGCAGGATGGGCTGGTCTGATCCACATGTGGCATTGGGCCACACATTGGACATGCCTGGTCTGATGAGATCTAATGTGTTTTGAGGAGAAAATATCCTGAGTTTCAAGGTAGTCTGAGGACTTAGTTGTACTGGCTTATAATAAAACCAGAAATGAAACACACTGTAAGAGAAACTCACTTCAATTCCAGGACCTGGGGCTCTGCACCACGACATTTCTTTTCAGAAAAATCAGTGATGCAAGGAGGGCAAGGCTACCACATTCATGGGACTGTGTGGGTCTGCAGCATTCATCAGTAGAGCCCATCTATCTGCAACAATTTCAAAGCAACCCCTACAGAGGGGAAAAGCCTGGTTGTCATGTGGCCTTGGCATGAGTTAGCTTCCAGGAAAGAATGAAGTCCCATGGAAATAGTGATTTTCAAGTGAGTTTAATTAACAGAGTTTTCTTGTGTTTCCTAATGCACCTTGATGCCAGCTGTCCATTTAGATAGAAAACAGAACTACTGTTTCATCTAAGTAGTGACTAAAACAATGTGAACACAATTTGGAAAGCACTGAAGAGGTCTGCTGGTTCTCAGGCAAAACCCTTGAATAAATGTACAAACAAGTGGAAATAAAAATTAGACCTGTGCACAGAGCCAATTGTGGCAGATCAAGACAAGGGGGTTACACATTTTGATTTTACCAGCTGGGAAGGGGAGGTATACAAAAGAAAGCACAAGAAACATGAAACACCATTGCCAGAAATAAAGCTTTAAAGACAAAAATAACTGATGACAGTGTTTGATGATTATTTCCAGTTTGCAAAACAAGAAACCCAAGAGAGCAAATCCCTTGTTTATAGAAAGAAATAGTAGATTTAAGCCCAGAGTCACCCTTTCATGAAGCCAATGTTGATGGACTTTCTCAGGAAATGACCATAATGCTGGCAGCTCCCTGTGCAGAGCAAGGACACGAGCTCATGCCAAAACAAAATACTGCAAAAAGTTGGAAGGGAGACGAAGACGGATGTACCCAACAGAAAAAAAAAAAAAAAGAAAAAAGGCCGAAAATACCTGGCTGATGGAAAAGAAGTTTGCAGCTCATGGATAGCAGTCCATGGCCTGGAGAGCAGCCATAGCTATTACAGGAAGAAAAGAGCCGCGGGGCAGAAGCAGAGTCTCCCTGGGTCTGGAAGGTCTGCTGCATGACAGCAGGCAGGTCAAGGTCTTATTCTCCATGGTAGTCTATACGATAGCTGATATACGTGATGACAAAACATTCAATAATGCAGATCAGATATAGCACCAGTCAGTTTACAGGAAGGACACACTACACACTACTCTCTTCCCGAAGTTCCTCAAGGTAGGGCTCAACACCTAATAACAATGGGGACACATTCAAAACCTTACAGAGACCCACTATCAAAACCTGGAACATTCACCCACTGCTGAATCTTTAATGACAAAGTGTGGTTTGGCTCATTTGATCATGGCCTGAACCACTGATTAGCCACCTGAGGCGAGCACCAAGTCAGCCATAGGGCCACAGGTGAAGGTGATATACCTGTGTGATTGGAAGGGGTGGAACCTGGCTCCACCTCTCCCAAACCCCATTTAAGGGCTGACCTCCACCAGGGAAGGATCTCCTCTTGGAGATCCCTCCTGTGTGGAGTCCATGGTGAGCCTCTATCATCATAAAGATGAGCCACTCTCTTCCATACTATTTTCACTGAGTACTATTCTTGAGGGTTGTTTACCCTACAGTGCCTCTCCTTCCAGTGTTGGGTCTTCACACAAGTTGAAATTATCTCAAAATCTGATTACAGCTTCAGGCAATTAGCTCTCTTGCAATGTGCTAACAGAGTTTTTTCACTTTCAGTACTGATAAAAAGTGCAAGTTCTCTATTTGCATTCTCTCTCACTGCTTTTACTGTTTGGTCACCTGATGCATAGCACTGTGGAAACTTTATTTCTGTGTACTGAAGTCTCATAGAACTAAAAGTCTTAGTGGGCTCTGGTTTCTCTGTGAACAGCGCAGTGTGACCAGACCTTCTGTCCTTTGGGGCTTTCATGGTACAGATAGAGAGGTCTTGTTTTGCCTTGGTTATAGAGACTTCATCCATCTGCTTAGCTGCGGGCTAAATGAATCATCCTGTTTGCTTGTTTTGCTTCCTAAATATGCTTTGCCGTAAGTGCTAGGGAGGCCAGGCTATGTCTGGAAATAGTTGATACCATGGTAGTTCACTAACAAAAAATAACTCCCGACTAATTTATGGTTTTCAAGCTGGATGAACTGTGTAAATAGAGACTATCATTACAAGTATCCTGAAACTGTTTCTATTGATCTTTTTCCTTTGATTAGGACTTCTCATGACTGATTTTCAGTCAACTCAAGTGCTCTTCAGAGGAGTGTGTCAGCAAACAGTGATGGTTTCTCAGCTCTTGTCTCTGTATCCTATCCAGACAGTGGATGGTGAAAATAAGAACATCTTTCCTGTGGTAGAAAGGAACCGTCTGCTCAGGAGAGAAATAGATGTCCTGCCTCTGGCCACAGCTTTAAGCTGACCTGCTGAATGTAAACCAGTAAAATGCCTGAAGATGTACTGTAGAGAAAGGTCATAAACTCACATCTTTGCTTATGAGTGTCAGAGTCCCACATGACTGACTGCTCCTTACAAGGAAAGAATAGAGAAGCAAATCTTATTTTATGACACAGACACAGTGCCATTCAGGAAACATGGCATGGGAGAATGCAAGCCATGGCAGAGGGCTGTTTTCCTGTGGGGAGCGCTGTGAAGTGCTGTGAAGACACATGAGGGTTGGAGATCTTGTGTATGAAAATATTTCCAATGAAGAAGAGAATGGGATGAAAAACGCATAACCAAAATTACCTGGCCACTAATCACTACACAACATTGCAGTCTTGAAGGAGCTTCTCAGCAGGAGTAATGGAGAGGAAAATATACAACTTTTAATGTGAAGCTGGTGATAAAGATGATTTAATGCATGTGACAGCAAGGGGTCTTCCCACAAGGCTACATTGTCTTCAAGCTTTGTATGCTTTATTTCCATTTAAAAAAAACACCTGCAGAGATGCAGATGCAAAATGTCATCTAAGTGTTTAATTATTGTGTAATTGTCATTTCCTCAGCTGAATCTCCACTCTCAAATGTATACAGCCCTTCCAAGCTTTTAAGAGCTGGAAGTAAAAAGAATTACATGCTACGCACGATTACTGGATATCTTTGTAGTCATATCCAATGACCTAATCTGCTTTAAGATCTTCTTGGAGATGCCAGCTGCCCCTGGAATATAGCCCTTAATGAGTCTTGGTTTTCCTACTGGAGGGACTGATCCAATCTCTAAACAAAACTGTGTTGTAAGAGGTGAATTACCTCTTCCTATGACCCAAATGCCTATGTTATGCAAGGATGAGGAAGCCCTCAAACCCTTTTGTGCTCTCCTTTGCTCCATCTTACAGATATTACTTTTGGCTTGTTTATTTTAAGGCTTAATGTCTGCGCCTGTGGCTTTCACACTTCTCAGTGCACTTCAAACCACAATAAAGAAACGTTGACTTGCTGAGGGTTACCAGGAGCTCTCAGTCAAAGGCCAGCAGTGTCAGCATGCTGTGCAAGTAACACTGAAGTCTCTATCAGTGATATCAGATCACTAGAAACAAGGAGAAAAGGGTGCAGCAGTGGTAAGTCACAATAGCACTGGGTGTGCAGTCCTGGCAGGGAGCCTCCGGGCATGGAAACCAGCTGCTGAAACATCACTGCTAGTGACTTGGCAGAAATATTTTACAGCTCCTGGGATCACATTACAGGATTATTGCCTGTGCCAGGATATTATTTTTTAAATTAAATCAACATTCTGTTTTATAATTTATACAGACGTAATGCTGACCCTTAAGTCAAATTTGAAATCATCTGTCTAATCAGTACAGAACACACTGGCAATCCAGAAGCAGCCTGAGACCTTATGTGAATACCATTCACTAGTTTTGCAGTTTAGGCATAGTTCTTGCACTCATTATATTTCTTCCTGATTGAGAAAGCAAATTTACATTCTACTTCTAAAATGATTTTTCTAAGTGTATCACGGGGCTTTAGTCATGTTATTCTTATAACCCAATTGTCGTTATGCAACACTTTCAAAAAGTCTGAGCATGTTACAGCTTGTTTGTACACACAAAACAGTTTCCAGAGATTATCCTTCAGCTCACATCTCTCTAGGGATCTGCTTCAGTTTCAGCAATTACGCTTTTTCATCTTCCTTTCATTTGCTGTTTTTATAGCATGTACTGCAACAAAAAAAAGATGTGAGGTGACCAAGCTCTCAAGGAACTAGGCTCATTCTCTCCAGCTGAATACCCTCACCAACATTATAAATACAGGTGTCTCTTTCTGGGTCATTGAGCTTTACCCACAGCTCTGAGGCCACTTCCATGTGGTGGGTGGGTGGGTGGGACTCTTACAGGTCAGCTTAGCAGGTCTAGGAGTGGGTGCTACCCCCATTTACCCACCTTCCAGTGAAGGATACTCATTCAGGAAGCCCAGCAGATACAAACAGGACTTATGCTTCCTCATAGAGAAGGGGAAGAGAGCAGAGGCCTGTCCTAGAACAGCTCTCTTGTAAGCACTAGCCTTTCTCCTTTCTTCTCTAGGTACCTTGCTCAAGAATGGCTAAAAGAAAATTCCACTGCATCTCCACATGTCTCACCTGCTAGGGGAGGTTCAGGTTGGATACTAGGAAAAAATTCTTCTCAGACTGGTGAGGTATTGGCACAGGGTGGTATTGGAGTTACCATTCCTGAAGGTGTCTGAGAAATGCACGGATGTGGCTCTGGAGCACATGGTCTGAAGTAGTCACAGGCATGGGCTGATGGTTGGACTGGATGATCTTAATAGTCTTTCCAGCCTTAATGATATCTTAATCCCTCTGCTCCACAGGGGGAAAGAAGAGAGGGCATGTGGTGGGGCCTGACCTTCTGCATGGGGGAAAACCAAACAGAGCAACCTGAATGGAGGTGTCAGGTCTTGGTGTTTAGTGTGGTGCAGAACAGGACCTAAGAGTCCCAGACTTGGTAGCCTTACTTGGCAGCAATCTGGAGCATCCATGCTTTCAACTCTTGCCTTCAAATAAGAGCAGTATGTTCACTCACTGAAAGAAACATTGGAGGGGGAGAAAAAGGATTTTAAAAGTAGCCTTCTGTCATAGGTTTACTTATTAAAACGTAATTATAACTTGAAATAAACAGGTTTTTGTTTAGGGAGAAGTGCAGCTCCCCTAGCTCTCATTCTCTTAAAATAGTAATTCTCATAGTGGCCAGGTAGCCTAGCCTTCCTGCCCTCCATGCCATGCCTCTCATATTGCCTGTTGTGAGACAGGAGAAACCCTCGTTACAGCAGCTACCTGAGTAATCTCTGCTTTGGACAGACTTTTTTTTCTGGTTAGTTGAAGTCCCAGGTGGTGCGAAGTCTGGCTGCTCCTCTGTGCATATATGTATTTAGTTGCAATTATTTTGACTTCAGATCCTAGAACCTGAACATACCTAGGCAGGTATGTTCTTCAGGGCTGAGGCAGTGCACCTTGGGTCTTGAGATGTGAGCCTCTGACTCCTTGCTGTTTATCTAACACCGAAGTGCCACATAGTTCAGTTTTCCAACACAAAACAAAATATGTCACTGAATCATGCATGCCTGTGGCCATATCCTGTCGTTCAACATTTCCATGTGAGTTGAGTGCAGTTTCAATGCATGTGGTCAGAGACCACAAATTATTTGTGGATGACTACAAAACACTGTGAGATGAAGTAGTACTGTATTCTCAAACTTCTACATTTCTCATGTCATTTAAATGATCATGCAAGTAGTTAAATACCAAACTTGTCATGGAACACAGTATGTTGTCAAGAAGTGACTAATATAATTGCAGCTTTTTTATCTTGGTCTGAAATATACATTCAGGACTTCGAGTATGTTCTTGTTGAAAAAAGGGGCAATTCTAGAGTTTGTACAGTTTTTTTTTGCTAGATGTTAATTGTTTGGTCACCTTTTGACCTCCTTGTGTTCAAAATCCATTGGCTTTGATTACAGTGGTCTTTATGCACGGAATTAGACTAAAACCTAGTATTAGGAGAGAGTTTGTATCTTACAGTTGGCATGCCATTAGCCTACGGGACGTATGCTTCCCTCTGAAGTATTTTAGACTTCTGCAATTTACTATTCAGCAGTTTCATATATCCTTACAGAGTAATGATAATAAATGAATAGGAGTTATTTGCTGCAGATCCCGTGATGCTTTACAAAACATGACAAATGCTTGATTCTCCTGAAGCCACTGCTAGAAACCTGGGGCTCTCCCATTGTTTAAGGGCAGGGTCTCACACAGATTTTTCAAAGCGTGTTTGCACTGTGGGGTTGAGGATCTACTTCCTATACTTCATAATGAATACACATAAGTGCAGGATGGAAGGGAAGAAAGAGTATGTACAACGTGCTTGTATATGTGTAAGTTTTCCTAAAACAGTCTTTTATTTATTTATTTATTAAAGCTCTTGGTGGTAAGGTGAATGTTAGCCAAGCCAGGACTAGCTGAAGTCCAAGGGATGGAGCATACAGACTATGGAAATAGTGTAACAGTGTATACTGTTTATTGTGGGTGGATACAGAAGAATAGCACCATTAAAAAATTGTTGATTGTGGTTTATGATTATTTCTACTGCTCCCCTCTTGTGTGACTACTTTTTCCTACTTCCCCCAGTTCCTCCCCTGCTCTCTGTGACTCCCTGTCCCAGTCCCCTCTGGTTACACCCAGGCGCAATCTGTACGCAAGCATCTTTCACTTTCCTGTTTCTGGGCTAGCTCTTTCTTGCAATTAGGCTATAAGGAGGTAAAACATGAAATCATGCCATATGTTCTCACTCATTATCTCTCCACTGCTTTCTTGGACTTGGTTGAGAAGGAGAGCTTTTCCACAAACATCTGCCAGCTGATGACTGCTTAAGCTGGGAAATATCTCCTCTATTCCCATAAAGAAGTATTTTTCCTTCCCTTCCTGAGAACAAACCTGTGTTTTCAGTTTATGGCATAAGCTACCATTGAAGGCCAGTTGAATCACAAGCTGTTTTGGCAGAAACAAGTATTTTATGTCTTAACTTGCATCCTTCAACAGTGCCTATTGGTACATCTCTGCTCATTCAGGGTACAGAGAAGAGAGATTGAGTTTAGCTTTGAAACACTTCCTCTCACCCACAACTCAAGCCAAAGACTCTCTGCCATTCTCCTCTAAGACTTATATCAGGCAACCACAACCTAAAAAAGCCAGAGATTTCCTTCCATATACAAGGATGATTGCTTTCTTCACATCAAAGATTTTCTCAATTTCTTTCAACTTGTGGTACTGATTTACTTGTGTCATTCCTGGTACATAAAGACACCATTAGAGGAAATAGAAGAAATGTGAGAAATATATTTTGTGTTAGATAATTTCCTGCTCGCAGATTGTGTCAGAGATAAATATGTTCAACATTACAAAGGTCTTCCAAAATAAACATTAAGAAACTTGAGTAGTTAATATATTATTTTGAACTAATATTTGCTGTTCTTTTATTTCGAATAGATTACTTCTGAACTTTTCTATTCTATTCTGATCTATTCTATATATTCAATTACACATATATATAAAGTATACTTTCTATTATATATTTATATATTTAAGGCATGATTTATCCCTATAGTTTTGTCCCATGCTCTTTGTTATGTTATCCTCCATTTTCATACAATTCATTCTCTACTCTTTTTAATATCGTACTGTGAAATACTTTAGTGTAATTTGTCCACTTAATAATGTTGCTAGATTATGCTGGCCTGCTGTTGTTTGAAGATACAGGAGAGTTGGGGAAAGGTGCAGGAGATGTCTGCACATTCAGGTTGTCAAGGATCTTCCTGAAAATCAGAAGGAGGCTGAAGAGAGTCCTGTCCAATGTTTTTAAGCAAAAATAAAAAGGGAAAAGTATCATAAAATCACCAATGTCAGAAAAGACCTACAAGATCTCCAGTCCAACTGTCCATCTATCACCAATTATTCTCACTAAACCATGTTCCTCAACACAATGTCTAAATGTTCCTTGAATACCTCCAGGGTTTGTGACTCCACTGTTTTCCTGGGCAGCTCATTTCAGTGACTGATCAATCTTTTGGAGAAGTAGCATTTCCTAACACCCAGTCTGAATTTCCCCTGGGGCAACTTGAAGCCATTCCCTCTAGTCCTATCACTAGCTATGCCAGAGAAGAGGTGGACCCCTAGCTCACTACAACCTCCCTTTGGGTAGTTATAGAGAGCATTAAGGTCTTCCCTGAGCCTTCTCTTTTCCAGCCTGAACAATCCCAGCTCCGTCAGCTGTTCCTCATAAGACTTGTGCTTCAGATCCCTCACAGCTTCGTTGCCCTTCTCTGGACATGCTCCGGGTCCTTGATGACTTTCTTGCAGTTTGGGGCCCAAAACTGAACACAGTACTTGAGATGTGGCCTCAAAAGAGCAGTTTCAGTCTCACTGTAAAAGCGGAGATCAGGATTTGCTGGTAGAGGAGGTCTGAACTCTTCAAATGACTCTTGAGAAGGAAACAGAGGAGAATGCAGGTGATTCAGCAAGTTCTGGGAATGTGTTAGAGGCAAATTTGTTTTGTAGAAACACAGGAAGTTAATAGATAATGGAGATTAATTAAATTTGTTTGAAATTCAGGCAGTGGGTGGATAGTAATCTGAGTGATAGGAGACCATAGAACAATAGTATCATAAATAAGGGAAGGAAGCCCTGACTGAATGTAAGACAGACAGGTAGCTTGTCTTTGGAAGCACTTCCAAGGAATATCTAAGGAAAAAGAACACAAGAGATAAGATCTGATTAAAAATAAATAATAATCATGTCATATCAGTTCAATTTCCCTTTTTTTTTTTTTTTTGAGGATAAGTGGCTTCATGTTAAAGAGGAAACAGCATCTGTAATGCATCTCATATTTAATGAAAGTTCTGAGGATTGTCTTAAGTAAACTAGGGAAAAGCGGATAAAATGGCAGTAGTGTCACGAAAGAAATTCTGTCATAATTCAAAGCAATGTTGTAAATTTAATCCCTGTAAGTGTTTTAATTCTAACTAATCTTATGGACTAGAGAATAGTTTAATGAATTTGTGTGTCAGATAAGGTAAGAGAGAGTGGGAGCACACTGAGGACAAACAGAAAAGGTTGAAGTTACACTGACTGGTATGTGGGGTAATGGTACAAGACTGATAAGTCCAAGAAATACTTTTGTGGTATCTGGGAAACTGATTAAGCAATAGCAGCTTTACAAGAAATATGGAAAATTAAGTTCAGCAGAAATCTAAATGAATCAATAATGCAAAGCATTGCTGTTGAAGCACATGCAATTTTTATTAACAAGTACTAATAATATAAGCGGTATTTATTCCACTCTATTCTTAGTGGGAAGATCTCATCTCATCATTGGCATTCAAACTTTATCCAGTTTTGGAATCATACTTTTGGAATTTTGCATATGAATTGAAGACAATCCAAAACAAAGATCCATGAAGAGTCATGGAATATAAGATTTATCAGCAATGAATTTAAACAACTGAATTTGTTTATGTAAGAGAACACCAAAGTCAAATTGATGACATGATAACATGCTTCAAAAAATGGCAAGAAGAACAATAAACAGTTGTTTTCCATGTTCACTGGATTATGACATTAATCTCTTCAGTTTAGCACTGGAAAATAAATGTCTAAGGGAAAAAAAAGTTGACCTGACACAGGGTTTTTTTTAGTTTAAGTACAGAAAGACTCTATGGTACATGGACTATGATGTCCTTACAAAAAAGTTGAATATTCCTCGAGATATGGCTTTGCGTCAGGACAAACTTATCAATTCCACAACTTCATAAAGTCTCATCCCAACATTTTCATCCAAATTCCTGTGCAAGGGTTTGTAGATTCTATGGCAGCAATGTACCTGTGCATGAGTTTAACACAAGTCCTTCTTTGACAGGCTTCTTTCTGTAGCTCCAAAACCTTTATCAGAGCTCTTCTAGTTTATTTTAAAGCAAACTTTTTTTCTGTGTGCACCTAAGTAGAGAAAATTTTGATTCTTTGTTTACACTATTAATCTGAGTTTGCCTACTGAGCTGGAAACGTTCCTTAAATAGAAAGCTTTAGATGAGCAAAAATGATTCTAACTCTGCAAGGGAGAGCTGAGTACCTTCCAGCAGCCCTCACTCTCAGCTAGGGATGGATGTGTGTTTAATCTCTTCACAGAAAGTTTATAGGTATTTTTGGTAACCTGAGACTGCATTTTGCTGTTGAATGTTTGAACACAGTGTGGCTCAAAATCCAGTTCTTCAGGAACCTTCAATGGCATTCATAAAAAACAAATATACAAAATCAATGCTAGTGCCTCTTCTGTACACCACCTCTGTAAGTCTGTGGACGCAAATGCACATTATGTATAAATATTTAATTCAGTGTTGTTTCAAGTTCACAGACCAAATAACAGTATAGTTATATATAAATATATATATATATATAACCAACTTTGTGGTTTTGCAGTTGCAAAACTCACCTCTATTTAACTTTTCTTGCATGTGTGTGCGTCAGCTTCTGATGTATGTTACTTTTTCTTTTTCAAACCATGGAAACACTGCTATTTCTGCCTTTCAACATTTGGATGTTTTGGCTGCAGAAGTTTGGACGTCAGCAGCAAGCTAACAAACAGTTTAGGGTATTTACATTCACACTTTTACAGTCATGCAGCCTGTAAAATTGCTCAAGGTTTCCCTACTGAATTTGGCTACTGCTTTTCCTACTGTAACTTTGTAAAAGGTTTCACATAAGCTTATTTGTATTTTCAGTTACAGGCACTGTAAATGACCCAATATTACATATTATTTGCAAGAAATGAAAAGGAAAAGGAATTTAAAACTTAAAAAAAAAACCAAAAAAAAAACCCAGAATCTGGAATTCATAGTTCAGAACTACAAGGCCACAGTAAATGTAATGGTTATGCAGCCATAAGAAATGTC
The DNA here is from genome assembly GCF_038088225.1 of Cyrtonyx montezumae. NCBI lineage: Eukaryota > Metazoa > Chordata > Aves > Galliformes > Odontophoridae > Cyrtonyx > Cyrtonyx montezumae. The sequence continues at coordinate 33,011,244 of NW_027072034.1, read as the reverse complement.
TTTGCTAATTAGATGTTTGCAGGAACTTTATCTAATGAACCTAATTTTAATGCAAAATCCTTTAATAAAAATCATTTTTTCCTCTCTCTTTTTTTTAAATATAATTATCACTTTTAGTTGATTTATGAGACTTTTACATGCTAAACTTGAAAACAAGCTGGAAGAAACTCAAGTTTTGCTTTAGGGACAAACACAATTGCAATGGGATGAGAAAGAAGAACTTTTCCTCTGCTTTTCACCAATGTTCCTGTAGGGTTAAGTGGCAAAGACTGCCCTGTGGGTGTAAAGTTGCAGCTGGCACACGCCATGTGAAATCCTGTGCCTACAACCAGCATGTTGGACTGAGGGGCCAAAAGACACTCTTCTGGAAGAGCTCTTCGGGAGGAAAACGAGAGATGGAGCCTGCTACCACACACACACTTTCCCTGCATATCCTTGCTGAGCATACCACGGATTCAACAGTTGACTCGGCATCCACACATAGCTGAAATGCCCCTGAGGATTAATCAAAGGCTTGGTGAATTTTCTGGTGATGGGCAGACAAGATTGATCCTGTGTTCCTTCCACCATCGAAAGAGCAAGGTGTGAGAGCAGAGAGCAGCTTTTGACTCAGCGGCACAGATGGCAGTGAATGATGTGCTGGGAAACGATCCCAGAATTTTCATCAACTTTTCTCCTAAGAAAGGCAATAGAACCATGACCATGCAGAAAAAATGTTCAGTGGTAATTTGACATAAGGCTGTCTGTTGAGGGAATTTGGCCTGAGACTAATTGGCTCAAACCAGAAACACACTGAGATGAGAAAGTACTCTCTTCATTTCTGAAGAGAAATAACTTGAATCTATTCCTAAGTGCTTACATTCACCTCTCCAGTTCACTCCTTGTCTGCTGACTGCCACTGACCAAAATGTGCCTGTCATTCAAGCACTGCTCTACTCCAACCCTGAAAGACTCAGGGGCCTCTTGGACTGTGTTTTTCAGAAGCTACATTATTTTTGAAGGAGCTGAGACAGGGACACATCGCTTTGACAGCTTTGGAAGTAGTATCTAGTTAAGTACTGTACTGTTCAAATTGTGCTAGTTGTGTCTACAAGAAAAGCAGCCCCATTCTAAAGCAAAATGAGACTTAGAGAGGAACACAAAACAAGTTTTAGAAACTTGTGCCTGGAACTGTGATTCTGGAGAGAGAATGCTGGCTTCTTGAACATCAGCTGAAACATCTCTGTGCACGTTTCCTGCAGAGCCTGGGATTCTAAAGAGCAACTGTGGATTGCCATTGTGGGCTGTAGTGCATATGCGAGTAATTGTACCATTGTACAGTATCTGTAATTGCTGGTAACTGTGAGCAGTCTCACAGTTCTATTATTTCTGTTAAAACCCCAGGCGGGATCAGTGCTTCCTTCTGTTCTTTACAAAGTATGAAGCAAGGGAGAAACTGATTTTCCTTTATGCAAATATGCGTACTTCTGGTTCTTGAAACCTTACTACAACATTAATTATTTTCCAGTTTTCCATCAACACCTCCCTGCAGGTGATGGGAACCTTTCCAATGCTGTCAGGCAGAAGCAACTCAGCTCTGCAAGCAGAAGCAGCCATGTGGAAGCCATGCCTGCCTCACTGGGGGACATAGCATCCTCCAGCGTGAAGAGGAGCTGAGGAGTGAGCCTGGCTTTCAAAAGTGAATAAATAAATGCAAATAAAGTTTTGAGTGCAATTTTCCTAAAGAGCATTCTGCTGTGACCTGTGACTACTGCTATTGCTTTGAATGGCTGTTTCTGAGAATCGTAAGGGAGCCCTGCTGCTCTCTCTTCCAGTAAACTCATTTGCCCAAAGCTCTTGCACAAAAGGCACAGAACAATCACGACTCATGTTGGTGAACAGCTTGCCAAAGCAGTTCTTGTTATATGGGAGTTCTCAGTGTTGATCTCAGTTGTTAGGATAATGCAGTCAGCAACGTAGAAGAGAGTCCTGTTCCTGCATGCTGGAATGGCAAATGCCACACTGAACCTGGATAGGACACATTTTTTAAGGGAGAACAATGCTTGAGGCTACAGCAGGGTGCAATCCTATCTGCACTTGAAATGAGTAAAGTTGCCATCATCTTCAGGCTCTTATTCTGCATACATATGCACAGTGATATTTGCACTGTTAGCAGATATGTATATGAATGGGATATGTGACAATGAAATTGCAGAAAAGCAAGATTTCACTTGACTTCTGCTCCCACGATGTGGGTTTGGAAGCTTCCCACTTTTCCTCACCAGCCCTTGAAATACTTAACTCTTAAGCTGCCACCACGTTTATGTAGTTAAGCAAGAGGATGAAAGATTTCTTCCTGAAGGACAGGTGGCTGCTGCTCCAAGGTAGGCTTTACCGGCTGCAACACGGACTTGTGTATGTTTTGCATGTTACTGCAGAACAGAACTTTGCTTTGGTTGCGGCCCATTTAAGGTCTTGGCAATTCATACTGGAAGCAGCAAATCAGCCCTCAGTAGATTTTCTCTCTTCTATTTGCTCCTATAAAATCAGATAAATGGTAGAAATACAGATAAAACTTTGTTTTGTTTGTTTTAGGAGGCTCTGCAAAGGCACACAAAGTAGACTGCACTGGTTATGGTGTTAGGATCATGTCCTATAGTGCAATGAGTAAGCATTGGCACAGCCAGGCTTAAATTAGTGCTGTTCTGACAGTTATGTGTTTCACAAATGATGGAGAGAAGGAAAGTTACTTAAGTAGGTAACTTCATAAAATAAGATATCAAGGTGGTTTTTTTTATATTTTATTTTTATTTTTATTTTTTTTCACTATGGGAGGGTCCAGAATAAGTGAAAACGGTATTCATGGTTAAAACTTTAGTTACAAGAAAATGTCGATTTATTAAATGTAAACTTATAATAGAAATTAATTCATATTATCCAAATTAATTTCCAGAGAGAACTTTTCCCTAGAATGTCACTAAGTTTCTTCCAAAGCAGATAAATCATGAGATTGAATTCCTCCCACTCCCGAAATTTTGGCTTTTCTTCACGAGATAACATGTTCTTTAGGCTTCTTGGTGAAAAACTCACAAACTTTTCACATTCAACCCAACATACAAAGAAAAGAAATATCAATGAGAAAGCTCATTGATACCTTCAACAAAAGGAATTTTTTTGTTTCCTTGTAAATTCTCTGGAATTTGCAGTGACACTCCACAAACCTTTCATAGAAATTCAGATAGTTCTCTGGTATCTGCTCTTTCAGTTCATGTCCAAGTTCAAGGAATTGTTAGGGGTGTGTGGCTTCTCACAGATCTTTTTTCATTTCCTCCCAGACTGTGCTGGTAACACAGACAGGAAGAGCAACATTTTTGCAACTCACTTGGCCTTTTCAAACTGGGAATTCATCCACAGCTTCTAGTATCTGGAATATTGATGATATGGAACAAGCTAGTGCATGTGAAACACTGATTAATCCTGCAACTTCAGGCCTGGCACTTATGTGCACATGAGCCACAGGATGGATACAGTTCTCATCAACAGGGCTTAATTGTCACAGGTCTCCAGAGGTGCCATGGAAATGTGATTTCTGTGATGATTCTGACATTGCATGTTACCCCCTTTCTTTTGTCTGTTCAGCAAGAACTTCCTCCAGGAAGGTATCTGAAAAGTAACGCTGATTTCCAGCTGAACCTGAGACCTGTAGCTTTCCAAAAAGAGTCATGAACAGTTGGAAAATGACCAACTTTTCTCCTGCTACAGTTACTTAGGCTGCTCAAACTCACAGAAATACACTAGGAGAGATATGGAAAAACAAAACTGTCTGATGAAATGAGAGATTTAAATTCCAATCTCTCATTGAATAATGTTAGGTGGTTACATCAAATCAGGCACCTCAACATCTTGGAAAGAGCACATAGATCATGTTCTTCCATGCAACAAAATGTTGCACTGAGGATGTCTCAGTAGGGGCTTTGTTGTAAGGCTCTTTCGCTTGGAAATGATGAGAAGTGCCTCTGAGTCATGAACAGTACTGGAGAGAGTGAGCAGCAGCAGATGTGTTTGCTTCTTCTCACATAAGGAAAGCACAGGGACCCTAGCTGAATAATAGAGAGGTAGATAAAGAAAGGGTAGTATAATGCTCCTTTTTAATTACAGTGTGTCTTTAGTGCTTAGTGATTAATGTCCAAGTCATATCCACTGAATGATGTGGAAGCAAGAAAAGATAAAAAGTTTAGAAAGGATCTAGACAAAATGATAGAGGGAAAGTGGATTAGTCACTACTGAATATGACAATCATGGCATGACCTTTGACAGAGAGGATGCCTGAAACGCTATTACTGGAAACTACAATGGCAGATGTTTTTACAAGTATCTGCAGCTGGCCAGAGTCACAAACACGAGATTTTGGGGGGGCTGGGTGGCTTTATATTTCTGTTCTCTGTCACGCTGGCTCTAGCAAGTGATGTTTCTAAACATTCCTGTTTTGTTAAGCTACTCACTTTAAGCAGCAACTGTTGGAAAAATGAGGATTAGCTTCATTGAAACGAGATATAAAATCAGCATGAGATCAAATAATGTCCTACCTTTATCATATCATATCAACATGAAGTAGGAAGGCAACACAGCAGAGAGAAGATATGAAAAGATTTCAAATGCACTTTAAATACCAAAGCCGTGAGTCTGTGCTTAAGCCAGACTCATGTTCAATTATTCATGGCCAAGTGAGAGAATGAGGTTAAAACAACCCAATGTGGCACTTCCTGGTTATCGTAACATAACAAAACAGTTCTACTGCTTCATAGAAACACGGCTGCCTCAGCTTCCTGTTTGGACTTCCTAAAGGATACAAGCAGCCCATGATGCAGCACAATGAAGGAGTTATCATCCAGACAGTGCTCCTGGCTCTTTCCCAAACACAGCAATAAGTTTTAGGAATTAAAAAAACGAGACACTGTGCTGCGTTTGTGCTTCAGTATTGGCCACTGCACAAGATCGTACACAGCTCTTTCTAATCTTTACCAGACAAAGGGGCTCCAGTCATGAATTCAGTCTTGAACTGACTTTAAAGGACCAGCCACAGCTGCACATGCTTTGCTAGAACTTGGACTTGCCACCCAAGAAAGAGACAGTGAAAAGAAGGTAGGGATCCTGTTCTGCAAGTAAGAAAACAATCTTTGCTTTGGGTAATGTTAGCCAAACTTTTGTCATTTTGTGAGTGTTTCTAAGCTGAAAAGCTTTCTAATGATGTTTTCTCATTAAGACTTAAACCAAAGCCTTTGGAAGGCAGCAGAGTTCTCCTCTGATCATAGATCATAGATTTGGGATCAGATCTGCAAGCAGTAAATATAAATACACAACTGAACTTATATTTTGGAGGGATTTCTCATCCGTGCAGTCATTGTAATGGGAACAGACAGCCAATTGGCTTAAATTGATGTGTGTGACTATTGTACGGGGAAACTAAACACAGTCTCTATATCATACTGAGGTATGAATACCTGATAAATACATGGACAGCTGGAATTATACCAGATAAGCTCCAGACATCTTCTGGGGTAAAATCAGCTGTGACCTCCAAGCGATGACAGCTACTGACCATATTTTTTTTAAGTTTACCTCTCTAAAAAATGCACATGTAAGACATTAATGCTTTTTCTCCTCAGTACAGTGAAAATTAAACAAGACATGAGTCAACTCTTCTTAAAAATAGAGCAAGCATGCTAGTGAGCAAAAGATGGAAGAGATTTGTGGTGTAGCTGTTGGACACACTGACCAATGGGTATTACAGAAACTGCCTTATGGGACAAGATTTAATGCCAACTGTGCCATGTTAAACACCAAGTCACACATGGGATAGTCCAGAACTTTAAGGCTACTTGACTTCATGTAGCCCATACTGTCAACTCCGATTTACTCTCTGTATTCTTCTAACAGTAGACACTTCAGTGTATTTAAATTGCGTTATATCATAATCTTGCAGCTGTGGTATTGAAACACACAGAACAAGTCCATGATACTGTTCAAACTCATAAGCAATTAACACTTTGTTTTCTGGTTCTCAGTCCCCATCAAGTTACTCCACTGTATGTGTGAAAGTGTGAAATTTCATGTAGCATAATAACCAGAATTCAGACAAGTACTTGAACTCTGACTTAAAACTAATCTTTTCAGTCTCTATACACTCAAAGAAAGCATGAGCTGAGTCATTCCCTCCAGTTCTGGATTTCTAGTCATATGGTGAATCTAAAGGATATAATTTTGATGCTCAAAATGAGGTTTATTTTCCACAGAAAAGAATGTGGGAGTCCTGACATGTTATGAGGTGTCTCCCTGGCATGGATTCGGACCTGCAGCTCTTGGGCCCAGAAACCTGGGAGACAACCTCAGGATAAGAGGACATTTGAATGATCAGTCTCCTTTCACAAAAGGAAATGCAAAATGATTATGGAAGGCAAGGGGAAGACAAAAGTAGTTGGAAGCTTGGTATAAAATCATTTCACAAATTGTGGTCCTCCCCACAAGAGTCAGCCTGCACTGCTCAGGAAAAGTTAAAGGCCTAGAGCTGTGATGTGCTCTCGGTTGTCATGTCTCACAGAAGAGGTTCTGTTTCTACAACACTTTTTTTCCTGTGGCTTATGTGGTTCCATTACTGTAATATCTTGACCTTATCAAATTATACCTTATAAGACCTTTGTGTAGAACAAAATTCTGCCGTCCTCAAGGAAATATGAAACACAGGCTCATGAGCAGCACCTGAGCCACCTCATGGGGTTTTCAGGTCCATTTTCCATCCCAGTTTTGGGGACTCAAAATCACTTATCTCTTTAAACTCCAAAAATAACCTATGTTATCTCCCACTTCTGTTGATTTTTTGACCTACTTGGTTAACCAAAGTTCGGCATCCTGTGGGTTGTTTCTAACTGGAGGAGAAATTGATGTTGGCCTCAGATATCCTCGGTTTGCTTCTGTTCGTTCAAGTTTTGCAAATAAAGCTTTATTTCCTGACCACAAAAAGCTTTGCATAGGAAACAGAATTTTTACTCATGGGTTCAAATCCTCTTTCATTGAGTTTTATTACATAGTTGGTTAGCTTTATTATTAAATGCTAGATTAAGAAGTGATTCTGCTTTTAATTACGTTGCATATCTGCTATATATAGCACCTTAAAAATTAGCTGAAATTTGGTCTTTGAGCAGTTTGCAAGACTTTTCAGTACAAACGACCATGGTTTTTGATCCAGTAAAAACACAGAAAATAACATCATAATATGAAAATATCTTTTGCAAGCCTACAAAAAACTTCTCCAAAAGAGTGGTTGGGCACTGGAATAGGCTGTGCAGTGAGACTGTGGAGTTGCTGTCCTTGCACATGTTCAGGAAGCATGAAGATGTGTTACACGGGGACAGTTTAGTGAGCAACACTGGCAGAAGGTGGATGGTTGACTGGATGATCTTGAAGGTCTTTTCCAACCTTAATGATTCTATGAAACGAGACTGCCCAACAATTCTGTGTTGCAGAAGAGCAGGAACAAAAACACGGTTTGTCATCTAACAGTATTTTTATGAACCTAAAGTAGAAAAAAATATTACGTTTGAATTTCTCCAGTTATTATATGAAAGTAGGGATACTGAGTCTAATCCGTTTGTTTGTAGTGGCCTGTAGACTTCAAGCACTTCTAAATCTGATTGTTGTTCTTTCCAGACATATGTTGTGTCCACTTGGGAAAATGCATGGATTCTGTGGTTGTTTCTAAGCAGTCTGAGCCCCCACAAGCTCTTACGGGCTCTGAAGCACTGAGTGTGGGCTGTAAATATATTTTTACAAGCAGCTAATATGCTTCAGGCTCAGGATTGTGAAAGAGGATGGAAGAGTTCCAACAATGAATAATCAGAGAACTTAAAGCATACGCTGTCTAACAGGAAGCTCCAAAGCTGAGCCCGGGGGAGGGAGAGACTAAAATCATGAGCTTTTTGGCTAGGAGAAAAATGTGCTCAAAGGTCAACTCCAGAAAGAAAAGAAGCTGAACATAACATAGTAACAGTTCTTCATCAGACTCTTCCATGGGGCTTCTGCAAGCAAAATCCATGTATATAGGCTTTAGAGAATACGTGAATACATGGGTATGGCAGAGCAGTTAGGGCTTTTATTTTTATTTTTATTATTATTATTTTTTTTTTTGCTGAAGGATGCCATAGTTTGTTCAGAAGAAAAATCCTAAATCTCTGGATGAAGTCAGAAGAAATCAGATGAAGTATTGAATGTTTGTAGGGCACAAAATAAAATACGTATGACAGAGAGTTGCAAAATGAAAAATGAAGAACCTTTGGTTTGGAGTTTGCTAGATCCAAAGTTTGCCTGCCTAGATGCAGGGGCAGATATACAAAACCTGTTGTTCCTAAGTGTCCGCACATTCTGTACCTCCTATTCCTTGATTACTGTTTTCTCCTGACTTCCAGCAAGCTGCCCGCCCACCTGAGTCCTTTAAGAGCTTCCCTCTTGCCTGCATAATCAAATGAAGTCCAGTCATCACCTTGAGTTGAGGCAAGGAAGATTCCAAGCTATGCTTTTTGTCTGATTCCAAAACAAAAGCCAATGGAGACCACATACTCTGTTCTAGGAGGCTTGCTCATCAAATTTTTTGCAGCAGTGTACCACAGGCAATGAGCTGCAGCAGGAGTTAGTTTGCAAGTATTGCCTGTTACATCTTAGTTTGAACAGTAAGAGACAAACAAGATTTAAAAAAGTAGGAAAAAAATGAGGTAGAAAACGAACACTTTACAGTGCAAAGATTTTAAAAATATTTTTTTTTCAATACATCTGACAAGGAGCAGGTAGTGAAGAAACAACTTATTTTGGTGAACTTACTCAAATTGTTATATATATATATGAGTATATTGTTCATAAGCTTGTTCTGTGTATGCAGTAACTCATATTACAATTTGTAATTAGGTCATTTATATTGTAATTTATATTAGCTCTACCTAAATATGCATTTATTTTTAATGTGAATCAATTCTAAAAAGAAAAAAATTAAAGTTCGTAGCCAGGAACAGTGATATCTGGCACTGTTCTCTCAGATGAGGAGGTGCTATCACCCAACAGTCCTATGTCTCACCTGATGAATGTGCAGCCCTTCAGATCACCCCTGCCAGTGTTTTAATCACTGAAGTAAAAACAGTAGAAGATCGTAATTCATTTATACTTTCTGACTCTGTTTCCAAACCTCTGTTAAGATGATTCAGAGTTGTCTAATTTCCATTAACCTTAGTGATCTCAAACAGTAACGCAGGTTAATCTAGTGACTCATTTCAGAGAGCTATTTTGGGCTCTAATTGGGGAAATCAAGCTCAACATCCAGTATCTCAAACACGTCTGTTACAGGTTTGTTATCTCTGCAGTATGCACACGCCGAATAAAATCTTGGTATCTCAGATGCAGCTTTTTATATGACATCTTCAAATCTATTAAAATAACAAAGCCTAGTGTATTTTCTGCTATGGGAGCAGATGGGATAACTGGATTTCTTCCACTTCTTTGGGAACGGGTTTTGCTTTATTTTGTTTTACAGTAGTCCTGAAGATGACATCAGCTCACTTGGAAATATTATGTCACATGCAGAGCAAAAGTATTATCTGTTGTATTAAGCAGAAGTAAATTAATAATGTTTTTTCTCTAAATTCCTCTTACTGAAGGGCTCCTGAACAGTACAAAGAAGTCTCTTTCATGCTCTGATGTGCTTGTTTTAAGATGTATAAAGCCCTTGGCAAGTGACAAGGAAGAACTCAAGAGTTTTATCACTTCCTATCATTTTCATATTCATCCAAGTAACTCCCTTCCTGCTCTGTTTTTAAACAGGCTGTGGAGTGACCTGACTCCTTGTTCCTTCAAGAAACACATGGGAGTTATTTTTTTAATTTCTGCTACTCAATGAGTTTTCCTGTTTGTGACTTTCTCTACTGTAGCAACACAATGGGTTATTGCTGTTCATAGCTACAAGAGTATGGCCGTTAGCTTCAGTTGCTTTAGATGATCAGCCTACAAAAAGCCTTCAGACTCCAGTAAACCAAACATCAAAAAGAAAACTAAAAACTTCTTAAAACTGTAGTACACAGTTATTGCTCTTCCTTTTTCATTCTCTTGTGTATGGAAGCACTTAAGATAAGAGTCTTTGTCTGAAAGACAACCTGATGGCGTCTTTTGAGGTACGGAGTCTACACGTGTACATGCTTGGGAAGGAAAGTGGTTCACAAGCACCATCTCACAAATGTCTCCTCCACCTGCATGCTGCCTGGCACACTTCTGCCTCATGCCAGCCAGTGCCCTCCAGGGAACGTTTGGCTGTGGTACAGGGACAAGATCATTCTAAGGATTTTTCCTACTCAAAAGCGAAGCTGAGGACATCCTTGAGGACAAAATATTAATTTATCTGTCCGTAAAGAGACTCCAGACAACCTGGTCTCTGGCTCATTCTTTTTTTTTTTTTTTTCTTTTTTTCTTTTTGTGGTTGTATAACTTGGGATGATGAGCACTTTTCAGTTTTGCTTTTCAGTTTTGTTGTGAAAGCTGTATTGTTTCACAGCAGAAAAGATAAAATGAACAGAGCATGAACATGGCAAAGGGTGAGAAATGCAGCTTTGAATCCTACAACATGATTCTCCTCAGATTGGACCAAACTGTAATATTCAAGTTGGAATGCAAAAAAAAAATTTTTTTTTCCACTTAAAAATCATTTGTTCTATGTGCAAACAGGGTCACATCACACCATTAATGAGAACAGTATCAACCAGGATTACCATAAAATACAATCTGCATCACTCTCATTTACAGCAAGTTCATCCTTTGTTAACATTCATAAAGGCTAGAATTACCTATATTATCTTAGTATTTCAATTGGAGAGAGCCTTCAGACATCATCTAGTCCATTAAGGCAGTCACATAATGACTATGGTAAGGTACACCTTAACTAAGCACATGGTAAACTTGACCAGTATTGGGCTATGAAAGCACAGAAGATATTTTTGCTCTGTTGCTTTGGGTGTGTACACAAACTCTTGCTAGGAGGAGGAAACATTCTCATCAATTAGGTCTGGTATTTCAAAGGCAAGCTCAATTTCTCTAAAACAGCTCAAGCAGGTTCTGGCAAAGGGTGAAGTGATGCCCATGTGAAGGCCATTGAACTAAGAAGGAAAGATGGGAGCACACTCAGATGGCAATTTTGGGGCAAGCACCTTGAGTCAGCACAGAGCCATGGGGCATGAGGTGACGTGGAGCTCTGAGCCACCCTCCTGAATCTGAAGCTGTAAGAAGCCTAATGAAATATCTATGAGGGGTGTGAACATTGTGCAATTTTGCAAAACATTTAAGCCCACAGGCTTAAATGTCAGTCACCCTGGGAATTGCCCTCAAGTCAAAAGCTATTGTTTAGATATAAAAATATACACAGCTTGAAAACAGAGGAAGATGGTTTGGCAGCATGTTCTCTTTTCTCCATGTCACACTTGAACTAAGGAGATAAGACAGGAATCTCCAGCACATCCCTTTGTTGTTATATATATATCTTTTCACTTAGCTGGAAATGAGGGAGAGGAGGACCAAGAGTTAGAGCCAACACAATCTCAGGAAAATTGAAAATAGTTTTACTGTTCATAATTTGACACACTTACACACGCCATTTTCAACTTATAAGGAATTTATATTTTGAAATTATAAGTTATGCATGTGTTAATAAACTCCAAGGCATGAAGGAGGAAGAAGATAGGGTGGGGAAGGAATAGGTTCCATTGGAGACTAGATGATGACAAAAAGTTCACATTTAAAGATCTAGCCAAAACTGGTTGAGTACTGACAATATTGTTGCATGGTTTCAGTAGTTCCTGTTACAGTTTGGACAAAATCCCTCTCTGCTGAACAGCTGCATTTTATATTGGATAAAAATGATCTCATTTAATTAGCTAAAACTATTGTCTAATTTGGCTTGCTGCAATTTTGGAAGAAATTTCTAGATTGAAATCATAGTCATAGTTTAATTTTTAATTATGAAACTTTGATCTTATGCTCCCTGGTACACAAAGGAAGAGCATTTGAAGCTTTTTGAGGGGAGTTTTGCTCTCCTCCTGGGTTCGGACTAAATGATGCCATTTTTCAGTACCGTCTCTTGTAAAATAAAGGTAAGAAAATATTTATGTTTGAAACTGACTCAGCTGTTTATTCACCAGGGACCTACTCAATGTGAAAAAGGCATGAAAATCTGATCTATAAAACAAGACCTCACAATGAGTATCACATAATGAGAGTAGACTGTTATTTCCTTTATGAGGAAGCACTTATGTAAATATACCGGCTAGTTTAGCACAATGTAGAAGAAAAATGTCCCAACAAGCCATTTTCAATAAAAAGCACATCAAGCATCAAAGAAAGCATAGTTATATCATTACAGTGGCTATAATATTAAAAGATATGCTGAGATAGGCTATGATAAATGAAAGAATATCTCCTGTTCACCAAATCAGGTCAACTTCCATCACTAATTGGGTCAGTTAACCACAAGGGCAGATGTTGCACTTCCTCTTCAGATATGTCATTTGGTGGCTTCTCAGAAAATTACAGCCTGTATGCTTTACAGAAATACTTTGAAACACTTCAGAATAATTAATGTTCCTTTTGTAGTCATCATCTTCCTTGTATTCTGCTTTTTTTCCCTTTTTCTACAATATTAGTACAAAATTCCTTTTTTTTTCATCTTTTGTATGATCATTTGTGACTTTATGTGAAAAATCAATTATTATTATTTTCTTTTAAGGTGAGATATCTTTTTCAGTAACTTCTTTAGCTTTGTATTCGACTTCCATCTACTCTTGCTGTATGGGAACTTCTGAGCCACAGCTTGAGCCACTGAATGAGCACCTGAAGGAAAGATCCGGTCAGCCCTGGGAGCACAGGTGAAGGTGATTCACCTGCATGACCAGAAGGGGTGGAGCCTGGCTCAACCCCTCTTAGACCTCATTTAAGGGCTGTCTGTTGGAGTTCTGTCCTTTCTGGGGTTTCTTCTCTGTGAGCTTAGATCTTTGGAGATGGGTGAGCGTTCATCTTCTTTCTTTTTGTAACATTTCTTTGTTTGCACTGGTCTCTTTGCCTTTACCACCCTTACACTTGCTCATTTCTCTTCCATGTCTCAGTTTGTTTACTCGAGAAAGTTACATGCATGGCATTTCTCTACTCACATCCTCAGTGCTTTACCAGTTCAAATGCACTTTTTCTCCTCTTCCTTTTGACATCAGGTTTGACTATCTATTCTTGTTTAAATTCTTTAATCCAGCCTACTTACTCTGTTCACCATGAGAAATCAGGACCTTTAAAACTAAGGTATCATAAAATATTCAGTGTTGATAAGTAGTTTATGTGATATCAAATCCTTGCTTTTATAGGGAGTGGAAATTTCCACAAAACAGCATTCAGAACAGTCTTTTAAGTTTTAGTAATATACCGAAGATTTTGTTCTTACTGAACAAGCTGCATTGTTTTATGGCTGTTAGCCCTGAACACAGGGAACAAGCCTGTGGAGCAATGATACCCTCTGGTCTAGTAATAAAGTTGAACACTGACTGTATTTGTTATACTACCCTACAATGAAGCTGAATGCTACTAAAGTGAGAGAGAAACCTGTCTCTCCTTGGCTGACCATGCTTATCCTGCTGTTGATGATGGGGATCCAGGAATAAATCTGCACAAGTGCACTGGGGACTAAACTTGGGCCAGAGAGAAAGAAATGGAGAAAGAAAGCACACAACAAATGTTGGTGAAGAGGTTGAGAGATGTGTCTGGGGATTGTGAGGGCAGGCTGGGCACAGTGTGTAGAACTGAGAAGTAAACTAACCCCAGGTAAAGTTTGATTAGCCACTAGTGGCTCATATTCAGATGAATAGTGTGAAGAAAATAAACAGAACATAAACAGAAAATAAAGTAGATAGGAAAGAATATCTGATAAGACAATCTGAAAAGATGTTTTTGAGAGTTGAAGATTGTCTAGGCAAGGAGACTAGTTTTAGTCAGATTTGTAGGAAGGAAGAACATGGGCAGAATATGGCAGGAGATGGATATACATAAAGCCAGAGATGAAGAAATGCATTTAAGAGGTGGATAGGCTGGAGAATGAGCAGTAATTAGTATTCAAATTAACTTCATATCCTTTAGTAGCATCTCCCATGGCCATTGATGGAGATGGACTGCTGAGACAGATGGGACATTTTGGTGTGGTTCAATTGGAAATTTAACTCTCAGGTATTGTGTGTGGTTCTGAACTCCACAGTACAAAAAGGATGCTAAGGAACTTGAACACTCCCAGAAGATGGCAACAAAGCTGATGGCAGGGCTGGAAGATGTGTCCTATAAAAGAGGCAGAGGCTACTCAGTTTTCCCACTCTGGAGGATGCTGAGAGGCAACCTCACTGCTCCCTGATGCCTCCTGAGGAGGGGAAGAAGATAGAGGTATGTGGCTCTGCTCCTGGAAGCCAATGGCAGGATGGAAACGGCACAAATATGCACCAGAGAAGAGTCAGACTGGGCACTGGGAACATTTTTATTGTGAAGGTGGTCAAACACTGGAACAGGTTTCCTATTGTTGATACCTTGTGACTGTTAGTGTTCAAGAGGCATTTGGACAATGCCCTCAGTAGCGTGCTTTTAACTTTGATTAGCCCTGAAGTAGTCAGGCAATTGAATTCAGTGGTCTTTTTAGATTCCTTCTAAATGACTTTATTCTATTTGTGACTCAAGGAGCATCCTCATGCCTTATTTCTAGTCTTCAATTCAAACCTAGCTCAGAGAATATCTGTTTCTACATTAATTTATCCCCCCCCTTTTTTTTTTAATGTAGTTTTGCATAATAAAAACTAGAGAAGGCTGAACAAGTGTGAGGTGTATTGAAGCCTATGGAGAAAAAGCAGAAGCCACCCAAATGGGGGACGTGCAAGAAATATGACTTCGGGAATGAAACGGAGTGTCTGTCCATGGGTCCTAGATGCTACTCCTTCCATGGGTCATGTTCATATTGTGCACATTTGCTGGACCCAACCTTGCCCCAGGAAACAGTGTAGATATGGACTAATATGCATCTACTGTAGACAATCAGGACATTAGCACCCTGTTTGATCCAGGCTGACAACTATTATCAGGTATCTGAAAATGTGGAACAAAAGAAATAAGATTTTCAACAGAAAAAATATTTTTTCAAAGGAAAATATTGCAATGCCTGCAAGTGCTGACACCACTGTTATTCTGTGTCTATTACAGTTCTTTATTGAGTGTAACAGGCAGGAAGCCTGGAAAACCACAGAACTGTAAGCAAAATGTACTGGTACCATTTGAGCGCTGTTCCAGAAACAGTCTGAGCTGCCATAGTGCTGCACTATTAGCTACTATGTTTTATATTTGGTGTGGTAAATAATATTACCTTTGGTGTTCTAGTGATCCAGTGATTATTTATTTATTTTTTTTTTCTGAATACAATGAGGAGCTGTTTTCACTTTAGGCTCCTTCAACTTGTTGCATTCTTGAGATATAGCAACTGTTTTTTTTTTTTTTTAAGCAACTGAATTAATATCTAGCTTACTTCAGTGCAGGCTTTCCCAAGAACGTTTCCCAGAGACTGTTTTCCCACTAGCCACCACAATGACAACATGCAGAACGAACATCTATCTTTCATATGCATCTGATTTGTAAACAAAGTGTGCTTTGGCCAGTTTTCTTCTAAGCTTTTATAACTGGCATGCATTAAGCTGTTAAAATTCTGCTTCTACTGCTTTCAATGCTAGGAATAGGAAAATAGTCTTGATCATTTCTGTGAAGCACTATGCACACTTGGCCAATTTATGAATTGCTATGTATTTCATCTCACACGTTCATATTTGCTGAATATTATAAGATAGGGCCTTTGAATAGGTTTCTTTTAGGATTTTCTGTTTTATGTATATGCTCCAGAAGATCAGTATCTGTGACACAAAAAAGGTGGCATGTTTTTGCATCATCCCCACTATAAGTCATTGATGTTGTCCCTTTCAATAAAACCTAGAGAATTCTAAGTCCTTGCCATTGTAGATGTCACAGTAAGAAAGGTGAGGAGAGCTTGTGATGGGTTTGCCCAAGGCCAGCTGGCGCCATTGGCTAATTTCTCGCAGTCATTAGGGTGCCTCTGAAAACTGCCCTAAGCTGTAGGTCCTTCAGAGCAGTCCATCAAGGCTACTATATAACTTTGCTTTGCTTATGCTTTTTTTTTTTAATGCTGCTGTGCTTTCTCTACTCTGGCTTCCTAATGCCAACATCATTAGGGCTGTTATGTCCTGAAAAGTTAGCACTGCAGTCAAAAGGAGGAACTTGCCCAACATGGAATCCTCTGGATGGGCATGAGGCCTCCTCTGTGTGGTGCCCAGCATGCAAACCAAGCTCCTTCCTCTTCCTGCCACTCATGTATGTATATCAGTAAAAAAAATATGACTAAGCTAACAGAAAAGTGTGGATCATCTTTGAGATGTTTTCACTAAATACAAGCATGTACTATCTGCTGTCAAACAAAGAAAAAACTGCATGAACTTTGTTTATAAAGTGTGCTTTGGCCAGTTTTCCTTTAAGCTATTATAATTGGCATGCATTAGGCTACTCACAAAGAAAGAAAAAACTGAGGAATTTCTATATAGTGTGATGACATGGGAAAATAACAGTTGAGTAGCCTGCTGGGCCTCTCTGCTGAACATCTAAAAATGGAGAAGTCTGATTGGTGAGAATATGAGACAGCTCAATTAAGGCACAGATTTGGCATCTTTCCTTCAGATCTGCTCTTTCTCTTGCACTCCTTTGTATCCTTTGCCTTATATGCTCCATCTCCCCAATACGTAGTCATTCTCAAATAAGTTGCTGCAATACTGCTGAGTAACATGGTGCAAACACCAGACAAATAAGGGAGGGGGAAGTAAGGACAGCACTTACTATTGAATCACGTAGATGAAGATTATTTGTCTCTACAGTTTGCCTGTATGTAATGTGAATTTTCACCCTCAGTGTGTCCTGTTTAAGAAAAAGAAAAAATCAAAGGCACGTTATTGTAGTTTGATTTCTCTTCCCTTAATTTGGACTTCTTAAGAAGAGCAAGAAATGGAAATCAAAAGGAAATGAAACTTCTCACCAGGCTGCAGCATAAGGGAAGCTGGGAGAATTCAGAACTACTTCTCCCATTTGATCCAGGAAGGGAAGGAATTGATGCCTACCATGATATCACCTTCCCAGCTCTCCAAAAAAATGGCCAGAGATCTGTCCAGAGAGTAGGAACTACCAGTTAATGGTAGTGCCTAGTTGAGATTTTATATCTCCTCTTGTGTCAGACATTGTGGTCATCCACATTATGGTAATAATCACTCTGACGGTGAATTAGCATCAGCTTTAGAGAATGTCCCAAAGGAGAAAGTATTGAAGTCATTTGGGCCTTCTCTTTGGTTGTTCTCTTAAACTGGATGTATTGTCACGAACTTGGACCATCCTCACCTTTTTACAGCTGCTTTTAACTGGAGAAATGCCATGGCTGCTACCATTGTTGGTGAATGAGGTGGCTCATTCTTATATGAGGTGGTCATTACTTATAAAAACAAAGCAATCAGTAGAAGCTCATTCCTTAATAAAAATAAAAGGTAGCAACTATTGTTCAGTGAAAGGAAGTAACCTGTTGACAGTCTTTCAGGTTACATTCTCATCCAAGCTTTCTTTGCAAAAAGAAATGCAGATTTGTCTGGAGTGTTTTTTGTAACATTGATTTGATGCCCTTTAAGCCACTTGGGAATCTGTAAGTTGAATTCCTTGGTATTTGCTCCTATTCAATCTCCTGAGTATTTAATCCCTCTTTACTTAGAGTCATAGAATATCCTGAGTTGGAAGGGGCCCACAAGGATCATAGGATCATTAGGTTGGAAAAGACTTCTAAAATAATCTAATTTATCCATCCTCTCCTGGTGCAACTTAAGGTTCATAGATTCATAGATACATTAGGTTGGAAAGGACCTACAAGATCATCTAGTCCAACCATCCTCCCATCACCATCCCTACCCACTGAACTACAAAATCAAATCCCTTAGCACCTCATCTAAATGCTTCTTGAACAATGCTAGGGATGGTGCTTCAACCACCTCTGTAGGCTGTTCAATTCCAGTGCCTGACCAGAGTGAAAAATTTTTCCTCAAATCTAATCTAAATCTTCCCTGGTGTGACTTGTGGCCATTCCCTCTTGTCATTATTTATCAGGGAGAAGAGGCCGACCCCCTCCTCACCTCAACCCCCCTTCAGGAAGTGGTAGAGTGCAATAAGGTCTCCTCTGAGCCTCCTTTTCTCCAGACTAAACAATCCCAGCTCCCTCAGCCGCTCCTCATAAGACTTGTGCTCCAGACCTCTCACCAGTTTTGTTGCCCTTCTCAAGGTCATTACCTCTCAACCCATCGCTAGTTATCTGGGAGATGAGGCCAACTCCCACCACACTACAACCTCCTTTCAGGTCACTGCACAGAGTAATAAGATTCCCTCATGAGCATCTCTTCTCCAGACTGATTCCGGTTCCCTCAGCCACTCTTCATAAGACTTGTGCTCCAGACCATTGCATCATCAAACCCAATTCCTGACTCCATCCAGGACCACCTGAAAATAAGACTGTGTGTCTGAGAGCAGAGCCCAAATGCTTCTTGTAAGCTTGATGTCTGACAAGCCTGTTTCAGTGTCTGACCACCCTCTTTGTGAAGACTGTTTTTCTTTTTTTTTTTAATACCCAATCTGAACCTCCCCAGTCAAGCTTTGTGCTGTTCCCTCAGGTTCTATTGCAGGACACCACAGAGAGGAAACCAGTGCTATCCCATTGTGAGGAGCTGTAGGCCACCGTGAGATCTCCCCTCAGTCTCCTCTTCTCTGTGCTGAACAAACAAGGGACTTCAGTTGCTCCTTTTATGTCTTCTGCTACACCCCCCAACCCCGAGACTCTTCACATCTTTGTAATACCCATTTAGATACTCTTTTAATAGTTTTAGGTCCCTTTTGTACAGCGATGCAGAAAACTGCATACAACACTCAAGCTGACGCTCAAGGTGTCTGCTCCATGTATAAAATTTGCCCCAAATTGAATAAGAAATGGGAAAAAAAAACAAAAAACAAAGCTTGGTAACATATTTCTCCATCTCTAGCTCTGCTTCTATGTAAAATCATGGTTAAGCTGTGAGTCAAAGCTGTGGTTACTGTTTGGATCTCTCCACCCCTGCATCACAGTAGCCACTAGATACTGGAATGACACATTTGTATATAGATTCCACTTCAACTATGTCATTAACATCTTAAAGCTTTCAGTTGATCTTTTTCTGTGGATTGCAAACAATTTTTTTTTACTTGCAAGCACAGCCTTGCTTTACTTTATGATGGTGTTTCCCTTCACTTTTTTCTTTGTATATCCCTATAACTGGCCACAAGTTTAAATGCAAGTCAGTGGTTTTAGCTTACCAACTGGATTTCCTTCTCTAAATCCTTCTTTTACTCCTTCCTCCCTGCTGATACAAACTCTTTTCTTACCATTCACTCAGCACTAGGCCATCTTTTCCAAAAGGCTTGCTCTGACTGTCCCTAGTACATGTAGGTCTTGCTCAAATTTTCCCCTTTTCTTCTTCACACAAATCTGTCTTTTTTTAATAGCTTCAAAGGTCCAAGACAAAGGCTGGTACAATAATACTTCCTATATGTATAAAATTATCAAAATATAAATGCACTGGGAGCTTGGAACAAATTGTGTTGTCTGCCTTGAAAGACCCTATGGAGAGTCCTCATTTATTGCTATTGTCATCCACGTCCTCCTATATGAGCATTTCTTTTTTAAAAGCTTTCAATTTTAAATGCATTTCATCTCTTTTGGGCAAATATGTTTATTACAATTGCTTGCCTAGTATTTTCTGTTATGGGACAAGAGTAGGATGCAATATTATGAAAATGATGATCATAAAAGAATACAAATAAAGGTTAAGCCTTGTTATAAAGGCAAAGAGCAGCAGAATCAACAACCTGTACAATAAAGGGCACTCTAGAGCTTAATTCCTTAAATGTTACTTTCTACATTGTTGACTTTAGCTCCATACTTTGCAGTAGACAGGTCTGGTTGTTTCAGGGGAAAGTTTCCTCTGGTAGGATGCTGGAAGACAGGAAGACTGGCAGCAGCCTTCTTCCACTATTACTATCTACTGCGCCTGACATCTCAAGATAAAAGCTCTGTCGGTACTGCAAACAACTCAACTTATTTGAAGGATTTTCAGCTGCTGTCAATATGAATTATTTGGACTCACAACGCATGAGAAAAATATCCCCTTTCACTTCTGAAGTTTGAACAATATAGGAACTTGGTACTTGATTTCTCAAAGGGTTGTAAATTGTCTTCATACTATAGAGAAAAAATGAAATTATTTAGTATAGTATCAGATATGTTCTTAACTTGAACTTTGATCCCTTTCTCTGAAAGAGAGTTATTTTGAAAGGTCATAGCACACTCAGTTTGTCCATCATTCTGTCATTCTGTACAGCCCCTAGATATGCCTCTGAGTTTATCTAACGACATCTGAAGGTACCATATATACTTAGTCTTGAAGAGTTTTGTATGCTCTGAACAACACCCTTCATCTGTGAAAGATACCACACTTAAAATTATGGTTTCTGCAGGCTGAGAAGCTGGTCTGGAGAATCGTCGTGGTAGGACCTATAAAATGTAGTATTACATATACATGATCTCCTAATCTAGTTTTGAATAGTCTTCATGGTTTCATCTCCTGTGTGAAGACTAAACGTATTTTACATTTTTTGTGCTCCTATCTTTGCTCTTCTTCACCTCATGGCAAAATGGAATTTCTGAGAGTCAGGTTAAGTATCCATTTCTGCAGACGCAGAGAACTCACATGCAATCTAGTAAAAAGACAGAGGAGATGGGAACACATGGAAATCAAGAGAAGGAATGGATCTGATTTCAATGTCAAAACAAACAGTTTACTGTGCCATCTGCTGTTTATTTATTGTGGGTGGAGAGCTGGTTATGATTACAACAGCACAGGCAAAACATAAACCCTAGCCTGATAATTCAGTGATCATAGTAGCAGTATTCTGCTATAGCTTGCATATGAAAAGTCAGCTCCTAACACAAAAGAAAAAAACAAGGACTATGGGAACAGAGGTGACTGCTTGGGCAAAAAGACATGCACTATTTCTATTTCTATTCCTAAACCAAAGTAGCCCTTGAGTATAGAAAAATTATTAAATCTTAATTAAAATACAGCACAAGAGGCTCTGTGACTTGAAAATAACATTTTTTTCCCCTTTCATTTCCAATGCCAATGAATGGCTGTAGTCCAGCTGATTTATATATGTAGATATACATATATATATGTGTACACACACAGAATGAACGTCTCTAAGGGAGAAAACATAATGCTAGTGGGAGCTGGGATTACTTAACACCACTGTCTTCATTTGCCAACTCATTTTTAACGATTTCACTGACAGAAAACCAGCTCATAAACTACTTATATGTTCCACATGGTTACTTTCTTCTGGCTGAGGAGAATGCCAGCTCTCCAGGCAATGGAAAGTTTCAGAGGAAAGCAAAAAAGCTACTGCAGGTACTATTGGAGGCAAGAAGAAATTACTAGTTCAAAATGAAATGTAACCCATGAGAGAAATTGTATTCTTTCTCTTCTGTAACATGATCCAGTAATGGAAATTACGATGAAATGAATTTTGAATGCACAAAATGTATTATAGATGCTGTAGTCTGTTAAGACATGTCTGTGGACTGGATTCATCTCTAGTGCAGACATCCAGAGCACAAATAGACGTCTATGGCTTCATGCCTGGTGACTGGAGTGCAGTTTGTCTCATTTTCTAGTGGCTTTTGGTGGCCCCAGTTGGAGCCTGTGCTGAGATGAGCTCTATCCTTAGTGCTCAAGTCATGATTTGGGAAAGGCTGATGGATATAGGGACCAAAAGTCCTGAGGAGCTTCCCTTGAAAGGAAGGTTGTAAGAAAGAATATGGTGTACAGCTGGGAAATAGGAAGGAAGAAAAACAAAGCAGAAGGGTGTGGTAGTGAAACACTGACACCTCGATAGTGAGCAAATTGTTTTTAATTTCTACTGAGTGTTGTAAGGCAGACAGGATTTAGGAGAAATTGTTGTACTTCAGTGAGTTGGTTCCTTGCGCTATGATTACAGAGAATAGCAAGGTTAATCTTACCAGGTCTGAGCTAATGTTTGCATTTGACAGACGTGGAAGGAAAAGGAAAGAAGCAAATCTGGTAGTGTTATGTGTTATGAATGCTGCTGATGACTAGAAGTCTACTGGAAATAGGTGTGTCCCGACTGATGCGCTACAATGAATGACAGGGATGCCTTAGGGAGGGCCCCACCATAGTAAAGCTTTGTTTATGTGTGGGAACTACAGTTAAACTGTGCCTCATAGGTTTTAAATTGTCTGTTTTGATGGTGAAACAATTTTAATTACAGCTAATATTCTGGCACTGAGCAAAAGCTGTGGCATGACACAATCATAAACGTCTTCCACTACAAAAGTGTTTGTGTTAATTTCTTTCCACGTGTGCTGCTAATTAAATGAATGAAATCCAGTTTCTACTTCTTATCTGATTCTTTCTCTTGTCCTTCATCTTTGCCCTTGGCTCTTCTTTTTGCAATCTAGGTTTCTGGTGAGTACATAGTGTATTCTAAAAAGAAAAACCTCTATGTCAATAGCTACATTTTGGATTTCAGAATAAGCGCTGAAGACTAGTGGATGTGGATGTTATTAGTATAGAAATACAAATCCAACAAGAAGTATAACTTCTGAGCTATTCTTCCTAGACAGCCTGAAAATACCACATTTTTAAGTGAAGGAGTATGCTGTAATTTCAGCTGTGCCCACCACTCTAGATTATTTGGTCTTTTCCTAAGGGTTCCTTGCAATTCGGCTAGCATTGGGTCCCTATTCAGTCTGTACATAAAGCTTCTATAGACTTATCAATTAAAAACTTTGTTTTGCTTGGGCAATCAACTTGCTTGGCAACTTCAGCATTATCTGTCAAACTGTCCTTACCTCAGCTCGTGATTTCTCATTTTCACCTTTCTGATTATCTCCCCGTCTCATCTGTTAGAGAGCAGCTGTATGGTGCTGAGTTCCCTACTAGGGTTAAACCACAACAAGTGGCAAGGTAAGAAAACAGAATAGTTGAAGATTTTGAAATAACTCAATGACAATGCCACCACAGGACATCTGGAAATGCATAGAAAAGACAGAAAATTGTCTGCTTGGCAAAAATAAAAAAGGAGGCAAGTATTCTGCTGAGTGTCTGGAAGCATCTGAGGCTTCCTTTAGCATAATGATTTATGTTCAGCCAGTTAAAAGTCAGACCTATGAAATACAGTAAATTGTACTCCTAAGGCAAAGAGTTCATTCTCCAGACATGGGAAATAAATTGCTGTACAGTAGTTTTTAACCTATTTTCTCATGAACATAATCTTCCACACAGATGCAATTTTAATTTTTCTGTCCTTTTGTTTTTCTTATTTTACTTTTCTTTTTCAGCAGGAAATGTTATAGCTCAGGCAAAAATAGCTCAGTTTTCTTTTCCAGTGTCTCATGCTGTTCCAAGGCCACAGCTTTCATAGATGGTAGGAGAAAACAGCTGTACTGTCATTTCTACCAGCTTCTGAGGCAACACATCCTTCTTTCTAATTTGTCTAGAAATTACCAATAATCCTTAGTGTCTTCTAAGACAGAGGTTTATTTTTCAAAACTCAATCCACTGCAAGTTAGTGCTTCCAGAGATTCTTTTCAAGTATCATATTTCAGAATCTGCTATAATTACGTATATCTTTTTCTGCATTCTCCTTGCAATTTATAGAGATTTGTCACTCCAGTTCACTTGTTTTGCTTCTTCACATAATTTTAGTGGTATTCTAGCAAGGCATTAAATAATCTGATCTTGGACATGCAACCTTTTTACACTTCATGCAGACCTTGTTACGTGCTGCCTGTTTCTGGCTGGGGGAAAAGGCTAAATTGAGGGATACATCTGCTCACAGTTCCAGGTTCCTTTTCAATATGTTGTTCTTTACTGCAGGGTTTTTAAGAGCAAGTTTTGAGTGCCCATTGTACATAGGAATTTCCAAACGCAGATGTGATTTTTCACACATTCTAATAGAAATAAGAGGAATGGCTTTACACTAAAAGAGGATAAATTTAGGTCAGATGTTAGGAAGAAATTCTTATCTCAGTGAGAGATAAAGCCCAGGCACAGGCTGCCCAGAGAATCTGTGGTGCCCTATCCCTAGAGGCTCTCAAGGCCAGGCTGGATGGGACCCTGGGCAGCCTGAGCAGGTGAGGGAGGGGCAGCCCTGCCCATGGTAGGGGTTGGGGCTGGGTAGGTTTTGAGGTTCCTTCCAGTGTAAACCATCCTTTGATTCTATGAAGTTAGACAGCTACTTCATAACAGCAGACAGATTGTAGTCACTGCAGCTGAAGACATTTCAAACAATAGCTGGATATGAAGGTTAAATTGCTGCATTCATCTAAAAGACTTCATAGCAAATTACTTACTGTCATTTCAGCTGTACTTTTGCTGACTCCAAGAGCTCTAACCCACAAAGCAGGATAACATCTTGAGGTGGTTGTGTGTCAATCAAGAGAGATAAACTTGTGAAACCTGATTTTCATTTCACTGACTCATCTGCTGGTTAGTGAAGCCATGACTTTCTTTGGCTTTGATTATATATGTATGTATATATATATAATATATATAGTATATATAATATATTATATATATATATATATATATATATATATATATATAAATATATATAATGTATGGTGTATATATATATATTTTGTGCCACCATACTGTCTCTACCTCAAAGAAGTCCTAAGGATATCAACAATAACTGTGAAAGTCATTCTGGCATCTGACTTGAGAACTGCTTCAGTTCAAACCAGAATTACTGAGGTAATATTAGTAATACAAGCACTGCTGATTTATATAAGTAGCAATGGGTAAAACAAACAAAAAAAAAAGCAGGGATTTGGAGGATCTGCTAGTTGTGGTGGGTTAAACCTTGCCTTGTAAACCATATACACATGGTTACATTAGGGAATATACAAGCCTATGGAACTTTTGCATGCCAAAGGCAAAAATGAAAAATCCTCAGCAAATGTCAACATTTCTCTCAGGAGGCAGAGAAAACAGTCACAGAAAAGATAAAACAGAAGTACCTCATCACTATGATGTACATGTATTTGGGTGGATGGAAGGATAAAGGTAAAGGCACTCCTAGCACTGCTTGCTTTCCTGTTTATGAGTTGCAGCAGCCACACAACTGCTGAAACCTTCTCCATTTAAGCAGCAACACCTAGAAGTGAAGAAAATTATCCGAGCTTTAAAAAAAAAAAAAAAAGGAATCACTATTTTTATTTTAAACAAGATTCCAAATACTGAAAGCTGGTTTAGAAAATATTTCCTTTGTGTGGAAATGCTGGACAATGGGTCAGAACAAGCCTGAACATGTGAAAACAGTCTTCCAATTACTGCAAAGGATGTATTGAGAAAAAGCAGAGAAGGACCTGAAGGTGCTGGATTTTGAGAAGCTCAACATGAGCCAGTCATGCACTTGCAGCCCAGAGAGCCAACTATATTCTGGGCTGCATCAAAAGAAATGTGGCCAGCAGGGTGATGAAAGTGATTGTCCCCCTCTGCTCTATTCCCACCAGGAGTACTGCATTCAGGTCTGGAGCCCCAGCACAAAACTGCTGGAGTGGGTACAAAGGAGGGGAATGGTCTGCTCAGGTAGTTGAGTCACTGTCCCTTCAGGTGTTGAAGAAATGTTTAGACGTTGTAGTCAGGAATGCGGTTTAGTGAGGAAATATTTGTGGTAGGGGGACAGTTGAACTAGATGATCTTTTCCATCCTTGGTGATTTTGATTCTATGATGATCAGAGAGCACCTCTCCTATAGAGACAGGCTGAGAAAGTAGGGGTTATTTAGCCTAGAGAAGAGAGGGTTCTGGGGAGAACCTTCCAGGGGAGAACTTATAGTGTCCTTCCAGTATCTAGGGCCTACAGACATGATGGAAGGAACCTTTTACAGAGCATGTAAATGATGGCTTTGATTGAAAGAGAGAAGATTTAGATTAACTATTAGGAATAAATTCCTAATTTACTATGAGGCTGGGGGAACAGGTTGCCCAGAGATGCTGTGGTTGCCCAGAGATGCTGTGGATGCCCTGTCCCACAAGGCCTTTAAAAGACAGACTGGGTTGGGCTTTGGGTAACCTGATCTGGTAGGTGGGAGGTGTCTCTGTCTGGGAGGTGTGGGGTAGTCATTTAGGTCCCTTCCAACCCTAAGAATTCTATGACTCTATAAATGCTGGGACTGAGCATCCTGGTAGATACAAGCTCTGATGTTGCTGAAACATCAGGGTGTGCTCATCTATAGGTGTGTGATAACAACGTCAAGGGCCATACACTTCAGGGTCACTAGAAGCCAGTTACTGCATTGCTCTGAAGTTCACCTTGGCCAGCTAATCCAGGACGCAAATCTCTAGTTAGTTTCTTGATGCTGACTGACTTCTGAATTACACAGCCTTACTAGCAGCAACCTGACATCTGCTCAGGGGTCTGAGTCCTGAAGCATGCCCCAGAGGCCTGCAGTTGGAACAAACAATAGGCTTTTCCCAAACGTATATAAGTTCAGCACCCAGGCACATTCATTCAGTTAGTGTCTAATTTGAGTAACAGACTGGGTTGTTCAACCCATTAGGGAAAACAGCTCCACAAAGGAATGAGAGCAGATATGAGAAAATTATTCTTTTCTAACTAGAGTCCTACTAGATGTTTCATGATAAATCCATTTAAAACACTCTTAGGAAACTCTAGAAAATATTCTCTACTCTGAGAATGATGCATGCTTTGCTACTGAGTCACAAATTTGGCAGTACTTACATTTGCGTGTGTTCTTTTAGACTTGTACTTTTGGTTCCTCATGAATAGTTTCTCTAGAATGAATGCCTCATTGCTCTCAGTTTTTACTTAAAAAACATGGTTGTGGCAGATATGAGATATCACAATTATGGAAATAGTGATGCATGCCTGATTCTGTAAATTACTATTTTACCTTCAACATTTGTGGAGTATTATGTATTTCAGACATGTAGGTGCTATCCTTTCTTGAAAAGGTGTGTTTCTAGCATGCTCCTTATTTCCATGCTTTCCTCGTTATTGCCAACTACTAGGATAGATTTCCTTCTCCAAAACCCCACCTGTCATTGGCATTCATGCTAGTCTGTGCAGCTTAATAAAAATAATTCCTTTGACTATTGGGCAAATAACCACTTAGAGTGCTCTAATATTTCTGCTGTCAGGACTGCTGAAATGGAGTGTTCCAGTGTTAGCCAGTCACCTTAACACAAGGTTTTATTCAAAAACTGTGAAGGCAAAAATAGCTAAAAATATTCAGTTGGCACAGATAGTTTGCAAAGGCTTGTAAACACAGGGCAGCAGGAATAGAAAATTACCCATCTAGCTTACAAGGGCTTCTCATCCAATAAGTCGTTAAACATTTCTCAGCTTTCCTCTCTGAGAACTCCGTGGCTCAAGGAAGTTCTTCATCTTAATATTGTCAACTTGGAAGAAGCCGGTAGGCAAATCCCTTCTTTTCTCTAATTAGTGTAAATGAAACCAAGAGAGAAGCAATCTATCCTTTCTACTGGAGAACAACCAGCTTACCCCTCTGGAAATAGTAATGATAGTCTCTAAATCTGGAAAAGAGGATACACTCTTCTGTTTAATAAGTGAAAACATTTCTTCCCACATTTTTCCAAACCCCTGACAGGCTGGTGACAGTCCCTTCACATTGGTTTGGGAATTGCTCAAACCCTGAAGGGAAGCTTCTTCTTACATTGCCTGTTTATAATTCATATTAAAAAGCATGCTTACTTCATCTGAAATGTAAGTGCAGTTAATGTCTATGGATCTTCAGAAGGTTTTGAATAATAGCAAGGGTGGGAATAGGCAATCACTCTGAGCGCACACCAGACGTATCTTTGAGGAGTGACCAACAGTTGGAATCAAAATGAAGGAGGCAGAATAGGGGAGGAGAGAGCACTGAGCTGAAGAGTTTGGGCAAGGAAGAAATAGCAGAGAAACTTCTCTGGAAAAATTTACATTTATAAAAACGTTTGAACATGCCGAATGTCATCATCAAACCAGTGATGAGGAACAGCGTAAAGTTACCACCAAACTCCAGAAGGAATAAAGTACTGTTTGAACTGGAGAAGCTGACACCCCAACACAGTGGAAGAGACAGGCGCTCAAACGAGACGACTTATCAGACGGAAAGCAAACAAAGCTTTGGCGACGGCTTGCCAGGAGCCCCGAGGGAAAACACGCCAAAAAAGCCAAACCGTCCAGGCCTGGCGGTCCTGCTCCGGCCGAGAGACGGCCTCTGGGCGGAGCAAGGCTCCGGTGCGCAGCCGGGGGGGGGCGGGCGCTGCTGCCCGCTCGCGGTGTGCCATGGGCCGGGGCGGCCGCCCGACTTCGTGGCGCGGACGGAGGTGAGGAAGCGCTGCTCCTCGGCAGGTAGGCTGAGCGCTGGGTGCCCTCCACAAGCGCTCTCTGCCCGCTGCTTTCGGGTTGCGCTGCGTTTGCCCAGGTCTCGCAAAATCTGCGCACGTCTGCTGGCTTTCCAGGTTTTGTGACGCTTTCTTAGGACTTATTTTCCTTTGGCTTTTTTTTTTTTTTTTTTTTTTTTTTCGCTGTGTATCGGACTGTCCAAACGCGGGTAGAAAGCGCGGTATTAAAAAGGAAAACTGTAGGATCGCGGAGCTGAGCCACGCTTCTTTTAAAAACAATTAGAGCAGGAAGCGGGACAGAGCTTGGTACAAATCTTCTTGACGTGGTAAAACGCTGCAGAAACGGCGTATTGCATAACTCTGTTCGAGTAAGAGCTTTTATAATTTGTTGTTATTGGTAAATTGAGAGCCGCTTGGCTTCTTCACGCTTTGGTGGGTGAAAGTGGTGTCCTGGCAGAGCAGCAGCGGAGCCCAGGAGCTGCTGCACTCACAGCCCCTTGTCAGTTCTGTCTGCAATCACAGCTTGGTAGGATTGAGTTATTAGTTACCAGCTCTAGAGTTGAAGAAATGCTTGCGGTTCTTTCCAGAAGCAGCTCTTTAAGTTTGGGGAATTTCATCAGGGACTTCTGGAAAGCGCTGCTTGTTATTTGTTCTGCCTGAGCTTGGTAACTTCGGGCTTGTTTGACTTGGACCTCTTGTATGTGCTTAGACTCTCAAAAGCAACTTAGAGTTGCTGAACGAGCACGCTCTTCCTTCACATTGTGAAATCAGATGCATTAAAAACTGCTAAACTGACATAAGACTTTGCACAAAAATTACTTTGTAACATGATTCCTAATTTAGATAAGTCAATCCTTAAATGAGAAATTACTTAAGTTCATTTTTTAATAAATCTTTATTTTTTTCCCCCTGAGAATAGTGCATTAATGTTTATATTATTTTGCATCCCTTTATCTTTTATATTTGTAGTTTTATCTCTCTCAGCCCTTCTGGACCATTTAAATAGCTCTTAAATAGTTCTGTGAAAGTGATAGTGTAAAATGTCATTATTTACTCTGGATTTAAATAAGATTTTTTTCACATTACTTTGTATTGACAGGAGCTGAAATGATACAGAAAACTGCTAGAAGCTGTGACTGCAAAATGAGCTCCTACTTGATGCTGAAAGGAGGTACTGTTTTCTGTTTCTTTGAATGCTGATAGAATCACTTCCTTCAAGGTGATTTGGATGCTCTTATTGACTCAGTTTAATGTGGAAATCTGTGCATAGGTAGCATCTTGTTGTGCTCGAATCCACTGATACTGGTTATCTACCTCTATAGATATCCATCTTTTCATTTTTTTCCTCATTCCTTCCCTATGTTGTGATGAAAGGTGAGGCAGTACTTGCAACAAACATCTTACCTAGGTTCTGGATGTACAGTAGATAGATACAGTAGTCAGCTTTTTCTTAAAGCTGAGCAGGAAGTTAGCTTATAGGGATCTAACCACTGCAAAGCACTTTGTGGGCATTCTTTGACTGGAGTGACTTCATTTTAATTTAACACTATTTGCTGAGTAAGGGTTTTGTACTTGCGGGTGTGGGTTTTCTGTAGTCTTTTAATTTGCTGAATTGTCTGAAGAGGAGGCAGTGAGGGGCTAAAGTTTGTGGTCATCACTATGAAGAACCAGACTACCACAGTGGCCAACCAGGTCCTCTTTCAGAGGGTGCTTGTGCGTCTTTCTGTGTGACTGCTCGTATATGCCTCTGTAAAATGATCGGCTACATTCTGCTTCTATATTAAGCATCTTAGACAAAAGAGTTGGTTTCAATTCAACTTTTATTAAAGTTATACTTAAAAAATTCACTCACATAGATGTGCTGCAAAATTGAGGCATTTTACACCTTCAGGCTGTTAATGTTGTTTGCTAAGATGCCGATCAGTTGCACTAAAATCACAATTTGTTTTTTCTTTATGACTTACAAGAGTCTCTTGGACCCCTTGGAAAAAACAAGTCATTGTAGGTAAAAGCCATTTCAGTTAATAGCAAAATGCTAATAAGCAGCTGTGGGACTTAGATGCTTCCTAAGCTATCTTGAATGTTTTGGCATTGTGTTGGCCTTTGGAAGAAAATCTTTTCAAAATTTAGAGATAGAAAATTTGGAAAATAAAGATACGGTTGTGCCTTTTGAAAACTCTCCTGCAGGACAATTTTGTTAATCCTGCTGCATGCAGACTTAAGAGCCCAGTATGTCTTTAAAAGCTGTTCTTACTGCATTTAGAGTTGGCAGTGTGCCTAAAGCAAGTCAAAGGGAGGTTCTGTGAAGAAAGATATCCTGTAAAAACAAAAAGTCAATATC
Organism: Cyrtonyx montezumae; assembly: GCF_038088225.1. Lineage (NCBI taxonomy): Eukaryota > Metazoa > Chordata > Aves > Galliformes > Odontophoridae > Cyrtonyx > Cyrtonyx montezumae. The sequence continues at coordinate 32,980,271 of NW_027072034.1, read as the reverse complement.
CTAAGTAAGGCCCATGTATTTTCTGCTTTCAAAATGTTAATTTTAGAAAATTGAAGGAGAAGTAATAAGTTGTATTTCATCTGTGAGAAGATAGGAAAGTAACTTGGAAATCAAAACTTATCTTTTTTAGTAGATCAAACCACAAACATGATTGGTGGGTGAGTGGGTGTTTTTTTTTCCTTTTTTCTTGAAGTCTGTGCATACATGTTTCCTTTGAGCTCAGCAAGTCTTGAACTGAAAGAATATTTCAAACTAAGTATGTAGCTCTCTCTGCATGAGACTGAGTCTCTGCAGCTCTGTTAGAGTAGCATCACATATTGCTGAGACTGAGTTAGAAGGCAGTGCAAGGTTAATCAATAGGTATGTGAACAAACAACTGCTTTTTAAACAAAATTTGCTATTTCATGTCATTGATTTGAGGTAGTGTTTCACTGTATGTTCTGCTTGAGAAAGAATGTTTGTGAGAACCTTGTGTGTCATTTGAAACCATACTAACCAGAATTGAAAAGCTCTGTATGCAATTTCTTGTTTCAACTTCAAAAACTGTAGTCTTCAGAATTTCAAAGATTTACTTTTGCAGTATTTGAACTGGTGGGGAGGGAGTTTGTAAAGAACAGAACTTCTTTAAAAACTTGATCTCTAGCATAAAGTATTAGAAACTTGGTTATTCTAACCCTAAATTTAGGTGTAACTTCCTTTTAGTGGTCAAATTAGTCTTAAATAGAGGATGGTTATGTCTGGCTTTGTTGTGTGCTTTGACTCACGTGTAATGTGATCTTTATTTTTTTGTGGAAACAATATTCTCCAGAGGTCTTTCATAGAATTTTTGATCAATCTTTATGGCAAGTTTTGTTGATGCTTTTTTGTGTCTCTAGTGCAGACACAATGAAGCAGTTGCTTTTATACTTACGATGTCTGTAGAAATGTGCATGCTGTTGTCCAAATCACGTGTTTCGTACAATCCCCTTTCTCCCTTCTCCTTTTTTTACAGGTAAACTAAAACTTCAAGAATTATGATCAGCTATTTGACAAGTTACAGGAAAAACACATACAAGGCAACTAAATAAAGGCTATGGTATGAGTGCTTTTTCAGACATACTGTCCAAAACAAGCAAATACTTGGAAGCAGTTACATACCAGTGTTGCACTCTGCTCTGTGTAGCCTATCCTACTGCCCCAGTGCCTCTGTATGTGAAATCTTCTGAAAGAAGCAGCTAGTGTGGCTTATTTGCTGCTATGATGGACTGTGATGGGTATAAAAGTAATTCAGAAGCATGTATATTTTTCAGGAAATGTCCTCTCTTCTTCCAAGTGAGATCTAACTGAGTAGAAGAGCAGCACCTGAGTTCATTACATTTTGCAGTATCTGTTACACTGGAAACCAGATTGTTTTAATGCTAGAAGGAGCAGCGTGCAGGATAGTCACTTAGGAAGGCAAGACAGCTAAAAGCAGACCTCAGCCTGCAAAGAGCAAAGTCTGAAATGAAAGGGATTAAATGCTTGCAAGATGTCTGTAAGTAGATGTTTTGAGAAGGGCTCTGATGACAGCTTGCCAAGAAGAAAGTGGAGAAGGAACTTGGTTAAAATACAGAGGTTTTTTGGAAGCCAATTCTGGGATACAGGGGCAGTGGTTTCTGCTCAGTCGTGCCTCTGTTAGAGGAAGGTGTGAAGACCTGAGATGTCTTCAAAGTTTTGCTGTTTTCTGTGACCACAGCAATTCACATTAGCCATTGTTGACACATGTGGTAACATTGATACCCTTAGACACAAATCTAAGTGTCTTCCGTAGAGTTACAGTGTGCTCGTTCTCCAGCTAAGAACTGCAAGTTCATCTGCTGTTAAAAGCAGTGCTGCCTCAACTGTACAAGCACAGTTCAAAGAATGAAACCTTATGTATCTCTGCTATTGTTTTTTGTAAGTGTGCAAAGAGAGGAAGAGCTTAGTCAAAATTGCTTTCAAAATTATACAGTAATAGCTTATGTTGCTGTATACTACCATAATTTCATCTGTGTGAAAGGTTTTTTGGGAGCCTTAATCTGCTAGCAGATGAAAAATATGCTCTTATACAAGAGTTTTTCCAGTAGAAAATTGGAAGCTGTTGTGCAAAGCTGAAACCTCAGCAGCCTTCTGTGGGCACCAACTATTCTGTGGCTGAAATTTTCCAAGGCTGGGGTTAAACTGCCAAACACATTTACCCTCCCCACGATGACTAATGCTTATCCTCAATTTTTAAGGAGTAATGTAAGGGGCAGATGCAGTGCAACTTGGAATGCTCTCGCCATACTAACAGAAAATACTTTTGCCTTGCAGCGTAAGATGACATCTACGTTTTTGCTTATTGGTCATCTAATCATTCTACTCGTACCTTTGTTCAGTGCTGGTAAGTGAGACGTTTTTTGAAATTAGCATTTTAAAGAGAAATCCTAAAATATATGAATTGACTGTATCTAGCAGAGAAGAGTTACTGGGAGTAAATACTGTATTTGGTATTTGTTTTTGCTTTAGCATACTGAAGATGTTCTGAATGCCTTTTCTTGGACTGAAGTTGTGCTGGGGGTGGTAAGGACAGGCTGGCATAAATTTAGGGTACTGAGGCTTTGAGTAATCTCTCTAATTCCTTTGAAGAATGTGCAAAGAGACTGGCACCTCTAAATTCACATTAGCTTTTAAATGCCTTAATGGTGCTGTATGTCTTGTCCTGATAAGAGACTGGTAGAGGTCAACTAAATATTAATTTGCTAATGTTAGATCTAAGTTCTCAGTTGAGTTTAGACTACATAAATTAATGGTGTTTATCTTGCTGTTCTTGGCATAAGCAGACTAATGTTAAGGAAAATAGCTCTATAGGAATCTATTTCAAATATTTAAATTAGGTGACAAGATGATGTTAAGGTAGGAAAATTACTGAATTTATTTTTCCTCCTTCTCCATCCCCCATTTGTTTTTGGCTCTACAGTCAATGGCCAAGGTAGTATGTAGAGTTCCATACTGCTACTGTTTGCACTGTCTTTCATAGACAGTATCTACTAAGAGTCTGGCAATTCTACATAAGTGCTATCATGCTGAAATAGGAAGGATGTGGAAGATGTGAAGCTTCTGTTGCCTGGCAGATCCTACATAACTTCATATATTATGGTTCAGTGTGAGACCATTGCTAACTATGGTAATTGGAAGAAGTTCTGACTTAAGCTTTGTGAAGTATGTGTTTACTCAATCAGAAGGTACTAAGCAGATAAAAAAAAAGTAGTCCTGCAATGTTTTAATGTTAAATAATTACAGAAAACTTAATTATTTTAAATTGCAATTGATATATGGATTTTAATGCTTCTAAAAACAAAAATATATGGATTAAAAACATTGGTATTTTTTTTCTCTTTTTTCTTTTTTTAATAGAAGAATGCATTATTTGTAATTACTTTGCTCTTGTTGGAGAACCTACAGCTATCAGTTGCCCAATAATTACATTGCCAATGCTTCACTCTGATTACAATCTGACTTGGTATAAAAATGGTAGTAATACACCGATAACCACGGAGAGAGATGCCAGGATCCATCAGAGAAAGGGCTTGCTATGGTTTATTCCTGCAACACTTGAAGATTCTGGACTTTATGAATGCGAAGTAAGGTAAGGAGTGAAACAAATAGATTAATAATGCTTACAGTGTAACAGTATCTGTGGGACTTCATAGTACAGATGATTATTTTTTTCAGGAAAATGATCTTATATTACTTAAAAGTGAAGTCTTGACCGCGCTTTTTGCTGTGCTGTCTTTTTTCTTCCATATCTATAGAATTTGGCATTGCAGAAGTCTTTTGTACTGGAAACTTACTATGTTAAAGGACAATAATATTGACAGTGCTGTGGAGTTTTTTTTTTCCTGTTTGTTTTTGTTGTTTATTTTGGATGAAGTGTAAGGTCACTGTAAAAAGTCTTAACTCCTTCAGCTTTTCCTGTGTTCATATGGCTGTTTGACAGCAACAGATCAGAATAACGTTTTCATTTCTTCACTGAATGTCGTTAGATGGAAGAAGTAGCTATGAATAGCAAACTCTGTGTTATGGACTGCATGTACAGACTTCCTGGAAAGCTTTGCAGTTCTGTGGGAGATCCTTTGGGGAATTTACAAACTGAGAAGCAGCAAACCATTCTTATATCTTATTCTTAAAAAATACCAAACGTTATTTGTCAAAAATGAGAAGGCATATGAAGAGCAAAGCAATGTGCTAGCAAGCTTTAAAGACAGTGAGAATTTTGTCCCCAGCATTGTTAAAAGATTTAAGTGCACGAGAAGAAAGAAGTGGATTCCTTTCAAGTAGTACACTCAAAATTACCACTTCAGGTGGTCAAATCTTAGGTATTATGGCTGAAATCCACTGTGTGCCAAGCAGGAGACAAATGCTGGGAAGGCAAACGGATATTGTTCTTTTTGTCATGGTCTTGCCACATCACGCCAAGATCAACAAATGCAATCTTTTCAGGTGACCCAAATCTTGTTTTACTAGTGTGTCGTTACGTGCACTACTGTGCATACAGTGCCCCAGTTATATTGAAGGGTTTTGGGATGTGAGTGTACTAACAGTGATCAGGAAAAACTTTCAGTGTAGGCACAGGTCACAGGCTGTTGCAGCTTCAGATTCAAAAAAGAATCCAAAATTGAAAGAGGAAAGAAATGCAACCCCTTCAAAGCTAACTAGATAAATAATAAACATAGTTCTAATTTAGTCACAAATTCTTTTCAGTGTTCTGTGAGCTCCAGTAAGTCAGAAGTGGTTTCATGTAGATATCATACCTTGGTGTATGTCATATTCAAAAGCTTTGTTTCTCTTCTGCTAGAAGTTATGGTTTGTCCCATCAAAGATTGTCATCAGTGAAATCAGCCCATTTTCTTCTTCTATTCACTTTGGGTTCAGCTGAGACTGAAATTGTTCCAGTGCAGTTATGGTTTGGGTGATCCTGCCCTAATGAGTGTGGGCAAAGCGCAAAAACAAAAAGCTAGGTTGTTGCTCTGGATTCCAGTGTCAGCTGTGAAAAGTTCTGAAGTCCCCCCTGATGAAACTTCCAGAGCAGATTCTGCTTCAGTTCACAACATAATATAAGAGGTTATCCCCATCTCTCTTGATCTGGAACAGAGAGTAAGGGAGGAACTGAGGGTGATGTTTAAGAGCTAGAGGGACTGTAGCAATAGTGACAGAGGCAAGGCTGGTGGAGACCTTAAAGTCCCTTTAAGTCCTGAAATCTCCATACATTTCCTGACTTGCTGGAAACAGGCTGTGTTGTTAACGACCTGACTTGTCTTCTCTTCTCATTACAGGAGTCTTAACCGCTCTAAACAAAAAATTATAAATTTAAAAGTTTTTACAAATGATAACGGCTTGTGTTTTAATGGAGAAATGAAGTATGACCAAATAGTGAAGAGTGCAAATGCTGGAAAGATTATATGCCCTGATCTAGAAAATTTTAAAGATGAAGACAATATTAATCCTGAAATACACTGGTATAAGGTATCGTGTGTATCTATTTAAGATATAGAAGGAAATATTCTTTTTAAAGTGTGCTTTGAAGTGACTGTAATTGGAAGCTTTTGAAAGGAAAGGTTTATTTACTCTATAGTTTGAGTATGGCACTTATCTTGCCATGCTGTTAGCAAGAGATGGATATTTAAAAGGACAGTAATGTTAACTTTTAGACTGTAAGTTCTTTCAGAGTCCAATATGTGTGTTGCTTGTGTTGATTTGTGAAATACACAGTTTATGTAGCTAGTAAGTTGGTAGGTAAGGTAGTGAGGCGGTGAGTTTATAAACTTGTGTTTCTTTAAATACCTGCCTCTGCATAGCTATTTCAGTTTCTCAGAATATTAGGCTTGTCCTCTATGTTGATTATAGCATAGAATTCTTATTCCTCTTGCTCTGAATCCAGCAAAGTACTCTGTAGACTATGTGGGCTTGGAAAGTTATGTTATGCTTTTTCTTCATGCTGAAGTAGAATTTCTAGAGCTGTTTAGCTCTTAATTCTGATGCTGGCTTTCAAGTGTGTATACAGGCCTGTATGTTATATTTGAAATAAAGTGCACAGGTGCAGCATCAAGGTTCTTTTAAGATGAAGTGATTCTAAATTGTTTATAGGTTAGGGAAAAGAAAGGGATTTCTCAGTCATTGCTTCAAAAGCTCATTTTCATCTCAGTGAAGTAGAAATGTAGGCACATATTCTCTAAATTCTGCTACAAATGTAATGACTTTTAGTCCATTCATGTGATAAGTTAAATCACAGGTACTTTTGATACTTTTAGGAGTGTAAGTCCGGATTTCTTGAAGACAAGCGACTTGTTTTGGCAGAGGGTGAAAATGCCATCTTGATCCTCAATGTTTCTATACATGACAAAGGAAGCTACACATGCCGCATGGTATATACATACATGGGAAAACAATATAATGTCTCACGCACTATGAATCTGGAGGTTAAAGGTAAGTACATCATTTTTTTTCTACTTTATTATAGTTAATTGTATACAGGTATAAGGAATTTGGCATGACACTTTTAAGCTCTGTGGGATTAGAGCTCCAGATTCTCTTTAAATCAGTTTTTCCTTGAATGCAACAATTGAAGTGCAACAGTGCATATTGCTACCCTTGAAACATGTCTTTTGAGAAAGAATTGTCATAGGGAAATGAGAAATGTGGGGTTAGGAATAGAAAGAAGCTGTGGTTACTGGGATGGTGGTTGTAGGGTTTTTTTTTGTTTTTGTTTTTAAAGCATGTGAACAGCCATTAAACCAAAACCAAATAAGTAATTTTTATTGAGATCAGGGCAGCAGAACTTTTTGTGGCCCTGTCAGTCAGCTTGTTTTTGAAGGCAGCATTAATGGTGACCTGATATCTACCACGACAGTAGTCCTTTCAGAAAAGTTGGCTAGAGTTAAATTGTCCGTCTTCTTAGATTGAGTCAATACTCTTAGGTTAGATAGGCAATATAAGAGCAGTAGCTTAATAGCCATGAGCCTCTGTATTATTCAAAGTAATACAATTCTAGCTCAGTATAAGTGTGTGCTTGTCTGCTCTTACTTAAATAGATATTCACCCAATCTAGAAAACTGAATCATTGAGATAATTCCTCTTTGTCTTCCTTATCTATCTCTCTGACAAAGTTCATTGCATTATTTTTGACTTTGTTTCTCTTATGTGGTTTTGTATTATCTATATAAATTTCCACTGAATTTGAGACTTCAAAAAAAAAAAGATGTTCTTAAGGAAAATTGAAGTATTCTGTTTTGGAAACTAAAAGAATAATTTAGTTGGACTGTTGCGAATCTCAGAGATTTTGTACTGAAAATTTTAAACTGGCAGTAGATATGTTGCTACAATAGAACCATACGATTTCCCAGAGGTTTTATTTTTATTTTTTTTTCTTTCAGAAAGTCCACTAAAGATGAGACCGGAGTTTATTTATCCTAAGAACAATACAATTGAAGTGGAACTTGGTAAGTAGTGAATATTTAAGAAATTGTTTAAACTTAGTTGACAGATAAACTCTGTACCTTTCTGAAATAACCTATTAACAGTTCTGCTGATTTCTGCAAGTCTGGTAAAGTAGGCATGTGCACTGAGGAAGGTAGATGATTGAACATGATTTCCCACAAGTAATTTGCAGATAGAATAACTGAGTGCACCTAAGAATGGAGTCTCTTGACCAGCAATGTCAGGTTGGATGTGTCTATATTTAATTATGGCCATCTGTTCTTTATACCACCTGCCTGTGTCTTGGCATATCTTCAGTATCACTGGAAATAATGGTTATGTGTACGCAACGTGTTAGTATATTTACAAGTTGACAAGTTCAGTAGCTGTATGTCTCTTCCTGTATGTTTCTTCTATCTCTTTCCCTTTATAGAAAATAGATATTTTGCCCTTCTAGGGAATGAAAAGATTTTGGATACTGATCTTTTGCAAAGCTCTGAAATCTTAGTTCATGGATATCCCTTATACTGTTAACTTTAGAAATTTCTTAAACAAAGGAGATTCTGACTGGATACAAGGACTAACTTTTTCCCAGTGAAGACTGCCAGACAGTGGAGTTGCTTAGAGAGTTTGTGCATTCTCTGTCCTTGGAGGTTTCAAAACCTGATTGGATAAACCTCTTGAGTAGCCTGGGCTGATTTCATAGCTGACCCTGCTTTGAACGGGAAACTAGACTAGAAGCACACTGAGGTCCTGCCCAACCTCAGTTATTCTGTGAGTCAAGGAGCTAGGAGTGTAGTATGTGAGTCTTTTCCTAAGAAGACCTATACATGTTTAGACTGCACCATATGTAATAATTGTGTTGGTACTGATCTAGCCCAGAAGAATGAATTTTGAAATTGTATGAACTGTTACATTTTGTTTAATCATTTGTACCAAGTAGAACTGTTATTAAACAGTCTTGGATTGAAAAGGTCTTTAACTGATCTTGAAGAAATATGAGCAGCTGTTGCAATTTCCTAGTGCAGAGAGATCTGAGATGCCTGGTAGTTAGTTCATTAAAGAAGCCCGGAGGAAAGGTTGTGTTGTGGCTCCAGCATCATATGGGAGCCAAGGCCAGAGAATTCTGGATTGCTGTTAGATATGTCACATTGATAGCAGTCAAACCACTATTTGGGGATCTGATTGGCACAGGTCCTTAAAAGGTACTTTAATTTACTGAATGCATAAAGGGTAACTTAAGGATATTTTTAATCCTTTGATAGTACATACTGAGAAAATGGAAAATAAGTAACTGTCGTTCCAGGGGCTGCCTGTTATTCTTGGCCTATGTTAAGATTTGTTATGGGACAACTGAGACAGTTTGTTTAGATGCTTACATGTTTTAGGTGAACATTTTGGTACAAATTTATTGAAGCTTGAACTGTTAATTAGAACTTGCTGTTATATTATTGCTCATCCTAGCTAATCTAAGGCATCCAAACCCAGCTTTAATTACCTCACAGACACTGGGAAATCAGTCATGTGTTGGGCTGAAGGGAAACACAAGGCCCTTACCCACAACGAGGGTTTATTGTGGCTGAAGTACTGGCACAAAATAAATGATGCTTGATTACAGGGAGTCTCTCTAAAGGAAGAGGTCTTTTTAAAAAAACATCGCTATTTAAAAGTAATCTCTGTCTGATACATTTAATGAGATGCTGAAAAAAATCATTGCTCCTGCTAAAATACCTAACTGCAGGCAGAATCTGGAAACCTTTTTGAATGAGAAACGATATAAGAAGGCTTAAGGAACTTAAAATACACTCACAAATGTATGGAAAGGCAGGGCATGGAATGCTTAGTGTGGGATGTTCTTCCTTTTGAAGAGCTATGCAGTGGACTAAACCTCATCTTCAGGCAAACTATTGTGGAAGGAGATGAATGAAGAGATTGAAGAGCATCTGTGATTTCTGTGTAAGCTCTGTTCTAGTAATTACTTTGCATGTGAGCTAAAGGTTTATTCCATACTTTATTAATAGAGACTGTCCCTTGGTGGAGGCATCTCGATCTGTGGTTCTAGGAAATTAAACCTTGAGATCATTATGTAACTGCTGTGAGTAAAACAAAGGAAAGAACCCCAAGAAAAATGCTTCCCTTCTTGTAAACAGAACTATCTGAGGTACACTGGCAATAAATACATTCTGCAACTTGCCTTGCTTTCTTAATCATACTGCATGATCTGGATTCTTGATGGCAAAGGAGCTTACAGATGGGTGAATTTGCTCTGAAATAAGAGTGCAAGTGTAATCAGAAACCATACCAGTGGACAATGTTGGCCAAAAGACTGATCTGATATAGATATGCATGATCACTAAGAATAGGATGCAGCTCCAGAGTGTAGGTACCTACCCACGGGTGCTTACATACCGCTTCAGGACTTCAACTTGTGCTGATATTAATAGGGGCTTAATTCAGTTGCCTATACATAGATGTCTAGTGGTGTTTTGGATGAACTGACTATAGCTGTTCAAATTTCGAAGATCTAGAGTACCATACAGACGTTTTTGAAATGTTACCATACTGTGTATAGGCAACTGATACAAGCCCAGGAGATTTGATTATAGTCAGAGAAGTCTGGTGGGCCACTCAGATAAAATGGCCCATGTGTCTATTCCAGTAGCAGATTCCATTGGAGATGAACTCCTTTACTAGCTTAGACATCTAGTTTGCACGTAGACATGAACATTCAGATACCTACATTTAGGGTGGAGTTCACATCCAGATTGGAGACACTCAACAGTGGAGTAGAAATGGATGAGTTTTATGGACTCTGCTTTTTGTAAGGTAAGTGGGTTTTTCCTTACCCCTCTTTTTCCAGCTGTTCCCCTAACACCTTTGTTGCATGACTTTTAATTGCTGTGTTTAATTTTTTGTTTTGCTTTGTAGGCTCTCATGTAGTCATGGAATGTAATGTATCAAGTGGTGTCTATGGCTTGATTCCATACTGGCAAGTTAATGATGAAGATGTTGATAGCTTTGACAGCACCTACAGAGAACAGTTTTATGAGTAAGTATTCTCATACATTTAACTTAAGTGCATTTATGCGTGATGCAATTGGAAGTAATTTACAGTGAATTCGCTGAAAAGTTGACTAGTAGTTCCTGGCAGCAGTCATTCAAAGAATGATTAGAAGTTTGCATCAGGTAGGTCGTATCCTTAATGCTTGATTTTAAAAATATAAGTGATTTCTTACAAATAAAAATAGAATGAGGCAACTATATGTAGACTTTTAGAAAGTTGTTGTAAAATGTATCCTTTTGTAAATCTTATTTAATGTATTTGTTTTTATGCAGCCCTTTTACTAATAGACTGCATCTTGTTCTGTATAGTTAAGGAGGGAAGGAAAGATTGTTATAAGGCAAAAAAAAAATCACTCTGTTTATTTTTATTTGTTAAATCAGTTCTTTTTCAAGAACAGATATAGCAGTTGATTTCAAAGTACACAGAGGAGAAGCTCTTGTTGAAGAATATCTAGGCCTATAATTTTATTTTTTAAGTAAATTAAGTGCACATTAATCCAGAAAAACATAGCAATTTCCTCTAAAAGAGAAGAATCTTTGTTTCTAAGTGACTAATCTATACTGTATCTAATTGTGGGTATATTGCCTGTTTTATCATCACATCAACCACTGCCACTAACCATAATCCTTACAACTAACTGCAGAGGGTGGAGTGGGTTTCTCAAGTGCTCATTTCAGACTGATGGGGAAATACTGATATCTCCATCATCAGTGCAAAAAACTGGATAATGTCATGTTGAATACTGCTTCTAAAATTATATTTTTTTTTCTGTGATTCCAGTTTCTGTTGATGTTTCTTTTCTAATTTTTTTTTTCCCCAATGAAAGAGAGGGAATGCCTCATGGGATTGCCGTGTCTGGAACAAAATTTAACATTTCAGAAGTGAAATTGAAAGATTATGCTTATAAATTTTTCTGTCACTTCATTTATGATTCTCAGGAGTTTACATCGTACATCAAACTGGAACACCCAGGTAAGCTGCTTAGTCTTGATATAATTATGATCATTGATGATTACTTCCCAATTAGTTTGACACCACATTACTTGTAGCTAAACCTGTGCAATGTACCTTTGCACTAAGTGAGACATACAGTTCAGTATCTTCCTTTGTGGAATCTTTTTCTTATATTCCTTTTCAAAATAAGATTAAAGAAAATATCAGGTGGAATATGCTTTGCATTCTCTTGTTTGGTGTTTGAGAAACGTTAATGAAACATTTAAAATACACTGAAGCAAATGTGAGTCTTCAGCAGAATATTGTGCTTCTTTTTGCACACTGGCATGTGGAAGAGAGGAGAGTGTGTGTGTAGAAGAGCAGTGAAAATGGCCAGTTCTCTTAGAGAACTGAGGGGAGACATAGCTAAGAATGGGACTTTGCCTTAAAAGAAAACGAACAGATCTGTGGATCTGGTTGTTCTAACCTTCACTGACAACTAACGGGCTCAGATTGCCAGGATAAAAAAATAGTCTGTTTAGATAGTAGGAAAAGATCTTAACAGTGATGATAGTATTTAAAGAATGCTTAGACATTGTGTTGAGGGACATGGTTTAGAGAACTGTTGGTGATAGGTGGATGGTTGGACTGAATGATCTTGTTGGTCTTTTCCAGCCTTGGTGATTCTGTTACTCTGTGAAAGGTTACAGGATTTCCGTTACTGATGTATGTGCTTTGTTACCAACTTCCTGATAGGCTCGTGCATGTTGATTGGGAGCATCCAGCTACTTGCTGGATACCCTGTCTTCTGCACAGAGACAGAATATGATTGATCTGTTGCTGGCAAGTCTGAAATATATAAACCTTACTCTAAAGGTGAAGTGAACTTGTAAAACCACAGATGGCGAGGCTCAAGAATTTCATGCTTGTTTGTCAAGAACAGATACACAGGAAAGCAAACCACCAGATGTATTAAGTGGCCACTTATTTTATTTTTTGATTTAGCTATGGAAGATTCTCTGAGCCTGAGCCAGTCCTTTGACAGGGGTTATTTTCAAACTGGCAACACTGTGAACAATATTTGACTGAAAGTGGATCTGAGCTCTAGCTTGCTATATAATTATACACAAATTATTTGCTTACTGTAAACAAAGATTGTCAGGGTAGCAATTGACCTCAGAAATTCTTAAATACGCATCAACTAAAAATTGTAGTTTGTGGAGTTGGTTGTGGGTGTGATTTTTTTTTCTTTGTTGTTTTTGGTCTATTAAAGATGACAAAGTAGTAGGTTCAGTGGTGGATCTTTGAAGAAGCTGGGCATGATGCAGAGGTGCTCAGTGTGGAGAAAACAGTCAGGAAACCATCTCTGACTTCCTGGCTTTCTCTGACTGAACAATATTTGTACTAGAACTCTCACTATACTGAGATATACATTAGTATTTTGGTGCATTGGCTGAGAGAAGCCTCTTTTGTCCCACTGTTAAGGAACCTTTTCTCTGAAAAATAAAATCTGGCATGTCAAATGACAGTATTTGTAAAAAAAAAAAAACATGTGAAAATACTTCAGTTTTTGTCATTTCTGCTTTTTTAACCCCTTAATACTAAACAACATTTGAGGAAAAAATTGACAGTTTTTAATGTTTATTTTTGTTTGTTTCCTTTTATTCCACATTTTACTGCAGTTCAGAACGTACAGGGTTACTTGATTGGAGGAGGGATTTCTTTGGTATTTTTATTAGTTCTTACACCCATTATCTACAAGATCTTTAAAATTGATATTGTGCTTTGGTATCGGAGCTCCTGCCATCCTTTCCTGGGTAAAAAAGGTACGTTTATGTAGCAGTGCAGGTGTACTTTGAGTTTGCTGTGTGTTGTATTTAACAGATTGTCTCCATAGAGTGTGATTGGTCATTTCTGATGAGTTTTCTTTCTGTCAAGTCCTAGCATTCAGAATAACTTGAAATGGCGTGCTGTCTGTAAGAGCAGCATGCTGAAGTATGGGCCATTTCCAAACATCTGAGAGGAGGTACATCACTAGGGAAACAGAAAATATCTACTAGATGCATTGATATTCAGTGGGACCTCTTTGAAGTTTATACCTGGTCTTTCTGAAGTTGTTTTTTTTTTTTTTTTTTCCTGAGATGTTTAATGTGCTTTTGATCTTGAAATTTGCCAAGTATTTTGTTTTTGTATCTAAGTGGTTCTGTTTTGGAAAGTTAGGTTACAAGAATGATCCAATAGTTATGTGGCTGCTGAATTCTGAAGTATTCAGTTGTCCTACTGGAACGGTTATTTTCTAGATAATTCAGTGGTATTTTTTTTATTTAGGGTTGAGTAAAGAATACTCAAATATATTTAATTTTACAGATCTCTTGCCTGTTTAGATCTAGCATAGTGGATTCTGGAGTCTTGACTTTACAAATACATCAAGCTCAGTATAAGTATGCATGCTTAGATAATAGTAAGATTAGAATCCAAAGTAATGTGTTAAGTGGGGGAAGAAACAGAATTTACCAGCATCTGTTTTTGTCTGTCTTTAGAATCCTGTCTTTTTTCTAAATATATTATTATTATTGCTTGTTCTTTAGTTTCAGATGGAAAGGTCTATGATGCTTATGTTCTATATCCAAAGAACAGAGAGAGCTGCTTGTACTCATCAGATATTTTTGCTCTGAAGATACTGCCAGAAGTCTTAGAAAGACAGTGTGGATATAAACTCTTTATATTTGGGAGGAATGATTTAGCAGGAGAAGGTGAGCTATCTAGAGACAAATGATACTCAAATTTCCTCATAAGCAGCTGAAGTGAGCTGCAAATATTGCTCAGGAACGGGGGTCTTTCAGTGTCTTTCCATGGACCATTCTTTGCTTTGTCTACCATTTGCATGTAACAAAAGTTTGCATATCAGAACAAGCTATTAATGTGAAAAGGACATAGCTTTATCTAGGTCTATGATTTCGTTGCTCTTTTTATGCAGTACAGACACCTGAACATCTAGTCTCATGTGGTCAGATTGTGTTGCATTGGCCAAATCTGCTCTTGACAGCTAAAACATGGTAACTGCTTGCACACTCTTATCCCTTCCTTGTTTATGATTTGAAGTGCATTGGCTCAAATATCAAACTGTAAACAAAGTAGTTGCAATGTAGAAGTGGCAAGAAATAAAAGCATGCTATCTTAATTTTGCACAATTTTTTTCCTCTCTGCAGCTGTGATCAGTATTACTGATGAAAAAATCCATCAAAGTAGAAGAGTAATAATTATTTTAGTACCGGAACCATCGTGCTATGGTATTCTAGAAGATGCATCTGAAAAACATCTTGCCGTGTATAATGCCCTTATCCAGGATGGTATAAAAATAATTCTGATTGAACTTGAAAAAATAGAAGATTATGCAAACATGCCAGAATCCATCAAATATGTTAAGCAAAAGTATGGGGCTATCCGATGGAAAGGAGACTTCTCAGAAAGGTCTCACTCAGCAAATACAAGATTCTGGAAGAAAGTGCGTTACCACATGCCGTCCTCAAAACATGGATCTTCATCAGGATTTCATTTGTCACCGTAAGACTTTAATTCTCCCTAGGTAACAGCAGAAAAATGACAGAGGCTGACAAGGTTCATGTAATTGGTGATACATTGATCGAAGGTCACATGCATCTGTTTTGTACAGTCTCATCCAAATTTTCTGGATTGAAGGTACTCCAACTTTATCTACGGCCATGAATCATACTTTCTTCTGACCAGATCAGCAGAACATCTTGAATGTCATCAACAGCACAGTGATGGCATGGAAATCATTAGGGAGTATGAAAGGACTCTTCCAAGAATTGCACTGTGATTTTCTACATTTTTTACTTTAAGAACTGAAGGAAAAAACAAACAAACAGAAAAATACTTTCTAGAAATGAAAGGATGAGTATGAAGGAAAGTGTATAAATTAATTATAATTGTGATGTTATGTAATGGGCTTGGTTGATGCTGGTAAGTGATTGTTTTTGTTGTTGTTTTATGAAATGACATGAATCTTATATGTTCCAAGTTTATTCGCTCAAAGATAATTTCACTATTGTTAGTGCATCAGTGTTGTATCATTCAAGAGAAAAGGTAAGAGACAATCCCAACCTTCCCAGAATACTATTCAACTTAACAAAGTGTAAATTCTTTTTCCTGATGTATCATACATTTAAAGAACTGCATGGTTCTCAGTCCCTTATGCAATTCAGACGTCATTAAAAGTATCATTGTATTGCTGTTCCTAACCTTAAGATGTTTAATGTCCAGAGGATTTTTTTTCTTGTGTGTCTTAATATCTTTGTGCTTATTACCATGTGGAGCAGTGAGCTCATGGTAGATTCTTTCATGCAGAGTAGAGAACGGTTGGCTTTGTCCCTGACACCTCAAGGATCAAAGTTGCTTCAGGGCACAGTCTAACAAAGCTGGGTTGTTCTTATGGGTTGCTGATGCTGGAAGTGAGCATGTCCCCTCCTGTTCCCAGCCAGGGTGCTGGCTCCAGCATTTGTCAGCTCTGAAAGCTGAAGCTACCTGAACAGACTACAGTGGCAGAGATCTTTTCTGTTCTCCCATATCAGTGAGTTCATTCCTGGAAGGATCAGTGTGCAGTGATAGAGGAAAAAGGATAGAGTGGTCATGCTTGATAGCTCCAGGTGCACTTAGAAAACAGAGTTGAAATAACACTGTTACCCAGTATCCTCTTAATGAGAGAGAGATGGCTGGAGTCCAATGGATTTATTCTGGAGTCACAGCTGTCAGACTCTTGTTTGGGAAAGGAAGTTGTTAAAACTTCCTGTGGATGCTGAATGCTTTACATACAACATGGCATTGTTAACTCCAAAGCTAAGACCCATGTAGACAGTGATGTAGTTTGTAACAATAAATTCTCTTTGAAGGTGATTGATTGTTTTTGAAGAAATTACCAAATCTCTTTAATGTCCTATTTTTAGATAGGAGTTTTATGGGAATAAGAGATGTTAGAGTGAAACTATCCACGCTTTTCATTTTCTGCTCAAAAGTTTCCATTTCTAACTTAGAGATCTAGTTTTGTACAGAAGCTTCAGTTTTTATCTCTTACGAGTGGACTGTCTGAGTACAAAGCATAGTTGGTTCTTGTGTACAAACTCAGCATATAATTCAAACTCTGAAGTTTTCTATCTGGAATCTAACTTGTGGTTCAAGTTATTGTATACAGGCATTGTTTTGCTTTTGCAGCTAGTGATTTTTGATTGATAGTTCCTTTTCAAAAACAAAAAACTGTTTTGGGAAGATAAGTATCAAAATGTTCTTGTGACTTTTAAAATGCACCTGTAATGACCAAATCGCCTGTGTTTCCAAGGAAAAAAGATGCCAACTCTGATAGTGGTGTATGGGTAGGGAAAAGGCACAAGACTAGTTAATAAACTGACAAGTGAAGTTCTGGCTTACATAACAATTGTGAAATAGCTAGGTACCAATACATAAAGCAGAGTTTGACAGAGAACTGAGAGAATGAAGGAAGCAAAAAAAGAGAAGAAAGCTTTGCAGTTGTGTACACAGACTCCTTTGTGACCATTTTCTCTAGTGTTAACAATTGTCCTAGTACAAAATTTCAAGAGAAGGCATCTGATCAGACTGGTGATTAATTTGCAACATGAGTTTCAGATCTGCCTTTAACTGCTGTTTGTGATTCTGAATTTGTGTTTGTGTCTTATTTGCTTCTGTTTTGCAGAATTTCTTCCTCTCCAATTCAAATTTCAGTTTATCTTATATACTTGTAAGGTGTGATGTGAACAGAGTGAATAATACCAAATGGTATTATAGCAAAGATATTTTATAGATGGTATAGTTAGATTATTGTGATAGAGAAGAGACGATCAAAACAAAGGGAAAAAACACCCATTTCTTAGGCTCACAGTACAGAACTCCAAAAGAGACCTTGTGGTGGTCAGCCCTTAAATGGGGCCTAGGAGAGGTGGAGCAAGACTCCACCCCTTCTGGTCACACAGGTGAATGCCTTCACCTGTGCCCCTGCAGCTGACTCAGTGCTCGCCTCAGGTGATCAATCAGTGGTTCAGGCCATGATTCAACAGTTTCCATACAACACTGCAGAACAGCTGATTTACTACTGTGTAAAATTCCTTTGCTTTCCAAGCTGTACTCTAAGGCTGCTACCAATACAGTATTAGGAAGAAATTTTTCCTTTGAATTGCTCCTTTGATATCTCTGTTACCACTTTTTCATCTGAAAAAAACTAATGTTCTTAAACTAATTCTTCTGGTCTTTGAAAACTGCTTCCTTTGTTTTGGCGCTGCAGTGTTGGTTGCTTTTTTTCTTTCTGTCATGACTCTTCCCTCCATCCTCAACCAAAAAGTAACTGATGATCTGAGGTGTCATCCCTCAGAACTTCCTAGTGTCCATAGGATGGTGTGACCCTTGTGTTGTACCTCAGCAGGTGACTCAACAGGTGATGTTGGAAATTTGATACTCTGCTTCTGACAGGCAGTATCTTCTGAGCTTTGAGCTTTGTGAGCTGAGGGTCCATCCGACCAGAATAGGCCGAGATTCTCTCTATTTCAGGATAGGAGGGGAAAAAAGTGCAGGGGAAGTGTCAGGTTATTTCCAACTGTCATAGTACTGGAATATTTTTATCAAAGAATGTCATGTATATATAAACCAATTCACATGCTTATCTTATTCTATGTTTTATTCAAGACACAGTTGTCTAGGGAGAAACACTTCTGGTTGTGAGGTGCCATGTTCATTTAGCTATTGCACTAAATCTGCTTTTCTAAGTAGTGTGTATTTGGTGACAGCCAATCATGATAAAAGGGCCTTGAGATCCATTTCAAGTTACTGAAATTCAAGTGGACAAATTGAATGTGCTAATTGGTGTGGTTCACATTGATAAAAGAATTTAGTGGGACAGAAGCTGTAAGGTTTGTCATTGTCAGAAGATCCCAATATCAAATGTGAAGACTAGACACTGGAAGTATCATATATTTACTGGAGGATTATGGCATAATACTGACTTTGCATTTTCACCTTGGCAATTTGCAGACCAGCCAACAGAGTTCCAGCAATCTCTGGCCTCTTGAGTTTTCTTATGCTGACTGGAATAGATTGTATGGAAAAACTACTACTTGTTATGCCTTCCTTTGGTGGAAAGTTATTTTACTGAGCCAAAATACTGATTTAAAAAAAAGTTTATTTTGATATATTTGTATGACTGATGAAGTTTTTGTGTGCTATGTAAAGACACTTTGAAGAAAGGTTTTTTAATTCAATAAAACACTACCTAATTTTTTCTTACAGTGTTGCTTTTTTTCTCCTCATTTCTCTACTGAAGAGCACTGAAAATGAACAATAGCAAACAGCTGTCTTAATTTGAAGTGTTTCAGACAAGACTGCTTTATTTGCTCGTCATTCAATCTAGTCTTATCAGAACTGGGAAGTGGGGGGCGAGAGTCTCGGTAACCATTGGGCTAATCTAGTTAGTATCAGTACAGTGTTAGCACTAACCACCTCACTCTGTCTGGGTAGCCAGGCACTGAGAGCTTGGCTTTTCCCTGTCCTGTGCTTTCCTTGTAGTGAAGTGAGACTAGAGTAACGCCAGTGCTGTTGTAGCATCATGCACTGGGACCAGCACAGTGATTTAACATGTTGAATCCTGATGAAGCAGTTAGTTTCTCATCCTGTTTAGGAATCTTATTTGATCTTTTTTTTTTTAATTTTTCTTGAAACTTGGAAATTCCTGTCATTAATTGCTAGCTCAGATGTATTGTTCTCTTTTGTTTGTGTATACCTGATGTGTTATTTATAGACTGAAGAGGGACTAGATCTGCTTTTAACCTAGACAAGTCAACTCCACCTCTTCCTGAAAGGTAGGCTTCATTTTCCGTAGTATGGTAGTAGTCCTACTGCCATGCAAAGTGTCTTCAAAAAGGTGGGTGTATTAGCTAGGGCAGCGCACCGTATTTCAAGTGGAGGTGAGCTAGTACCCTGAATGGTGATAACATGAGTGTGTGATGGAGTTGGTGATCTGCATAATGGCTGGTGGGACTTGGTACAGGGCTGAGCTGTGCTGCTTGTGCCATTCAGCTGCTGGCTGTTCAGCAAGGGTCTCATGGCAACAGGATAACCCTAGCACGCTGATTGCAATGAATAAGCCTTCAGGCAGCACCCACAGCGTCTGAGGAGACATAAAATTATCTGTGAAATCTCTTATTACTTTTTCAGTTTATCTCCAGTCAACCATACTTTAATCAGTATCCTAATTAAGCCAGAATACCATTCTTACTGGGATATATGGATGCTTGCATCAGTGCACTGCTGGTGCATTAGATACATCTTTAACTCTGTTGGAAATAGTTCCATCTGATTTAAGGCAGGTCACTGGTAGATTCATAAAACAAAATAAAATGCTGTTTTTTCACCTTAATCTGTGATTCTGGATTGCAACTCTTTATTTTTGTATAAGAAATTAGTGGTGTCACTTCTGGATGTATGAGGAGCGAGAACAAACACTGTTTTTGAGCCAGGCCTTACATAATTCAGCTATTGTGACACAGGTAAATCACACAGAAAACTTCCACGTATTGTGCTGGGAGCACTGATGAAAACATTGATAAGAAAGCAATGGCTGATCCGTGGCAAGATATGTGACACTAAATACCACCACGCCTTGGCTGTTCCCTTCTCAAGCATTTACTCTTAGCTTTCCATGAGCTGGTTTCCAGCCAGCCTTGCAATTCAGGTTTTGCAACGTAACTTGGCTTTCCCTGCTCTACCAAGGTGAAAGTGATAAGGATATCAAAGAGAAGAAAAACCAGAACAATATGATGTGAGTGAATACTGTGACACTCCATTTTTTTTTTCCAATTGTTGGATTCCTCTTTTAAACTATCCAAATTACATATGAGTAATTTGTAACTGCAAGATGTTTAATTACCACACTATGAGTTCAGAAACATTCCTGCAAAATGGATGTAAATGCTTAAGCTAATTCCTCATTGTTAAAATCAAAAGTGTAATTGTTCATTAAAATGGAATTACACATTCTCAGCTCTGAAAGCACATTTAGACAGCCTTGACAGTAATCTGACTTGGGATGAATGATATTAAGAAGGCCTGTTTCCTGCAGCTGTAATGGTATCGAGGTAACTACTTGTAATTTCGTGTTGAAATATATTTTCCTGTAGACTCAACAAGTTTTATAGTATCATATGTGAAAGGATATTCTCAATGTCTTTAGCAAAGCTTAAGGTTGCAGAAAAATACACATAAAGGGCTTTAAAATTCTGCTAGATTAGTTTTACCGTTCTCAGTTTCTTTTGAGAAAGAGATAGTTGACTAAAACGATTGGCTACAAACTATGAATCTGCTTTGCCCTAAATACACTTCTGGGTGCCTTAGAGACATTGTGTGACTACAGTCTCTTCTCATGCAGAAGGGATGATTTACCAGCACAGGTAACACACGAGTCTATAGAATGCTATCATTCCCTTTTAAAAAGTAGCAATTACATTTACTTGCTGTTGTCACATGTCCTAAAAGCAAACAGACAAAAAGACATGTCCTTCCCTGCTCCCCCTCCAAAAAAAAAACCAAACAAAAATCCCAAAACAAAACAGGTCAAGAGTGCCTTGTGCTAGCACCCTAGGTTAGATACAAGTAAGCATCACTTACATTTTTGCAGTTGGTGCTCAGGGCATGGTATCCACCCAGTGTTATTGTCAGGCAGCTTCTTTCCCACCAATACATAAGTGAATATTCTCCCCCTGCTTTACAGAATGCAAAAGAACTGAATTATTTATTGCAGGTATTTTCAGTGCTTGTTATAACACTATCAACTAAATAAAGCAGCTGTGTGCAGCCATCCAATGGGGAAAAGGGGGATTTCAGAGAGATACTCTCCTCAACAAATAAATCATTTCAGAAAAATGCAATATGCACCAAATGCTACTGCCAAGTCCTGCATCCTCATTGGAAGAGAAGTAGCCTCCTTTGGCTACCCCCTCAGTCACAGGAAGATGAGCTCTATCGTGATCCTTGCTCTGCTGCTGTCCATTTTCAAAGGCAGAACTGATGAGGTGTGCTAGAGCACTCCCTGAGCAAGTTATAGCAGCTCATTCTACCTTACAGCTTTATGAGACAAATTAGCAAACAAAAAATCATTGTAGAGATCTGATCGGGAATGCAGCTGCAGAGTTCTCTGCTTGGCACCATCTTCGTTGCTGGAGCTGGAATAGTTCTTGGTCTGCTTGGAAGTGTTCCTGATGACTACAGCCAATGAGCACATCAGCCAGTGTAAGATAATAGACTTCTCTGGTCTTCCCTGCCATTTTTATCTTTTAACAGCTGCATTCTATACTTTAGGAACAACATACACCCAGACTTTACTGTCTCATGAAACTCAGTCCGTTTAGTTGATGTTCCTCCAGTTTTACTACAATGTAGTTTAGAAGAATCCTGATTCATATCAGTCCCTGAAGAGTTGAATGAATGAATATTTCTCATTTTACTTATTATTCTGATAATTTTTATCGTTTTTTTTTACCGGAAACTTTTATTTCTTTTTTTTTTTTTATTTTTTGCTATTAGTGGTGTTACAATGATGGTACAAGAAAAAGGAATACCTTATACAGGAGAACTTCTAATGTAAATACAACTTAGTACAAGAAAAATCAGGGAGGGAGGAGCAGGGCAAGATTATTCTTGTATTCTTGTAGATGGTTTAGCAAATGTGCTTACACTGTACCTTTTAGCAGGGATGAAAATTTGCCTTGGCAGTTCTACAGAGCCCAGAGTTCTGCTTGCTTTGGGAGGGACCTTTGCTCTGCCTTGCTTTTCGAGTCAGTCAGTGACAACACAGCATTACAATGGCTCTGTGTGATTCTCCATGCACTGCTTATTCCAACAGAGGCGTGCGAGTGAAGCAGAGAACCAAGGAATGCACCAGTGCAGTGCTCCCAGGGCAGCAACAAGCTCGGTAAGCTTAAAAGAAAAAACAGACCAAACCAAACCAATGAGTGATGACCTGTTGCGATCTCAGCTGAGGCAACAGCGTGCCGGGTGGGGAGTGGAGGAGAGGGGAGCCCAGCTCTGATGCGGGGTGGCCTCACCAGTGCAACCAGGCAGGTAAGCAGCGATGCAGCTTCCCCCAGCAAGGCTGGCCATGGGGCAGAGGTTGATTTTTCGTGGTGGGAGTCTGTCCCACTGGAGGGGCTGGGGTGTTTTGGACCCACGTGTGGTAATGGGATGTTGGTGGTTCACAGAATAAAGGCTAAAAAGGGATGAGACCCTCATTTCTGTAACTGGTTTTGAATGTTTGCGCAGACGATGCTATGCTGCAGCTGTTGCTTGTGTGTGCAACAGCAAGGCAGGAATACAGGGGTTTGTCATAATCATTTTTCCTCTGTCAGAGGGGATTGACTTGCTGAGCTCTCATGAAGATTCACAGCATACTTTGCATTCAATAGAAGCATACAAGGTATATTTATTTTCTCATTTATGTAAAAGAAATGCCTGTTAGTTCTGTACTCTGCCCTGCCAGACTTGACCTGGAGTACTGTGTCCAATTCTGGGATCCCCTGTACAAAAAAGACAGGGATCTCTTGGAAAGAGTCCAACGGAGGGCTACAGAGATGATAAAGGGTGTGGAGCACCTCCCTTATGAGGAAAGGCTGAGAGACCTGGTTCTGTTCAGCCTTGAGAAAAGAAGACTCAGAAGGGATTTGACCCACATCTATAAATATCTAAGGTGCAGGAAGCAATGGGATGAGGTTGCACTCTTCAGCAGTGTGTGGGAAAGAGCCACAAACTTAAGCATAGGAAGTTCCACGCAATTGTGCGTAAGAACTTCACAGTGCAGTGACGGAGCACTGGCACAAGCTGCCCAGAGAGGTGGTGGAGTCTCCTCCTCTGGAGTCATTCAAGACCCACCTGGACGCCTACCTTTGCAACCTGAGCTAGGAAGCTGCTTTGGCAGGGGGATTAGACTTGATGATCTCTAGAGGTCCCTTCCAGCCCCTACAATTCTGTGATTACCTGAAAACAAGTCTGTTGCATGTTTTAGTCCATCCATGTGTTTGAATAAGGCAGTCAAAGTAGCTAAAATGTGCAGAAATTCCTGTGAGCCAAAGTTCTGATGAGACAAGGTGTCTTTTTGTTTTCCACTTTTAATTGAACAGATCAACTAAGAGGACTAAGCAGCGAAGGAACAATTGACTGTACTAACTTGATCTCAGGTTTTTATGAAAATTGTGCTTTACATACACTGTCATGGATGCTGTCAATGTAATTCAGACGCATATATCAGCAAAGACCTCTTTCTTTCCCTCATTTTCTTTCTTTCCCTCTCCTTTCCCTCTACTTCTTTCTTTCTCTCTCTTTCAACTGATGAGATTATTTTCTCATTTTCTCATGAGATTATTTTTCTTCGGATACAAGGGATTTTTCTGGAAAATTTGGGCATAGATAACACCAGCTGGCTGGAGTCCTGAGTAGTAAAGATTTATAGGTCAATTGCAGGCTCACGATGTGGACAAAATGTCTTGGAAATGGAAGAGACTTATCTATTATGGCAGAATGTGGTAGGAAAAACATTTGCACTTGACTCTGCAATCATAGTTTATTATTTTCATCATGAGTTATGCAAAGACATGTACAGAACAGACCCTAGTTTTCTTGTTGTTTATAGCTTCCATATATATGAAAGTTTTTTTCTTTATGAAAAGGCAGCCACAAGTATGAGTCTCCTCAGAGGAGTTCATGTGCCTGGTTTTATGTAGTGCTATGTATTTGCAGCAATTCTGTGCTGGCTGCAGGATAATGTAAAAACTGAACTGTTTAGAAAGAACACAGAATTTATAGAGAAGGAGGATTCTGAAAGACAGTTCTTCAAAACATGGCAAAATATTACTTTTGGGTAGTTTCCAGATCTACTTACAGGGGTAAAAAAACCTGCTTGGTAAGGAATGTTTAAGAAAGGACAATAAAATAAGGTAACACTGTAATAAAGAGAACTTGGGAGGAGCTGATCATGAAACAGATGCACTTTATTGGTCTGTAGAGCACAAATATTTTGATGACTGAATGTCATGTCTGGTCTTGCTTCCTCATCTCAGATAAGCCTTGGCATACCTGGAGAACTGGAAATAGTTGAAGTGGGGAAGAAGTTCTGGAGGTTACCTCATCCAACCTTTGCTTCAGCAGGGGCACCCACAATAGGGTGCCTAGTCCCAAGTCCTGGTGGCTTCTAAAGATCTCTGAGGAGATATGGAAGAGAACAGTAAAGATGATCGGAAATGTGAAATCGGGTTCCATCAACCAGGTCAATTAAAGAGGCTGAGATAGCTTGGGGAAATGAGAACTGGTGAGGAATGTGCTAGAGATGTAGAAAATCCTTAATGCTTGACAAGCACAGTGGGAAATGTTCACTCATTTTTTTTATCTTTCATTCTTCTAGTACAACAATTGGGGCAGGCAGGTGAGATCAGCAGGTGTCATGATCAAAATAAGCAAAGGCAATTCCTGTATTTTCTGTGTCAGTATATGAACTTCAGGGCTCTTTGCCAAAGGATGTTTCTATGAGTTCATAGGGCGTTGCACTAGATTATTGGGGAAGAATCTACTGAGGGGTACCAACTACTGATAAAATAACTGTAACATTATAAATTGATGAAGTGAGGGAGACTATTTGAGAGGAATGTCTGTATATTCTGGTTCTTTTGCAGTTTTGTTCTCACATCATCTGCTATTGGCCACAATTTGAGACAGAATACTGCATTAAGAGGTGCCTCTGATCTAGTTGCACAGGTGTTCTTATAGGTACACTTCATGTTCAGTCAGAAGTTAGCCTTCTCTTTCTAAGAAAATAAATACTTTGTAGTGGGATGGCCATGTAATTATTGATTTTTAGTCCTGGAGATGGTCTTTTTTTTTCCTGTAAGGCAGATAGTTCTTTTTAATATGCTACAAACATGTAATGTGTTGAAAACCTTGCATGAGAAAAGTACAGTTTATAAAAGATACTGGATTGGTAATAGAAACTGTAATGCACATGTTGATTTTCAGTTGTAGAAGTTTATATTGGAAACCACCAATTTAAGATCTTCTTTCCTTTTCTGTAGGGAAACATGACAACAAAATCATTTTCCTGTAAGATCACAACAACATTTCTTTCTTTAATTATTGCAGGTAAGTTAATTGGTGGCTACAAAAAGTCTTATTCTGAAATTTAATTTTTCACACAAGTAATACTGTTTTTTTGTTTTTTTGTTTTTTGTGCAAATGGCAGTGAAAGTCAAATTTACGTGCATGTCAGCAAGGTTTTCTAAACAGTTCTGAAACCTATAAAACATAAAACACAACATCTTATGTACTGACTGAATCACTTAAGTTGGAAGACACGTCTTGAGAACATTTAATTCAACCTCCTTGCTCAATCTGGCCTGAGGGCTAGAAGAAATGCTGTTTGAGAGAGTATGTTCACTAAAACTAACTTTGTGTTGGGTAAGGAAATATATTTTTTCCTCTAGTTGGTAAAACTTGTAAGAGAAGTTGTAATGTTTTGGCCCTCTTTTTCTTCTCCAAAAAAGAATACGGTGTATTTTTGAGTTGGAAAATATGTCAGGAATCTTAATTTAATTATGTTCTATTAGTTGCAGGAATTTGACAAGCTGCAGCAAAGTGTCTACAAAAGTGACAGTTTTTGAGAGGACTGATGCATAAATAAAAAATTTGCTGTACAGGAGATAATATTCACTTCATCATCGGCAAAGGTTGTGAACCCACACTTGGATCACTTCAGGAATGAGGAAAATAATCTACCTGTTCGCTGGTGTAAGGTAAAAACAGCCTGTTTTGTACTGTTGTAACAGACAGTTATTTTAAATACAAGTAACTGATGTTTATGAATTGTAGTAGAAAAACTAGAGATTTATTATAAACGTTTTTTTTTTTTAATGGACGAGCAAATTAAAACATTTCTCCTTGCAAAGGTGTATATAGTTTTTTGGGGGATAACAGTAGTTCAGTTTAAATGTAGGAAACAATGACCCCCATATCCACTAGATGGCACCTTTATATACGCTAGTGAAACCGGTTTCTTTTGTTTTGGAAACAGATTCAGTATGTAATTTTTGAGAAGCATTTCCATTCTGTTCAGTACTGCTCCATCAAATGAGTATTATTTCATATGGTACGTAAAGATTTAAAGTCTCATTCTTATTCTTATCTAAAGTCTCACTGTTAAGAGTATTTTGCTGCCTTCAACATTTTTGCCTTGTGTTTGCGCAGTCCATAAGGTACTGAGAACATTTAAGTGCTTGAAAAAAATGAAGTCTAATCATTGATTAATTATTCATTAATTAATACTTTTACAAATCCTGGCCCTTGCATCACACTTCCTTATTTTTCTTTAATATTGTATTTTTTTTTCTCTAGGAAATGAATGGGTATATCTGTGAGTTAAAAACTCAGAGCCAAAAGGAAATGTGTTTTCCTTTTGATTCCAGGCCTCTTACACTCCACGAGGCATTCCTCCCCTTCCTCACACTCTGCAAGGCATCTATCCTTATGTTGTGGTCCACTGAAAGGTTGTTGTATTAAAGAGAGACAAACCATGGAAAGAGATAGTGACATGAATTGACAGAGTTCTTTACAAGCATAGGACTGCCAGCTGTTGGAAGGGAAAAGGATCACCTTCTTATACTGTGACCTTGTGATTTCTAATGTGACTATGCAAGATCAAGGAAACTATACGTCCGAAACAACATATAGCTGCAATGGAAAGCAATATAACATTGAACGAGACATCAGTCTGATTGCAGAACATTAAGTAGATGAATTCACTGTTTGTAAGAGTGAATATCCAAAATTTTTTCCAGATTTCAAATGATAGCTTAAAACTCAATTTGTGTGTAGGCGTGCTACAGACTAATACTTTGCATCTAAGTAAGGGGGACAGAAATGCTAGCTGAAGATTTTCTGTATGTTGCCACTGTGCTGACTATTGAACAGGGGGATTAGAATTGCAGAACGTCAGTGCTTTGGTTAATGAAGCAGCTGCTGATGCCCCTAAATGGGTCCTGTTGCATCCTCTCTATCCTGCTCAACTTACTTCTCTCTCTTCTACATCATCCCCTTACCACAAGAAAAAACAGTTAAACCAAGACAAACTGTAGCGTTATCTTGGTTTAGTGTGTTCTATTTCCTTCCTTCGTTTTTTTGTATGGTTTTTACATTCCCTTTGAAACACATCTTTAGGTCTATTCATCTAATGCATTCCCCTTTAATGTTCTGGGATTTGTGTGTGCATGTTTTCTCTGTGTGTGCATGTATGTGTACATGTATATATATGTGTTAGTGAGTATAGGATAGGAATGTTATATTTATATGATGGGAATAAACAAAATATGATGAATATGTAGTCAGACCAGATGAAATGATCATTATGCTTTTAAAACCTGCCCCTTAAACTTCTCAGTGTAGTTTCAGCTTCAGCTGCTCATAAAGCAGAATCGTGTAACTCCTTTGCTTTTAATGGCTGAAAGTAGCTCTACTGTTCAAAAAGCAAGTTTGCACTGAGTGAGTGATTTGGGGTCCAAACAGTAACACAGGCAGGGTTATGTGAAGAGGAAGGGAGAAATGTATCTGTGGCAGGGGAGGATGTATTTGTGACAGCCCTGTGCATTTCACATCAAACAGGATGCTTTATGACTTCCTTGTTAATGTGTGTTCATGGAGAAATTTCCTTGAACTTTCAATATATGATTGGAAATGTTCCCGAATGTCCTGTAGATATCTGACAGAGCTTCTATTCAGAAGTAACAAGACTATCTTCAAAACTCTTGCTTTGAGTATTGAATAACATCTGTAGTAAAATTTCTGACAGCCCTGTCTGTAGGACAAAATGTGTGTAGGTTGCCCTTGGGTTATACACCGTTGAACAGACTGAAACCCCTCCTGGTTTTCTGAAAATAACATTCTTTTGATTAGCGAGCCCACCAAAAATGCCACCATAAATATCTTATCTACAAAACAAGTATGAAAATTAACTTTTCACTTTGTAACATAATTTTATAGGCTCACAGGTCACATGGATTGCAACACAACAGGTGCTGATGGGTTTGAGGTGTTTTGGACAGGCAACAGTGTGTATATTGATGTGTTTTATGAGAGCAGAATTTTTGCAAGGCAAAAGTAAGTATATTTTCAGATTAGAAAATACTGGGTTGGCAACCAAAGTGGGACTTTCTCTGTCTGACATGAAATGCTTGCCTCTACCAATTCATTTTCTTTTTAAAGTAGAAACTTGAAACGTAGTAGGCACATGAACTTTGCATGAAATCGTGCTCCTTTGAGTCATTATAAAAATATATCTAAATTTCCAGCAATGGAAAAAGGTGTTCTGCAGAGGCTTATAGTGTCATAACTGTAATACAGTTTCTATTGAGCAAGCTCCGGCCTGGCAGAGGCATCTTTCAAATGAGATCAGGCACATCCTGGCAAATGGTGCTCAGACTCTCTCCTGTGTTCTTTTCTTTCCCATCCGCATGTCTGGGAGGCTGTAGGAAGTGGAACCTGTGCTTTACAGGAGAAACACAGACTTTTTTTTTAAGAGCCTTGAGGCAGAGGGGTGTAACTGAGATCAAATGGAGAGCTAATGGAAGACTTTGTTAAGGACATTTGTACTGAAGCTTAGTGGCCTGAGAGGAGAAAAGGAAGAGAGATTTCCAGTGATGTGCTGGGGTTTAGGATGAAGACTAGAACATGGACTGCATAAAGCAGCTGGGAGATAACGTGAGTACAAAAGGTACTTTAAGCAGGGCTAGGAAGGAAAGTAATTAGACTTGATTTGGAAAAAACAATTAAAATTGGAGCCGAAGGAAATCTGAAAAGGTGTCTTAGTCCTTGGGAACCAAGGAACTGAAAACTGTAAGGTTTTTATCAGTTCTTGTCACCTAGTGGTTCTATGAAGGAAAATTGTGAGCAATTTTGTCAAGAACAAGTTGTCAAGCACCATGTATGAGGGAGAAAGTGATGAAGAAATGAGAATGGTATCTTCAATGTAAGATTATGGTTCTTAGAAATAAATAAGTCCTCATCATAAAACAAAAGAGGAAATAAAACGCTGACTTCTTTTATTGCTCACCAAGAGAAAACCGTATACAAAAGTCATATGTTGTAGTGTTGTAAAAAAATTGGGCTATAATGCAGAGGCATGCAATTAGTGACTTGATATCATGAAAGCATTGTTATTTTTTTATATTTCCTAACACTTAAATTATTGTTTTATTGTATTTGAAGCCATAATATTTTCTGGATCTAGTCATTTGTATTAACGATGTTGATTCATTTACTCCTTATTCCAGTGTTCAAGCTGCTATGACCTTTTGCTCACATGTTGATTTGTGTGGTCCTATATGTGCCTTCTGGGATTTATTTCAAATTTTATTTTGCATTTTTAGTGGTAATTAGAGTGTTTTCAAAGAAGAACAGCATTTGGCTAAATAGACTAGTTAGTTAATTTTGCATAGGAGCTCTACTGTTAATGAGGAATTAATATTGCTTCTTTTGCTGTTGGTTAAAAAGTTATTTAGTTTGCACATCAGTCATGTGACACAGTGCAGATTACTCAGTGAACGTGCAGCATAATTAGCAGTTCTTGTGCCCATGTAAAATGTACAGTGAATAACTTGTATCTTAACAGTGCAGCCTGATACTGTATCTATTAGAAATCTGATCTGATCCATGATATGAAGCAGCAGTTTAGACTGCACTTCCTACAACTAGATTGCACTGAGTTGGTGTTACTTGCTTTGGTTGACACCTTCAGTGTCTTTTCTGTCCCAAATATCCCCACTGTGAGATGATGTCCTTGTACTGGGGCTTCATTTTTAGGCATTTCAGATTGTGGAACTTGTCTTCCACCAAGCACTGGGACGCTCCATCTACAGATGGAGATGATGGAGATTACAGATGCTGAGAACCCCCTGCAACATGAGTTTGCATACCTTTGAAGATATGTATTTCTCTTATACTGTAGCCTTAGAGACCCTATATTGCACTGGAAAACAGGTCTTAATAGAATTTGCTGATGATATTTTCTGATGTCTACACTAAATGTCAGGAAGAGGCCCAGCTATTAATTAGGTTTCCCTCATGTAATGCAATTATTCATGTGTTCTGAAGTGTGATTGGTATTTTCAGGTGGAAATGATCATTGTCATGTTGCAGCTGTTAGTGATGAAACCTTTCTAGAACGGAGTGGTTTTATGGCTCTGTCACTTTTTGGATACAGAGGAAACTGCTCATGTTGGATGCCCTTTGTATTCTGTGGAGCTTGTAATTTCAGAAGTGCATAGTGAAGATTATGAACAACCATTTTTCTGTCAAGCTTCAAATGCCTTTGGGAAGTGGCATCCTATATTATACTAAAACACAGAGGTAAGGAATACTGCTATTTTTTTTCTGGCTTGTGGTTGACTCAGCTTTCATAGAAGTGGTATTGATTACAAATGCTCATATGTCATCACATCAGTAGAAGGTGCAAGGATTGCACTTTCCTGTATTTAAGCATGTAGATGTGTGCAGGGATAGAGTCACAGCAGTAGTGTATTTATCTATTAAAATAATAATAATAAGTAAGTGAAAGTGAAGAATGTGATACTCAAATTTGTATTACATTTGTGTGAAAGATCAGATTTGGACAAATCCAACATTTTCTTTCTACTCATCATATTTTGTGCAGTTCCTGATATACAAAGACGGCTGACTGGAGGGCTTGTCTCTTTGTTACTTTTAATGTTTATTATTCTAATCATCTATAAGAGTTTCAAGATTGACTTGATGCTTTGGTATCATAATTCTGGATGTGCCTTTGTAAGTAAGGAAGGTATGTGAATGTGACCAATGTATGTCAGTGTAACAAGTCTATTGCTTTTTTTTTTTTTCTTCCACATTTGCTATTGCTTCCAAGCAATTATATGATTATTTAATAGAATGTATTTGGAATTTCCTTGAGAATTTTCAGATACATATGGAAAGATCTTTTCAGTCACATGGGTGAAATCAGTACTGAGGTAATAAACATTGCATAATATTTAAGGCAGTTAAGGTGAGATAAGGCAAAAAGAACACCCTATTTCTCCCAAAGAAGGTTGTTTCTTTGCATGTAGATTTAGGGTCACTCTGACTGTGGTCAGTAGGTGTCAGCAGAGCTACATCCCGTAGACTAGCTCTTTAAAAATGCCATGAAATATTTATATTGAAAATGAAACACTTTTTCTGAGGTGTTTTTTTTTTCTTCCAACTTTTCTCTTTTACACATAACTTTACTTATAAATCCAACAGGTTATGATGGTTATATGCTAACAGTTTTCTATTCTATGACACTTCTAATGTGTTTCTATTGCTGCAGTGTAGGCAAATGTGCTGGATAGGTGTGAATAATGGGAAAATGCAACATAATCTGTATTGTGCTTGGACAGCCCTCAGAATTAGACTGTATCAAGTTCCCAAGAGCTCAAACATAAGTGGATTATGTGCATTAGGATGGTTAGTATTTACTCATGGCTGTTTGAAATATTTTCACATAAAAGTAATTTCAGTTTTTAACAAAAGAAACAAAAGTTTTCCTAGAAAACTTTTTCAGTTTTTCTAATGAAAAATAGATCAAAGAAATGATGTTTTGTAACTTACTTGTCCTAAACTTACTAAGTTTGGCTCTGGGCAGCCCGGTCTAGTGGTTGGTGACCCTGCCCACGGCAGGGGCGTTGAAACTAGATGAGATTTGAGGTCCCTTTCAACCCAGGCCATTCTATGATTCTGTGAATATGTTGGGACCTCTGAGTTTGGGGGCTCCTTTTGATAACCCCCAGGGTCCTGCATCCAGCTCACTTGCTGGCACGTTCTTCCCCATGATGAGGTTCTCAAGAGATCAGGTTCTGTGGCTTATCATCTTTCTTTTAATCTGTAGAGCATTTCAGTGCTTTGCTGTTACTCTGTCAGACAGCTGTGAATCAAACCCTTATAACTGCTTTTAAGCAATCCAAAATGAAACTTTGCAATATAAGCATAGCTGCTGGTTTTTAGTTTTTAACATAAATATTTTTGTTCGTTTTAGATGAGAAAAATCTATGATGC
This sequence comes from Cyrtonyx montezumae, assembly GCF_038088225.1. Lineage (NCBI taxonomy): Eukaryota > Metazoa > Chordata > Aves > Galliformes > Odontophoridae > Cyrtonyx > Cyrtonyx montezumae. The sequence continues at coordinate 32,947,678 of NW_027072034.1, read as the reverse complement.
ATGTGTCCTGTACAAAAAAGGCAGTGGAAGCAGCAACTTCTATTATCTGGAAACTTTTGTTCTTAGAATACTCCCCAGTGTTTTAGAACAACAATGTGGATATAATCTCTTTATATTAGGAATGGATGTTCTACCAGGAGAAGGTATGGTTTAATTAGCAGAGTTAATACATTGCTCTTTTACACATTGTTCTAGGGTTAGAAGATGATATTTACAACTGAGAAAACATTCATTATTATAAACCAAATTTATAACTATGTGGGTTCTTTTTTGTTTTTTAAAGGATAATTAGACCTCTTATCTATTGACCAATTTATTTCTAATTTTCTTGTTGTTCCTTAATCAAATTTCTGCTCTGATGTTATAACGGGTAGAGTCTGCTCTTTCTCGGGTAAACATATCAGTATTCCGTAGAATTAATAATATGGTTGAGGTCTTTTGAATGATAACCCTCCCTGGGGACTGCAGGAAACATTTTTTGTCAGAAATTTTGTGCAATGGATTATGGTAGTTGGAAGATCTTAGACCTACCAGTTCTTGGAGTTAGTCACTATTCTCTATATATGCAATTTAAAGATTTTGCAATACATTGTGTTAATAATAAAGTTTCTATACAATCTTTTGTTCCTTCATTACTTCCAGCTGTGATTAGCATTGCTGATGAAACCTTTAAGCAAAGCAGAAGACTGATGATTATTTTGAGATCTGAAACATTTAGTTGTGTCCAGATGGAAGATGCCTGTGAACAACAGGCTATGTACAGTGCTATTATCCGTGATGAGGCTCAAATGATTTTTATAGAGATGGATGAAATGCGGGAATGCACAAGCAAGCCAGAATCAATCAGATATATTAAACAAAAACACGGAGCTATCCAATAGAAAGGAGAATTCTTGGAGAAATTCTGTACAGCAAATACAAAATTCTGGAAAAATGTGCGCTATCAAATGCCAGCCAAGTATATTTTTCTGAAGTTTACTTATCACCTCAAACTTTGATAATTCTGCAGCAAAGGGGAATTAACATCTACTTACTAAAATAGTACTGAGAAAGTAATTTGAAAATATTTTCTCTATACAAGAGAAATGCTTATTCTGCTCTATTCTTTGTATTATTAACAGGTTGGTTTTTTGTTTATTAATTTATTTATTTTTGCCAAGGAGTAAAAACTGCTCGTCCCTTCTCAAAATTACACCTTAAATGGAAAACTGTGCAACTGCATTTCTGTTTTGACTATGGATAATTACACAATCTATTCAGGCATATGCCTGAATTAATCGTTTTGGATGCTGATAGACTAATTAAAAGTGGTGATCCACATGAGTGTAATGTCCACTGAAGAATCAGCTGTGAAGTCTGTTTGTTTTCTAGTTGAAACTGCTGTTGATAAATTAAAAATGTTTTGTAGTCTGCATTTTCCTCCATGATAACCTGATGTCCTCACCACCATAAAAACCTGCACTGTGCAAGTTTTGAAGTCCTCTCTTGAGTAAGATGTTTTATCCTTTTTTCTTAAAGGGGATAGGGAAACACTGGATATATTTTAAACTCCTCACAGTACTGCATGCAATTCAGCTGAAGAGATGATTACCAAATGTGCTAAACAAATGGATCCATGACTTCCTACACATTTACTGAATAATTCTGTAATACCTGGTATATGGGGTGTTTCTAAACTTTGTCCCTTGAAATGGTCAGAAAACTGAAGATACTTCTGTCTTCTTTCAAACTGGAAGCTTTCTTGACTTTGTTGCTAATCAGGAGAATGTGTTCTCATTCTGTCTCTCACCTGTACTAACTGCAAACCTAGAAATTTCACTTAATCTGTCAATGGACTGACTGTGCTTGGGCAGGGCATCCTTGGGAATGGAAAGAGGCCAGTTCTGAAATGTGATCAGGAGTTGATAGAAAGGTATAATAAATTGTGTATTTGTGAAAGTAAAAAAAATAGAGGCATGTGGCTGTATCTGTTTGCTTGGAAGTAGCTCTATATTTCTGGACACTGACCCATTGTTTTGTGTGCATTGCTGTTAAAAAGGGATGAGACAAGATGGTTTGAAATTGCAGCCGTTTTCACTCACCATCCTTAAAGAGTGTCATCTGAATGCAGGCATGAGTTCTGCCTGCTTTATGTTTTCTTATCAAAAACTGACCAGGTTCTTAAATTATCTTTATTAACAGGGTAGTGTCTGTCACAAAATCCTTTCAGCTGATTCTCAGAAGTGTGTGTGCTGTAGATGTACATGTAGATGTATCATGTGCGTGGTTGGGCTTTATTTATAAAGATGAGAGAGAAGGGATGGCCCAGGAGTGTATCATGTATTAAGGTAAATATTTGTAATAGCATTTCATGGTATCTATTTCTTTGTGAAATTTAATGATGCTCCTTATGTGCAGTATCCTGCTCTCCTGACCATGGAGTTCACAGCTGTGTAATTTTCCAAATACCTATTGGCTCAAGGCTTTTTCTAAGATGTTGCCACAAAAATTGAGCTTAGAATAGGTTGATCTACTGTTGCAGTAGTAGATTTTGAATTGATCTTTTTTAGAAATGCATAATCTTTAGTTTGGAACCTTTAAAAATAGATTTAGGAATCTGGAGAATTTAAATAATCATTAATGTCAATTTTTCATTGTGTTTAGGCTTATATTTGCTCAGAAAACATTGAAAACTACATTTTGATTCAAGATTTCTTTTCACTTTTGTTTAGAAACAGAATCATCTTATTTCTGTGGGATGTAGTAAGGGAAATAAAAATAATAAAAAAATGTCGAAAAAATGTTTTTCTTTTTCTGTTTTAATGTACTTTGAAATAAAATTGAAAAAAAAAAAAACAACCTCAGTGTAGGGTTTGCAGTACCATAGGTAAATACACTGATTTGCATGGGGTTGTCCTAATATTTTCTGTTTCTTCTGCTCTTTTAAACAATCACATATGATATGAGCATTTTAGGTTTGTGTGGGTGTGAAAAAGGGTATGAAAGAATAGTTTTGGTGCTTAACTGTTAACTAACAACTTGAATGCAGGATGACACAGAGTAGCTTACCCTTTTATCCTGGGAGTTTATTCTGAAGATGAATTTTGTATGTTTTTTCCCCTTGGAAAAATTTTCTTGCAAATCAAACTTTTTTTCTTTCTTTTTTTTTTTCTTTTTTTTTTTTTTCAGTACAATAGAACTTCTGTAGAAAGAGATGTACTGACTGTTTTTGATTAAAAACACACAACAAAAAAAGATTTGTCAGCTAAAGGTTTGATTCTGGAAACTTGGTAGCTTCAGAATAAAAAAAGCAAATATGATATAATCTGTGAGGTATTTGTTCACTACAATGTGGTTGATATACTTTAGTATACTGTCTTTGCTGACGGAGTAAATAATCTGAATGGTATATGATGGAAGATAAGCTGAATATATTCTCTTCATCATTTTTTATTTTAAGCCATTACTGTACAATATTTCTTCTGCTGGTTGTGCTTTTTTTGCTTGTTTTCTGGGATACTTTCATCCTTTTGTGATTTTCCTGCTTTTCTTGCTTTTGTAAGCCACCACTGTGGATATGGCATGCTTTCCATTTTAATATATGCTTCTGTATGGAAACTGTTAGGTTACAGTCTGAACCCGTGATTGAGCACCTGGTGTAGAGGCATAACCAGCCCTGCGAGCACAGGTGTAAGCTGGCAGCCACAAGGGATACATCTCTGCTTGGGGACCACCTCCTTTGAAGTGTTCAGTGAGCCCTGATCCTCAGAAGAGGGTAAGAGATTCCCTTTTTATTACTGAATTGTGACTGTTACCTTTCTTAGGTGATCTGAAACTTGTTTAAAGTAGCTATATCTGCAGCCATTTATCCTTACATATGGCAAGCCATCCAGGAGCATCATCAAAAAGCAGTATAAGTTCTGAGATGGTTTTATTGAAGGATGTAGAAAGTTGATTTGGATGGAGGAAATCCATTTGCCTGGAAAAGGAGTTACCAGGCACATCCTGGGATTACTTGAATCCTCCTGGCACAGCATGATGTCCATAGTGGAGAGATAGAACTCATCAGGAGAGGTGGGGGGTATTGCCAGTACCCCAGCATGAATGATAATATATTTTGATAGCCTGGGAAAGGACGTTTTGATAAACAGACAGCTTGGCAATTGTTAATGGCCTTAAATCACTAAAATGCCTCGGAAAAAACATCTCAAGGATAAAAACTATTACACAGTGTAGTTGAACATCTAGAATGTAAGATTGCAGTATTAGGTAAATTTACTGAAATTAATGTAATACAAGAAGTCAGGACCTCATCTCTCACAGATGAAGGGGATCCTGAACAGTTCTGAATCCCTGAAACTCTTCTTTCTGCAGAAAACCAGTACCAGGTAACACACACAGCTCAAGATGAAGGCATAGCTGATTGAGGAAAGGAGAGAAAATATAATTATACTGTGCAGAAATTGGGATCCAGAGATTCCAGTGAAATTTACAACAGAGCTGTTACTTGGGGGCAGGGGGGAAACTACAGACACATATGAGGGAGCAATAGAATGTATATTGACTACTGCAATAGAATGTATATTGACTACCGCAAGAAAAGACAAGCTTTCCATAAGAATGCATCACCTCAGCTTAAATCTGAATGTCTTCATGTAAGTATATATTTAAATGAGCCAAGGATGTGCCAGTGTCATCTGCTGACACTTTTACAAAACTCCTAGCATTGATGTGTTTGGCATTTTTGAAGTGTCATATAGTTTGATGGGCATCTCTATTAGGAGATGAAGATGACTTATTTTTATAGTATAGATGTGTCCAAAATGACAACAATAAAGGATGGGAAAGGATCAGGGTATGCCAGAGTGAGGGCTGGTGAGCAGTAATATGCTGCACTGTAAAATGGCTGTAGAGAGCAGTGGGGAGTTTCTCCCCTACCCAGATACCAGGGAGGCGTGCAGCAGCCTTGCACTGTGCCATGCTTCCACCTAGTGATGCTGGGGAGGGAGGCAGGAGTGCAGCTCTTGCAGTTTGCAGAAGCCTTTTTACATCAGATTGCCACAAAATGCTGTCACTAATAGTAGGAGGTCACAACATTGGAAGTGGTATCAAGGAAGAGTGGGAAAAAAAAAGATATTCTGATGAATGCTGTTCTGAATTACACTAATTACTGTTTTTAATGATTTTTCCATCCTTTGTAGGAACTAGCAGGGAACATACTGGAAAATGACATTTTTGGCCTTCGTGACTGTACATCTGTTGATTCGTACCTCTGAATTATTTGAGAAGAATTATCCTCTGTAGAGTTGTGTTTCTTTATCAGTATCCAGCACAGACAAACTGAGACTAACTGCTTAATGCTGAGCAGTGCTCCCCATTGATTATTCAAGGCCAAGACCACAAATGTACAGTATTTTATTTTAGAGAGGCATTCCAACAAATTAACCACAGATGATGGCTGGAAAACCATTACCAACCATGTGCTCCCTAGGCAATCCACAGCCCCACAGAGCAGTTAATATGTTGAACTATAGAAAATTGATGCTTAATTAACTGCCTGGACCACTGAGTTGATCCCAGATGGATCCAATGAACACAGTGAGAAAGTCTTGATGTCTGTGGTGATTAAGAGTTTGTAAGAGCCCTGTTCTGCAGATGGGTTGTGGGCAAAATTCATCCATCCTGGAGTCCTTAGAGAGAAATTGCTTCAGGATTGACTCTCAATTTGTAAAATGAAGACAGTTTGCAAAAAGGAAAGTGACTGGCAGTTTCAAACCCTATATAGAAAACTGTACAAAATTCTCAGAGGAGCAGACTGTTGTACTTGAGTTAGTGCAGCCCAATCAAAAGATCCTGTGTTGTCTCAGGCAAAATGTAGATTGAGTTCCAGAACTAAAAGGTGAAGATGGGCCTTGGGAGAAAGTGATTAAAGGAAATAACGTGGATGTGGGACAGGACAATTGGTAGTGGTATTTTCTATTCAAGGAGCTCTCACTAATAGATGGATTTCTGTAGCAAGCACTCAGATGGCAATTCTTAAACTACCACAGCAAAGGTATCCTAATGCATACATTGGTGAGTGAAAGGTGGAAGAGCTCCAGGCATGCCATGCGTGGCTGTAAATGTACAGTGCTGCTGAAGCTGAAACTTTCTGCTCCAGCTGTGTATTCATCTCTGGATTCAACAGTGTGGTTCATCTCTCAATCTCAGTGACATTCAACTGCTTCTCACCCCCCAGAGAAAAAAGAAACCAAAACTCAAGCTTATTTAATCCCCTGTACTGTGAGTTACAATAGCTCCTAGCTGGGAGTGAGCTAGGACCCTTCAAAAGGGACTTCATACATTTCTTTCAAGGATGTAAATGATTTAGGATAATGTCTGTTTCCTCTTACTGAGAAGTGGTGTGCAGTATTAGGAGGTCTTTCACAGAAAATAAAATGAAAATACTTTTCAATAGTGTAATGGGACAGGGAATTTTAAATAAAAATGAGTATTTTACAAAGAAAGCATGCTTTTTTTTTAAAATAACCATAAGGCTTCCTCTTTAACAGCTAAATAACATTTCAGCTGAGCAAGATGTTAATTGAAATAAACAACACCCTTGTAATGTTTTAAAAGTGTTTATCCAATTTGACCAAGACCTTCCAGCCATGTAACATCTTTGTGACCTGGCTTCTACTGAGGGAGACAAAGAGAGGAGGAGAGGAATAATAATGAAGCCAGTAGCTTCTTGTCTAATTACTGATTAGGATCACATGTACCATTTGAGCTGCCTACAGGACACAGGAAGCACTGAAGTGCAGTTTTATCTTTGTATGCACCTCTCTCTAACCACAGATGTACTTAAAATGGGCATGTTTCACTGATCTTAGTTTTTCTACTTAAATATAACTCCAATCAGTCTGGTGATCTTCTGATTTACCAAGCAAGGCCACCTTCTGCCTCACAGTGTTCCTCTCACAAGACCCTGCATTGTGGAAATTCCCTTTACTTAGATGCAGTGCAAATTCTTGTTTCCCCTAAACAGTATGGGCTTGCCATCGACAAAACCCACTCAAACAGTGAGAATAGAGTACTTGTGAGCAGAAAGAGAAAGGGGACAAGGAATTATATAGGCTGCACAGGTTCAAGCTGCAGAAGCTTTTATTTGTGATATACACTGAAAATCTTTAGCTCCATAAAAGTGTGGGATGTATCCATCAACAGATGATCCCAAATGATTTGAGGAGGGAAAAAAACACAGACTTTTGATATGTAATGGGGTTTGGTTCCAGATGGTGCAAGACTGTGTGTTCTTTGGGCTGGGGCCTTGTGGCTGCTGAAGGGAGCTTGCTGCAATAGCTCCAGCTGACATTCTTCAGGACAAGGGCAGGCTCCTTTTGCTGGGAAGAAAAGACAGAAAACAAGTGCTGGAGAAGAGCATGAGTAATGCTCTGCAGAGTCAGGCCAACAGCTGACTAAGTATCTTACTCTCTCTTCAACAGTAGAAAGAACTGCTGAAAATCTGTTATCTCTGCAGCAGCCCTTCACTAGGCTTCTGGGCTGACTCTGAATGTTGAGTGGAAGAAAGGAAAGGAGAAGGGAAAGGACAAAAAGAAAGGAGAAAGGAAATGCATTCTGGGTTCTCATTGTACTTCAGTTTTCTATCATCTCATCAAAAGTGTCAACATGAAGTGTACATGTTTGTAGCTTAATTCAGATTACAAGGATTTTATCTCCAGCTCCATCGAAGTCCTGAAATTATATATCTATAAAGCCATTCATCTGTCCATCCATTTATCTATTTATCCTGTTAATTTATTTATCAAAATGAAATGCAAGGAAAGCAAGAGTGGATGGTTAGGTTGGCATGAGAAGCATTGGCCCTGGTGCATGGGTTTGTCAGGGTTTAACAGGTGGGTAGTGATTTGTGATCCTGTGATTGTGCTGTTTGTAGCACTCGAGTTCTGCACATTAAAACACTGAGCCAGGAACACATAGTCTGAAATATCTCTTATCTAGGCACATGCTTGGGTTTGGGGAATTTTTCCATGTGTTGAATCTGATAGTCTTTTAGTTGCCTGAGTCAAGAGGTTGAATGAAAAAGGTCATATCCCATAGTGATGTTCTAAGACACCAGCTTTTGATAAGTATTTATTGCAAAAAACACATCTTTTCTTGTCTTACTACACACCAAGCTTCAGTACAAGTGCAGTGCTGGTCAACCAGTCCATTAAAGAGAAGATGGATTTCATGAAAAAGAAAACAGCCCTATCACTCTCTTGCCAGAGGATGCTGGAGTGGTAGGAAGGTTCTATGAGTTTCTTGGGAAGCCAGAAGAGAAATCCAACAGAAAGTAAATAAACGGAAGAAAATTAATGGGCTCAGGGAATTTCTCGTGCTGCAAGCAGCTGTAGGTTAGGAGATTCCTGTGGAGGTGTTATGCTATATGCTGTCCCTTATCTTACTATTAGTTTTTCCTAATAGTCATCACTGCAGAAAAATAATGAGCTAGATGGTGTAAACCAGCATAGCTGTTCACATACTCCTATGAAAGAAAGTATAAAAGCACAATGACGATGAAACTTGCTTGGTGATTCCATCAGAATTTGCAAACACCACTGTTGATGAGCATTCTTTCACGTCCTTTTAAAATGTAATTTATTAATGATTTAATTCCATAAATGACAGTTACGGGTTCATTTTGTATGAATAGTAGACTCTCCAAAATTGGTCTGTTGCTTTCCATTCTGTCAGCAAAGTTTGTTGTCATTATCCATAACACTGCATCAACAGACTCTGCAGTTGCTTCTAGTCCTGCTAAGAATTTGTCCTTTTGCCTTTTCATTCACCCAAACTAGCTATTTGTTGGTTCAAAATGTGAGTTTTCCAGTGCTAGTAGCAGTAATTTTTTTCTTGTCAATCTTTAATGGAGCATCAAATGGAAATCTGTTGGTGAAAACCAACCAGAAATATTTGACTAGAGCAGGTTCTTTTGTCACCACTATTCTATTCTCTGTTACTGGAATATAAATATTTCCTCTTTTTGCAGGTGATGCTCTTCCTGCTTTCTATTGGGTATTATGTTCTGACTGATTCTTCTAGGTGTTTCTTCCCATTAATTTTCCTTGATTTCAGTTACAAGATTTTGGCTGTTTCCAGATTTTTTTTTTTTGTCTCAAATGATCAAAATGGAAAAATAAGAGATAGTAATATTTGAATTCAAGTGAGTACACTGACCTACAGTGAATTCAGTTAGCTCTGACCTATATAAAGAAAGGGGAAAAAATGGATTTGGGACCTCATAGACTTTTCTGTTGGCATATTGCAGAGAAATGCATGGGCTAGATATAAATGAAATTATAACACTTTATTTAGAATTAAACTTCTCTTTGAACAGTAATGACAAATTTAACCTTTTAACCTTAAATTCCACCTTTTTAGCTATGAAAGTAGGTGAAATTGACTATAACAAAATATGCAGATGCTATTTAATGGTAGGATTTCCATTCTAGGCTTTCTCTTCTCCAATTCAAGAAGGCCCCTTCCTCCTCCTTCTCACCCTCCCACCTCCACTTCCAAAAAAAAAAAAACCCAACAAAAAAACCCCCACAGAATTAGTTGTTTTAATTTGAAGACAAATGGAATTTCCACTGAGAAATTAGAGGTGAAGTTAATGGAAAATAAGATGGGGTGACAGATGGGCTGCAGATTAACTGGCTGACTGAAAGGAAACAACTGAAAGATATGGCCACCCTGAAGTGTGCAGTCTCAGGTTTTATTATGCCTACTTTAATTCCTCTTCATACTTGCTGCAAAAGAATATTTATTAAACAGTAATGCATTTGGAAGCTTCTTCTGAAATCTGAAGATAAAAGACGTGGACTTGCTTTCCTTATGACTGTTTCTTGGAAAGTATATTTGAGGTCAAGGTTTAGGTATGATTAGTGTACAGAGTATCTTCTATGCTGGTTTGATGTGTTAGCCTTCTGTTGTCATGACCTTCTTACGTGCTGTTTCTGTTGCTAAGTGTATGTAGTTTCCATCTAGATTGAAAGAATTTATTAAACAGACTAATTTTCTTCTGATGTAGATATTTTTCTCATCAGAGTTATAGTGTGATTCTCATCATCATGTAAGTAATATAGTATTTTCAGAAGCTTCATAAACACCTTCTCCAGAAGGACATCACAAATGGAACAGAATATTTTTAATGAGAATAGTTGCTCAAATACTTCAGTACCTCTGAGCTATTCTTTCAAAGAATATATAACATCATGACTGATTTTCAGATAGTTTCCCTTCACTGAGTCCCAGAATGGTTTGGGTTGGAAGGGACCTCAAAGCACACCCAGGTCCAACCCCTGCTTTGGCCAGGGTTGCCCCCAGCAGCTCAGGCTGCCCAGGGCCCCACTCAACCTGGCCTTGAGTGCCTCCAGGGGTGGGGCATCCACAGTTTCTCTGGGCAGCCTGTGCCACTGACTCAACTGCCATTTGAGTAAAGAACTTCTTCCTAATCTAAACCTACCACCTTTTAGTATTAAATTGTTCCCCCTTGTCCTGTTATAACAATTCCTGATAAAAAAATTGTCCCATCCTTCCTGCAGGATGCAATCCATGTGCAGGCCCTTGTTTTTGGCCATGTTGAGTTCCACAATGTTTGCATGGGCTTTCATTGATATATCAACCACAGAATATTTATATTTATGACTATATATGACTGTTTTATTTATGACTACTTTTAAGCTGTTTCTTTTCCATCCTTCAGCTTATGAATTCATAGGAAAAAAAGACTACTTTGCTGGTGATGTGAAGATAGATTAAACAAATCTTCTGGTTACATCTTGAATGATAAAATGCCATTTCTGCTGAACTATTAAGAGTTCATACTCTGTGGATATCCAGAAGTCAGATCTGATGCTGAGGTTTTGCTGAAGTAGAAAACCAACCTGATAGAAACTTTATGCTGACTTTAATGTGTAGATAAGCTTTGTGATGGTAGCAGGAGAAGAGGCTGTGGAGAGAGCTCATCATAGAAGACTTCGGGTTTTCTGAACTAATTAAGATAAATTAATTTGTGTGAATGTAGGACTACTTCTGTGATATGAATTAGACATACGAATATCTATGGCCAACATCTTTGCTTGAATTTATAGATGTAGACACCAAAGGGAAAAGGATGGTTTAATATGTGTACCTGGTCAGTAGCAGAAGGTGAAGAGCCCTAAGACCTTCAGAGGGAGCTCTTCTTCCTAAAAGGGCCACTGCTGACTGAATAGGGAAATACATAGTGTTCTCTGAAAGTAATACCTCCTATTTTTTTCTCAGTGGAAACTACAGCAGTTACAAAGAACACATAAAGACAATTTGATAAAGAAAATTGTTAGCTAAAAAGCACTATTTTTTAACATAGTCACCACAATTAGCTATGCATTTTCACAGTGATGAACAACAGCCTGTATGCTGTGCATGTTAAAATCTGCAACAATGGAGGTGACCCACTATCATTGTCACTACTGCTGAAATGCACCACCCACCCCTCACTGTGCTCACATCCACTGTTTAGTTTCCATAAATATTCAGCAAGTGTTGATGAATATCAGTGGGTGTCATCTTTTCTGCATGGAGGAATTCAAAACCTTTGCTTCAGCTGCACTTCCATGTCAGGTGCCACTGTGTTAGACCACCCCTCTGCTGCCATCTGTGCATAGCAACAACATGTAATAGATAATTGTCTGGAAGGTCTGGCCTCTACTGCCATACCACCAACCTCCACCTCTGGCATTTTGGGGCAACATAATAACACAGGAAGCATTACTTTTGGAGCAGCCTCATAATGGGAGATGCCTGCTTCCACTTCTGGTCAATATATTAGTTGATTGTAATTTCTGAGAACAGATGCTGGCAGTGCACCCTTACTCATTTCTTCATTCCCATACTAGCACTGTGGTTAGAGAACTTGCTTGAAAAAAAAAAAAGGCAAAAACTCTCTTGCCTTGGAGGAGAATGGTCTCTCTCAAAAGCTCTTGGTATGCTTTCTACTTCTACTAAGGTAGCTGGGCCATCTTCTACCTGGTAGTGAAGTTTTTCTTGTTAAAAGCAAATGGTGGAATGTCAGTCTGTTTAAGATGAGTCAGAACCTTGAAGGACACATTTCATATAAATATGTTCTATATGAACTAGGTTGGAATAAATTTCACTCTTGGCTGCTGTCTTATTTCCACATGATTTATAATCCACAATACGTAGTATCCCCATTTCAGTGGTTAGGTTGCTGAGCTAAACCAGTGAGTTAGAAGCCTCTGCAGAAGTTGGAAGCTTTGATCTAGTTTCTAGATAAGTATTTTGAATGAATGACTTATCTGGGAATTGAGGATTGTTCTTAGTCTAAGTTGTTATGTTGGAGAGAAATCATTGTTCAGACCACAGGATGGGATTCTGAGAGTGTAGGGTGCCTGTCTTAAACACAGAAGAGATCTTGAATAAGATCTTGAATGCTGGATGCTAGATGTACAGGGTTTTTGCCTGAGGTGTAGATCAGTCTTATTTTCTAAATCTCAGTTCAGGCACTATTCACCTAGAAATACATGATGGATGGAGTCTGAATGATTGACAAGTTGTGGCCATGTCTATATTGACAGGACTTGAAATCTGGGGACAGCAGAATTACTCAATCCTTTGCAAAGCACCAAAAAGACTGAGTATTAGGAAACATTTCTTCTCAGAAAAAGCGGTGAGGCAGTGGCACAGGCTGCCCAGGGATGTGGTGGAGTCACTGTCCCTGGAGGCATTGAAGAACCATGTGAGTGTGGCACTGTTGGATGTGGTCAGTGGACATATGGTGGGCTGTTGGTTAGACTAGATGATCTTAATGGTCTCTTCCAACCTTAATTATTCTATGATTCTATGAAAGAATAGTAATAATATAAGAAAGCCCTTTCATGGCTAATGGAAACAATATCTGGAAAGAAATGTCTCCTACTCATTTGCAAGTTACTGAAAATAAGAAAACAACAAGTCTTACTAATATCTGTTTGTGCAGTGTCTGACCCAGCTATCTCCATATGTCCCATCTGTCCTATCACATCCATAGTGGTGCAGGCAACAAGGCTTCTGAGGCAATAAGGAGTTGGTGAGCAAGTACCCTCACTCAGTGTCCAAATCTCTGATTAATGTGTTATGTACTGGACACACGTCATGTCACCTGAGGACATCAGACAATTTGTGAAAGTCACAAGAGTCTTAGGATCACTACTGAGCTAATCTTTTATACACAGACCAGCTGTAGCCATTGCCCATGCACAGTTTTCAGAAGGAACCATGCAGGGTGGCTGGTGGTTGCTAGGGAGTCCAGTATGTGTTTCACTGACTCAGTGAAAGTACGTGAAGGTTTTACATACTGTGGTTTGTCATCTTTGCAGGACAGATTTTTGCTGAACAACCTATGTGAATTTTTAATCCTTTTTTTTTTTAATGTGTATTCCATTTTTATTTCTTATGATTCTGCACTAGGATGCCACTCCGGTCTTCAGAAAGGGCAAGAAGGAGGATCCAGGTACCTACAGGCCAGTCAGTTTTACCTCCATCCCTGGAAAAGTGATGGAACAGTTCTGGATGCTGTCTCCAGGCAGTTGGAAGAAAAGAGAGTTTTCAGGAATAGTCAGCATGGGCTCATCAGGGGAAATTGTGCTCGACCAACCTCGTGGCCTTCTATGATGTCATTACTGGCTGGGTGGATAAGGGGAGAGCAGTGGATGTAGTCTAACTTGATTTCAGCAAGGCATTTGACACTGTCTCCCTCAGAGTCCTTACAACAAAGTTGAGGAGGTATGGAATAGTTGAGTGGACAGTGAAGTGGGTTGAAAACTGGCTGACTGGCAGAGCTCAGAGGGCTGTGATCAGTGGTGAAGAGTTCATTTGGAGGCCTGTGTTTGGTGGTGTTGCTCAGGGATTGGTGCTGGGTCTGGTCCTGTTCAGCATCTTCATCAATTACCTTGATGAGGGGATAGAGTCCACCCTCAGCAACTTTGCTGATGAAGCAAAGCTGGGAGGAATGGCTGACACACCAGAAGTCTGTGCTGCCATTCATCAAGACCTATACAGGCTGGAGAGCTGGGAAGAAAGGAAGCAGATATGATTTAATGAGCAAGTGTAGAGTCTTGAACCTAGAGAGGAATAACTACGTGCACCAGTACAGGTTGGGGATCACCTGCTGGAGAGGAGCTATGAGGAGAGGGACTTGAGTGTCCTGGTGGATGATAGGCTGGCCATGAGCCAGCAGTGTGCCCTGGTGGCTACGAAGGCCAGTGGGATCCTGGGGTGCATTACAAAGAGCATGGCCAGTAGGTTGAGAGGGGTGATCCTCTCCCTCTACTCTGCCCTGGTGAGGCCTCACCTGGAGTACTGTATCCAGTTCTGAGCTCCCCAGTACAAAAAAGACTGGAATCTCCTTGGAAGAGTCCAGCAGAGGGCTACACAGATGATAAAGGGCGTGGGACACCTTCCTTATGAGGAATGGCTAAGAGACCTGGGTCTGTTCAGCCTTGGAAAAAGAAGACTCAGAAGGGATTGGATCAATGTCTATAAATATCTGAGGAGCGGGAGGCTGGACTCTTCTCAGCAGTGTGTGGCAAAAGAACGAGGGGAAATGGTCACAAACTGAAGCATAGGAAGTTCCACACAAACATGCATGGGAACTCCTTCACAGTGAGGGTGATGGTGCACTGGCACAGGCTTCACAGAGAGGTGGTGGAGTCTCCTTCTCTGGAGACGTTCCAGACCCACCTGGATGCCTACCTGTGCAACCTGGGCTAGGGAGCTGCTTTGGCAGGGGGTTGGACTCCATGATCTCTAGAGGTCCCTTCCAACCCCTACAATTCTGTGATTCTGTGATGTTTGTATACCCTAAAAAAGACAACATGTGCTCAATAGGAAATTAGAAAACAGACTTGAATTTTCCCCATTTTATGCCAGCTTGTTTCAATTGTTCATCTGTAAGGATAAGGATGTTGGAATATTGTTTATGTTGGTCACCAAGGAGTCATTTCCTCAAAGATGAAAAGGTCCAGAATTACCCAAAGGATCTGATTTTGCATATATCTTTTTTTTTCCCAAATGTCCAGCTTTAAAGCAAACGGAGTCTGCAGCTGACAAGCTGTGTAATGTGTCTACAGTCCAGATGTTTCCTCTACAGAACAGCATTTTTTCTACATTTCAACAGCAATTTGAACACAAAGAAAATTTGATTTCCTATTGCACTCACATAATGCTGAGGGATCAGTTTTTTAAAAAAAGCAAAAAATGGAATGATGGTCATGATGGTCAATGAGGCAATGCCTGTAACAGGCAAGCGTGGCTCCAGAAGGGTAGCTTACCTGCCACTGAGCAGGACACCCACAGCCTCCAGTACCTGTGGGTTTGACGGTTGGACTAGATGATCTTAGTGGTGTTCTTCAACCTTATTGATTCTATGGTTCTACATCTAGCACACTTGAAGCTTCAGCATAACTCAGTGCTGTGTTACTTAATGTGACAGCAGGAAACACCAAATATGACTGTGCTGGAAATTCTGCTTCCTGAAAAGGCTTTGACGCTTCAGGGAAACTGAGATTTGGAACAGAACGCTGTCTGTTTGCCTAAAAAAAAATAGATTATTTTCCTTAGAAAGGCAAAAACTTGTTACCTTGCATTTATTTTCAATACTCATAATGGATCCTTACTCAAGCATGTTTTCTGCTTCAAGACAAGAACAAAGAGGAACAAAATGAGCTTTTTCAAAAAGCACAGCTTGAGATCTTACAAGAAAATTTCTCAAGGCTCTGTAGGACATCCAGGACTCAGGGAAGGAAAACTGCTGGGGATTTAAATTGCCTCCCTTTTGTTTCTTATGTTTCCCTATTAATATAAGAAAATAAGAACTGTCATAGCAGCTCACACAGACAAAACATATCTAGGTCTGTATCCTGCTGCTGCCCAAAACCACAGTCTGTCAAAAACAGGCTAAGGAGAGGATGATGCATCCTGGTGGTCCTTACCAGGGTCAGTCAGGTAGGAGGGACATTCTCAGTTAGAAGTAACTTCTCCAACAGCATCTTAAGTTGTGGCCAGTGCATCTTTCCTGCTTAAATTCATGTTGTACCTTCTGAACCCATTCCATCATCTTTTTAGACAACTTCACCTGGCAAGTAGTTTCTTATATTTTTTTTTATTTTTTTATTTGAGTGTTCACTGCTTTAGTGATGTGCCTGATCTTTTTCGTATTTATTTTACCATGTGATGTACCGAAAAATCATTCCCCATGTAATTTTACCTCATAAAAAAGTCCTCTCTTTTCATATTTGAAAGGTGCCAGTCAATTTGCTTGACTCCTGCAGCACAAGTGCTCTGTACCTCTAATGTCCTTACTGCCCTTTTTGGGAACTTCTTTGCTGTTATATCCTTTCATTCATTGGTGACTAAAATTACATCCAGTGCACGAGATAAGGATATGTTGCATCAGTATAATAACATTTCCTGTTTTGTTCTCTCTCTCTTTTTTTTTTTTTTCCTAATAACTCCTGGCGATCTGTTTGCTCTGTTGGCAACTGCTGAACATCACACTGTTCTCAGAATAAATCCAAAATTACACCAAGATATCCTTCTCAGTTACTGAAAGCTATTCAGTTTCTGTGTGTTTCTGCAATGATACAGCTTTATGTACATCAGTGGCCAACAACATCAAGCATAACAAAGCTAGGGAACACCTATTTTCATTGTGAAAGAGATTTCCTAAATATCTTGCAACTGACCAAACCAGGTACATCCACTTCTACGATAACTGGCCAAATTACTGACATATTCTATACTAATTTCCACATATGTAGCTGTTGAGGGCCAGAGAAGATTTTACCACTTGGAGCCCTTTCTTTGTTGATAGGTGGTCTAAAGAGTAGAGCTGCATTTCAGAACTGTAGCAGAGGATGTCCAGACCCTTGGGTGAATAGCTGGCTGCTTCATTTGTAAAAATAATAATAAAAATTAAATTTTCTTTCCAGAAATACTTAGAAATTTTAGAGATTGCTAACTCCATGTTGCTGTCAGACCTGATGGTAAACCCAGTGAACTAATTCTCATGAAAAATGCTCTTCTTAAACTCAGTTCATAACCAATAGACAAAATGTTTTATTAAATAGTGATATTATAAATAGTAAAAATGATTATTAAGACTAAACCACAGCTCCTAAATGCTGTCAGTATGTTGTGACCCTCTTTTATCGGTGACGCATTCACTTCCAGTAATTCATATACAATGAGGAACAAAAAAGGCTGTTTAGTATGAAGTCATTATAAACTATACCCTTTGTCAGCAAATTATCTTGAACGACTTTTCAGAGAATCTCATTTTGTCTTAGTATTGTAAATTAGCAAGAATTATGTCTTTCCCATCCAAGTTATTATTTCAAGAACGTTAGGTATTTATAGAAGCTTTTTCCTAAGAAATAGTAGAAAAACTCCTTGTTCTCAGGGAAGTAGTCAGACATGAACAACAATATATGAATACTGTTTGATTTCAATAATGGGAAATAATAGAATGAGCGCTGCACAAGAGGTTAGCTGTTGCTGTTATACTCAGCAATGACCTCTCGCATCTATAGATCATTAACTTAAAATTGAAATAGTTCACTTGTGCACATATTGTCTCTGCTTTGCATATATTTTCTAAAACTATTTGGACACAGAATGTTGAATTTTCTTTTGTAGATAAGCTTTGGGTTGGTTTCTTGCCCAAAGATGTTTGTCTGCTCAGTCTCACTTTTATCTCTGTCCTGTCTGGCATCCATGGCAGCTTGACAGGACCTCCAGTGGGAATGAAAGATCCTAGGGGATCAGTGAAGTATTTTTATTTCCATAAAAGCAACAGATATACTAGAACAGCCCTCTCTTCAGTTGCCTTTGTGGTCTCTCTATAGCAATCCTGATGCTATTTTCATTCTGACTTTGCTGTACCCAGCCTCCTTAGGATTGCAGCTCAACTGCTTTCCCTTTAGGGCAAAGCATGCAGCAGAGAAATTGAGAACTTTGTTGGAAAGGGAATCTGTTTTTAAGGTACTGAGATTTTGGTGTTGTTAAGATTTTTGTTTGAATAATTTCATCCTTGGCCTGACAAATGTAACTACCATAGTTGAGATCTTCTCAAAACTACAGGTGATAGAAGGACTTTTCAAGTAACTTATCAGTGTGCGAACAGCAAATACATGTCAACATTAAAAAGGGTACATTTAATTCTTGGACAATTGCCTCCTTCAAGATATTCTCACCTGCATTTTGTATCCTTTGAACTTTAATACACAATCTAGGCCCCAGAAGAGATAAGTCCATGGTGGGGCAGGAGGGCTGTATGGAGCTGTGTTGGGGAAGTGCTGGGAGAACTGTAGCCTGTGGGAAGTCCACATAGTTCAGTTCAGGAAGGTTATCATTGTGGGAGGGACCCCACATGGAACAGGGTGGAGAGTGGCAATGGAGGAGCAGCAGAGATGAAGTGTTATGGTTTGATCACAGACCCCGTTACCCATTCTCAGCCATTGTTCAGCCATTTGTTGACTCCACTGGGGCTTCTTGGATTGGTTTCAAGAGCTGCGTGTAGTGTAACTTTCTCTGCTAGTGTCACTTCTGTCCAGGTATCCTCTACAGTGTGCACTGACGGTCTGCTAGCAAGGTGCAAATGAAGTGAACCGCTATTATTTCCTGGCAAATAGGGACAGAAATACAACTAAGAAGCTGCTCAGCTAAGCACTCATCCTTGGCACAGGGCAAATGATGAGTTGCTGAGTTGCTGTTTACCTATCTCCGCTTTTATCTCAGTATTTTATCTTTCTCATGTCAGAGTTTTTTTCCTTTTGAACTCTTGAGCTCCGAACTGTTCCTACTCGTCTCAAGAACATACATTCAATTGTATTCTTACTTTTCTTATGTGGTGTGGTTTTAGATTGTGAACTTTTCATAGCTCAGGAATAATTTTCCTGCACAACTGAGTTAAGTTCATGCAGCAAAAAAACAGTCTTTGGATCATGGCCATCTGCGTTTCTGGGGCATTGACTACTAGAGCTGGTAGAGACCTGTGGGCTATATACAACATCTTGTTACCAGTCCCAGAATTTTCTTTTTGTAAGATCTTCCACTGGTGACGTCTCCACTGGATTCTCAGCAAGCTACTCCAGAGCTTTACTACCTTTCTTGTTATTTATTTTCCTGCTGTCTTGCCTAATTATTTCCTGCTTCAGTTTAATCCCATTACTTCTTGATTTGTTTTCTTGGAAGACTGATTGCTCTCTTACTCATTGGACAGTTATTCATACAGCCTACTAAGGGAGTATGATGCAGCTAACTCGTCAAAGAAACTTCTTGCCATTATTCTGTAAGCACTCTTTTTCATATACTTATCAAATAGGAATTTTTTAAGAGGTTGGATGTAGTAATTTGACCTGGCAGACATCTCAGCCTTTGAAAGAACCCATAAGCGTCACTGAGATAAAGATAGTTTAATAAGAAGGAAAGCAAAACAAAACAAAATAAAACAAGTGATGCACAACATAGTTGCTTACCACAAGCTGACTGATGTCCAGCCGGTCTCTGATCAGCAACAGTCACCTCCCAAGTGACCAACTGCCCCCTTTGCCCAGTTTGGGTCAGCTGTTCTGGCAATGAAGATAGTGAAGAGTCTCAACCACAAGTCTTATGAGGAGTGGCAGACGGAATTGGGATTGTTCAGCCTGGAGAAGAGGACTGTTCAGGAGACCTTATCATTCTGTAAAATTATGTGAAAGGTTGTGGAGGGATGGGGGTCAGCCATCCAGGAAACAGCGATAGGACAAGAAGTAATGGCCTCAAGTTGTGCCATGGGAGGTTCAGGCTGGGTATTAGCAAACATTTATTCTCAGAAGGAGCGGAGAGGCAGTGGCACAGGCTGTCCAGGGAGGTGGTGTAATCACTGTCCCTGGAGATGTTCAAGAACTTGTGGATGTGGCGCTGAAGGACACAGTTAGTGAGTGTGGTGAGGATGGGCTGACTGCTGAACTAGATGTTCTTAACGGTTCTATGGTTCTATGCTCCTTGCTGGCTGGGCAGCATGAGGAGATGTGAAGTCTTGAATCTACAATTGAATGTAGATGGTGTACCCCACACTTCTTGCCTGTCTCTAGAGAGTAGTTTCAGGAAATGAGAAACTTCATGAACCTTAGCAGGGAATTGTCACCAGCGTTTCAAGGTACTATTTGAGCTGAATGGTTGACCATAGAAATGTGAAATTTCATCACGTGTGGCAGGGTGTTCGTATGACACTGCATTTTCTATGTTATAGGGAAAGTACAACCCCTCCAGACCACTTCAAAGGAAGGGATGAACCAAGAGCTGGGGAAAACACAGGTTTTTTGCCTTCTGGCATGTAATTACTACTGCTTCACATATTGCTGAGAGTTTATTGTGTGCTGATTGCAGTGACTTCAACTCATAGCAGGTTCCCAGAAACACTGGAAGTAGCTAACAGTATCAGCAGCTCTGTCAAGGAAGAACAAAGTGTTGATTCTCAGTGTTTCCAGGAAGAGTACTAAGATGTATGAAGCTGATTCATCCTCAGGAATTTTGCTTTTTCAGAGCAGAGATTGCCTCTGTGGACTGACTGCCACACATGAAAGGCACTGCTGGGGACTTTTGATGGTTGGACTCAATGATCTCCAGAGGTCCCTTCCAACTCTTATAGTTTTGTGGTTGGCACAGGTTTGGTGCTGATGCTTGGAAGGCTGCTGAGCAGTCCTTCACAGAGCTCTTAAAAAGTCTTCCTGATATTTGGTGGCCCATACAGCCCCTATACACCTGTTCATAGCTGGCACAGTGCACTGGGCCACTGTCACCCCTGTAGAGACATCTTCCAGTCCTGTTTCTCTTTCCAGAGCTGCTCCTGAATTTTCAAGCAAACATCTCTGCAATTTTGACCTTCTTTCCCTCAGAGACCAAATCTATCTGTTGGTGTAGACATCTGGTTTCTCAGCAGCCTTCTTTTATCAGTTTAACCTCAGTGTAGCAGTGTCTAACGCTAAAAACCATTCCCGGTGCCCCCGCTGTTCTGCAAGAGCGCTGCTCCAGCAAAGCTGCCACTTGTTTTCAGGCAAAACCTGTTCCAAAGCACCCTCTGCCGGCTGAGGGCTCCTGCTTTGCTCTCCCCAGGCGTGTGAGAAAGCCGGGAATTAGTCAGCAGGCTTATTGCAGTACAGTCATGATGAAATGGTATAGTTTGTGATTCTGGAAAAACTATGCCCTTGGTAAAAAGACACCTGATCGATAGGCACTAGGAGATCCCCTCTCTGATATGCAATGAGGGCTACTACAGCCATTCACATGTTCTGTTCCATTCAGTGGGAGGTGTCTCAAATGCTGCTATAAATTCTGCTCCTCCAGATATGCCTCGCAGAAGCCAGTTCAAAAGCATTCCCAGTTATCTGGTACAAGCAAAGGATTCAGTCTAGAGCAAAGCACTTCTCTACTGCGTGAATTTCCAGAGGGTAGGTCAAATATTTCATCATTCAGCCAACAATAACAGATGCTGCTGGAAACTGGGTCTAGAATTTTGTAAGAAACTTTATTTCATTTCACTTATGTGCCTCTTTACCTCAAGAAAAAATATTAGATTCAAATATAGAATATGTTGATGTAATAGAAAAAGGATTTTTGGACCAAAAGGCTTATCTTTAATGAAGTGTATTTAGAAATGGGTTTGTCTTAGTTTTCTGGCAGATAATTTTGTTAGCTATTAAAAAACAGAAAAGAGTTGCTATGCAATTTAGTATATTTACGTAATTCATTTCTTCAAAATCTTTTGTAAAAATATGGTATATATGATTCAAACATTGCTGTATTTTAATACTGAATTTCCCAAATTTTACACTCATACCTGTAATTATTGTAGGTATTGACTGTTGTGACTGTTCCGGAATACTTTCAGAGTTACTGTTGTTATTCTAGTGGCTCATTTTCAGTCAGCATATGTTCTCTGGTTTGATGAGAGATGAAATATCTCTCAAAGAGTGAATGAGGGAAGTCTCTTTGAATTTATCATCTCACACAATCGCTATTTCATGGTATTTCTATGTTGTAAAGTACGTCAAACTTACTAAATTAGAAATTGCAAAAGCATTTTCAGCTTTTCTTGGTATGCAAGACATGCTACTTCTGTAATGACCATTGACTTAGGTTAACAGCACTACAAACAGTTTGTTGGCAAACACAATTTTGGAAAAAAAATCATGAAATGTTTCAAGCGCAGTTCCCTTGGAGAAGCAAGGAGCTAAGCCTGACAGATTGCTACCTCTAACACAGCAAGGTGGTTCTTCATCTTCCTTTAAAAGTGGGTCCTTAGGAGCTTTTTGGTTATTCTCAGTATTAACAGAATTATTGGCATATATTTATTTGCTTAATAAATCCTGATCTTGGCTTATAATAATCAGGATACATGGAACTCAGTCTAGTTTGCTCATTGCTAGTGTGAGAAATAAATTCTTAAAACAAAAACTACTGCTCTAAATGCTTTGCTTCGCTGTTGCTGTGAGCTTTCCTGTGTGCTAATTTTCTCTGTATCCTGGGTCCAAAGGCCCAGATCACACTGAACTGTCTTCTGTGCCAAGTCACTAATTCCTTCCAGAACAAAGCTGCTGATGTTTGTTATGTGGAAAAGTAATTCCAAGTATCTTTGAAAATGGCCTAATATTTCCTTAAGATTAAAGAAGTCGGTAGCTTGCACATGTTTGTATGCGGTGTTTTACTCCCAGCTCTAATGGAAAAGAGCAGACACTCAAACAGATTGTTTCTTGGAGATCTTGAGTGGTCACTCACTTCCTATGTCAGCAGCCTTGCTGGGGTGCTGAATTTTCCAGGTCTAAACTTCACATTTTCCATGAAACCTGCAAACACGTACAATGAAACACTCGTGCTTTTCCACTAAGTTTTATTAGAGTTAAGAATAAAAACCAGGATGTTTATTAAACCTTATAAAAGAAGATTTCCGAATCAGTGCAAAGCAAATGATATTTCTGAAAGCTCAAATTTGAGTTCGTTCTGAATTTCATACTTGACACAGATGTAGGCCTGTCGATGTTTGTTTAGTCTGGAAATCTTTGGCACGGAAATAAAAATTCCTTGGAGCAAGTGTGACGGCAGTACTTATCCTGCCTGCACATTTTTTGCCTATTTTTTCACAGCTCCTCCTGTGCTTGCTATCTGCTGTACAAATAATTCACTTCTATCTTGCTTCCTCTTGACAATTTATCTTCTATCTATAGCTCTGTGGGATCACTCCTTCCTCCTCTGATGGCAACAGTTAATGCCCTGTAATCTGCAGGTAAAGATAGCATTCAGGAGAAGGCTCTGCTGATGGTAAAAAAAGTGTTTATTAATCCTTAATATATCTGGATTGCTTATCTACTGTCTTCTGAGATATTCACAGAATACATCCAAACTAATGTCTGTAAATCAATAGCTGGTGTCTTTGATACAGGAATTTGCTGGACTATGTCTGAGCCATACTCTCAGGTGCTAGGTACAGCAGGTACATGTCAATTAGACACAAATAAAAACATCAGAACAATGTATATTTCTTTACCTACCTTTCCAGACCATTTTTTCACTTTCTCATTTGGATTTGCACTGTTGATGGTGCTCATCTGATTCTATTCTTGCTGCTAAGCGCTTACCTGTGAGGAGCTGTCACTGACGAGATCTCCTCTTCTAGTTTCCAAAATAAAGAAGGTGGTATGCAAGCACACATTAGAATGGATGAAAGCTTAATTCACAGCTGAGGTGTGTATTTTCAAATGCAGGGCATGTTCTTTTCTAGATTAAGGTATAATTTTTCACTCTTGACAGTGAAGAGAATGCCATAATACATTTACCTTCCTTAAAAACAAAACAGACAGAAACAACCAAGAGAGAAGAGGCTACTATCTAAGCCACACCATGGCAGAGAAATTTCCCCACCCTTAAATCAAATGAAGTCATAGCATTAATTTTAATGGTGAATCAGTTCTTGCATTGACTGTGGAACAAAGAGCCTCATCTCAACACTGCAGAAGGGCTGCCATGTACCCATGCACACATTCTGTACAGAGCAGCCCACATGACTCAGCTTATCACTGCATGATGCTATTATCTGCTCTTAGATGAACATCAGTAGCAAGTTCTGATAATCTTTTTTTTTCTGTTTTTCACTTAGAAATATGATGGTGTATGTACATTTGATCTTCCTATCTATCTTCGTCCCAGTTTCCATGATATCAGAAATATGTAAGTTACATTTAAAATATGCTTTCTGATTAATTTTATTCAGTAACCTATTCCTGATTTTTTTCTTTTTTAACTAAAATTTTCTAGTTTATCTCAAGCCATAAATCACAGCTTAGAAGTTAGCTCCGTGTTGTTGTTTTTCCTTGTATTAAAATGCATTGAATGCTGTCCATTTCTCAGACATTAATACCAGGTTCTACTTCTGCTCTTGGCATCTCTGCAAACAGAAGGAAAAGCCTCTTTGAGAGGATTTGGGAGTAGCTTCTGTTCATGGCTTCAGCTGCACAAAATCCCTAAGTGAAAGCACACTTAAATTGCACTGAGCAGTGTGGTTCACATATGCACTTTGTTGCAGCAGCTGTGCTGACCCTGCAATCATTTCCTACCAGTGACACTGCATTTTACAGGACTCATGTAGTTCTAGTCTCCAACTGAGCTGTGTTGTCTGAGAAATGTAGAAAGATATTATCTCTAAATATTTCCCTGTATTCTCAAATTTGTAGAATGAATGCTAAGGTTTACAAACAAAATAGATTCATTAAGAGGCTAAATTCTGCTGAAGAATTCACCAAGATGATTTTCATTGACATTGCTGAGTTTAGATGAAGTCTCTCATCTTGACTGCGTTCCTTTTCCTCCTCTCTTTTTACTTGAAGAGTACTGTATTTCCATTGTGTTGGTCCTTTGGAGGAGCAATGCAGGACTCATGGGTGGAATTCTGTTAGAATGATGAGTTCATACATACTCTTACCTGATGTGTGTAATTTAGATTGGTCTGTAAGGCTATATCATAAGGATCTTCATAAAAAAGCAGAAGACAAGTATTAGCCATGCCAAGAGACTCACCACCTGATCTGCGTGTCACATATCTAAAGCCAGGCAGTGGCAATATCCTCCTCAAATATCATTTTTGATGGAGATTCTTGGTTTCAATTGGCTACTTTGTTACCTGGTCTTATTTTCTTATTCCTTTAACTTTTGTAACTCCTGTGCTGAACAGTCCAGTTTTCATCTCCATCAGTTTTCTCTTTTTTAATCTTCTCCAAAATGTGATTTGACTGCAAGACTGGAGTTTCTATTTCCAGCAGCCAGTTTGCTGCTTAGGTACCACAACACTTAAATGTCTGTCAAAATTGCCTCAAGTTTCTTCATATCAGTTTCACTATTACACACACTTTTATTTTATTTTGCTAAAAAAAACCCTCAACTCCATCCTTTCTTTTCCTTTTGTGTTTTTATTTGATTTTCTAAGTCATTTATTTCTCTCATTACTTCTGATGTCTTTTTAACCTTCCATCAGATCCTTCCTTTCAGTTTTTTGCTTTGCTTTGTTCCCCCCTCTCCACCCCACCCCCCCCACCCCCAAATGTTCTGGATTTCCTTTATAACAATCTTATCTACCCCCTTCCTCCTACCAGTAGTTCTTTTCTTTCATTAAAAATAATAATAATAAAAAAATAAGATGATGTCTTGATATTCCCTTTTTATGCATTGAGAACAGCAAAATCTCCTTGGGAAAAAAAACCCCACAAAACAACAAAACAAAACAAACATGCCAGGAATCAATTAGCTTCACATTATTTCTGAAAGCTTGAGGATGGTAGTTAGAGGCACATGACAGGCGTACTGATCCAGAAATGCCAAGTTCTTTTCTGTCTTCTGTGGCTGAGGCTTAACTCACCTGAGATTTTTATCTTTTGGTCATTTGCAGATGATGCAATCGAAGGTGAGGCTTTAGTTGTAAAGTGTCCCCGAAATGGTTTATCTGCAAATGTCAGCTGGTATCGCACAGACACGAAGAAAATAATTCCTGAAGAAGAAGAGGGATCAAAAATATTTTCAAAAGAAATATTTCTTTTGTTTCTGCCAACTTCTTTACAGGATTCTGGAAACTACACTTGTGTTATAAATTAGTAAGTTCCATACTGAAAAGTGAAAAACTAAGAGCTAAGAAAAAAACATATGTATTTTAAAAATGCATTTTAATTGCTATCTGTGCATTGATGTCATTTTTCATGGTGCACTCCAATTTATTTAACTTTCATTCTGCAATTGCTATTTTTATATTTTATATATATATGTACATACATATATATATATATGAGTCCTTTAAAACAGCATTTAACTGATGTATATGCATACATATATATATATACACATATATATTTACTTTATATATTTTTATATATTTATTTATTTATATAATATATTTCACATATATATATCTACTACAAGTATTTATTTTAGTCCATATAATAAAGTTGTCATTGAACCATCTTTATTCAATTTTTAAAGTCCAGATAGGGGTAAAAAGGAGCACAAAATGAGCGTGCAGGTACATCCACGCAAGAAAGGAATGTGTTTCCCAAGCCGGATACTTTATGCAAATGAAACTAGAAAAGGAAAAATTTCTTGCCCTACATTTAAGAATTATGAGAATGCTACTATCATCCAGTGGTATAAGGTAAATAAAACAATGATGACACCAGCTGTAGATCAGATTACTGTGGGAGCTCTTTGCAACCAGCTAAAGAGAGCTTTATTTTCTAGGATTGCAGACCTCTACAGGGAAAGAGATATTTTATGACTGGTCCTTATATTTTCATTGAAAACATGAAAAAGGAGGATGACGGTTATTATACTTGTCAATTTACTTATACTCACAGAGGAAATGTGTTCAATGTATCAGCTACAAGGATCTTCATAAGTGAAGGTAAGACTTGCTAAGATAACAAAGATTTATTTCTCCTTAAAGAAAAGGAATCTTCTTCTGTACATTAAAGAGAAAAATCTTTTCTGTTAGCTAGTTGTATTTTAATGAAACTTCAGATCAGTGTTTTTACGTGAATTTTGTGGGTGGGGATCCAAATAGAGCAACATTTAGAATCAATCACATTCAGGCTTTCAGCAATAGTTTCTGATGACCCTGGTTGCATATTGTGGTTGGTAGGGCTGACTGATAGCATGTATTTTATAGGTGAAGGGGCTCACAGCATGCTACAAAAATTCATTTTCTATTGCTTTGGAGAAGGGAGGGCCTGTATGATCTTCTGGTAATCACTTGGATTGCTGATGTGCAGATGGCATGCAACTCAACACCCGCTAGTTCATCTTGGTTAAAAACTTTTAGATTTCTGTTGACTGAGACAAGATGGCTGTTGAACACAGACAGTAAATAAATGGAGCTCATTGATCACTGTAACCTTTTTTTTTAAGTCAAAGTGGTCAACATAGCTGTGACATTTGGATTTAGGGCTGCTTCTGGGATTCAATGTCCTCAGGGTGGTCTTTTCTTTTGGTGTTAGTTAGGGTAAAAGCGTGCCAGTAATCATCAGGTCTGGACTGTATCGACTTACCAGTCCTCAGAATGTTCTTCAGTTGTGCAATTAGGTCAATAGAAAAAGTTTGTTCATTTGTTTTCTTGCTTTCTTTTAAAAAAAGTTCATTCACAGTCTGACATCAGAATACTTCTCTGTGGGAAAGTGCCCAGCTCTGTGGAGCCTCAATTACAATTTTTGCCCTGATCCTCAGTAGAAAAGTATATTCTCATTATTCTGAGCTGATCAGAAGAGAGATTTGAGGGAAGAGGTAGCTTAGGAGGCATCATGCCTTTCCTCCTCTGTTTTTATTTTAGTAAATACCCTGTTGATCTACATGGCAATCTCTGCTTCACATTTCATTTTTCTTTGAATGTACTTTCATCAGAACTTTTCTAACCAGACAAGAATTCTGTTCAGTCTGTGTTATGATGTAAATAGCTCTTATTTACTTGGCGCACAGCTGTCAAAAATTACAGTTCTCTTTCTTGCATCCAGGCAGATTACTTCATTTCAAAGCTAATTTGATTATTTTTTAATCAGGTCAGAAATAAAGGATTGCAACATATCATGTGAAAACTCAGATGGGTGTTGTGAGTCTGCTCCAGCTTTTACCACTCAGAATACCTAACAACAACTTCTTTGAGATTTTATTAGCCTTTAAAATAAGTTTGTTGTATGAATAAACTCTTAGGTGTTGCTAATATTGGCTTATGTGTGTTCCTGTTGGTCTGCAAATCCACACTGATCCAGAGGACACTCTGTGCTTGCATGCTGGCAGCTAGAATCTTAGCACTATCAGCTAGCTAGGAAATTATTGTCTTTCTCTGTTTTTTTTTTTTCTTTTCCTTTCAAGATCCAGCTAATGAAAATTAGACACAGTTAGGATAGTTAAAGAGAATGGGTTTTATAGCAGACTAGGAAAAGGGAGTTAAATAAATTCCTGCATATTTCACAGGGAAATATAGGATTTACAGAAGTGCCTAGAGAAGGAAAAGGTTGATGGGAAGGATAGTAAGCAATGTGTTTTGAGTGGGAAATGAGAGATTGTCTGAATGGCAAGGAAAGATGCAACAAAGGGAATGGACACTTAAGTCAAGCCAAGTGTTTCAGTGTTTCTTGAACCTGCCCATATCAATAATTGCCAGAGATGAAATATAAATATATTGATGGAAAAGTTTCTTCTGAAAGCTAATGGCAAGGGATGTTCATTGTCATAGCAAAATAATGTAATTTCATTACTTCATAAAATGTGTTTTCACAATTTTCTAATTCATGCTTCCTTTCTCTCCTTAATCTCTGAAGCAAAATACTCATCTCTACCTGTTGAAATTTTATTTCCAAAAGATGAAGAAGTAAAGGAAGTGGAGCTTGGTAAGTAAAGACTCTGAATTGTTTTTAAAACAGCATTTTGTGGTGACCTGACAAACATCTGCAGCTTCAGGGTGAAGGTTCATTACATTCAATTTTTACCAGATTTAATTCATCCCAGGCATAGCAGTATGAAGCTATATCTAAACGACAGGTTAATTATAAATTAAGCAGCAATTTAAAAGTTTGAATAACCTGTTCTACTTTCACAGGGATAAACTAGGATTTATAATATGGTCAATTATCACACATCAGCTGAAAGTGTGACAGCTTCCATCTACTTCAAAGCGGGCTTTAAACTAAATCCTTAGAAACTGTCTTATAATAACCTTAAGAGGGAAGCATGGACTAGAAATACTTCTTGCTTGTGATTCAGATCTGAATGCAGCAGCTGTATCTCTGTTGATAAAAGAAGGAGAGCAAGGGACTGGTTGCTGGTCCTGCCTGTGCTGGCTAGCGCTGGGCAGATTGCTCTGCATGCAAGAAACTGGTTGGAATGAATGAACAGAGAATGAAGCAGTAAATAGAGGGCTGGGCAGCCCTTTCTGTTCTTGAACATGCACCTAGCTTCCTTTCGTCTAGGACTTCGGATGATCTCAGTGGTTCAGATTGACTCCTTGTAATTTATAGCACCAGACCCCTGGGCCCAAACACCTTTCACGTGGAAACACATTCCCATTCTTTTTCTTCATTCCTTCAGTTTCATTGTCACTCAGAATTAGTATGCCAGGAGCCTTGCTCCTTAATAAGATAGCTAGTCTTTAATGCCCTACCATTTTGGGACAGTAATTAATCTCAGAATGCACAGTGCAAATGTACTTAGTGTTTGGAAAACACTGTACCAGTTCTATTGTCTTCTGCTTGCAGAATTGAAGAGATTTCTCCACACACCCTAATACCATTTCAGGATGTAAGTCATAAGACTTTTTTAACCTTAATCTAAGGCCTGTTTTGATACAGACGAATGTGGAAATCTTTAAAGTATTTTAATTCCATTTAATTGAGTGCAACAGTGACTCTTATTTCTGGAATAAATATTTTCCCGATAACAAAAGCATATGAAGACATTTCCTGTTTTAATTTTACCCTGTTTTTTCTTCCTAGCTT
This sequence comes from Cyrtonyx montezumae, assembly GCF_038088225.1. NCBI lineage: Eukaryota > Metazoa > Chordata > Aves > Galliformes > Odontophoridae > Cyrtonyx > Cyrtonyx montezumae. Next base: position 32,917,619 of record NW_027072034.1, on the reverse strand, counting down.
TTCCAGCTTGAATAAAATCCAAGATAAGAATCTGCAAACAATATTTATGATAAATACTATATATTGAAAGTTATATTATGCTATTTCCATATATGTCTATATTTAAGACAATATTTCTTTTCCATATTCCTCAATAGCTGATTACATGGGTTAAGCATCACAAGCAAAGTCTATTTTCCCTTCAGAACATTATATCAAAATAATTTATTTTGTAGTCTTTTTTAATATATTAAATATTTTGTTAAAATATCCTTTTAGTATTTCATTTCAAGTGAATAATTTTCTGTTCATGAAGTCAGAAAATACCTAAATTGCTAAGGCAAAACTCAAAAGGGATATGAAGATTTGTAGAAAAACATGTTAAGAGGAAAATAATTTTATTCTTATTTTTCATCTATCTTGTTTAGGTGCTGCTTTCTCACTGAAATGTCAGGCCCGGCTGGGGATTAAGGAACAGCCTATAGGTGTTATCACATGGGATGTGAATGATAAACCAGTAGAACATGCAGATGAAGGAAAAATTCATCAAGAAATTAATTAGTAAGTACATATAATATGTAATAATCTTTTATTTCTATGCAAATTATTCTTAACAGCAACCAGTACCACTCTTTCTCTTGCTGTTAGTTTTGAAGGACAACACCATGAATACTATGGAGAGGCAACTTTGTACATTAGTGAAATAGAACATGTGGATTTGCAGTCAAATTTCTCATGTGTAGCAATGAATGAAATGGGAAATACAAGGACCACGGTGACATTACGACTCAAAGAAAAATGTAAGGATATATATATTTTTCATTTTGTCTCTTGCATTCTTCAGACTTTTAGAAATATTTTGGTGATTATTTTTCCCATTTATTTCATTCTACTTTTCTTTTATTTCTTTCATTTTATTTATTATTTTTCAGTAGTAGGAAAGTTTCTTCCAGAAAAAAGGAAAAACAGACTGCTTTCTCCCTTCATATTCAAGTCAGAGACAAAACTCTTGTGGCTTCATTCCTCTGTGACAGGCCTTGGGGTAAATTCAGCCTTGGGGGTGGCATCCTGCTGGGAGAGGGCAAACTTTTACAAGAGAATAAATATGAAGAGCAAGACAGTGCACTGTGACAAGCATGTCCTGATTCTAGGATATTCCTGCTCATTCCATTTTAGAATCACTGTGCCCACTGTGTCCCACACAAGTGGGCAACGTTTTGAAGGCTTTCTCTTGGCTTCATTTTTAAATTCATTGTTCTATTATTTCTGCCAGAGGAAAAAAAATAATTTCAGTAAATGGTGGGGTCTGAGATGGTTCTTGTCTGTTATAGGAATCCTTTGATGGGGATGGTCAGATTCTGAAAAAACACTGTTGCTGCACCACAGAATTTGATTCTTCTGACAGAAATAGTGGTCAGTGGTTTCCTCTGTTATCCCTTTAGGTGTGCCGAGCCATCAAAGGCCTTGAGAGGAAATCACAAAGCCTTTAAATAGGGATTTGTTTTCCAGGAGAGGATGGTGGAAAGAGTAAACTAAAGTTTACTGTGATTGCAGGATTTGCATAGCCACACATCTTGTATTTTTCACTGTTCATAACTGCCTACAAGATTATGTCTTCAAGCAGAGACATATTTCCTTGCTGTAGCCGAGATTAGAAGGGATGTAGGTGGATTATAGAAGAGGAAGGGGCATCACTGAAGAAGACATCCCAAAATTCCCCAGAGAAGTGTGAGAGGGAATGTTTTGGTTGCATGTTGCCAAGTGAGATCTTAGCACCTCTCAGGAAGCTGAGAGCACATCAGCACTCTGATGAATTATGGGTGGGAATGTTCTTGCAAAGAGAGGGAAGGAAACTAAGTAACACTTCCTGTTTCCTGTTAGCTGTAGGGCAGGCATGTAAACCATTTATTGACCCCATATTGCAATATAGGTGAGAGAAGTCTGTATGAAGGAAAGGATATATTTGATATATTGTGTTCATGAAGTGATTCATTAAACCTGACTTCTACTTCAGACAAATCTTATTTTGTTTTTATCCGTAGGTCCTCAGTAAATGTCAGGAAAGCTCTTTGTTGCTGCCTGTGTTGTGTGGATGTCTATCCCCTTCTCCCTGTTGCTGCTATTGTCAAGATGCCTGCTTGTGCTGCTCGTCACTGTTGGTGTGAGCAAGGCTAAATCCAGAAATGGCAGCGCTCTGCTTTAGTTGTCTTTATTTGCTCCTCTCACAGATCAGCAATATTTGTGCTAAAACAACAATAGCTTGCCTCTGAGTAAAATAAAAATGCTGCAGGGATTCCTTGTGTCTCGCATCTTGTAAATGTGTAATAAAAATGTGTACTCTTCTTTTTTGTTTCTTTTTGCTTTTAATTAAAAAAAAAAGAACAACCGATTTTTTGTTTTGTTTTGTTTTGTTTTAAATATACGTCTGTGGTTGTTCCCTTTTTTCCCCCACAGTGTAACTCATAACCTAGCTGCTGTCCCATCAGTGTGCTTTTTACACCTTCCTGCTTTGTATTCTGATTTTTTTCCCCAAAGCATTTAGTATGGGTTGCATTGTTATTCTCTGTAGCACAAATCTGTGATAGGAAGCAAGAGATCCATAGATGTTGTTCTGTTTCCTACTGAAATTAATCACATCTGGGGGGATTTTATGAACTAGATAAATGTTTAGAGGAAGATGCAAAGATGCTGTAGGCAACTGTATCAGAGCTACTCTATTTGGGTCTCATTGGTCTTACAGTCATCAAAAACATGCTGAATGAATGATTGGGCTCACACAGACATTTTCCAAGGAAGCTAGGAATAAAATCTAATATTCTGTGTCATATAATCAATCACTTTAAGTACTAGCTCATTGTTAGTAGTATCTTAATAACTATTTTTGACAGTTTGCTTTGCTAACCATCATCATCCACGTAAGAATTAAAAATTGCCAGAGAGGAGTGAAGAGTTTCTGTCACAGCCAAGGTTGGTGAGAGCTGTTTGCTTTTATCTCTATGGCAAACAAAAACATTCCTTAATATTGCCAGGAAAGAACATCACTGGCAAAGCACAGGGAAAAATGTGTGCTTTCCAGTTCAGGATGTATGCTATGCACTTAATGTATATGTTCATATGTATGTGTGAAGAGAAGTGAAATATGGTGAAAAAGAGTATGTTCCAAGAATACATTTTTTTTCACATGTGTTTTTACATGGGAGATAAATACTGCTGAGAGAAATCTTGATGATCTTTGTGATTTTTTCCAACCTTAGTTGTTTTATGTTTCTATGATTCTTTGGAAATTAGCAGCATGACCAAAAAGTACTTCGGTTATCAGGAGTAACTCAGTGCAGTCAGCTTTGCCTGATGTGATTTGGTGGTATTCAGACTATGGACACTGTATCTTTTGGGCACAGGGAAATCACATAAATTCTGTTTCAACAGAACTTTAGTGAGGATTTGGCTATGGATTTTGATGCAACTGTGTCCTTGCTTCCATTAGGCATTGCTGACACCCCTGTATATTTCAGCTTCTGCTGCTACGTTGAGAGGCTGCTGCTTCTTCTGCTGAGGAGGTGCTTTCTCTGTTATTTTTTTTCACCCAGTCCCTCCATAACCTTTGATCATCTCTAGTCAGTATTAAACCCTTCCTTCTTTGCTATTTTCTCTCTTTTCTCTTTGCCTGAGGCTGCTTGGTATCTTTTGACTCTTTCACCAACATTTTTTCAAAAAACATTTCTTATGTTTTGTAATACTTCTGGAGGCAAACTTAAAGAATTAGCCTATGATACAGGCTGGTTTATTTCCTCCATCTCTTTCTGTACTATGCTTCCATGTTTAATTCCAGAGATGGTGATCATCCCATATTTGACATTCCCTCTCTGCCACAAGACGCATCATCTCGTGAGCTCAGAGATCTTCTGCATAATGTCTTACATGGTATTAGTCTCTGGAAAGCATAAGGTGTTCGTGACTGTTTTCCATTTCATTTTCTTCCTCTTTTCCTGGTAAGGATGTAGCAAGTCTTGCTGGACATCAGACAACAAGCAAAGACTTCTGATAGTGAGGCCATGGCAAGTGGAAGAATATTGGAAGTATTAACTCCTACCAGCAGAGCAGACAGGAACAGGAACCTCTCTTCAGCATCACCTTTATTTGCCTTCTCAGAGATACAGGGGCTGTCAGAATATCTCCCAAGTGCCATTCCTTTTATTAATATCTAAACTACCACCAGATTCTAGTTACTCATCTTCACCCAGGCCTAGATGATTGCACTTCATAGGTCTGACCAGCAAGCATTGTCTTATTTCAGTTCTCATTTGCTAGAAAGTGAAAAGTACCTGGGGGACCGTGAGCTGCTCTGGAGTGAACACTCTGCTCTGTAGTATGCCCCAAATTCCAGCCATTCTAATCCATCTCAGCACAGCACAGCAGATCTCTTCTTCCTCAAAGTTATCTATTGCTGTGCGTTATAGCTCATCTTCAGTAGACTGATGCGGGCAGGAATTCCAGACCCAGATCTATACCTTTACTGTCTGGAAGTGTATACCATTTAGAAGCTAAAAAACTTACAGAGAAGTGCAGTTCTCTCTTTGTCTGTCAGGAGAAACTTACAAATTTTCTTTCCTGGGTTGTTTTCTCTAGCCTCTCAAATATTGTTTCCTGTGAGCTGAGAGTTCTGTGTTCTCATTGCACTTGAATTTAAATAAACAGTACTAAATGGCAATCAACTCAGGAACTCTTTGCCACTAAACATTGCACTGAAGTTAAATGGAACAGCAGGATCTGGTCAGCCTTGTTCAAGGCCTCCAAAAGTTGCTTCTGGCCATTGTCCCCGTCATGCTAAATGATCTGATCTATTCCAGAGAAATGAGAGGCTGAGTCAGCCGTACTGGGAACTGAACCTGCTCTTCCAGGAAGACCCCAGTGGAGGTTTTCATCTGAAGCAATGCAAGTTTTAAAAGCACAGGAAATTTATCTTTTTTCTTTTTTCTTTTTTTTTTTTTTTTCAGAATTGGTCTAATCAGTGCAAAACCAAATGTAAACAGCTCCTTTTAGGTTCATAGTTGCAGAAGTTTTTGTTGGAACCCGTTCCTTTTCTGTTTGCTTTCTGTGCTTGACATGTTAGAACAGCATTTGTAAGGTTGTGGCAAGCCCAGTGTCAACAACAAAAACAGTCAGAAAAAAATGACTGTCTCTGTCCCTTGGATAATTTTCACAAGGTCATGGAAGTTTTTTTTTTTATTTTATGGATCAAATCATACATTTGAACATGAACAAAGTTTCTTTGTGGGTATTATGTGACACAGACAATGCTACAGAATAGTCAACTTTGCTATGAAGGGAACTGATTAGGTATTTTGCCTACTTTGATCGTATTGGAATGTCTTTTTTCTGATCTCTTAGTTCTGGTGACATATTCTTCGTCCGTGGCAGGATGCTTCTTTCTCCCTTTAAATGGGAAAGAAAGAAATAGACAGTGTGAAAACACTGTTGGAGTTGTCTCCTTCCTACCAGGTGAAGTGGTAAATATACTTGTAAGCTTTTTATTTATCTAGCTTTTCAGTGTCATTTCTCAGGGTCTAATGCTTTAAGGTTATGTCCTCCTCAGTGCACTGACTTATTCATCACTTTTCCTGGAGATGTTCAAGAAACGAGTAGATGTGGTACTTGGGGATGTGGTTTAGTGGACAATATTAGTGGAAGGTAGATGGTTGGACTAGATGATCTTAGAGATCTTCCAACCTTTATGATTTTACAATCTCTTGCAAAACTCAGGAACCTGTAAATCTCAATACAACAGGCTCTTCACTGTCAAATATTTTATCTTATTTAATTCACTGAGGACAAGTCCAAGAGAAGCTGTAGAACTGCTTCTTGATTGAAGTCATCACCTTCCATCAGCTGAGATGTTGTGAAGCATTCATAAAACTCCATCATTATGCTGAAGGGATACATGTTTCCCATAATAATCAGAAGCAGGATACCACATCAGGAAATTGCTATGTTAGCTATACTGTACTAAAATAAATATACAGCTGGGCACCTTTATGCAGATGTGATGCACAGCCTGGTTTTTTTTGTGTGCATTTCTTCAGGATTAAACTCCATCAGCCACTCTGACTCTTCTGGGGCTACATGTTTTATTAATCTAAATCAATTAAATGATCTGAATAAACAGAAAAGTCCCCAGAGCAATTTTTTTACTATCACCATAGGATGATGAATTATCATGATGGACTGGATATAAGCAGATAAATAAGGTAGTCTACAAGTGGAACTCTCTTAACTGGTTTATCAGTCAGAGAAAAACTGTTCATGGAACAGCTCTGAATTTACATGTTTAAATCAAGAGGAATCTAATCAGGTATCTTTCATTTGCTTTGGGGCAGATTTCTTTTGTAAAGTAATTTAATCTTCCATCCAAAGGAATAATGCATCTTGTATGTGTAACTGCTACATAAATTCTTTGGTATATTAATTTCAAACTTGGTTATTTGGAATTCATAGTGTTTTCAACACTGAAATCTTGGTGATTTCATTATGTACAGAACACAGGGCAAAAATTTCTTCAGCTTTGTTTTCTAGGCTGGAGAGAGTACAAAATGACCTTGCCTCTGCCTCACATCATCTCTTGCTGCAGCAGAACTAGATGACATCTGGAGGCTATGCATATCTAGATTGACTTCTGCTATGTATACCACAGAACAAGAGGAGAAATGGGCAAATATAGGAAGATAGCTCTCTGGGCTGCTGTAGAAATGCAGCTCTTCCACAGAGGGTGACAATCACAATCTTATCCTAAACTGTAAGCATATGATAGCACAGAGCTGATGATGACTGTCCTTGATAATCTTTATCTCTGAGACTGAGGTGTTCAGATTCAAGAGCTCATCCATGAAGGAAGCTGGAACTGCAGAGGGTGACTCCTTTCTTCCCAGTTTTCCTTATTTGTAATTGATGCCTTATGCTCCTTGTACCTCAAAGGAGCCTCTTCCTCTTCTGGTGTAGTTTATCTTAATTTTATGTCCAGATTCACTCTATTTTCCTGTTTGTTTTGCATACTTTGATCTTGTCTTGCAGATTTTATTATTTGCACATGTCTCTTTGTACACTGTGCAACTATGCTCAAGCCTCTGCTTGACCTTGTGCGGACACTTTCTATTGTCAGGCTTGGGCTCAGTTGCCTTGAAAAATGCTTTAACTTTGTTGTTGGTCATGTTACAAAACAAAAACATTACTGCCGGCTGTGGTATTTAGAATGCTTAGGTTCAACTCGTCAATATTGAGTATATATCGCATAATATGCTTCTACTTTAGGGATGCAACAGGCCTCTGTACTGGGTACACCATTTGGGGAAGGAAGAAGTTTTATCAGGGTGAGCTCCTTAAAGCCACTGCAGGAGATAAGGGAAGCTAAAGCGGAAATTAACCCTTCATTTTAGTGTTTGTTTTTGTTGTTGTTGTTTTTTTTCCAGCAGATCCTGACATCCTCATGATTGCTGGATTTCTAATTCTGCTAGTGTCAGTAGCAGTCTCTGTTTTACTGTATCAGTCCTTCAGAGTTGATATTGTCCTGCTGTATCGAGACTTGTTTCAGGCCTATTCAGTCAAGGATGGTGAGTAAGCATTGGACAAAGAAGTTTAAAAGGAAAAGACAAATCATATGGAAACAGATAAATTTGATAGCTATTTACTAACTCATATGGCCAATTGAGCCCAGTGCTTTCCTTTTTCATGACTTCTGCAATCATTGTATAAGAGGGGACAAACAACTCTGGCAGAGCTTTGCATTCACCATTTGCCTTAGTTCTGTAGGAACTTTTTATGGTCTATAGGAATTTTTTATGGTTTTCACTTTAAAAACAAATACATACAGAATTGTTTGCCATGAAACACTGAATGATGTTGAAAATCTAATTAAAGAGACTATTATACCACTGAAATAACAAATGATGAGACTCATCTCTACTTCATTGAATCCTTACTCTACATGCTTTGAGATATATCTTCTACAGTGCAAAGGTCTGATTCTCCAAATTGGTGACTGCATAGGACATAACAGTTGAGCAAGGAAAAACTTGTGCGGTCACTAATTTCCAAACATGTATTCAATTCATAATGATTTAGTAATCATGATCATTAGCAGGAAGATCTACTTAGATCTATTTCAAAGACATTCTTCTCTTCTTTTTCTCCTCCTCCTCCTTTCTTTTCTAGCTTTTGCAATAGACAGCTCTAATTCAAGTTAACTTTATACTTTCCTCTTGTTCTGCCTTGCAGATGGGAAGATATATGATGCATATGTTATTTACCCTAGAAGCCATGCCAGTGAAGCTAATTTTGTAGAATATTTTGTTTACCAAATTATGCCAGATATTCTGGAAAATAAATGTGGCTATACATTATGCATTTATGGAAGAGATACATATCCTGGAGAAGGTAAGTTTCAAATTAGATAAACCACTGCATTAATTATTGCAAGTTGTGTTTCTAGACCCTTGGGTGGGAGGAGGGAAGAAGGTCCCGTTACATGCCTGGGTGGGTTGTTCATCTCAGCAACTGCTGTGTCTGATGTGTCAGGCAGGCTGACACAAGGGCAGTTTGTGCTTGTTGAAATTCGAAGAAAAGCAAGCTATAGGGTGGGGCAAGAGTTGTTTATCACCTTCTCGGGTGATTCAGGAAATGTGACCCAGAGTGACTTTCAGATGTATAACTGCTCTTTGGATAGCACAAGTCTGCATTGCCACTATCTGGACAAACCATGCATGGTCTACAAGACACTGAAGAGAAGAAAACTACACATTAAGTTGATCAATTAACCTTGATGTTATCACTCATGGTTTTTCAACCTGTGGCAATGGTGCTAAATTTACAGGAAGTTCAGCTTTTGTATACTAAGATGACCTACTTTCACTTCATACAATTCCCAGTGCTAATTCAAGAGACATTCTGTGTTCTTTATTTCTAGTTCCTTGTTTTCTGAAATGGAATCTTGTTTAATTAATGTGTCAGTTTTCATGTGGACAACTGTATGTTATCTTTCTCATTAGCTGTAATCTGGGTGCTATCTACTTCCGCCAGAGCTGATGTGTCTGTCTTATGCTCTGGTGTCCTATGGACCAGATGTTCTCCTTTTATCAGAAAAGAGGCATGAAGCTAAAGATAGCACATTTTGAGTTACACATTTCCAAAACCATCTACACTGGGACATGTGTGACTGATCTGCCCAAAGCTGAGCCAAGATCATTGATCATTGATGTTCTTCTCTGGAGAGTGACAGAAGTTCTGCCTGGCTTTGAGAAAAGCCACTGCAACAAGAATGCAGACAGCTGCAAGAGTTGTTGACTATACTTAGTCACTATGATCCAGAATAATGAAACTCACAAAGATGCCAATGGAAAAACAATATGCCATCTGTTCAGCTGATTACAGGGCAATACTTTCTTATGGGACACTACTCTCAAATTTTTCTGGAGAAAATAGAGCAAAGCATGCAAATGAAGTACAAACTGTGGGACTAGTGGGCTCCAGACATTTTCATTCTGCAAATGTATGAATGGATGCTTGTAACTGAAGTATTATGAAGACTCAACAAGGCAGCCTAGGACAATAAGTAGCTTTTTTCCCCCATTTTATTTTATCAGTTATTTTATCATGTTGAAATTTAAAATTTCTTAACAATTACAGAATTGCAAGTACCATAAAGTTAGTTTCAATTACATCAATTAAACTAATTTTGACAACAATGAAAAGGATGAATAATTTTTATTTTTTTACATTGTTAAGTACAAATGCATAGATATCCCAACATGAGCCCGAGGGGTCTTGCTGTTTGGCATCACAGAGATCTCCCTTACTTCTCTTCAGTCCTAGTACAGGTGGATAGGGGGCCTGGTGCTTCTGACTATCAACATGTGAGCTCTGGACCAAGACAGGTCTTGTCCTTCTTGACTTGATTAAGGGAGAGCATTAAAGGAGTAAATTGCCAAACCAAGTTCACTCACAGCCATCAAAGCAGCAAACATGAGCAACCCTCCCTGGATGGCACTGACCATTGCCCTTTTCCTTTTCATGCTTACATTCCCTGCCTTCTGCAGTTGCCTTTTGTGTCCACTTTCATGCCTCAAAATGTTTCCAGTTGTGTGGAAAAGCTGTTCAGAATCAGTCAGTTGCGGAGAACGTTTAGAAGTTCTCTGATTTCAGACGGGTGTACTTTACCAAATACTTCCCATTCTTGTTTACATTCAGATCATGAGCCTTTTGTTACCAGATTTCCAAATCCCAAACCTTATAATTAAAATATGTTAACCACAGAGTAAATCAGGATTATTTAAAGGAAATGCCACTTGGAATTACTGTGATCCTTCCTGAAAATGTATCATACAATTTGGTGAATCATATTATTTTTTCCCAGTAAAATTATGTATATTTCCAGAAAAAAAAAAGGTGAGGATATGAAATGGAATTAAATAATTGTTTATGACTCTTGGTTCCAGGGAAGAGCTTTATTTTTGTGCTATTCCAGTAATGAAGACCAATACAAAGGAATGATTCAAGTGATAAACAACGCTGTATAGCAGCTGTCCCACGGTCTTTCCTTAATTTACATTCTTTTTGTTTCCTAGTCTTACAGATTAAGGGAATTTTCTACATTTTAACAGTTTCCAAGGGAGGTACAAGCACAAGTCTGCAGAAAATCAAGAGGTTTAACCAACTTTACCTTCTGCACCATTCTTTTCATGGTGTCATTGTCTTTTCAGCCACTTTCCTTGCCACAAAATCTTACTAAATACTGCCAGAGATGCTGTATCATTGATAGACAGAAACATGAGAAGTAACATAAGAATGAACATACTTCACTGGATGAATGTTTTGTGCAGCAAAGTGTCTTATCATCAGCAGTGACCACTGGCAATTGACTGGAAAAGACCTTAAGAACAGGGCAGGTTTATATGACACTTAGACTAGTGTACTGTCCCAGCAGTCTGTGGTCTTCAGATGCTGAATTTTCTATTTGTAATAGCTGATGTTTTTCTTTTTTTTTCTTTTTTTTTCTTTTTTTTCTTTTTTCTTTTAATTTCACACTGCTTCTTCCTACTTTCTGAATTCACATAAACTTCTGATACTCACAAAATAGGTTATAATGATTTCTATAGTTAAAATATTTGCAGCATGCAGTACCATTCTCAACATTGCTTTAAATGAAGCAAAAGAAATCCAAATGCAGAACTAAATACCTCCCCAAGTTCCATCATCTTTCAGTCTTGAGCTCAGTGGACTGCACCTCAAAACTGATATATATCTTTTTAAAACCTTGCAGGTATAGAAACTAAATATATAAATTAGCTGCTGATCTTAGTTTTTCTCACCTTACAAATAAGCTATTATTAGGGTTCTAGCATTAGGGAAATCTAATGAAAAAAAAAAGAAGAAAATGAAAGGAATTAGAAACAGTGAACCTCAAAGAAAGGCAAATTGTTAGCAGAGAACGCTCTCATCATCAATAAATAGATTACAGAAATTCATGGAATTATCTTCTTTACCCTTCCTTATGTAGAACTTTCTCCCATGGCATGCCAGCTCTTGAGGTTTTTAAGTACAACACCCACACAGCACAGTCCTAATTGTGATTGATGAGTTGTCCCTAACATCACAGAGGGAAAGAAAAACACCTTTAGTCATGCTGGTGCATGAATGAGTGGATGTCAGCCCAGTGTACAAGCTTGCATATAAATGCTATAGCTCAGGTGTATTAGCACTCCCTCTGCAGGAAAATTAGCTTCTTGGATGTAAGTCACCCAAATGTCTCCAAAAGATTAGTTTTCATGGGTAAGTATTGAAGGATCATACTGTAAAGGACTAAACATAAAGAATATACTTTCTTTCATGGAAATTATTGTTCAAGCACAAATACAGTGCAAGCCATATCTACTGAACTGGAACTGTTGAATAAGAAGTTCCTCACAGTGCAAATATTAAGATTTCAACTAAAGAAAACACCTGAAAGGAAACGTTCTTTCTAATGAATAAGCCGTACCTGACTGAAGTGACACAAAGGTTATTTCTAATTACAAAATAAAAGAATTGAAGTGCCTGTAAAAAAGAGTCTATGAAGGAATTTTCATAGTCTTGTTGTTTTTTGCTTTTTTTTTTGTGTGTGTGTGTGTGTATTGTTAGATAAAGCTAATGCAATTGAGAAGAGGATACAGAAGAGCAGACGGCTGATCATCCTTCTCACACAGCAGCTGATTAACTGTCCAGAACTTGCATATGATCAACATATTGCTTTATACAATGCTCTCATTCAAAACAATACAAAGGTGATCCTACTGGAAATGGAGAAGATGGGGGCTTATGAGAATCTTCAGGAATCTCTTAGGTACATCATCAAGCGGCAAGGTACCGTCAAATGGAAAGAGCAGCACACTGTGCACCCACAGTCATCCAATTCTAAGTTCTGGAAACATGTGAGGTATCATATGCCAGTGACATTCAAGTCCTCAGACTCAGCTAATTCTGGGTGAACAGTCTGCCCAAGAAAATGCTGGTACTTCATCAAGTTGAACCATCAGTGTATGATTCTCTTTTTGCTATCAGTAGGTACAGTACTTCACAGTCTGGACATCTGTCTGCATTTTTTCCCCACTTCTTTCAGCCATTCAGTTGAGTAATGATAAGGTAAATGGATGGAGCAGGTCTAGGGGCTGAGGGAAGCTTTTTGAGGTTAAGAGAATTCTGTAAATCAATAATTCCAGGCAGAGTACAAAATTTTGCACATCACAGGAAACAGAATCTGCTTATGCTCTTCTTATATATACTTACACATATTACTGAATGTTTTCATTCTGAATATTCTGCAGATTTACTTTATCTTTCTAATACAGTTCAAGCATAAGTGCCTTCTGCACTGTTTGACTGGAAAGTATAATGTAATTTTCTTCACTTTATCCACCATGAGCTCCTTTTTGATTCAATAGTATTACTCATATCGTGAAATTTAATCTTTCCTTATCACAGATGCTTCAGTAAATGCTCTTTTGAGACTAATGTGAATACAGCATTTTTTAGAAATGCATTGTTAAGGAGAATATATAAATACTGATCAACCAATATATAATTAATATATTTATACACAAAAGTGAAACTCGCAAAAGGGGAAATTATTTTATAGATCTATTAGAAAGTGATTTTGTTTTGAAAGCTGCTAATTATATTTAAATTCTTATAAGTAGTAGTATTTTAGATCTATTAAGTATCATAAACCATGCTGTGATTATTGTTTTTTTTTACATTGATAGCATTCATTTAAGCTACAGATAGAGAGAGACTCACTGCAATTTTATAGTTGCCAGTATCCCCCTTTTTTCCCCTGCTTTCGTCTTGTTTCTTGTTATACTTTGTTCTGACAAAGAATACACTGAGATGCAAATGTCAGAATGAAATCTCTTCTGAGCTCATAAATGTATGAACAAAGCATGTTTTAGTGTACATATCCTTGGGAAATTTAATCTTTTTAGCTTCTTAAATGCAGATATATTTTTTTACAGTCAGAGAAGACCTGGTTTTGAGCTTCACTTAACTATAGAGATGGTCTTGAAAAGTGAAAATTAGATGCTGAATGCCTAATGCTACCACATCCTTTTTTTTGTACAATGTAGATTGTTATTGAGAAGTGGGAAAACAATATATTAAATACGTGTAGATATTTTTTCAACATAACATTAAAAATTCAATGGGAAACAAAACAGTTTTTCATTGTTTTATTATATTTTCAAGTGTTCATGTATTGATTATTCTCTCCACCACAACTGTAAAACATTTAATGATGTATTTTATTACTCTTTCATTAGATCACACTCAAGAACTAGGTTCCATCCCTAAAGATAAGGGATAGTATATATATAAAAGATAATATCCCTAGATACACGTCACTGTCTCTTTGGAAGCTCCAGAGAATGGATTTGTTCCCACAAAAGAGACTTGGTTTATTACACTCAGTCAAGGTTTTAATGGTTCTTACAGTACCACTTGTTCCTATAGAAAGAATACTAGTACTAAGACAAGTATAAAGGCAGGAAGGACAGTTGCTTTTCACTATGAAAATTTTTCACAGCAACTTCTGATGAAGACAATATACTCCCTTTCAAGGCTAAGACAAGATTAAGTTTTAATAGTATGTGTGTTCTGAGCACAAGGAAGGAAGGATGATAAGCGAGAAGGAAGGAATAATGGTAACTGGATATTTTGAAAACAAAAAGCCTTGGTGAATTTTGAAGCTGAGAAGGTGTAGAAGAGAAGGTACAATGGGGAAACTCAGGGTGACAACAAAGAACTGGATTGGTCTGAAATCTGGGGATATCTTATTGACTTCCATACACCAGGTATGTGAGTAGGATGGTATAAAAAACAAACCCAGTAGTTGGCACTTGTGGTAGCAATCCTTTTCCATCAAACCTTATGGCTAACAAAGAGAAAATGTAAGGAAATAATACCAGAAGTGACCAAGAAATCTAAATAAAGTCTAAACTAAACAAAGAAGGAAATGGGGTGAACTCTGAGAGTAGTGAAGTTCTTTTACTGAGCCTTGGGATGAGAATGCAACTTTGGTAATGGCAGAGAAGTGCAGGCTTTGTCACTTCTTTTTATATTCCTTGGTGGTTATTGGAAAAATCAGAGATACACACTCAAATTAACACATTTCTACAACTATTATCACAGTTGTAGTATTGTGGTATACTTTTACAACACATGCAACTTATAAAGTATCTAAATTGGCATTTTGCCTTGGATACAATGAAACTACATCAGGCAATCTGGAATGATGAAAAGAAAGTGTGCCCTATCTCTTATACCTCTATAAAAAGCTCATAAAACTTTGGATGCTCAAAGCTTAAACTAAAGAGCAAAAAATGAATTTGTTGTAGAAATAGAACTTTCATCTAGACATATAATGCCCTTTAACTTCTGCTCTGTGCTCCCCTGTTCCTGGTATCACTGAAAAAAAGTGAATCAGGAAAACAACTTGCTTTCATTTATTAATAGAGAAGAGTCAGTATGACATCTAGTGGACAAACAGCTACCAAAAGATTGTGGCCAACTAGATGACAATTAAATACTGTTAAAGAAATAAACACAGTGAAACTTTCAGGGTGTACATACATAATCTCCTCATACCCACATCAGGTCAGAATCTGACACTGAGAATTCCATGCTGACCTTCTTATGTTTTAAAGGAACAGAAGCGTCTTCTTGGCACGTGACACGTAAGAGACAGGAATGAGCTTTGACTTAGCTGACTTCTTGATATCAGAGGTGAAGATCCAGGTAACTTCCATGGTATGATATCCAGCTCCTGTCAATATACACTATGATGACTATGTGGTGACTGAGCACCGGCATAGGGTGACCTTCTTATGGTTTATGTGGAAATTTTGTTTCTGGAGATAATTCAGTTTGGACAAGTCAAGGGGACTCTGTTCTGGCTGGCCTTGCTTGAGTAGGGGTTGGACCATATGGATCCAGAAGTCCCTGCCAGCCTCAGCCATTCTATGACTCTGCCGTTTTGTGATCTGCAGAAAGCAATTAGAATGTAGTACATATGTGTTTAATATGCATTCGTCCTTTGTGGGAAGTGTGCAGACAAAACTATATTTGGATGATAATATTTTTTACGGGGAGTGAAATAGGGAAATTTTTCACTGAAGGAGTAGTGAGGCACTGGAACAGGCTGCCCAGAGAAGTTGTGGATGCCCTGTCCCTGGAGATATTCAAGACCAGAATGGATGAGGCCCTGGACAACCCAATCTAGTGCCTGAGTTAGTGGTTTGTAACCTTGCCCACAGCAGGAGGTTGGAAGTAGATTACCTTTGAGATCTCTTCCAACCCAAGCCATTCTATGATTCTTCATGTATGTAAAATTGATAAATTCTGCTGAAAAATTATGTATGTAGAACTGCATGTCTCTGATCCTTTAGAATGTCAGAAATAGAGCTATTCTGTAAAACTATTTCTAATCTTTACAGATCTCAGTCTCCGGAAGTTTTTGAAGCAACATTCTTTTCAAAATATTCAAAGCAGAAGACAACAAAGAAATGAAAGTATGGATTTACAAAGGGGATAACATGCATCTCTGGACACAGTGTGAGCAATGGGAGAACAGCGGATGCTGCCTGTCCTGAATTGAACAAGGTCTTTTACACAATCTTATTTTGTGATGTACAGAGAAGTGGACAGTGAGTGAAAAAAACAGTGGGATGAAAGTTTAAACTTGATAAAGAGGTTGTGATCAGCACAAAAACTTCAGCTCACATTAAAATACTAGTGACATTCTTTGGGACCTAATGTTAGTACTAATACTCTTGAGTATCCTCATAAATGACCTTGGAAATGGAACATTGATTATTGACCCACTGGAGAGCAGGGCTGCTATTTTGCATTACAACAGGGCAGTGAAATCAACAAGGTTCAACCCTAGGCACATGCTAAGTGCTTCATGTGTTGGAAAAATCCTTTCAACAACCCAACCTATAGATCAGCTCAAAAGCAGCTTTTGCTGTAGAGACTGTAGGTCCTGGTGGAAACTGAGGTGAGTTTGAGTCAGTAGTGTGCTTTGTGAAAAAGAAGGCCAACTGCTGACACACTGGAGCAAGGGCAGGGAAACACCACCAAGAGCATGCGGAGTTGAGGGAGAGGACAAGAGTTCATATTTCTGTTTATAGGAGTCTGTTTGAAAGGTAGAGAAAATGGATTGAGACAGATCTTCTCAAAGGATCATTGGAATGGGATAAAAAACAAATAACAAACAAACAAACAAACAAAAACCAAGTGATAACTTAGAACATGGGAAATTTCAATTAGATATTAGGAGACAGTTTTCGCTGATAGATAGTCAAATGCTGTCCATGAAAACTGTGGAAGCTTGAAAAATATAACAACCAGCATATTCTAAAACTTCTGAAAAACTTCTGAGGCTCCTACAGACATGCTAGCAGTTGGGAACCTACATTTTGACATCAGGGATAGGTAATGATAAAAAAGAAGTTGAAATATAACTTAATGTCAGCTAGGAATTAAGGTAACTCATATGCAGAGATGGCAGAAGTAAATTTTAAAATGCTACCAGTTAGAAAACTGTCTTAGTCTGTGGTTACAAGAGCTGGATGTGCTGCCCTTTATCAAAGAATCGGTTTCACAGCTTAAGTTAGCACCTCTGTAATATGTGGTGGATGGAAAAGGGTAATCAGCTAGGGCTGACTGGTTGGTGAAGCTTCACAGAAAGATCTATTTTCAATATCAGCATGAACTTCCATTTTCATCATGGCATTTTCATCATGCCACACTGAGTTGTTGTTATTTTCACAGCTGAGTTACTTCTCTATTACAAACCTATTACTTCTCCATTAAAAATGGTATTGAAAAACGGTAAACTTGATTCTGTGTACATTCACATATCTCAGAGCTAGCTATGACATTAGCTGAAACAGCTTTGCACAATGCAGCTGAAAGTTCTAAAACTTCAGAGCATTTCAAAGGCAAATGAAAGCAAATGAAATGTTCTCACAGAACGACTCATGGAAAATATTATTGTAAAAAGTGAATAAAGCAGAAGTATCTGAACTGTCAGTATCAAGTCTTATCCTGTCAAACTAAATAGCTGATGACATTTAGCTTAACCAGTTTGTTGTATGTTAAATTGCTTTCAGTCTTGTGTAAAATCGTTATCAGCATATGCTGTAAAATATAAAATCGTTACAGTATGCATTTTAGGTTTTAAAATCAAGCACTGAGTCTTAAGAATAAACACTGTGAAATATTGTGCACACATTGAAAAGTAGTTAACAGTAGGTCAGGCTTTCCTAAAGTTCCAATTTACATTGTCTAACAGTCTGATTGTGTTTATATATGCACTGTATTAATCCCTGATGAGGAAAACAAATGAGATGAGAGAGTAAAACTCTCCAGGGTTTCTCAGCTTCACCTCAGCAGCAAAACCTGCAAAATACCAGCTATGTGGAATCCCTCCCTGTTTGATGTAACTTGTTCCTTTCATTTTCACAGTGACAACTTCTGTCATTACTGGGAAGTTCTATATTGTCCAGGTTAAAAAGAAATAAAAATAAAAATATGGGGGCTGTCACCCGACAGATTTCTGAAGATGAACAGTGTGATATGAAAACCAAAGGAAATCCTGATGGGATTAATTAGTTTCTGCTGTTACTAAAATGACTTCATTTAGAAGTAGATTGAGTCATTACTCAATAGCTATCAGACAAACTATTGGTGTGGAATAAACAGTGGCAGGCATTTATTACACAGGAACAGAAGTTAAACAGGAATCATGGCTCTCAGAAATCCTTGATGGAACCACAGCTCCAATAAATGAGCATTTGGCCTAAAACCAGTCAGCTGTTGGCATGAGGCTTGCTTAGGAGTGAACGCTCCTTTCAGAGAAATGGAATTATGAGATGTTTTGTGTCTTGAAAACTTGCATCATTCCATCCCCAAAGGGGACACTGGCACAGAAAAAACAGGGCTGAAATTAGGAGAATCTTGTATCTGAGCACATTTCTCTTCTTCCTGCAGATTGTAATTTGTGAGGCTTCGTGGTTTTTTATATCTTTCTGCATCATATCATCTTTATTGTTTATCTCTTTGCACACCCTCATCCTCAGAGTCCCACTGAGGGGCTACGGAAGTTGTAGCATGAGATAGAAGCTGCTATTTTTAGCCTAATATGAACTTTCCTGAAGCTCCATCCTACTTTCATCACAGTTCTCAGAAGAGTCCTGCCACAAGCCTTCAACAGAAGAGCAGAAGAAGGCATGTTTCCATCCAAAACAACAACACAACCCATCACTTTATGCCCTCCCCTCCTGCAGAGGCTGTAAGAGGGAATCCCCTCTCTCCTGACACAGCTCATCTTGCACCATTTGCAGGCGGGGCCCACCACAGGTTTCACCTCACAGCAGCTGGTAGCCAAGAACCCTCTCCAAACCAGGAAACCCCAACCCACAGCCCCTACCCAGGCCACTGCCTTACAATCCAACGAGAGGTGCCCACTTCCCTGCTGGGCTCCGCTGCCCCACGCAGGAAGGGGCGGTGCTGTGCGGGCTCCTGGCGCACTGGCTCTGCCTCTTGAACGCTTCCTTTAGAAAAATTAATGTTAAGAATTTGCTGTTACTTTTCCGAGCAATGCAAGTGAAAGTGAAAATCTCACTTCTGCCTTTTCCATTCTCCTCCCTGTGCTGAGCAGTTTAAAAAAAAAAAAACAAAAGTGATAATTCCGCTCTTGGTTTTTCGGGAGGTTTCTCAGTCTGGGCTGTTTTTGTATTGACTCACTGAAAGACTGCTCTGATTCAGTGCTGGATTCAGGTTTCTGGGTAAAGTCCATCAGTGTCTGCCGCTTGGAAGGTTGCTTCTGCATCCACCATCAACCTGCAGCGTGAGTAAACACTTATCTTGTTTGGAAAAGAAGGTGGACTTTTCTTTTAACAAGTATCTTTTTCTCCTGGCAGAATGGTGTGTAGAACTACCAAGGTTCAGACAACTGTGTGCTATATCCTTTTTGCTTCATGAATCCTACGTGAATAGTGGCACTGTATGGGCATGTGTGAAAGAGACTGACAGTCCCCAGAAAGCCATCCTGAAAGAGGTAAGGTTAGCGACTTCCTCATTTGTCCTCAAAATGTTTGTTCAAGTAGTCTGAGGTTCAGAAGGATCTGTTTTGTTGTAGCTGTTGTTTATTTTGTTTTGTTTTAAAGAAGTTGGAATTCTTTGGGTCTAAATTCAGATATCCAGGAGTGTTTATCAAAGCATCTCTATGTATCTGCCAATCTACTTCATTACAGAGAGTTAATGCAGTTTGCAGAATTTTAAATGCTCAAGTTTGCTTTAAGATTTTATTGTATTCAAAATGGCACAATGATTTTAAGAACTGTTTTTATAATTTAAGTCCAACTGTAGCTTTAGGCATGTGGGAAATTTGAAAAACGTGCTTGAAGCTGCTGCTGCTTTACACCTTACAGACTACTTTGTGGGGTTTTTTTTTTGTTTGTTTGTTATTTTTTGTCTTTGAATCTCTCATTCTCTGCTATTGCCTCAGCATTTTGCCCACTGAATATTGTTGTACTCCTTCAGAGACAGAAGCATTGTCTTTATATTATCTTCCCGTTTTTTTTTTTTTCTTTTTTTTTTTTCAGGAAATTTAAGACCTTATTCTGTTCCTTGAAGAATATTTATTGTACTTTAATTTCACTTAAATTATTTCATTATTTTTCTTCCCTGGTGTCTCACTGAAGAGTACTGACAACAATATAGCTCAAATATAAATACTGCTAGTCTGTGCAAACTCATCAGGTCCAACAGCAGAATGAGATGAAGACTAAGACTGTGTATTTGTTATCTGTAGTCAAGTATCTAAAGCCTGGTTATTACTAAGTAGCTTGGATCAGACTTTGCTCTTTAATCCCATTTCCAAGAATCAAGGGCTATACTGTGCATTCATCAAAACATCCATTTTGTGCTGATGTGCTGTGCCAACAAAGGATGGGATTTAGAATTAAAATCTGATGATATGTAATTTTGTCTTAATGTAGTGGATCATGGTTTCATTGTCTGTGACAATCGCATTTGTTCTAGATGTGAAAGGATGAAAAATGAAAATTCAAGAAATAAAAATAGACACTTCTTTTTTCCCAATAAAATATAATAGTTTGAATCTCCATGTATAGAAGGGAACCAAAACCAGGTTTATGGCCCCTTAAAGTTGCTTGTTGCAGTATTCAGCACCCAACTTCTTTTAGCCGCTTTCCAAATTGGGATCTGCCTACCAGTCAGTCTGAAAAAAAAGGGATGTGAAATCTGTTCATTTTCTTACAGTTATTTATGGAATGATGGCACCCTTGTGATGAGCTGTGGGGAGAGCAACTACATATCTTGATGTCATTCTGGAATATTATTTGAAATGCAATAATCTACTGCATCCTTCTAGATTGTAACACAGAAAGTTTCTCGTGTAAATTTCAGGCAGGTGTCTTATAATGTATCTTCTGAAATTGCAGAAGTTTTAGGTTGAAAAGACAAATAAATGGTATGTTCAAAGAGATTGCTTTTGATAGCTGTGTGTGAAAAATCTCCCTTGAGTACATGTCATATTTTTACATGCATGTTCCAGTTGTTAACTAAGGACATTTGTATAGGTTGAACTCACCATCTGTGCTTTCTGCCTTGTTAGCAGAACTGAAACATGGTCTTAGGACTGGCTCTGACCTTCTTTGCCCCTAGATGAAAACATTAGTGCTTTCAGCTGGTATGTACCTGTTCAATAGATAAAAATGTAAGACAAAATTGTAGACCTCACTGTTTTCTAGCAGGCTAGACACCAGGATGCCTGATCTATCATTGTGCTATTCTCCTGAAAAATAAGGGAATCTATTAGCTGTGTTTCTGTAATATTCTGTCTTGCAAATACCATTACTCTTTGAAGGAAAAACAACCCTCTGTACTGGATTGGAATCCAAGTCTAGATGCTTCTAAGATAGTCAGTTTAATCAGGAATACTAAGGACATTTAATGATCATGAAAATGGAGGAAGGAAGCCCGTCATTGCTTTCTGAATTTGAAATAAAACTTGACAAAGGAAACCTAGATATGTTACCTGATACATGAAAATACCTGTTATGGTAAAAAGGAGTAACTTTCCATTTGAAAGACCCTCTTAAATAACTGGCATTAATTATGCTGCTCACTATGCTCAAAGAGGTCTGTTTCATTGCACTTGTGATGAACTGAGAGTTTATTTTCCTTAGGCTTTCAGTGTGACCAAGAAGAACTCAGTTTCATTTTTCCAGAGAAAAAGTGAGAAATAACTCAAGGAAATGACTGTCATGTTTATTTTGTTAATTTTTATCACTGAAACAGCCACAGGTAAGTATAAATCCTCATTTCAACAGTAGAATCTTCAAAATATTTGCAAATATAGGACATCTTGACAGTTTTTCGGAGTGTGAAGTTTTTGTACTTCATATTTAAAAACGTTATCTTAAATTTTTACAGTTTCAGCCCTGCTCCAGACTTAGGAAATTTCACCTAAAGTAACACAGTTATGAAAGAAATACACTAGAGATAAAGATTGATTGAACAGGAACATGGGTGTATGGAGAGCTACAGCAAAGAGGAGAATAATCCTGACTCTGTGCTTTTCAGAAGTGTAGTCTGAAAAGCTGCTAGAGAAAGATAATCTCTAGGACAAATAGGGGCTGAAATCTTATTTTATTTTTGACTATTTGTGCTAGACCAGGGTTCCTTTTCTGTATTTCATATGACTTTCACATGCAAAGATGCATTTGTAAAATTTGATTAGAAAAGCAGACTTTAAGACTAAATTTTTCATAGGGAATCTTGCTTCAAGAGAAATTTTCTAAAGATATGAACTTTTCAAGAAATCTTCATTGTGTAAAGGTTGAGTATTAATTAAGAAGAAAACATATGTCTTAATTCACAGACTCATTGCTCTTATGGCAGTTGATCAGTTCTGAGGATTAATCATCTTTGTCAAGTCAAAACATATGTGAAGAAATTTTCCATTTCTGGCAGTTACTTTATCATAGAGTGAGGCCAGTGTCTGTGCCCATTTTCGATCCTCATGAAAAAATTTTAGGGAAATGTCCATTTTTTTATCCTTCCATGTCTTCTAGATTTGGTTCAGGGAGATAGAAGGAAAAGCTGGACTACTGAGTTCTCAGAAATAGATTTTGTTGGAACAAATAATACTGTCAATCTACAGATAAAAAAAAGTCATTTTATAAAAGACATGCCACACAGCAGATTACTTTAAAACCAAACTGATGTCATTTTCTGAAAGAGTATTTAACTTTTTTCCCTTTTTCTCTGAAGAGAAACTGTGTCCTCTTCGTGCCTCCATTGATGTACTAGAAGGGGAGTATTTTTTCCTTTGTTTCCCTGAGTCAAAGCGACAACATTCTTGGAAAGAATACACAGTAAACTGGTACAGAGAAAGTGCTGGAAGGCAGAAGCAAATAAAGGAAACACACAGAATTTTATCCCAAATGAATTTTCTGGAGTTCTGGCCAGTTGAACTTGGTGACTCTGGGAATTACTTTGTCACTCAAAGGTGGGTACACAGCAAGTGGACAAACATCCTGCCTTTGTCATTATCTATGTGTGGTAATTTCTTTGTCTAGCTTTGTCTTGTTTGTGGTATCTATACAAAGGAAGTGCAGGGAACTACATTAATTGTGGTGTCACAATTTCTCAATAACCACCCAGAAAGACCCATAATATGTACAAATAGCTGTAGACAGACACGACCTTTCAAATATTGGATAAAGAAGGTAGTATTTTTTTGCTGTTCTATGGCTAATTCCCTAAGCATAAAGAGGGACAGGGAGTCCTGTCAACTGCCAAGAAAAAGGAAATGGTTTGGGAAGCAATTCTTCACTATGAGGGTAGTAAGACAATGGAACAGATTGCTCAGAGAAGTAAGTGGTGGCTTTCCTGTCTTTGAAGCTGTTTAAGGCCAGGTCACATGGGGCTTTGAGCAACCTCATCTAGTGGATGGCAAGCCTGTCCACAACAGAATGATTGGATCATCTTTATGGTCCATTCTAACCAAAACCATTCTTCAGTTCTGTAATTTGCTTGTCTTCTACACTAAACCTGTTCTTATGGCCTGGAGTGGAGCTCATGCTATGTCTACGGATTAAAACAAGTGGAATAAAGTAACAGTGGCATAGTTGAAATATGGTTTCTGTGCAAAGCCTTGTATACCTGGAGCTGTTCACAGAATAAATAAAATAACTGGATTTAATTTCTTACCATCATAGAACATCACAGTTCAAAAGAGGAAATAAGGTGTGGCCTCAAGTGATTGTGATATTCCTTATCAGACTGTGAGAAATGACTGAAGGAAAAGATTGGTTGTATGGAGTCCTTAAGACAAATCTGCACCACAACTGTACTTTAGGATTTACAATTGAAGTAGTAATTCATTTTGAATAAATAATTTTGTATGTAATGATCTGTGCTGTTGTTGAGGTAATATTTTTAAGGTTCTTTCCTGGTTCATAAAGGTTGCTGTTTAGTTATAGGGCTGCAAATATTGTGAAATGCTGTCCACATTTCTCCAGCAGTGTTGCCGACAGAAATTTAACAGCATAATATAATTTGATTTCAATTGTTAACTTGTTACCTATTTAAAGTTCAAGTTGACATAAAAGATGAATAATTCACATTACACTTCCAGTACTTGAAGGGAGTGTATAAACAGGAAGGGGAGTGACTGTTTATATGGGTTGATAGTGATAGGACAAGGGGAAACGGTTTGAAACTAAGATGGAAGATTCAGGTTAGGTGTTGGAAGGAAGTTCTTCACTCAGGGTGGTGATGCACTGGAACAGGTTGCCCAGAGAGGTTGTGGATGCGCCGTCCCTGGAGGCATTCAAGGCAAGGCTGGATGTGGCTCTGGGCAGCCTGGTCTAGTGGTTGGTGGTTCTGCACATGGCTGGGGGGTTGAAACTAGAATATCTTTGACATCCTTTACAACCCAGGCCATTTTGTGATTCTGTGATTCTATTCTATGATACTTTTCCACATATTGCTATTGTTTTATTGAGTCACTGTATCTGAAATGCTTAATATTGTAGATGGAAAGTCTGTAAGTAGAGCAGAGATACATATGAATGTTTCTTTTGTTTTTAAACGATTTCCTTTTAATGGCAGGCTTCTCTTTCTGCAATTAAGTTTGAGAAATATTTTCCTAGTGTATGTTGAACCCAGACTGAAGAGAATTGGCCTTAGGGGTGATGACAATGCTAATCCGGCTCGGTTATTTGAAGTAGTACAGATCTAGCATACTACTGAGTACATAGATATGTCTAAATTAGCCAAGGTAAAAAGCAAACTGCTCAGTTGTGGTACATAGGGGTTATATAATACCTGGCTTGTTGATAAATCTATATTTTTCATATAAAATCTGAACTTGCCACAAAATTTAATTACTATATTAATGGCCTTGAGCAGTCATCCACTAAATGTGGGGCTAAAAATGTTATTAAATCTAACAGCTTGCTCTAGTGACAGCACCTAAATAATGCTATAAAATACATGCTCTGGCTTACTTTGTCATGGAGTGAGCAGCATACCTGAACCACGGTGTTATCAGAGGAGATTTTCATAATAAGGGCATTAGAGGAAATCTGTAATAACACAGCTGTAAAAGCTTTGAGAACTTGAAGTAATGATAGTAAACATTACATGAATTTTATAAAATGAATACATGTAAGGGGTGTAAGGGATGGAGGTATGGGAAAAGATCCTAAATAAAATTATTAGGATAGAGTTTGTTAACATGATTCTGTTCAAAAACACAAAAGGGATTCTTGATTGAATGTTGTGACTTACTGATTTATCTAAGCAAGAAACTCAGAAGAAAGTTTTTTATTTTATCGAAGTATTCATTTGCAATTGAAAGTTTTGATTTTGTTGTGCAACCCTTTTTCATTTTCTAGAACTCATATTATGATACTACCTTTTGAAAAATGTGTTTTGAAAGAAAGCGTTTTCATTTATGAAAAGACTTCTGAATTAAAAGGAAGTATTTCGATCAGCCTGAAACAATTTTAATTAATTAATTTATTTATTTATAATTTCTTCATGTTAGACCTGTACAGATATTCATTGTTTTTGTTAGGATTAGAATGAAGGGCATTGGAACAATAGACATAAGGTGTTGTTTTTGTTTTTTTTTTAAATAAGACTTCCATTGTATCCTGAGATTAGTTTTTCTGATGGCTCTCACTATTGACAAACATATTAAGCAGTTAAAGCAGACTTTGCAGAATCAGTTTTCTACAGTGAAAGAGGACTTTCAGTAATTAATTGACATAGAAAAACAGTGGATTACTGTGGGATACTGAATTAAGATTTGGTAAGATTGATAGAATGAAATTTGTTTCCAAACATTTATATCAGGCTAAAATTGTGATTTAAAAGTAAACATAAGTTCATAAGTTCATAAGTTCATAAGGTTGGAAAGGACCTATAAGATCATCTAGTCCAACCATCCTCCTATCACTATCTCTACCCAACTACTAAATTAAGTCCTTTAGCACCTCATCTAAACGCTTCTTGAACAGAGAAGAATCTAAACGCTTCTTGAACAAGCTAAGCATATTTTTGCTTATCTGTTTTACTTTCAAATAAAAAATTTAGATATGAGAATTTATAAGGTACATGGGAAATGGTTTTTTAGCTGCATAAGTAGACAGTTTTATTGACCAAAATGTCAATCCAATTCACTGCAGGTTTTCAACACTGCTTACATATTTTGCAATTAATTGTTTCCTGCTCTGTTGCAACTGACAATGTGCAAGGAGAGAGAGGTGAAAGTGTTGTAACGCTGCATGTATATTGCCTTATCCACTTATTTAAAGAGTGGAGACTTAAAGAGTAATCAGAAGTTTTCCAGTTAAACAGAAGTGTTCTGCTGAGACATAGAGTATATGCCAAAGCTGTATATTGTGATGTGTTTGCACATTTGTTAGTAAAGTAGACTAAGGATGTAATTTCAGGAATTAACGTACATCACCTGAAAGGAAAAAAAACAAACAAACAAAAAAACAGGTCATCTTGTGGCTTTGTAGTAGTGACATTGAAATGAGGGGTTCCTGAAAAATGAGATTGTGGAAATTCACGACAAACACATGATTATGTATTAAGTTCTTAATACTGCTATTTTTTAAGGTGTTTAGAGCTGTTCAAAACAGTGGGAATGCATGCATGTTGAGATAATACTGTATTGAAGGCTGAGTGTTAGTTTTGTTTTGTAAATTGAAATACTGAGATAACACTGGCTTGTTTTACTGAAATAGCTTAGATCTGGGTATGTATGCAGTCTTGATGGTAAACTTGGATTATATGCCCTAAGGGCTTTCACTTCCCTGTATGCTCTCCTGAGTCAAGCTGGTTTTTGTTCCTTCTTTGTGGGTTTGGTGGGTGAGATAGAAAGTTAAGCCAGAAATCAATTTGTAAGCCCAAAAACTATCACAAAAGAATCACAAATGATAGAAATAAAACAGCTCAGTCATGAAGAGTTTAAACAGTATTACTTAATTTATTTTTACTGTTGACAGTCATGTATGTTGCAGACAACTAGAAACTGTGTAAAATGATTTATTTCTAGTTTGTCATGGGTATGGTTTTGTAGCTTCCAGGAAGTTGCCTCCTGTCAGAATTGGGCATATCAGCTAGAATATCACAGAATCATAGAATATCTGGAGTTGGAAGGGACCCACAGGGATCATGGAGTCCAACTACTATCCCTACACAGGACCACCCAACATTTGAACGCTATGTCTGAGTGCACTGTCTGAATGCTCCTTGAACTCCAGCACTTAGGGATGTGCCCAGTGCCCTGTGCAGCCCGTTCCATGCTCACCACCCTCTGCTTCAGAGCCTTCCCTTAACCCCTAGCTGGGACCCCAGTCACTCCTCATTTCTTGCCCTCTAGACCCTTCATCATTTTCATTGCCCTCCTTTGGATGTTCCCTAATAGTTTTATATCCTTTTTGTGTTGTGGCACCCAAAATTGCAATGTTGAACTGCTCAACGTGAAATCCTCATATTTTCTGATGTGATTTCACTGAATATTATAGAAGAAATTCTCTGTGGAGTAACAGTGCTAAGGAGAACATGTAGTTTTGTTGATCCTTTTCTTCCCTTTGTTGAATCTATGTACTACAACCAGAAGTGGCTAGATTATGTAATTATGACTAAATCCATAATTTCTTCTCCAGCAGTATTCAGATACTAGCATGATGCCTAAAAAAGCACACATGCTTGATTAAATTCACTGATACTAATATTTGTCTCTACAGTTTAGCTATATACTGTAGAGACATTTATTTATGTACCTTTATTTTTATGGAAAGAGATCTTTCTGGGATGCAAATTGTCTTGTCCAAAAATAAACATGTAAAATTGGTCATGGAAACTGCACTCTGAAAGGGTAATGAGTGTGATCCCACTACTGACTGCAACGAGTTCTGATCTAAATCTGCAGATGAGATGTTGAAGAATAGGTGAGAAGGACCCCACCCTTTGTGAATACATCTATGATGGAAATGGAAATAGGGTTTTTCTATTTATGAAATCATAGTTAACTGTTTGAGAAACTAAATCACTTAGTTGTGATTGACTGAATCTATGAATAATGAAAGTAAGGGAAGGAATGAGAATCTGTATGCTGAAAAAGATCTTACATGTGAAGAGGGAGATCTTACATGTGAAGAGGGAGAGTGAAATACAGTTGTTACGGAGCTCATAGGGGAAAAAGTACACCAAATATTTGAGTTGAATTCATCATAAAATGTCTTAATAGCTCTTCTGACACTTGTAATTGTAGGGGGCATATCAGTCAAGTAAAACGTAAAAGCTGATCCACTTTTCAGGCTGGTTCCTCCATTTCAACCTTTTTGTCCCTCATCCATTTTCAGTGAAACCTTTCCTTTCTTGTGTCAGTTCTGCTGAGAGCAATTCCTTTCTCTTTTCTCGGAGGGAGGGAGATTCAACAAATTTACAAAGATGGATCTGACACCAGAGGGAAGTGCTCTGTGGCTGATACTTTTACTATGTCAGGTCTTTCTTATTCAATACAAATGAGATCTTAGCTGTTGGCATTAATTGCAAATTCTCACATATCAACTTAGAGTAGAACAATAGCTTTCTCTTAGACCCAGACTTTGCCAAAGTGAAGCTAATTTTGCCATATTTAAGCCCAAACTCCTCCAGCTTCTTTTCCATTGATTGCCATGTATTTAGACATATCCAGCTATAATCTTTTGAGTAATATGCAAGTACAAGATAGTAAATATTTGAATGGTCATGGTCAGCTTCCAGAGATTTGGAAGAAGCATTTTTGCAGAATATACATTCCCTTGTTGATATGAGATATGATTAATTGCTTTAGAAGAGAGCATTGCTGACTATTCTATCCACGTTTGGTGGCCAGCTAACTGTAGAGCTCTGATCTGTGAAGTCTGTGTGAAAATGAGATTAATCTTTTCCAGAGTGCCTTCTTTTTCAGACATGCTTAAATCTGTAAGTTTCTCAGTAATTCATGAGACTTGCGTAGTTTAGAAAGTCGCCAAAATGTTGGAAATATATCTGCACAGTATCAAAGACTGAAACATGTGACTTTGTGAACAGAAACAGTGACCTATTTTAATATTTTTATAACGTGGATTTATCAGTTGCTGCTTTAAACCTTGTCAAAGCATAGGAAATTAAACCTGCAAGATCATTAACTCATTCAAGATACTTTTACTATTTTATTTTTATGTGTAACTTTGTATGACACCACAGATATTTGAATTCTTGTCACAATTTTGTTACTTTTATAGGCATAATTTTATTGTCAAATGTTTTATGATAAGTAATTTAGTTTAGGTAACCTCTTTTATTGCGGAAAATAACACATTTGGTACCAAAAGGTAATAAACAGAATGTAAATAATATGTTCATAGTACATGATTTTTTTACCTAGTAGAGTAACATTATTATGTAGCTCTCTAAACTGCATTCCTTTGTAAAAAGCTCTTAAAACCAGTTTTGCAAATCTTTTTTTCAGCAATGGAAAACAAAATTTCACAATTCAAAAGTGGACCTTGAATGTACTTGAAAGAAATAAAAGCAGCTGTTTCAATCAAAATCATTTAACAACTGAAATTCAAAATGCTGGAACTGGTCATTCATTGAAATGCAGTGATCTGTCTGTCAATGAAAATGACAGCATAACATGGTATAAGGTAATCACTCAAATCATTGACTACAGACGGAAAACATTTAATTGCAGGAAAAATGAATTGCAGAGATTTTTAAAACTATCAAAAACCCAATAATGCTTTAATTTTTCCAATTATTGGAGAACAAAGCCTTTAGAGGGACACACAGGAGAAAGCTTCTCCCTAGTCTTCTGTTTGTTAGAAAAAAATATCAGTAATCAGAAATTACTAGTATTTTAGAAGGATAAAAGATTTTATGTGCATGTCTGTTAGCCTATTTATCTACTTTCCTGATGTAGATGCAATCTTGGCGCTAAAGGAATTGCCAAGGTACTTGTTTTACAGTTGTCACATGCTTGTAAAATTAATGAGAAACTGTAAAATTGTTAGTGTTTCTGAACATGTTCTATAGAATGTGTAGCAGATTCGTTCTGTTCACTTTAGAAAATCTGGTCTTCGGACCAGTTTTGCTTGTACATAGACAACAGGTGAAGCACATGTAAATGATGAGTGTTGGTGTACTCAGCCATTAGATTAAGCACCCTGAGTAGGTTTCATCCACCCTCTCCTTACTCACCACTTTGACCATTCATAATGAAAGATAATACAGACAGTGCTCTCAACTTTAAATGAGTTGGATTTTCAGGTGTTGCTTTTAAATGACTGTAATTGGAAATTGGGCCCCCAAATCCTTTGGGTTGGGTAAATGCAATTGGGGTAGTCCAAGAGTCATGGTGATGCTTTATTCTGAAGATCATTTTTGTCTTTTTTAAGGTTTTGAATGTATGTTTCATACAGAATATTTTCTTGCTTTATTGATGCAGGACTGTAAGAACTATGAAAATATAAGGGAACGGGAACTGGATTTTAAAACCTTGACAGTTCAGCACTCTGGTATATATACGTGCAAAATTTCCATCAGTCACGAAGGAAAGATATACCACAGCACCAATACAATTAGGCTGGTAGTAGAAGAAAGTAAGAAAACATTCTGAAACTGAAGCATGTTTTCTGTTCACCTCACTGTGGAAAATGTCCCCTACTATGTGCATTTGTGGTTGGATGTCATTCATCACCTCTTAGTTATAATTCTTATTTGATAAATATTCTGATGTGATCAGATCTGGCTATCTGATATATCTTGCAATTATTAAAAAATAAAAAAGCAGAAGCTCACGTATTATTATTGGAAAATTTATTTAGTAAGTTTTCGCTGCAGTTTTAGGTGGCTTTTTTATTCTTTAATTGCTGTAAGTCATATAAATTTACTAAGACAAATTTTGGGAAAAGGACCCTTCCAACCATTGTAAGCTATCTCCTCTATATGTATTGAAAATATTGTTTTTTAACTGTTCAATAATGATGGGTCGAGATTTTTTCTCTTTGAATTAAATGGAATCTTTGTAATTAGTTCTAGAAACATGTGTCACTTTTACTGTTGTAGAATCTAAGAAAGCAGTTACTTCAGTAGAAATACTTATTTGTTTTTCTTTTAGATGCACCAGAGACTGTAACTTTGGAGATAGTTGGACACAATGAAGAAATTCAAACAGAAATAGGTATCCAATTGGTACAAGTATTTTTATGGTAGTTATTTATAGTTTTAGTTTTTATATTTATGAGTTAATCAGACATAATATCCTCACTCTGCAATGGAGTGCAACAGCACTTTATACATGGTTGCCAAAGCAGCTCCTGTGCAGATGGAATATGTATAAAACATTGTGCAATGGCTACTAAGTCCAGAAAGGAGAACAACAACCTGGATATCTGACCTATAAAAGTGATTTTGCTGCACTGTAAATGTGAACGCTACTTGTGATTAGATCTTCTTATGTTATGCTTCATTTAGGTAATGAAGAGACACTCAACTGCACAGGTTTCTTGGGTTATTATATACAAGAAGATGTCAACCTGTACTGGTGGTTTAATGATACGTTTCCAAAGAAATGTTCAGGTATTCCCGAGGCTGACCCTCCAATATGTGAAGAAGAATTAAAAAAAACACAGTAGGTTTCCAGAAAATACTGATCTTCTGTCATATGTGAAACATTTCTACATCTTGTGGACTGCATGTTAATTAAAATGCCTGAGGTTCTTCTGCTACCTTTTCCTCAAAATCTGTCTCTCAACTTATTGTAGATTTCTATGCAGATAGTGTTGCTAACATCATTCCTTATTGCAGCTTGGGAAACAAGTTTTATATCACAAGGCTTCTGCGAATAAAAAAAGTAAGAGATGAGGACTTGCATTACAATTTCACCTGCAAACTGCAAGCTGATGAAATAACGCACATAAAAGTAGTGAAACTGAAGAAAGGTACAGTATAATCCATGAATCGTGCCTCTCATTTTTAGTTATTATTCATGTCAGCCTTCTTGGCAATGGTGACAGGGAACTGACTTCAGAACGTCAGTCTAGATACACGTGCATGCTTGTGAAGGCCTTGTCCCGTTCTGCTTTGTGACTCTTGCTTTGATCTGTGGCAGTGGGGATTGCAGCAGCTATCTGAGGCTTCCTGGATAGACCACTGCTACCATGGGTACATCTCAAGGATGCTTAGCTGAGCTCTGGTTGACAGATCTCTTTGTAGTAGTTTGTTAGAAAGGACAATCTTCGATATTCCATCTAATGCCTCAAACATTCTGGTCAAAGATCTCTGTCTTGTAAGGGACTCTATAGCACTGGAAAGCTGAGCTCTACCTTATGGTAATACTTTACATTTATTGTCTAGACAACTTGGAGATTCCTGGCAAATGGGCATTCTCTTCCATTTTTCCATCTCTCTCAGACCTTTCCAATCTTTATTTGGAGGAAGTATTTAATGTTAACTGTGCAAATAGACTAGTCAATGCTAAAATATACAGCATATAATACAGCAATGGAGTACAGAGTACAATGAGATGACAGTGCTTTCACAGAGTACTTCAAAAACATTTAATTCTTGAAAATCCATATTTGGAATTGAAAATAAGATGAAAATGAAATAAATAAACAAAAAAAGTTTGAAAGTGAGTAGAGACAGAAAAAAAGAAAAAAGATTAAAGAGGACATTAAGTGCTGCTATTTATGTGCTGAGAAAGGGGTTGCAAATAACTGGAAACAATAAAGATACTGAAAAGAACTCATCATAGAAGCAGTGACTGAGTTTAGCTCTCCAGTTTGGGATATTGTACATCTTTGAGGAGTTTTATCTCAGTATTGATCTCATATGAAACTCATTTATGTGTGTCCAGGGTATGTGTGCACACAAGATTAATTCTGTTGTTTTTAGAGTAATCCATGTTCTATAGTTCTTCGAATGGCGTGCATGTGTGCCTGAAATATTAGAAGGAAAGGATTCACATAAACTTTTCAGTTTTGGTGATTTTAAGATGTAATGAGTATTTTCTACAGTAATTTTGTCATATAATACTCTTTGTTAAGGCTGTCATTTCCTGGGTTCCTCTTTTACAGGAAACACCCGAGATCTGCCTTTGCACCTATTTACAACTGGAATGATCCTTGCTGTACTTTTTCCATGCGTTGCTATGGCTGTGGTAGTGGTCTGTGTGATATTCAGAGTAGACCTAGTTCTATTCTACAGGTACATAAGCCAAAGAGATGACACTGCTGGAGGTATGACTTGGCTAATGTTGATGCTGCAGTAGAACATTGATTAAAAAATAGATTCTGATAGGTTCTATAAAATGGTCATATTTGAATAAGAGGCAAAATAAATGCAGGAGTTCTGTGAGTAGAAAGTGCAAAGAATACATAAAAGGTAGTTTGATAGTCAGGTGCTAAAACAGATTTGTTATCCACTTGGAGTATTAAAGTAAATAGTCAGAGAGGCAGCCTCTGGAGCAGGCAGTGGGAGGGGCATAGCTGAACACTATTCAAGTGTACTTTATTTTGTATTAGTCTGCATCACAAAAAGTTGGAGAACTGTTGACATAGGTGGAGAAGTATACAGGTATCTATCCATGATGAGAAGGGGCACTGTGCAGTTGTCAAAGTGATAGATTGATAGAAATTTGTTATAACCTCAATGGTGCCCTTCTGCTTGACATTAAAATGCTTGTTTGTCCATAGCAGTCACAGCTGTATGTACATGTTTGTCACTAAATGTGCATAAAGAGAGCACACTACCAGTGTTTTACCAGGCAGCTTTGCTGTCACCTTGACTTGATGGAACAAGCAGGACACTTAGCCAACTCGGTATAATTTTCAGTCTATGATTGTGTTTCTGAGAATTCCAGTGATATCCTTAGCACTCCTCAGACTCTAAATCAGCTTGACTATAGCTTAAATAAACTACAGTGGTTTGAGATTTCTCGGTAATGGGTGAATATCATTATTTCCTGCGAGAATTACTTATCTATCCATTAATGCTAAGGAAGAAGCATGATTTATGATGTGAAACTATCTGTTCTGTATCAATCCAGATAATTGTTTGTGGCAAGGTTCAATCAGGGGTTGGTCATTGTGGTAGATCTAGTTTCTGAATTGGTCTTATTTGGGTTTTATGGTTATAGATTACTGCCTGGTAAGTGGCCAGAAATGGCATAGACTGATAACTCTTAAATCATTAAAACAATAAACTGACTTATTTTATCATTGTACAGACCTATATGAAAGCATTAGACAAAGAATTAAGTGTGAAAATATGCAGTGTAACTTAAGTTTACAACTTGATGAGAACATTATGTGCTTTTTATATCAGTCTCTAGTAAGATCCTTCCTTTTTCCTATCATCATAAGTATGACATGAAGTGGTTGAATTAATCTGATATAAAAATATAATAGAGAGTGGTTATAATATTTTTGAATATTTTCTAAATGGAATCAAAATAAAAAATTTTGAAAGTTTGTGTTGAAAATATATAATAATAAGTAAATAAATAAATAAAGAGCAGAAGCTTCTAGATGCTTTGCAACTGAGACAATAGTTCTGTAAATTAGAATGGTGGGCCAGGTATTTTATTTCTAATCTTTGCAAAAAAGATAAAAATTGGTGATTTCTTTCCAGATGGAAAAGAATATGACGCTTTTGTATCTTACCTGAAAGACTCTGTTTCAACTAGTAAAGAAGAGAGAGAATTTGCTTTGAGGATATTACCAATGATATTAGAGGAAAGCTTTGGGTACAAGTTATGTATATTTGAGAGAGATGTATCTCCTGGAGGTGGTAAGTGAATTGAATATTCTTGTCATTAAATGAACACATCATTGTCATGCAAAGCTAAAGAACGAATTCTAACAAAAGTTCTTTACACTGAAGTGCTACCTTTTCATTTTATCTAGGCTATGTTTGCTCACAAAGAAAATACAAAGACGTTTTATAGATTTTTATGTAGTTTCATGAATTCATATACACACAAATATATGCCTTTAATTACGCAGTCAAGATAAACAGATGAAAAGGCGGCCATGGACAAAGGATGAAAACACAGAATATAAGGTGCTTCATAACAGTGTTCTTTCTGTGCTTTCACTAAGGGCAGTTGTCTGTGAATTAACTTATATTTACAGATAAATTTATTTTTCTGGTATTAAGTATTCTCAGGTAACCCATACGTTTGTATCCTTGTTTCGTCAGTTTACAACATTTTTTTAAAAACAATAGATGGCAAATAGGTAAGAAAATAGACATGAGAACATGGCATTTTGTTTGTTTAAAAGACCTATGAGCAGACAACCTTTTACAGATGTTTGCAAAAAATTTAATTCCACTATTTAGTAGGCCTACTTGGGGAGTAAGATTCATGTCAAAATCTCAAAACAGTAAGCTCAGTCACCTTTCTTGTCAAGGTGGGATCTTCTGCCCATGTATCCTTTCCTGACATATTTTTCAAACCTGAGAGAAATACCACAGATTTCCCAGACATTTTTGAGTATTATAAAAAAGGCTTTCTCATGCGCTCAACCTGATTCTTCTCTGGAAGTGTTCTAGTTTATTTCATTTTCTCTGGTGTGATCTATTGTGAATATAGAAAACAGATTGTTTCCTTCTATTTACAGGAACCTTTTATTTGCAGTACCCTTACCAGTCTCCTTCTTCTTTCTGTTTTCTCTTCTTTTGGTTACTTCCGCAGTTTGCTTTCTGTTTCCCTACGAGACATGTTTTCTAGATTTGTAATCTCTGAAGACCTCGTTGTCTCATGGTTGTGGAGAAAATGTTGGAACTTGTTCTATCATCTCACACTAGCCTTGTCAGCCTTGGATTACTGTCAGTGGATTTGGGAATTCAGTAACACAAAAGGAGGAGTAAGCTGGGGGTGTTTATTGAATAATCAGAGAGGTGGCTTTTGGTGACTGAGTGGAATCACTCTAATGACATCTGTGCAGGAAGAAAAAAATTTACTGTCATTTTCTGTCCATAAGATTATAGACAGATAACTGGAGATTTTATGTAGATTTTTATCTACTGCAGAGAATAAGCTCTGACCATGGGAGAACTTATTTTCACAAACTCATTAACTGTATTATTAATTATTTTCTGCATTATTAAAGCATATTAATCTGTTCTTAAGAACAGGATGTTTCCATGCTGCCACGTCACAAGAACATTTTTGGTACACGTGCAATTGTCAAAGGAAAAGTCAATTCAGTACCTGCCCTTTCAATTAAGTTTAATAACAAATTTATTTTTACTTTGCAGCTGTTGTTGATGATATCCATTCACTCATTGACAAAAGCCGAAGACTAATCATTATACTGAGCCAGAACTACATTTCTGACAGAGCCATATATGAACTTGAGAGTGGACTGCATAAAGCTCTAGTAGAAAGGAAAATGAAGATTATATTAATCGAATATATGCCTATAAGTGACTACAATTTCTTGCCAGAATCACTGTCTCTTTTGCCATCAAAGAGAGTTGTGAAGTGGAAAAAAGATAAATCTCTCCCTGTGAATTCCAGGTTTTGGAAGAACCTTCGGTACCTAATGCCAGCAAAACCTACAAAGTCAAACACCAAAAGTCACTGTATGAATCTAGATCTAGGCTCAAAAGGTACTCAATCATGGACTGAAGACTGTGAATTTAATACAGCCATGTAGGAATTCTGGAGAGATGGAAGGCGCTGCAGAAAGCTGCCAGCTTCAATAAACTCAAATAGAAAACATAAACTGCAGTTACTTTTGGGAAACAGTATTAATCAATCTGAGATATGAGAAGAATGTAAAAATTATAAGAGTGACTAGGATCATGTTAACTCCTATACTAAATTATATCCCAAATGCTGTTTCCTCAGCAGTCTGAACTAGGGGCTGAACTCTGATTCTACTCCAACCACATTTCATAAACAAAAGGTTTCATATTTTCCTACTTGTAGAATGAGGTTGGTTAAACCTGCATACTACTGATATTTATGTGCTTTCGGTTTTGGTTTTTGGTATTTCCTAAGGATCTTGCTTGGAAGCAAAACCAAATGGTTCCTGCTCTGGAATGTTTGGCAGACAGCCTTTGAGCAACAATGAGCAGATAAGTCAAGTGAAAATGGAGAAAGACGGGGACAGAAGGAGTCAGACAGATTTGGTCAGACTGACTGTATTCACTGCTGAGTAGTGTGCCATGGTAAAAGGTGACAAGGGAAAATAAGGCTATGCATACATAAACTAACAGCAGTACTTATTACTCTTATGTTCCAAATTGCTGACTTTAACCAAGGCTTAGAAATGCCTGCTTTCTGTTTGCCAGTTTGTAGAGAAATTAGGCTACTAGTAAGGCTTTTAAAAACTATAGTTCAGTTGGTTTTCCTGATGACATATATGTAATTTCATAAGTGAACTGACATGATAGCTGTTTTGAAACAATGGGTTATTTCAGTGTTTTCTTTAGCATTTTTGTACATTTTTTTCATTTAATAAAAATTTATTTCCCTCTCTGTACAACACTGGCTTCCGTTTTTTCTGCAGTTATCTGGTAGCAAGTGGCAAAAATTGAACTTTGAGTAAGAAAAAAATGCAAGAATAAGCAAGTGTTCTTAGACCTACTCTATACAAACAGTAATTGTCTCTTTTGTACTGTAAAATAAATAAATAAATAAACAAAGCCAAATCCAGACAGGCTTCTAGAATATATAATTTCCAGAGGAAGATGCAGTTGGAATCAGTAAGGAGACAGCTGTTCTAAGACAACAGTCCTTAAGATTCTTGTCTCAACAGTACTAACTGTGAAAGCATGGTCTCTATCTGCATTTTTTACCATTCCTTCCTTTACCTGACTAACTTATGCCACGCACAATGCAGGGAAGAAAAGGGTGCCAAAGAAGTCTTCTTGTCGACTGAACATAAGTGTTGGGAAGAGTTGAGACTATCCTATACAGTATCATTATTACAGTGTGTAAGGGCCTGGAAATGTAAATGGTTTGTGACTGTTTGTTATCCATAAATTCTACTCTGTATCGCTATGATCAGTGTCTGCACCAAATCTGTAGAAATTTGAGTCTGCAAAGAAAAGAGGTCCTCATAAATGGACACCACATTTAATCCCATATCCATAAATAAGTTTTTCCTCTAAGAATTTCTGTTCTTCTGTCGTCATCTACATTCTTTACAGAGATGGGAGGAGAGGTAGAACTTGCAAAGCAGGGGTAAAAGAGCAGATATGTCAGTCTATATCCAAACTTCCAGACAAATACTATCTCTTCTGCAATGTCAGATTGAAGGACTGGAGGACACAGGAAAGATTTGCAGGTCATATTCCAGAATGACTTAAGATGTGTGCACAAGCAAACTGTCAGTAGCATGTTTACAAAACAAGTTAAATAGTAATTTTTCTGTCTGCCCAAAATTGAGATCTCAAAAATGGGAATGCTTGGGTACATGCCTATTGCATGCACAGAACAAGGTTATTTTATATGCAGCTGATTTTTGCAGTATGGTCCAGTATTCTAAGTATCACATCCAGAAATCAGTCGATTCAAACTTATGTCATGAAAGACCATAACAACTGGAAGAAAGTGAAGACTGACAAATATGAAAATAGATCACAGAATCTTGAAATTATTGGAGAAGATCTCTCAGATCAGCTAGTTCAACCAACAACCCATCATCGCCAAGACCACTAATCCATGTCCCTCAGCGCCACATCTGCACATTTTTTGAAAGCCTTCAAGTGATGTGTGAGTCTAGCCTAGAAGGTTACTCAACAACCAATACATATTTAAATTACATTTTCTCTCAGAGAATTTGAAAAAGACCTCTTAGAAATGACTGTGGTCTACCTTGCATGAAAGTGTCAACTTTAACCTCATTAAATCTTTTGTATGTTGAATAAAATGTTTCAGGTGTTCTCCTCCTAGTGAAATGCTTGTGGTGTAGTTGAAGAGTATTCAGTGTTGTGAAAAATTAAATGTGATTGTGATTTTTCTTAAATGGCTTTCTGATTCAGTAGCTATATTAGATAAAATGCCTGTGTGAAACAGGATTTACCAAGCTTTTTGGAACAGCCACAACCTACATAAGATACAATACTGAAAAACACTCCACAAGAATCTGTTCCAGTTTTGAGCAACTCATGACAGCTTCCTGTGGTTCAATAAACCAAATTTCCCAAACTTCAGAGAAAACAGGTGCAGATAGATATCAGTAGTCTCATTTTTGAGTTTTGCTAGATATGTAATCAACTCATGAGGGGGATTTATCTCTTAAGTTGCATTGTTTCATCTTCCTATTGGCCTCTATTGCTGGGGTATAGGACGTACAAGTGAGATAAACTGCAGTCCAGTGTAATATACTTACTGATTAATACTTATCAAGTTCAAAAGTAAGAGTTCAGTACTTTGATGTCCTAAGTAATTTATGAGACAGGTTTACAGTTAATTGCTCTGATTATTTTGGCAACTACCACAGTTGATCTACCACCAACTACCACCAGTAGATCATGTATTTTGGCAACTACTGTATTTTAATCAGTTTCAGTCATGTACTGGAGATATTTTAATATGTGGTTACAGTTCAGAAAAATTGTAGCTGAGGCTTTTTGACTCTGGTAAAGGAATGTTGTTCTACAAGGGTATCCAAGTCCGACTTGAAAAAAAAAAAAACAACAAAAAAGGAAAATTTACAAGTGACTTGTGCTAGTCTCAAAGAGTTGTCATTATATACTAGGAACAGTCTGAATCTCCACTGGAAAGACAGCTTTTTGGGACATTGTAGTATGGGGTACTACTCATTTCTGTAATCAGGTACTGGAGACTAAAGCCTAAATATTCAGCTCAACTGTGAAAGCAATGTCTCTGTCTGTGTGCTGTGGCTTATAATGTAGTATATAAAGAATATTTGTATTTATAGCAATTAAGGAAGATACTGCCTTTGGGAATAATAGCAAAAATCAGCTACAAGGAAGGAACTCAGACTTTGGAAATGAAAACTTGGGAGAAGAACTTCAATGCATTTGCTGATTCTTGCCAGCTGCCAGCATGGTGGAAGAAAGCCAAATGATACAGTGCAAATGCTGATGAAATGCTGTCACCAAAGTAAGACCTACAGAGATGAAAGGCAGAGTCATAAGAATCACTGGGAGGAGTGTGTGAAAGGGTTCAGGAATAATTCAAACTGTTTAAGATGATTGAATGAATGAAAAAAGGAATAGGATCATTATAAAGAAATATATCCAGGAAAAGGAAAAAGCACTAAAAGAAGAATTGGTGTTGAACATTAAAACCATTGTAACAATAAAGTATCCTGTAGGACTAATGGGGAAATTATGCTGACCTATTTCAGTGCTAGAGCACAGTGAGCTTCTGCATGAAAACTCTTAATACAGTTGCAGACATCTGCGACAGACTTATGTTTCTTGGCTTCCAATGAGTGGGATACACTATCAAGAAGAACACTGCTACCAAGAAAGGTTTGCTGTCAAATTTGAGGTGCTAAGCAATCCTTCCCAATTAAGTGTGAAAACTTAGGAGAAGAAAGATTTTAAAGGCTTGATTGATAACTACGTGCCTGCAGGATATCAATTCAGTTACTATTGCACTGATGTGACACTAGTCTTAACTGCTCTCTAATGACTAAGGCAGACTGTGCTCTAGTGCAACAGATCTGTAGTAGCTAATACCTTCCCTTATTCCTCAGAGGAGTAATAGTGAGTTACTCCACTGTTCCATAAGCCACTCTTGACTGTATGCCATTCCCCTGGCTGTATAATCCAGTAGAAGATGAACAGAAGTTCATGTTTAGATAATTGTTCAGACACCTGTGACAACAGAACTAACACCACTGACTCAGTGTAGAAAATAATTGGAGTGGAAATGTATTACCCAGTCAGTGTTAACCATAGCTAGGGAGGGGAGGACGTGGTGCATGAATGTGTCAAGTCAGAAAAGTACAAGAATAGTAAAGAGACTTAATTCTTCCCACTGTCATAAGATTACGTGCTTAGATAGTACATTTTCCCCTCTGCTTCTTGGCTGACAGAATGCTTGGGCAGAAGTGAGATGAACAAGGTAAGATATGGACTCCTGCTTTGACTTTCCACAGGGATGGGACAGTATGACTGAGAGTGGAGCCTGCAGTTTCCTGTGGCCATAGCCTAAAATATGGTGAGTGAGTGAGTGAGTGAGTGAGTGAGTGAGTGAGTGAGTGAGTGAGTGAATGAGTGGAGAGGAGGTAGAGAGGGAATTTTGGATCAGTTTTTTACCCTCTCTTTTGTTAACATGTTCTAGAAGCAAAGGGAAAAACAGGAGCCTGATATGTACAGTGTGTGAGACCAATTTTTAGAATATATAATACTTTCACAGAAGAGAATGGATGAATTTGGGCAGAGGCTGAGCCAAATAGTTTGTGGTATTTGACAAGATTTTCATCCATCTGGCAGCATTCAAAACTCTGCATGACTGGCGTTTTATCAAGTGGGCTGATCTGTTTTTAAAAATTATTATTTACTTTAATAAACCTGTTACCTGGAAAGCACTATACGGTACTTGAAAAGGATGATGTATATTTTATCTCTAGAAGATGTGTATTTGGAAAACAACCATCTTCTCTTCCTGATTGTCTGAGCAACAGTTTTAGGGACATGTTTGGTGAGCATGGTGGTGATAGGTCTACAGCTGGACTAAAAGATCTTTGACATCTTTTCCAATATTAAAGATTTGTGCTTCTTTTGATCCCCCTAGTTGGAAAGTACACCTTCAAAAGGCTTATCTCTTTATTTTGAAACATAAAGAATCATTGGAGCCTCATGTAACTTACAAACCAAACATATTGCTTGTAATGGGGCAAAACACTGAAGATAATTGAGGAGGCAATAACCAAGCTTAATCACCAGCTGTGGAATCTGAGAACACCCATCTTGCATTTCCACATGCTCAGGACCCAACATAACCAAACATCAGTACTGGTTATTGCCTGAAAGAATGTGTATATTTTTAGGCTGGACAGAGCTCTGAGCAACCTGATCAAGTTGTATATGTTCATTGCAGGGAGCAGGACTAGTTGACCTTTTGAAGTTTCATTCCAACTGAAATGATTCTATGATTCTCTGAGCGAGGCAGTATTGAGTTCACTTGCTGTACAACAAAAAGCCTTTCTTACCTTCTTGTGAAACCCAAATGAAATAGAGTAATTGCCCCACAATGCAGTAAGGAGAGTGAGTCTCACACAGGGGAAGAGCAAACAAGTCCTCCTGCTCTTGAAATGTCTGGTGCAAGCAGAGAGACCTATGTATCCCCATGACACCTACTGAAATGCTCTTATTGCTTTTATGTTGTCCAAGTCAGTATGTGTAGAGTGTCTTTTAAGGGACCATGTGGGACTGTACAAGCTGATGTGCTCGCTCTGCCTGCCTAGCAGGTCCAACAGGGATGTCACTGGAAGCTCATATTCACCAGGGTTACATTTTCTCTTTCTGCAAAGTCCCACTAGGGCTTGCCAGTAAGACTGAAATGTGTGGGCACAGAAAGATAGTAATAATGTGTTGCAGCCCTCATACAGTGCCTCTTTGTGTCATGCAGAAAGATTTCAGTCCAATGCACTTTTAAATGCAGTGCAAGTAAAGAATTTAAAGCTCAGACATCTTTGATTTTTTAGCAGAGGCAACCTTTTCTCCCCCATATTTTTACAAGAAAATTACCCAGAAACCTTGAACCTAAAGCAATTAAACCGAAAAAGGAAGGGATGATGACACTGAAGTAGAGGAAATTCCTGTAAAGGAAACAGAGACTCAACAGTGTTCAGCTAAACCTAACCACAACTCGTACCACGTAGTGTAAGATGTGCAGGTAAGATTTTCAGATAATCTCTTTTTCTAATTCTAGATTTTAGTCCTCCTCTAACCCCTCTGCCCTCCTATGTCCCCCCCTGCCCCCACGCCCACTTACAGGTGAGTTATTTTTATTGTCTTTTAATACACATTTTAAAGTAAAGTGTTTTTAATTACTTGAGGAAAAAAAAACTAGACTATTTTTTACTTTATAGGCTCAGTGAATTTTTTTTCTCTTGTAATTGTAATATTTGTAATCTTACATTTAGAATCAGATTATCTTTGCCTTTTTGATGTAAATCGAATACAACTGATATAAATTGTTAACTCTGAGACTGAAGTGACTTTCATTAGTTTCATCGTTTTCTGAGGCTCTTATTCTTCTCTTTTACATTGTTTTACCACAGGAACTTCCTTTAAAACCACATTAGCCTTCTTTGCATATGTTGCTTTCCAGTGAAATGGCTTCTTAAATTGCTGATATGATAAGAGGGATGCACACATGGCAAGGGAAGACA
This sequence comes from Cyrtonyx montezumae, assembly GCF_038088225.1. NCBI lineage: Eukaryota > Metazoa > Chordata > Aves > Galliformes > Odontophoridae > Cyrtonyx > Cyrtonyx montezumae. The sequence goes on along the minus strand of NW_027072034.1, from coordinate 32,874,144 downwards.
GATAGGTAGGTAATATGTTGCCTGGGGGAAGACTGCTTTGTTTTTCTGGCAAACACTGACAAGACAAAAGCAAGTCACTGAATATTTTAAGTCACTGAATCACCTTGAGTCCACCCACAGTGTAAACAAACTTGAATGGTCATTTAAGATAATCCTTTTTCAAGAAGCCCCTTCTTTTGGTAATTGTTGTTTGTTTCAGCTGTGAATTTCCCTCTTTCTATCTAGCACATTTGCAAGATCACACTTCTAAATCTCACATGCTGTCATGATGGCTGTGCGGTTCTCTAATAAGTGTCAAGTTAGCACAAAACATTTGGTGGCAATGTATTTTTCCATTGCTTGCAGAATACTTCAGAGAATTATGCAAATTGCTGACCAAGGATACTACATTCATTATTTAACCCTTCCTTTCCCACTTCTTCCCAGTCATGGTGACCCTTTGAACATGAGGAGAGGGTTGTTAGCATGGAAATAAACTGTTGAACACAACATTATTCATCACTGACATTAAATGCCTTGTGAATTGTTGCTCAGTATGGTTTTGCTACATACATCCTGCTTGTCCCTGATTAAGGACAAATGAGCAGCTGGAAAATCAGTGCTTCCACAGCTTCTAATGTGTTCTTCTTTTTCACAGCTTCTTTTCACAGCTTCTAAGCCATCTTCTAATGGCTTAGCAAATTGAACTGAGGCATGAAATACAACTGTAGCTGTAACTAGGGTTAGACAGTTTGTTTAGGATGAAGAGAGATGGGTGAGGTAGGACAGAGTGACAGATGAGACCATATCCCTTTGGCAACAGTGAGCCATTGCATCGACTCTCCTGCTCAAGGGAATTCAGCACTGAACCTCAAAGAAGGCACTTGGGTTCTGCTAGCTAGTGGCACCAGTATGCCTTTGCCACATGGACTAGTGGGTGACGTAACTCAGAACACTGACATTGCTTTATTCAGAGATGCAGCACTAATGAACGCTTTGAGAGATGATCCATATTTTATGGCTGCCTTAAAACCATATCCAAGAGCTGGGATCCATTCATCCTTATGCAGTGGATGACAGTCTTTCTAAAGTTTCGGAGGGCTTTTACCCAGTGATACTCTGCCTCCTTATTCAAATTGGCATACTGTCTTGGAGTTTCATGATGTTTTTAAAATGTATATGATGATATTTGTCAGTCTATAAGCACCAGGATGGGTTTAGACAAACAAATGAGCCTACCCTATATGACCTCTGAGTGTAAAAATAGATTGTTCCATTCACTTGTAAGGAATAGAGACATGTTGAACAGTACGGTGACTAAAGTGCTCCTCTCAGTATGGTTTAGCTTCCTGAAAACATGCAGTGTGAGCTCTCCTCATCTAGGCTGCCAACTCATGGTGCCCTGGATGATCTCTCAATGCCCGCCTGTTTGAGTTGGTTCTGATTTACATAAGATGCTTACAGACTAGGGACTAGCCCTTACCTGTCCTTTTCTTTTTTTTTCCCTCAGGCTGACTCAGTGTCTCTCTAGCAGCTGCGTAAATGCAGTCACTTTACAGCCCAAAGAGCAAAAAAAAAAATCCTTGAGGTCTCAGTTGCACAATGTGAGCAAAGGGTGTGTTATAACTTGCTGAGATCCCAAATAAGGCACATCAATCACAGGCACTGGAGATGTTCTAACTCATTGCCCAAATTCAGCCAGAGCTGTTGAAGATGAATGCTGGACAGCCTGCTTTCTCTCTATACCCACAGCTGGTAAGGCTGTGGGACACAGCACAAGCCTCTGTGTGGAAGAGGCAGAATAATTCCTACAACAGGGTTTGGGATTTCACCTTGGTCAGGAGGTTCTAATGTAAGACTCTTTGTGGACCTGCTCCAGATCCCCTGGATGTTAGGAGCTCCCCACTCTCGGCTCACAAATGGCACAGCATGGAACTGATACCTAATGATGGTGTGGATGTTTCCCTGTTCTGCAGCTCTCTAAGGTCATTCAAGCAGCACAGTACTGTGATGCAGAAGATATATGCATATATAATGATTATCTGTATCGTATGTAAGATATATGTTACATATATCAATAAATATATCGATGCAAGATATTTTAAAGAGGTTTTGTGAATTCTTGTATACTATTTATCTTGCATTTGTATGAAATGATATGAGCAGGAAGAGCACTGCAAACTGCATTTTTAAAACACGCTGTATCTATGAAATACTGTCTGCTAATGTTCATAGAGCTGCACAATAAGGTACATATTTAACATCCCATCTCACCATTTTATTATTTGCAAAAAATGCCTGTTTTTCCCTTTTACAGAAAGCAAGATGATTCTTAAAGAAGATGTCTCAGAATACCAACCCAATTTGATAAAGAAGATGATGCTTCCTTTTTACTGTATTCTAGTACTGTTTGTCACTGGAACAGAAGTTAGAGGGATTAATTTGCCAGGTAAGAAATCTGCTTTGGTGGGTTTTGGTGGTTGCAATATTTGCTGAAAGCTTAGAGAAACGGATTACCTCTTGCCATGACTTCATGAGCTTTTCCTACACCAGTTTGAGCCTGTATCAGGTTTTTTAATCAGATGTTTCTAACCTTTCTGAAGGCTTTCAGGTAAAGGTAGTACAGTTGAGTCTATATAGGATGCTAAATTCAGTTCCCCAATGAAAAGGAAAGGACAAATGTTAAGGAGAATTTCTGGTAACCTCATGGAACATTATTATTTTTATAACTCCTGAAGTCTCCAGCAGCTGGTCCAACCATGTGGGAGGTGGAAAGCAAAGGCAGGGTGAGGCCAATTTATCTGAGTCTTCCACCCATACAATCTATCCATCCGGAAGAGCTTAGTCAATTCCACTTGCAGTGAGAAACCAAAACTACAAAGGATTTGCCATGGGGGCATGCAAGGAACCAAAGAGTTCATGTGCTCCCTTCTACGGTATGAAATCCTACCAACGTTCTTCCAGGGGTTACTACATACTGTCTGCCAGGAGGTTGGTCAACCTTCTGAGAATTTGGGGTTAGAATGTGTGACCACAGCATTCAGAAACTGAAATATATTTTTAGACATAGTTACTGAAACATCTAAGGGGAAAGATTTGGAAGCAATGAGAGGAAAATGAAATGCTTGTCAATTTTACCTTAATTAGGGAGCAAGGCAGGCAGGCTCTACTTCTTCACAGGTATATCTTACTCCCTTCTCCATTAATATGAGAGAAACTAGGAGAGCTACACTGGCTTTTCTACAGAGATGAGGTTTAACAGGTTAGTATCCACATGAAAATCTTCGGTTCACTAAAAGTCTTAAGCCATTTTCATATTAGGCTTTTGAAAAAGGTCTGATAAACAATTGACAACTTTTGAACAAGTCTTTGAGAACTTCGATCAGTTCCATATTTAAGGAAAATATTTGGTCAAAGTTAGTCATTAGTCCAACAGTCATATGAAAAAACAAACAAACAAACAAACAAACAAAAAAGAACACCTAGCATGAAGAAAGGGAAAACTGTATTCCTTTTAGTATTCTTATTTTTCTTTTTTCATTTTTTTAGACATAACTGCTGTGTGCTCTTTTCAGGTGGTACTGATATTATATATTCCCGCTTTTCAGGATGTTTCCATGTAAAGCCTCAATTATGGTATCGTGCAATTAGTGAGGAAGAGTTTGTTCTACAATGTGCTTTGCCAGACAAAGATGCTACCAACATTTATAACAACTCAGTTCTAAAGCAACATGAGGTGAAATGGTTCTGGCATCAGAAAGACAAAGGGCATCTTAAAGCTGTCAAGGAAAGCTCTAGCATTACTCTGCAAGGGGACGCGCTTTGGTTTAAACCAGTAACGAATAATGCTTCTGGAATCTATATCTGCATGATACGGTATGTAATGGGGCAAAGGGCTTATATTTCTGGATAAGAATTGATGTATTTTGTTTGCTTTATATATTAAAAGTGTAACTTTTTTTTTTTTAATGTATCACTCAGTGAAAAAATCCCATGTCTCAAAATTGTTCTGGAGGTTCAAACAAAGGCAGAGGCAAAATGTTCAGGCTACGGTATGAACACACTGTATCTTCTTGCTGGCAGTGGGAATTCGATAACTTGTCCTGGGACAAAATGCTACAGCCATATAGGTAAAGTGGATGTAAGATGGTACAAGGTAAGAGTCAGTCTTCTAAGCATTCTGAAGTGCAGTGGAGATACAGTTTGGCATAGTTGGTGCTCTTGTGCTGTGGATTCTCAACCTCTTCTTTGACAAACAATTCAGACTGAGTTACTCAGCCCAAAGGCAGAATCATGACTTCCTATCTATTGGTCTGTAAAGAAGATTTTTAAAGGAGTTAACTGTGATTGCAATAAGAAGCAGAAGTATAAAAATTCTTTCTTTTCAACTAATTGTGGTAACTGAGAATCAAATGGTTATTTACAAAATTGACTCTGTTGAAATTTAAAATTGTTAAATTTGACATTTGAAATCCTGACAATATCAAATACGTGAAAGAAAAATCAGCGTTGTTAGAAACAAATTTATTTTAATATTAATATTTCAAATTGTTCTTTCCAAGACCCCTGTTTCTAATGAAATACCATCCCAACAAGAAATTATTGACCTAGTCTTTTTCAAATGACTTCTGAAGTACTTGCAAGCTAAAAGTTATTCCTGCTTTGTTCATAATATTTGTAATATTCTATCTAAACCTGTACTGTATAAGCAAACAAAAATTACTGAAAATTCAATTGTTTATTTTACTACCTGGTTTTATTTATAATATTTATTCCATCAAACAGAATCATCATCTAGACAAAGCTATTCTTAATTTACTTTCAAACTTTATAAGAGGTGTGTCTTTACCTCATTTTGCATTAGTGGATTTTGCTTCATAAATTTGTCTTAAGGAAAATTCCTAGTGTCCCTAGAGATTTGACCTAAATTAAACTGATTACTAGGGATACTTTTTAAAAAATTGCATTCGTACTTTTGAAAATAGTAACAATGCTATCAATCTCGTACAATTCAAACCCATGTTTGTTTGTTTGTTTGTTTTCTTATAAAAATATGTGGAACTGGTTTCAAAATTATTTATTTACAAAAATAAAAATATCCAGCCTGTAAATATACAAAATAGTGATCCTCTTCTTTGACCTTTTGTTATGTGAATTTAGTTTATTCTAGGTTTGTCATTTTACATACCTCTCAGCAAACACAAATATTAAAGATATATATTTTTTACAGGCACTGATATTCACATATTATAGCTGATGAATTTTTAAAATTTAATTTGCAATATTTTTGGTTTTCGGCAAAAAAAGTTTGGCTTAACTCTACTGTCAGTGTCAATTCCTTCCTAATATCTTCAAATGTAGTTTAACAGCAACAGTGACAATGTCAACAAGAAGGCATTTAATTCTTTGATACTATTTATTGTTGTTAGAATGGCCGTCAGGTAGAATACAGGGAAACCAGGAAAAGCCTAAAGCTTGTGGATAATGAAATCTACTTGAAAACAACTTATGTTCAAGATGCTGGAATATATGTATGTGATTATACTGTATTTGACAACACTACCCAATGGACAATAAGAACTGCAGTTACAGTAGAAGTAATTGGTGAGTAATATTGTAACTATGTATGAAATACTTCAAAAATATATTTTCTCTATTCTTTAGTACTCAATGTATTTCTTGTTCCGAAAGATTATAAAAATTATATTAAAATTCACTTCCAAGAATTCTGAGGACATCTCTGGACAATGACTAGGACCTTCAGTGTTTAGTAATAAATTTAGTAAATACCATAGATGTAAAGATCTTATTCTGCCTTGTTTCCTAACAGTGCTAATCAAACATATACAAGGATTTATATCTCTGAGAGTAGAATTCATGAAACCACTACTCGTGCCAATGTTTTCCATGCATTGTATGTGCAGTGTTGGAAAGATATTTGAATATCAGGAGGAAAGAATGCTAATTAGCTTGTCAGATGTGGAATATAACACTGTATCTCAGTCCTACAGGTGTCCCTTGAAGTGGTGGCTTATGTGAAAGTAGGAGTTAGACAATCCCCTTCACTGTGTTGCATGACACAGTGTTTTCTTTTGCAATGCATGACATCTTCATTTTTTCACATTTTGTGTCAGAGGAAATATGGGACCTGAGAGCAATCTAAGTAACAGCAAAGACAACAACACTCTGTTTTTGCATGCTATCTGGAAGCTGCATTACTGCCTGTATGACCTCTTCCTTCAGGCCTTGTCTTTTAGTACGGAGAACTACTGCAATGTGGCATAGATGCATCCATTTTGTATCCAGAAGTAGATGGGCTCCAGCTTTCTCTGCTTCAGTGTAGTTAAAAGGAGAAAACAAACAAGCAAGCAAGCAAACAAACAAACAAACAAAACAGAAGCTTTTATGTGGCAACATTTCAACATTTCCTGCAGTATGAGACTTCCCTAGAGTATCAGAGCTGTGAGTTTTAGGCCCCTCATGCCTTCACTTTCTCACAGCCTGGATAGCTGTTTATAAAACTGGGTGTCGTTATCCATGCTCTTTATCAACCCATGCTTAGAAAAAAAACCACAACATGGTATTTTAATGAAAGTACCTGTGCTGTGTATTTAAAGTGTGAATAAGGAGTTAATGTCCTGCGTGCATGCTTAGTGGATATGGACTGGAGCTTGGCAGGGAACTAGTGTGGGGATTGGGTCCCTCAGGGGGGAGTTGCAAAGGGGATCCTTGTTTCTGAGTCTTAAATAACCTCAGGTGCAGTACGGATGCTGAGCTCCCCAGTTCAGCTACTGACATAGCAGTAGTAGTAGCTGTGAATGTTTTGTAGCCAAAGCTTTCATACCATGAACTCTCAGCTTAACAACTGTAAATCATCACCTTGGACTGAGATATCAAAATTCCACTTAGCATCAGAAAAAGATAAACCTTAGAAATGTTTTCTCTGGTCACTGGCATTGGCAACAGCATTACAATTATTAATAGCAGTCCTGTTAATTGCAGCAAAAAACACTATCCATCCACCAAACATCTTGCATCCCAGTGGTGTGGTGATCCTTGAAGCAGAGATTGGTAAGTTTGTTCTTTCTCTGATAGTGAAAGAAAATGTTCAACTGAGATAATTGTAGATGATAATAGATCTTGATAAAACAAAATAACTTTGCTTTTTGGAGTATGAGAAAATTTCTATAAAATTTTTTCTTTGTTCATGTATTTATGAATATTAATGTAAGCATTATACAGATCCCAGACTGTTAAAGAGAAAAATGTTCCAGTGACTTCCATGCACACTTTTCCTATCTTAATTTATTTCAGGAAAGCCCCTTGAACTGGAATGCCGGGTACAGTTTGGGTTTGAAAGAGGTACTCATAGGAGAGTAACATGGAAAAGAAACAACAGAGAAAATATAAATGAGAAATTGAACCAGGAAACAAGGTAAGAAAGAAACACAATAGTAGTGTTATTATGCTGTCTTCAACTGTAAAAATCCTTCCACAAGAGCTTTACTTAATATGTAATTTTACTGAAGGGAACTCAGGAGCATCTGTCCTTTGACATGTTATTGTGTCTGTAGGTGAGCACATTTACATACAGAAACATATGTTCAAAATATGATATGGCCATACACTCAAGAACTCGATAATTTCTGCATAATCTTAACTTTTTTTCCTAAAGCTTTAGCTCACAGCCAATTTCACCATGAATGGTGCTTGGCTCCCTGTGCTTGCATCAGTTGTTTTTGTGTGCTCCCTCTGTTGTGCCTCGCTGACAATTCATTCCATCTCTCTGAAATCTGTTCCAGGTGGGGAATAAACCAGATTTAGTGAAACAGTACCGTAGACCAGTTCTCTGTGACACAGAAATGTGTGTGCCTCAAAAGCTAGGCTGTTATTATTGAGCTATGTGCATTAGGTCAGCCTGAGGGCACAGAGAACTGAATTCAGGACTCTGCAAATCTTCCCTGGCAAGAATTAGCCAGACCCCACTGAAGAGTGCCATATAGGGGAGAGGTTTCCTGTGATCTTAAAGAATAGAACGGAACAGAATAGAACAATTAGAAGAGACTCTCAAAGATCAGTGAGTAAAACTGTCTGACCACATCAGAATTGACATAAAATGAAAGGATGTTATTGAGGAAGGGGTGGGCCTCTTCTCCCTGATAAATAACGACAGGACGAGAGGGAATGGCCACAAGTTGTGCCGGGGAAGATTTAGATTAGACCTGAGGAAGCATTTCTTTTCTGAAAGAGTGGTCAGGCACTGGAATGGCCTGCCTAGGGAGGTGGTTGAGGCACCATCCCTAGCGCTGTTCAAGAAGCGTTTAGATGAGGTGCTAAAGGACTTAATTTAGTAGTTGGGTAGAGATAGTGATAGGAGGATGGTTGGACTAGATGATCTTATAGGTCCTTTCCAACCTTATGAACTTATGAACTTATGAGGGCATTATCCAAATGCCTCTTGAACACTAGCAGGTGTGGGGCACGAATCACATCTCCAGGAAGCCTGTTCCATTGTTTGAGCTCTTTTACAACAAATAAATTGTTCCTAACACCCAGCCTGTCCCTCCCCTGGTGCAGCTTTGTGCCATTCCATCCTGCCATCAATTCCCAGGAGCAGAGTCAGGCACCTGCCTCTGCTTCCCTTCCTCAGGACACTGCAGGGAGAAGGGAGGTCATTTCTCAGACTCCTCCTCTCCAAACTAGACAGCCCAATGCCCTCAGCCTCTCCTCACAGGACATGTCTTCAGCCCTGCTACCAGCTTTGGTTCATCAAAGATGCTAACAATAATGGCATACAATACACATGATGAGGCTGCACCAACTCTAATATGTAACATAAAAATCATCTTTTATGAATGGCTGGTTATACTGTACCTAATGCATGCCAAAATAGAGTTTATCCTTTTGGCTACCAGTGAAGGCTGCTGATTCACACTGAACCTGCTGTCAACTGGGATGACTTGAATTTTCTCTATGTCTCCCTTTCCTTCCTGTACTTACCTGTCTCATTCACATATACAGTGTCCAACTTGAGCAAGGAATATAGTGGAGGTGATACAAGCATATCTTTTACTACTCAGTTCTGTGTCATCTTTCTATGCACTGGGAAACAAAATCCCTGCAGACACTGTTAAAATCAAGTTCCTCATAGGAGACACATGGGAAAGACATAATAAATGTTAATATCTAATACACAGAGATAGATTCACATACCCATGAGATAGATTCAGTTCTGAAACTGTACTCCTAAATTCATGACATTTGGATTTTTTTTAATTTTTGAATGCTCAGCTTTTTAATATTTGTCTTTCCAAACTTTTAGCTTTGTGAAATTCAGGAGAGAACTTCTGAATTTTCCTAACTATTTAATGCTTTTTCTTACCAAGTTTTAACTTTGTTTGTGAAAGTAGTTGCTTTGTGTGTGAATTTATTTGTAAATGCATTTTTTTCCCTTCAAAATACAAATGAATAAACCATTCTAAACAGATCTTTAGCACAGGTTGAATCCTCAAATTTACTGCCCATAATCATGCTCATGACTCTTGGGCTAGTGGAGACAGAACCATGGTTCACTGTCATAGAATCATAGAATCACGGAATTGCTCAGGTTGGAAAGGACCTTCAAGATCATTAAGTCCAACTGCAACCTAACCATACTACCCTAACTCCTAACAACCCACCACTGAATCATGTCCCTGAGCACCACATCCAAATGGATTTTAAACACCTTCAGGGATGGTGACTGAACCACCTCCCTGTGATTAGCAACTGTTTCTGTAAAGAAGTTTTTCCTGATATCCAAACTAAACCTCCCCCAGCACAATTTCCCCTCATCCTGTCACCTGTCACCAGTGAGAAGAGACCAACCCCGCTCTCAGTGCAATCACCTTTCAGGTATTTGGAGAGAGTAATAATGTCTCCCCTCAGTCTCCTTTTCCCCAGACTAAACAGCCCCTTCAGTCAGTCCTCATAGGGCATACTCCCCAAGCCCTTTACAAGCCTTGTTGCCTTTCTTTGGACCCAGTCCAATCATCTTGGCATGCTGGCCAACAGTGGCATGACATGTGGCCTGTGTGAGATGATCCAGAGACAAATATACTGTGGCTTCCAAAGAGAAACACTGAGACTCAGAAAACCAGTGTATTCTTAAGTGGCACTCAACTCTGAAGGCACTCAAATTGTTCCCATTTCATTTTCTGTTCTTCAGTTCCTCATTTTTGTTTTATTTGTTTATCCTGTCCTTAGGGCTTTTATCCCTGGGAAAGAAATGGTGCTTTATGACTTTTTTCTCAGCTTGTTGTCTCTTAGAGCTCCTTTTTGAAGCTTAACTTCTTTACACCTCTACTGGGGGGGGGGGGGGGGGGGGGTATTCAAAATCTTAGGAAAATTCAGATAATCTTATGAAAGTCAAAAAGACCAATATATTTAAAGCTAAGCAAGGGATTAATTATTTTGCTGAGCAAAAATTCTTGAAATAGGAATAAACCTAGCCTGCAGACCTTTGATTCCATTATCTTCTCATGATGAAAAAAAAAAAAAAAGCAACCACACAAATGGAGGCTCCAAACCAGAGTATTGCATTTCTGTTAATACTTCAAGTTAAATGTTAAGATGTTGCTAAGTTCCTCTTTCTCTGTATATAAGACATTTGGGGATTGTATGAACAGCAAAGGTATAATGCAAATACATACTTTTTCTCTTTAGTGTTTGTCTAAGATCTTTAAAGGGATGTGTACTTCGTCATGTTGCTAAACTGGAAGAAGTTACTGAGAGGGACCTCAGAAGCAACTTCATCTGCTTTGCTGAAAATTCTGTGGGGAATGCTACTGCTGTGATCCAACTGAGAAAAAAACAGAGAGGTAAAACCAGATGGAGGACTTCTTGCCCTTAAAGACACGTTTTGATTTACTCACTGCTACAGATTTCCTCCCCATTGACATGGATACATTTTAACCGGAGGCAGAAGTTTAATGATGCTGGATGGAACAAGTTTGATTTGCCAGAATGCTACATTATTCTGACGACTACTCAGAGGGATGGCGGCACATGGGGACTTACTGGTAGATGGGCCAGGTGGAAACTGAAGAGAGGGAAAAGTAATGTTTTTGAGTGGTAATAAATAATCTACAAAACTGAGCCGAAGTAGTAGTATTGATCTTCATAGGATAGTTCTGTTTGTTTCCCCAGTCCTTAGCATGCATGTTTATGCTGTACCTGATACAAATATGGCAGCCTTTCAAGTAAAGGTGAAAAAGAGAATCACTGTGGAAGTTAAACCACTCTCTCATTTGAACTATAGTTTGCAGTGGACATTCATCCCTAGGGTGGCACAGGAAATCTCTGTGTGCAGCTAAGTGTGTATTTTCCATCTTAAGCAATTATTATTTTCAGCTCCACTGAGTGTACAATAGATTGTTTTCTCTATACCTTTGATCATAAATTGGCTTCTCAAACTCACAAGGAGATACAGTTTAAGAACAATCCCTGGTAGCAGGCTGAAACACTGCGCTGAAATTTGCAGCTAAATGAATTCCTGACTTCTCTAACGCTTGCAAGAAAGGAAGGAATGAAGACTGTGAGCTAGTTTGTCTCTTTTTGTGAACTGAGCTTTTCATCTATATTGGAAAGTCTGACTTAAGATAAACCCTTTTCTTTCTGCAGTGTTTTTCTTGTACATACTGTGCAGTGCCATTTCTATTCTCTTTGCATTCCTTTTGTGCACTGCCTTTATTTACCAGCACTGGATTGAAATAGTGCTGATGTACCGAAGCTATGTGGTCCACAATGAAACTACAGGAGGTAAGAAACATGGTATAATTTTACTATTCTCCACTTTTTTTTTTTTTCTGTTGTCTTCTGTTGTGTGAGTTAAATTGGTGTGAACTAATCCCATAATTCAGTTTTCTTAATAACCCTGTTCTGCAGCTCTGCAGGAAAGGACCTTAGGATCCTGAGGGATACCAAGTTGAATGTGAGTCAAATATGTGCCCTAGCTGCTAAGAATGCTAACAGTATTCTTGGCTGAATTTAGCAAAATATTGCCAGTGGGTTAAGAGATGATCTTTCTTCTTCACTCACCATTCCTGAAGTCTCACCTGGAGCACTGTCTAGTTCTAGTCCTCCCAGTATGAGAGCCATGGACATACTGAAGGAAGTCCAATGGAGGGCTACAAAGATGATCAAAGAAGTAGATTACTTTCTGAGGAGGATCTTAGAGATCTGGACCTGTTCAGCCTGGAAGAGGTGACATTGGGTGATCTCATCAATGTGTACCAATGATTAAGGGAAGGGTGTAAAGAGGATGAAGCTAGGCTCCTTTCAGTGCTGTTCAGTTCCAGGACAAGAGGCCATGGGCACAAATTGGAGCGCAGGAGATTCCCTCTAAACACGAGGCAGCACTTCTGTGCTGTGTGGGTAATGGCATAGGCATTGCCATATAGGCAAATAGCACTGGCATAGGCTGCCCAGAGACTGTGAGATCTCCTTCTTGGAAATGGAGCCAGCAGTAGCCTGGCCATGGCCCTGGGCACCCTGCTCTGAGTGGCCCTGCTGAAGAGGGGATGGACCAGAAGGGGACAGAGGGCTCTGCAAGCCTCAGCCAGCCTGTGGTTCTGTGAAATAAGATAATGAGGGACACAAACTTAGAAGTGTGATTTGGACAGTTTTTCCTTTTCAAAAGTTATGTTGACTATCACAATTTTACATCATTGATCAACTTGTTCAAATTTCAAGTGTCTGTAGTAGCATTGCCTCACCTCTGCTAAAATAGGCCTCCACCATATTAGGCAGGAAAAAATGTATCAGAAATCATAGTGCCTACTTCAATGAATTTAGCATTTAATTTTCTTAAGTGGGTTTAAATAAATCTGATAGAAATTACCCAAGGAAATTTTTCTAGAAGTCCTTGAGCCCTGACGCATCTTGAGACATATGAGTTTGATTTTGTGTTTCCATAGGTGTGTTTCAATTATGTGTGAATATGAAATAGATTTATCTATATATCTATAAATACATGCACAGTGAATCAATTGACTGCCTTTTTGGAAAGTATTGTTGTGAGCCCTAGGATATCTATCAAAAGTGATTTGGGAAATCACTTAAAATTTCCCCTATGCTCAGTAGCAGATTGATTTAAGAACCTCTGGAAAGTCCCCTTAGACCTTACAACATTTGTCAGCAGGACAGAGACAGACCTGACAAGATTTGTACATTGAAGTTCAAGACAACTTTGAATCTCTTGTGCCTTCTGTCCTGCTCCTAAACTTTGTGTACTGCATTCACGCAGCCCCATTTACAGCATGGGGGCATGAAGTGTGCAGACTAACTGTGCCTACCCGGCAAGTTTTTTGTCTGAAGTTGACTCACTGCAAAGGCATTCCCAGCTGCAGGATTCTGTCCTCACTTTGTGTGGATGCGTATCAATTTACTTGAGATTTGAAATGGTTTGCTCATAGAACAACAAAGCAAAAAAATTGATATCATTTTGCCTAGGCTGAATGGCTCAGGACCTTGTTCAATCACATTTTGTGCACCTCCAAGGACAGAGAATTCACAACCTCTCAGGACTATTTTTCCTTCTAATGAGAATTTTCTTTACTGCAGCTTGTGTCTGTTATCACTGTGCAACTCAGAGAAATTTCTCTCCATCATCTCTATACCCTTTCATTTGTTAGCTGAAAACAGAAGTGATGTCATCCCTTATCTCACACCTCTCTAACCCTTGGTCTTCCTCCATAGCTAATTAAGATGTATTTCTTAAATATCTTGCCTCTCCCACAAGGAGAATGAAACAGCGAAGAAGCTGTTTGTAGACAAATTTTGCAGTAACTTTGCTTAACTAACTTCATTTCCAACACTTTGAGCATCTGAAACATATGTCTCAAAAGTTTCTCAGAGAGTAGCTGTTCTCCTATTCTGGAAAAAAACGTGCTTAGTATGTATGTATTTTTGACTTGTTATTGAAGTAATAATGCTAAAAAAAGGGGGAAAAAGTGATGTATTTATCAACGGTGGTTGTCTAATAAGATTGCAGTGACCTCTATGGGTGAAATGAAGAATATCTGGCTTGTATTTCAAAGGATTTGTTGTTATTTAAAAACAGTGTTCAAAGGTTCTTCAGATCAGGGTGTAGCTGGACCATTTTTGTGACCGACTGCCTCACCTCCTAGCCGTGTGTGCTTGCTGTTGCTGATTCACTCTTTTGGGCCTACAATGGCTCAACTTAGCAGTAAAATAGCCCAGCAGGAGATAATGAGTAGCTAGAGAGATTCTGTGCTCAGATCTTCTTCTGTTACAGCAAGAGTTTCAACACTCTTACATGGAAATGGAAGAAGCGTATGGACAGGAGCAGTGGGGAAGAAAAGAGATATAATGTTTATTGTCTAATCATAGTCTCAGCCTCCAAGCCAAATTTTCACACCTATGTTTTCTTCTGATAATATATATTCTGCTACCTACTAGTTATGACTGTAGCTGTACAACCCGAACTCTTGCAGGTCATTAGTTTTCCACATTTATTTCCTTTGCTCCCAGAGTTCCATATGATTTCTTCTGATCCTTCTGATCCTAATCTAGAATCTAAGGATAGAAATCAGGATGCTAGCTTGGAGGGGTAACACTATTACCTAGGTGACTGTGCAGGGGTTAGGTGCCTCAGTTCCCATTTTGTGGAATGTGGTCAAGACAGTAAAAGATAGCTAGATAGCTCTTTGGCTCACTCTGTAGAAATATTCTAAGCTAAACAGCTGAATTACTTTATGGTTTCTCTTGATGATATTGAATACGAGTCAAATGATTAAATAAAAATTTATCTGATGTCATTAGACTTGACTGAGGATATTGTACTATTTCAAAACATTTGGGTCTTCACTAGCACCAATGTAAAATTCAGCAGTCTCATCAACAAACCTTAGGGCATCTCAAATGGAATTAGGAGCATTCATATGGGGAACTGCACTGAGATCAGTGTGCAATTTATTATGTCCTCTTTCCTCTTTCCTCAAGTGAAGTTCAGATTTCACTTAGCAAATAGATTTCTTTTGTTTTATAGTTAGGAATGGGTGAAATTCATGATGTTGGTACCAGAATGTTTCAAAGCTGAGAGTTCTTTATATATTAAGCACCTGCACATTGCAAGCATTCTTTTAATGAGATGGGAACAAAGTTCTGGACTTCAGTAGTACTCTGTTTCTGAGCTTATATTTGAATCAGATTTAATCTTTGCAATTTCCACTCTTCTCTCTGATTAGAAACATAGCAGTGTCTGAAAACTGTATCTTTAACAAACTGTTAATGTTCATGAACATTATTCCTCTCAGCTTTTCAGCTTTGTAAAACAAAATTCACCATATTTAAAAAGTAAGTTGTGCATTTACGACTATCTTTGGACTCAGCATTTGGATGAATAAGAGAAAAGAATGGGAATTGTTCCTTAAAGCATGGAATTTGCCTGGGATGTGCTAGATATCCCACTGGTTAAAACTGGAATATATGTGTAAAAATACAAAAAAAGAAAGGTGCCTAATTTAAACTTTCTTGCATTGGTCATCTGGAATATCCTCATTTGCTTTGCTAGCACTGAAAACAATGGGGAGAAAGACTTGGCTTTGAGTAACTGAACTGCTGTTCTCCATGATTTCTTGATAAGTTTCAATTTGTGTTGGGTCTCCTTAAACAGAAAGCAGATGAATAAAACATAAATGGAAATGTTGCGTTAAAGAAGAAGCTGAATACTTCAGATACCTGTTAATGTATACTCTGTTACTTATGTATATGTTTCTTTCTTTTAGACGGCAAAGAATTTGATGCCTTTGTGTCCTATGCAAAAACAAGTTCTTCTGAAAGTGACTCTGCTTTCATGAGTGAGGAAAAATTTGCCCTGGAGATACTTCCAGACATGCTTGAAAACAAATACGGATACAAGTTATGCATTCTTGAAAGAGATATTCTTCCAGGAGGAGGTAAGGTTCCTGTGGTTGGCATAAAGTCTTCAGTATCTTATAAAATTGTTGTCTGCTTTCCTAAAAACCTTGTGGTCTAGTTCAGTGCATTGTATTTTTTTTGCACTGGAATTTCTGCTTGTATTTTGCTGTGTTTGATCTTTTTACCTGATCCTTTCACCCAAGGAGTGTGGTTGCTGAGGATGTACTTGGCTGATACAAAGCTTCTCTTCCAAGAATTTCTTTGCAGGCTCCATTCTGTGAAAAGGAGACCCTGAATTTTTCAGTAGTTACTTTCTGACTCACCTTGGTCAGTGCCCCTGGAAATAATTGGAAAGTTGTCAGTACCTCTCCCTGGGAGAGACAGACAAAAATCCAAGTGTCCTTTGAGACCTTGCTTGAATGTGTTGTGGTTGTGATCTCAGCTGTGCCCTCCACCTTTTGAGCATCTGGTTATGTTCTCAAGGCTGTGTAAGAATGGCAGAGGTACCCTCTGATCACAGATGGTTATAAGGTTAATGTGGTTGCTCAACACATGTTTTTCTGGTTTTTTTTCTTTTTTTTTTTTTCTGTATTTCTGGTGATAATCCATCATTAAATGATCTGATTTTGATAAAAAATAGTCCAATACACAATGCAATAACAACTGTATTTTCTTCTCCAGCATACACAGATGAAGTTGTTACAGCTATTAGACAAAGTAGAAGAACAATAATCATTCTGAGCCCAGCCTATGTCAGTGGACCGAACATCTTCGAACTGCAGGCAGCAGTGAACTGTGCATTGGAAGACAAAAAAATCAAACTGGTTTTAATAAAGTTCCAGCCTTTCCAAGAGCCAGAGACTTTGCCTCCAGTAGTTAAGAAGGCTCTTCGGATTTTACCAGTCATTACCTGGAAGCCTTCTATTTCTACAGCTCCGAACAAGAAGTTCTGGAAATACATGCATTACCACATGCCTGTGAATACCACTAAAGCATTGGGAAATTGCAGCCTAAAGGGATTTTTCCAAAGGTTATTCAGACTGGTACATTGATAGCATAAATTTTGCAGAGGAATGACAGCAGTTTTAGGAGTGGTGAAAATTGTTGAACACTGTCTTTTACATCAGCAAACCACCCTGAACTGTCACTTGAGCCAGCAATAGCTCACTTTAGAACAGTGAGAAGGGCTGCAGAGTGAATGCGGACACAGCAAAACTACATGGCACTTCACACACATGTAAATGTGAGCTATCTTTAGTAAATTATTATTAGGATATTTATTATGTTGTTTTGCATTGTAATTTTTTGTATTGTTTTCCTGTTGAAGCATTTCTATACTTTATTTTTTTTTCTAGAAAAAATTAAAAAAGAACTTTTGAGAAATCTTCCTTGTGCAATCCTGTGGGAAAAATCCAAGCTCTATATATGAGTTACTGCTTCCTTAGAGAGTACCAAGGATGAAAGCTCTGAGAGGCTCCCACATCTAGGTATGCTGAAGGGGTTGAGATGAGGAGTGTTGTGTCAGGGCTGATCGCAGTAACCAACATGCTTCCTGCAGTGGGAGAAAGCATTTCTACCAGCCCTGAAACATTTCACACTCAGAAAGATCTGTACACCACTGATCCCATGTGTCAGGGATACTCATGGGTCCCACTGAAACTGTTGAACATCGCAGCTGTAAATCCCATGGCTGTCACAGTTAGTAGGCCTCCTAGGGCTCTGAAACATTTGTTTTTTCTTGCAGTCCTCAGCAAGGTTCATACACTTACCTTCAAAGCAACTTGCAGTCTGTGTGATTTGTTCTGCTGGCTTTCTTTGGATTTTAATTGAAAGAAGTCTTCTTTTATAATGCCAACTGAGTAGCTGGTCCATCAGTTTCCTTACTGGAGGGGGACTTCCAGGAATACTATTGTTAACAGGTCTACTATGTTATTTAAAAAAGAAAAAAGAATAACTTAATGTTAGCTGCCTAATTTTGTGTTGGGTTCAAAGTCTACAGTAGGAGAACTGCTGGTGGTACTTTGCGGGAGAAACCCGCAAAGTCTCTTGTGCAGGCAAAACATCAAACAATATCACTGATTATACCAGAGAAAATTTTCACACTGCATTTACATGGCTTTTGTTCACATCACAATAAGCTTTTGAAGAAAAATTCCCAATAATTACCAGTTGTCACGTTTTGCTTTTTGCTTTGCACTGCAGAGCAGCACAGAGCACACAGAGCACACATCCCCTCCCATGATAAATCAAGTGGATATTTTCTACTGGTTAAGAGACATTGAGTCTGTGGGGATCAGAAGAGAGACAGTTTGCAAGAATCCCCTTCAAAATACACATGGCGTGAATGACTGTACTTAATTTACTGATTGGAATCACTTCTCAGAGTAATGTGGCAGTGGCTCAGGCTGCCCAGAGAGGCGGTGGAGTTATCCCTAGAGGTGTTCAAGAACCATGTGGATGTGGCACAGAGGGATGTGGTCAGTGAGCTGGCAGTTGGGCTAAGATCTCTTCTAATCTTGATGATTCTATGCTTCTATCAATATCTTGCTGGGGGAGGATAACATAATTGCCAAATAAACATCTTGCTAACATGGTTAAAAAATGTTAAACACGAGAGTACTCAGTATGCAGTTTTAGACATGTAATTGACCCACATATTCACTTTTTTTTTTTATGTTTATTATGTGCCAAGTTAAATACGTGCCTTTAAAAGGGAGAATTTCTAAAGGAGAATGTAATTTGCGTAGCCCTCCACCAGATGTCCCAACTGCAAACGCTGACAAACCGGTTTATTTGCACACCGAATGGTTTTGTTACAAGGTGAGACAGAAGCAGGGAGCAGTGCCAAGAGTGGTACCTGCGGTGCAGCTGCTCTAGAGAGGCAGACGGGGACAGAAGGCAGGAGAAGGCGGCATGGAGTCTGTCCTGCCCATCTGATACTATTTACTTATGCTGCCTTTACTGCCTGAATTATGCACATTTGTGATTTTTATAGTTACTAGAGAAATATCAGAGTGGCTGAAAAAAAGTGTCCAGAAAACTCATTACTCTTCAATAGAATGATGCTGTGTCTGGGGTTTATCTGGATCTGAGGAACCTGCGGAACTGATATCTTCGTATAAACTCCAGGTCCATCTGTAACACGAGGAGCAGTGAAGGTACGTTAGGGCTTTTAAAATGGCCTCTAACAGGCAAATGAAGGAGTGGTAAGGAAGAAGTGACTGTGGCTATGAGCAATAGAAATCCACAGGTGTAAGTGCTGTGTGTTTTCTGTTACCCACTGTACTCTGTGTCTGTAATAACAGATAGCCACAGCCCTAGACATGAGCTCTACTGCCTTTGAACATATGAAGATGTTGAGTTGGTTGCTGTCACTGCTGACTCTGGCATGCCCTTCTGCTTCTGCTTATTTGGATGAGCCTAACCTGGGTAGTAGTTTGTTGCCTCACTATGAACACAACCATGCTGATGCTGTTGGCTCTTCACAAGATAAGAGGCTGCAGGTTTTCACAGTGGACTATAACAATGTGCAGATTCCATATGAAGTTACTCTTTGGATACTCCTTGCCTCTCTTGCAAAAATAGGTAAGTGGAAAATGGTATTTTGGATCCTCCCTTATTGGTAAGAATTTAAATGCATTCCATGTAACCAAGTACCTTGCATGAACTTCTGTACCAAGAACTGTTTTTCTATAGTCTGTCCTGAAAATAACAGGTCATTATTATGACAATGACAAAATCTCAAAGCTGAAGTAAGTACTTACTGAAGTAAGTATATGACCTCTAACTCTCATTTCTCTTGGTCTGCTTATGCTAATGAGTTGCAATGAATGTCCTCCTCACAGTGCTGTCCATCCTTTGTTCTAATATTTAAATATCTTGTGATGAATATTAGATATCACAAGACTGTACAATCTGACACAGCTGCAGAAGTAAAAAAAAACCAAACAGCTGACTGAAATTTCAGTGGTACTTACTGTGGGAAGGAAGAAAGTAAGAGGAATTATTCTGTAATCCAAATAGGAAGCAATTTCTTATAAGTCCTTGTTTTAAATATTTCTTGTTTTAAATTTCTTGGAAAGTAACATCAGAGGAGAGACATGGAGGCTGAATGGATATTGGCCATTGGAAAAGCAGCGTTAATGCCTTTTGAATATATATCAATATATCAGGCTTCTCCTGGAGCTCAGTGTATGTATCTGAAAGAAGAGAGACAACTCTTGGAGAAATAGGGATTGCAATTAATACAGAAAAAATGGTTTACGCTGTGTCTTATGCATCTATATGGCTGGGCTTGATTTTGACTTTTTTGGAACTAATATAGCAATATGAAAAAAAAAGAAGATGATTGCAATAGCAAAGAGCTATACTTAAGTGATTTCTCTGCTCTTTTGAAGTTCAATGGGATTTTCAGACACTCCTATAGAATAGGCTGGTAAGCAGGATTGATATTTTCCTAGAGATGGCCTGAAGTTGTACATTTTTCATATTGCTTCCTTGCACAGTTGTTAAATATCATTGCCAATGACTATGATTTTCTAGTTTCATAATAGCTGATGGTCTCAGTGCAGCTCCTACAAACAGATGTCTTCACTGCTAAAACAGTAATAAATTTTTTCACAAATCAAATTTTTCATTATCACATCAGCATAGTGTGTTAGCATTGAGTGTATTAACTGACTTTTTATTCATCATCCATAAAAAATACAAGAACTGCCATAAGGCACATCTATTCTATATTCTGATTTTGATCTAGAAATAACACACTTCAGAAGGATTGTGTGATGACTCCCAAGAAAACATATTTATCTGCTGGGAGTTTTCCAACAAAAATATTTATGTTGAAAAGTGCAGACTTATCGACTTCAAGCCTACTTGGAAGAAATAATTAGTTTGAATAATCTGGACTTCCAGGGAAGAAGAGTTCCAAACTGTTATATTTATTTACTATCACCTTCAATTCTAATCTTCTTTTTGGATTTCACAATTTCAAAGTAGTAAACATTTCTAGAAGGAAAAAGAATCCCTTTAATATGGCAAAACTGATAAAAGTCTTGAGCGTGATTTAAAAATGAAATTAATTAAATTTATTTTTAATTAAAATAATTAAAATGAGATCATAGTGTTATGATCACAGCATACTTTTTGGTAAAAATAGATACATCTCCCATGTAAATCGTATTAAATTTCAGAAAATGATTTTTCTTTTCCTTTACTTATGAGCATGGATAATTCTCACATCACAAAAATGCAATCGTACAATCGTTTGCTAAAGTTATGAAATTTGAACTTGCTTTAGATATGGAAACAGAGCCATTGGATTTCACATTGAAGCTCAGAATGCCTGAGGTTGGAAGATACCTCTGGAGGCCATCTGGTCCAACTCCCTTTCAACAGGGATGGCTAGAGCTAGATGACCACGTATGAGTGTCTTTGTCTTATTCTCACTCTTGCAAAGTCTGAACTGCTCCTGACATTTTGAGATAAGGCATCTCTCATTCACCATATGACTCATAAAATCATTATACAGCAACTGGAGCAATTATTAGATGTTATCTCAGAATTGGTATCAATATTCATGTTAAATGTGAAGAATTACATAAACACATAGCAGGATATCAAAGTAGGTTGGAGGGGATTCATATCCATAATATTTATAAGTTAAATGTAGCCCTTTCTCTATAAAGCCTCCTGGCTATATCTATATTTTAAAGTGAAGGCACACTGTGACAGCAAGATGTGTCCAACTACCTGTACCATGCCATTGTAGATGAGCTCTTTCTGAACCTCTGCCCATGTCCAACAGCTTTCTCCCAGGCAGTGTCCAGGCAACATGTGTGGGTCAGGATCTGTTCTCGCAGGCAGTCTGGATATGACTATTCGTTTTCTAGGGCAGAGGAGAGAATTTGGCTATAAAGTTGAATGCTGAATCTTTCTGACTGGAGAACTCTTTTCACTGCTCCATTTGGTAGTGTAGATTGAACCTTCACTTTTAGTGAGGAAAAAACCTTTCCCGGATCAACTGTTTTCTATTATTTGATGACAGTAGTTCTCTCAACTCTGCCGAAACCACTGTTAGTTTTTGTTTGATTTTTTTTTCACTAAACTAACTCATAAAGTTCTGTTTACCTTATGTAGAAACAAGAATTCCCAGAAAAGCAAGGCTAGCCAGCTTGTACAAAGCCTTATGCAGACGTGCCTTGATTTCTGTTGATAACTGAGCTGCTTTGTATTTTGTGGTGCTCATAAGTATTCACTTCCTCAGTCTGTGGGTCATCTGGAGTCTAGGAAATTCTTCAGGGGACTTCTGGATGGAGATGAGCAGACCTAAACATCTGGACTGTTTGCTTCCTGCTCCCTTGGGCTTCTCCAGTATCCTGGTCAGCCCAAATACAGGAATGTTTCAGTTTGAAGGGAGTGATACTACTTGCGCATTTACATTTGTAATCCTAAGAGCAGAACCTGACAGTCAGAAGACAAAGTGTTTGAAGGCAGGCACAATACATCTGACTTCAGGCTAATGTAAATATTTTATTAAAGGTTTCCGTCTCTATCACCGATTACCAAGACTCATGCCTGAAAGCTGCATCCTGATTGCCATTGGAGCACTAGTTGGAGCGATCATCTTTGGTACTGACCACAAATCCCCACCAGTGATGAACACAAGTATTTACTTCTTGTATCTTCTTCCACCCATTGTGCTGGAAGAGGGTTATTTCATGCCAACTCGTCCATTCTTTGAAAACCTTGGGTCCATCCTGTGGTGGTCTGTGCTAGGATCTCTGCTGAACTCATTTGGGATTGGCCTCTCCCTCTATGGCATCTGCCAGATTGAAGCTTTTGGTCTGACTGACCTGAACCTGCTGCAGAACCTGCTTTTTGGCAGCATGATTTCAGCTGTGGATCCCGTGGCAGCTCTGGCAGTTTTTGAAGAAGCCTCTGTTAATGAGCAGCTTCACATGATGATTTTTGGAGAATCATTGCTAAATGATGGCATAACTGTGGTGAGTTTTTTCCATTCTTCTTCTTCTTCTTTTTGGACTCCTATTGGTTGTAGGGTTATTGGACACAGGACATGGGCAACTCTGTCGGGACCTTTGATATGTTATTATATGAATACTCCACTGGCAACTCACAATTAATTTTGATGTATGTAAAAACTACATCTTATATTAATACTTTCCAAAACATTTTGTTTTCAAGCTGCTGGAAGAGACATTGCTTCTGGTTATATATTAAGAGAATACACTCTACTCTTGTATTCACTGAAGAGAAAAGATGAGTGAAAGCAGATTTTGCTGATAGGAACACACTCCATGTTGTACAAGCAAATAAATAGAAAATTGTACTCCTTGAGGACTGAGGGCAGCAGGGGTAGAAATGCAGGAGACTTTCCTGTGCCTTATGTCTTAGGGGGCACTCAGCAAAAAAAATGGACAATTGCTGGTAGCCATTTGTTTTCTTTCAAGGAAATTCTCCAGAGACCTTAAACAGGAATTCCAGAAACCATGAATAACTTTGCATAACTCTATTACTATCAGTAAAATAATTGACATCAAATAATCATTCACCTTTCTTGAAAATCTCATCCCAAGTACCCAAAACAATACTTGAGTTTTCATTTTTAAAGAAGCTTTTTTGTTCTTTGTTTTTGACAGAACTTGCTTTCCTATTACTTTCCAAATTTTCCCTATGCTTTTAATGAAACGTGAAACAACTTGAAATTCTAGCTACAGACAAGCAGAACCCACATGTTTTTCAAACAGGACATTTCAAGCAGGAAATGGACAGAAACCAACGGGACTGCTCATATGCTTAAGAAAGTTAAGTGCAGGTTAAGGAGTTTTGCAAGATATGATCTTTACAGAATTTAAATCACAGGAATCTAAAACACATAAAAGCTATTGAGATACTGTTATATACCAGGTACAGCAGAACCTGGACTTGTAAAAGCTGTACAGAGTTCACTGCTCAAAGGCTTCATGGCAGAAATACAGTTCATGAGTAATGTGAAAAGGAAAAGGAGTGAAATAATTTCTTGCAGACATAGCCCAGTGATCATAAATCCTTCATCTTGGTGAATCAGAGATATAGGGCAAGTGTAGAATTAAGGGACAAATGTTACTCAACTTTGCATACATACTGCTTATGTGTTACAGGTGTAACAATGCTCATTGCTTCTATCACTGCGAATTGTCTTTTGCTTCTTTCCAGCATAGACTTCAGAAAATACTATCTATTCCTCATTCTGGAAGAACTTGTTTGGTCTGTTGCCTTCCTGGCTCTCTACCCTGTCCTTCTTTTGTTCTGATCTGTGTTTATGATGTAGGTCAAACTCATGATGTGAGCATTTACATGAGCTTTCAGTCAGGATCCTGTTACAGCTTAAATCTATAGTGACAGAGGTCATAAAAACCAGAAATGTTTAGGTATTCTTACACTGAACAACATGTGTTAGCAAAAGAATGGATTTCTTACTACATGACTGTGAGGCCCCTTTGCCCCATGCACCTCCTCTCTTACATCTCTCCTCAAAGCAGCTACATTGCAACCCATTTGTTGACTTCTCTGTTGTGTCTTTGTATCAATCACATCTCAGACATTTTCTGGGCATTCATGTTCCCAAAATCTCTACCAGGCTTTAGGCTAGAGCAGGCTAGACTATTTATCATGTTGATGGAACCCAAATAGTTTGCTTTTTTCTCTTCAGTGCTGCACTTACTATTTTGAAATCTTTATAACTGTTCTTATCTTACCTTTTCCTCCTTGTTTCTCTCTTACCAGCTTTCTTTGAGTTAACTTAATGTATCTAAAATATATCACCAAGATACATTAAATATTTATTTTTTCTATTATTAAAATGCAAATATCCCCTGGTTCTCTCTAGCCTGCTTATCAGCTATTTACCCATTAGCAGGATAAGCAGGTATGATTTTTACTGAACTATTATATCTGAGGCAACAATAGCTCTCCCATAATGAGTTTACTAACTCAGTACAGAAATTTCCTAAACTACAGAATTAGAACACTGATTTAAGAGACTGCAACTAAAGATGATAATTGTACCCTTTGAACTCATTTATACTCTTTCTCATTCTCTTCAGTAGAGCTGTCTTTCAACAGAACTAGAAGTCTCCATGCCCTAGTAATTGTTTCTTTTCTCGGTGTCTTCTCAGCAGACTTGTAGCATCAGAATAGTGTAAGCAGCTCCAGGATGTGTGGGAGTTTCAAAGTGCTGAATGAAACAGTGATATTGGTAAATACAGCTCAAATGTCATTCAAAATTAAACAAGTGAAGAAACCTGATTTTGCTGTAAAGAGTTTCAAGCTTCTGAAACTCAACTCCTGTGTGCGCCCAGTCCATTTCATCCCAATAGCTGAGCACGTGTGCATCAAAAAACTTAATATTAAATATTTTCCCTGTCCAATTCTTTTTTTGAGGCTTGATTTCAGAAAACGTGAGAACACCTACGTACCATGCCATACTGAAAATGAAGCTTCAGTGACCATGCTTGCTCTTATACCCCCTGGCTCTATCAGTCATCCAGTGGTAGATCGCTACACAATAGTGTCTCCTCCAAAAAAGTCAAACCGTGACATTCACAAAGTTGTTAAGTGAGGCCAACTATTTATCCGTGCCTTCTTTGTGAGTGAACGAAGGCATCCTAAGCTGTTCCAGGCTTTCTTGCCGTATAAAGCAATACAGTACTTCTTTTGCTGGTAGAAACACCTCAAGCTAACTTCATCAAGCAGCTTACTTATATGGAGGCTTACTTCTGTGATGCCCAATGTAAGTTCTTGTACAGAACAGCTTATTCTCACAAAGCACACTAAATAATAATAAAAATAATAATAAATAAATTAAAAAAAAAAGGAAATTTTCCTATTTGAATAATTTCCATTTTTTTGCCTGTTCACTTATATAGATCCATTAGGAGGCACAAAAGGAGAGACAAACTTACAAAGTAATTTGCTGATGATAATTCATGTTATTCAAATGTCTGCACAGTTCAGTGCCATAGCATCACTTATAAAGAATTTCAAGTCTTAAGAAGGGGTTGAAATCAGAAAGAAAGAGGGAGCAGAAAAAGAATAGACTTTGTAATTAAACGTTGCATGATAAGTACGGGATATTTTACTTCCTGTGGAGACACAAACCCACTTTTCCTTATGTATCACTGAAGAGCCTTATTTCATACACAGTCATAAGGAAAAATGCAGCTCCGAGTACTTCGTTTGGGATGCTTTCATGTTAAATATTTTTTTGTACTTTGTCTGTCCCCCAGAAATATTATCAACAAGACTTCTGGAGAACAGCATGTTTGACAGCTCAAGGTCATAGACTCCCAGCAGCAACTTAAGATTGGACAGTAGCTGGGGAAGAATTATTATCCTAATGAGCTTGACTCTTCTATCTGCAAATATCTGCTTTAATCTTCTTAATAGTCTCCTGAAATTAACTATATGAAGAAGAAAGAACAAAGAAGAACAGATAAGATCAATGATTTTCCTGTTTTGGGTTATGAAACTAATGCTCTGGTACAACAGCTATGGAGAACTGGTGTCTTTAGATGCTCCCAAAATTCTCTTGAAAACTGAAAGGTGACTTTCATATACTAGATATTCCCTGTAAACAGATCTGACAGGATTCAGTGGTAGCCAACTCTCAGCAGGTTCTAAGAACTTTTTTATTACTGCCCCATTCCTTCAATTAGTTTTTAAAAGATGGATTAAAGTGGAACATTATGGAGATTTTTCATCATGAATTTCTGCAGGAGACAATTATTAATAATATGAGCATGGTAAACTAATCTGATCTAAAATCTATAAATGATATATCTAATATATAATCTAATATCTATAAATGATATGATCTTTTAATTACTACTGTGCGATTGTGAAGGAGATTAAGTGGCATTAAATACAAAACAGAGAGTAGAGAGACTGTGAACTTCCCCTTCCCATGCCAACGCTACATGAACATAAAATGCATAGGGATCAGTGTGGGTGAGGTAACTGAGTGTAGCCCCAAAAGAGAATATTAAAAATTAAGAGGCTTAGGGTCAGACCACTGCCTATCTTAGTCAGGCTGGGAAAGTGTATTTTGGATATTTCTTTGTGTAAATGCCGTTGTGACAGCTTTAATCTCCGTATTTTTTATGTCAGTCAACATAGACTATAATTATTGTATTAATAAGGCAATTCATTAAAACTAAGTGTTCTACTCTAACACCAGTAACATAACTTTAATAACTGTATTTATCTAGCTAGGGGCAATCTGAATCTGAGGTTGCCATTTACTTCTCTTTCCCCCATTCCCTTCCCCTCACACCCTTTCCCCCATTCCATTCCATTCCATTCCATTCCATTCCATTCCATTCCATTCCATTCCATTCCATTCCATTCCATTCCATTCCATTCCATTCCATTGCTCCTGCTTCCATTCCCATTGCAGATACGATATTGAATGTTTTTTATCCATCAAGCACTACTAAAGAACATCTGATATTTTAGAGTCCACCCAATGGCACAAGTTCAATTTATAGATCATACAGACCAGCTAAACAGGATTTATGTATAAAGTGCATTTTGCAGTTTCTGCCCTGCCCCATCATGAGTCAGAAAGAGAATGTGAGAGTGTGTGTGGGCTTGGTAAGGTACCCAGATGGGCATTGAACAAAAAACAAAAAAGCATGAGTGTTTTTCAGCTACATTAATTACATTTGACCCCTGAGAGTTTTTCTCTTTTTATGCAATCATCAACAAACTCTCCATTTTTTTTTTTTTGCCACTTTAAGAACACTTGGAAAACATTTAAAGTGGGATGTGTTATGAGGCAGCTGAGATTTCAAATATTACTTCGCTCATCTGCCTCAGGCAATATCTGACACACATCTGTACTTAGATATATGTATCAAATGAGAAAGTCTGCAAGTTTCAGAAAAACACCTGACTGCTATCTCCTCATTTTGCACACAGGTGTTATACAACATCTTCATTGCCTTCACCCAGATGCATAAATATGAAGAGATTGAATCCATTGATGTCCTCGCTGGATTTGCTCGCTTCTTTGTTGTGGGACTGGGAGGCATGCTGTTTGGCATTGTCTTTGGATTTGTTTCAGCCCTCATGACTCGATTTACTCACAACGTCTCTGCCATTGAACCCTTGCTGGTCTTCATGTTCAGCTACCTGTCATACTTGTGTGCTGAAATCCTTTACATCTCAGGCATCTTGGCGTGAGTATCTCTTATGGCTGTTCCAGTTGCCCTCTTGGGGAAGGGAGAAATGTTTCATTGAGATTATTTACTCGAGATTGAGGTAAAACTAGTACCAACATTTTCAATCTGTGGCCAGTAAACAGCTTCTAGGTGGTCTATAAGTGCAGTGATAATTAGGAGAAGCAAGCGTACACTTAGCGTAGGCAGAGATTTACTACTGAGGAGTAGATATCTGTGCTGACAACTCGTGCTCATGAGATTTTGAAGGCTTTGGTGCTCTTGGAGGAGAGGAATCTCAAGAAAGATGCTACCTTTGTTGTCAAACCAGTTGACAAAAGTAATAAATAAAAGTATGTGGCTGTTTAGACAGTTTCATCTGCTCACTTCATGTCAAACTTCAGTTTGGCTATCTTCAGAGAAAACTGGTTTTGTACTAGCTCTGGGAAGATGGATTAGAATATTAACCATATTAAACAAGTATTTAGATAGGAAATGTGTTTCTCTGTACCATTAGTCAAAGGAGTTGGGTTTGGGGCTCTGCTCTGTGTCTCTGACAGAGCACTGAGGTATCTGGTGACTTTAGATGAGCAGGGATAGACCTACTACATAGTGAGCACTAATACCACATGAATCCTTTTCTACCTGCACTGCCCAGAATAGTGCTTCCATGCCTATTCATTATGCTATACTACATAGCTCTTTATTCTCCTACTTCTTTATTTTCATTAGGATACTGAAGTTGTTAGTAATAAAAAATGTTAATATAATTGGGATTTATTATTCTTACTGCTTCATTAAGGAAATTATTGCTTGTTTTGGGGACGGGAACTTATTGTCACTCATCTAAATTATTGAGGAATTCATTCATTTTCCACTTGTATCATAAAAGTTGATTATGCATGTGTCTCTAAAAGTCAACAGTATTAAAATTTAATGCCTAATGGCATTGTCGAAGAAGGTCCTTGGACCTGCTCAGTTCTACCAGAATACCCTTGAGATTTCTTCAGCAGAAATTAAAAGAACAGAAACAAGATGAAGGCTTATTTATTGAGCAGTCAACATTCTCCAAATTTACAGGTTTGGAAAAATATCATCATAAGAAGCTCCAAAAGACTAAATAGTATCAGCAGAAACTAGATGGAATATATTATTAGCCTAGCACTGAATCTAATTATCTACAACTGTGTAAAATGAAGGAGATAAGAGGAAACTGCATTTCAGTAGTGCTACTAGAAGACTACTGCTCAACATGAGTATGACAAGTGTCTGTGTTGGGTCATGGCTGATACCTCTGAAGCTGGCTCTAGCTTGATTAACAAGGACTAAAGAGCTGGAAAAAATTTCCTTCCTTAAGAGCATTTCCCACACCCCAGTTAACTAAAAGGAGTGAAAGACCTATCTGTAGGGTAATTAAATTTTCCCCTGCTGTGTGGCAGTGGACTTCTGTGGGAGGAGAGTTTTTGAAGCTTGCCCTACTGATTTGCTAACCACCTGGCAAGGACCCACCAGAGTCTTTGTTCCCTACACAGAACTACAACCATGTAGCCAGCACCTCAAGACAAAGATCACTCAGAGGCAGGTTATGTCCCTCTAATTAATACATCCACAGCCTGGTACAAAATTGACTGCCCTTTGTTTGAGACTCAAATATTTGATGCTTGGTGGTTGTGTGTTATGCATTCAGAATAAAAAGGACTTTGAACAGGAATGTGATATCCTCATTTCCCCTCGAGGGAGGCTGACTGATTTGCTTACTTTTTCCTATGAACAAAATGGATTCATAAAGCACAATGAAGTTCTTTTACTTAATTGAAATAGCTAACATTACTGAAGTAAGATGCTACATTATACTAGGAACATTAAAATTTGGTAGCGAAGAGTATAAATGAACTCTCAAGTTGTTATTAAATTAAAAACAAACAAACAACAACAAAAACAGTTTGTGGCTGATCACTGATGTTTTACCTCCTACAGGATGACAGCATGTGCAGTGACTATGAAAAAATACGTGGAGGAGAATGTTTCCCAGAATTCCTACACGACAATAAAATACTTCATGAAGATGTTGAGCAGCGTCAGTGAGACCCTGATCTTTGTTTTCATGGGAGTGTCTACAGTAGGGAAAAATCACGAGTGGAATTGGGCTTTCATTTGCTTCACTTTGCTTTTCTGCCTCATTTGGCGGACACTGAGTAAGTCAGCTTTTGCAGACAACCTGGTCTGCATCTCTGAGAGAAACCTTTTGGTGCAAAAGTATGTTAGAAAATCCTGTGCAGACTGGTATAACCGGTTTAATAATGAATTTACTAGGCGTGCATTACAGACAACTTCCTTTCACAAATCCACATGTGCAGAAAAAAGGAAAAATATCTAACAAAGCCTTATGCTAGTTTTCAAGCACAGTCTATATGATTAGGTAAGAATAGAAAATATTAAGCAAAATAGAAATGTTACCGTGATTATGCTTATATAGGAGCAGATATCTTGGTTAACTGTGGGCCTCATAATATTTTCATCAGATTGTGTAACTAACTTATAAATTAGAGAATTAGTACAATGTACATCAGCACAATTCTGGTTCTGGGACTGTAACACTAGAGGACCAGAGTCAGAAATGCTTGAGGAATTTTAAAAGACAGAAGGTAAAAGCAAGCATAGATAGATGACTGGATTATCTATAATTCCTTCCTTATACTACATACAGGCCACTTGGGCACACTGCTGGCCTGTGTTCAGCCAGCTGCCAACCAGCCCCCTGAGGTCTTTTTCTGCCAGACAGATTTCAAGCCTCACCTTCTCAATCTGATACCACTGCACAAGGTTGTGATCCACTCTATACTAATCATGATCCTCTCACAAGTCTGTTTGGACACTGAAGTTTTAAACCACTAGAAAACAGCGCCTTTGAAATTATTCTTTCTACACACAGTATTTCCCCATTCCTACAAAGATCTCCTACTTCCTCATCTATGAGACCATGATTCCTCCAGCACAGTCAGAGGATTTCCTAGAAGATGTCATAATAGCTGTGGGACACCATTTCCCATCTTCTTCTGATGACAACGATGGGCCAGCAGAAACTTTGAAAATTTGAGAAAGACAGAACAGGAAGACAAGAAGGATAAATTGTGCTCTTTGAAAAGGTACAGACTGAATGTATAGAGCTTTCCCTTAGCAAAGGTGAGGAACAAACAGAGAGTAAATGCGTAACGTTTGGAGGACTGATGAGTCAGAGAGACCAGTACACCTGGTGTTTTGATAGCTGTCTACTGAAGACCTTTTGATCTGGAAAAGCGGACAGAAAACATTTTTTATGCACTGGAGAAAGTGTTACAGGCCCTGATACTCATGAGAGACTTTGACTATGACAGTGTATATTGGAAGGGCAATATGGCTATTCAGGAGTTTTCTGAAAAAATGTTGAAGATAATTCCTTGATGCAGTCGGTCAATTAAACAACCATTAAATATGTTTTGTCTTGCATAGAAGGAAGGAACACCTGAAGATGTGTTGATCAAGGGCAGCTCTGACTGCAGTGACTGTGAGACCATGAAGTATAAGATCCTGAGGGGAGCGAGCCAGCAGAAAAAAAGCAGGCCTGCAACTCTGGACTTCTGTGAGCAGATTTTGGTCTGTTGAAATAAATGCTAAGTCTGGCAATTAACTGACTTCGACTGCTGGGCTCCAAGTGGTGTGATCAGTTGTGCAAAGTCTAGCTAATGACAAGTAGCTGAGTGGTGTAGTTGACACACTAGAGCGAAGAGATGCTATCCAGAGGTATCTGAACAGGTTTGAGAGGTGGGTCCATGCCAACCTCATGAAGTTCAGGAAGACCAAGTGCAAGATTCTGGCCCTGGACCAGGGCAATCTCAAGCACAAATATAGGCTGGATGGAGAATGGCTTGAGAGCAGCCCTGAGGAGGAGGATTTGGGTATGTAATAATGAAAAACTCAACATGAGCTGACATTCTGCACTTAAAGCCCAGAAGGCCGACTGTGTCCTGGATTCCATTAAGAAAAGTGTGATCAGCAGGTCAAGGGAGGTGATTCTGCCCCTCTACTCAGCTCTCATGAGAACCCACCTGGAGTACTGTGTGCAGTTCTGGTCCCCCAGCACAAGAAGGACATGGAGCTGATGGAGCGAGACCAGAGGAGGGCCACAAAGATGATCAGAGAGCTGGAGCAACCTCCCTATGGCAATAGGCTGAAAGAGCTGGGTCTCTTCAGCCTGGAGAAGAGAAGGCTCTGGGAAGACCTTATAGCGGCCTTCCAAGTATCTGAAGGAAGCCTGTGGGAAAGCTGGGGTGGGACTTTTTATAAGGGCATGTGGCAACAGGACAAGGGAAAATGGTATTAAATTGGAAGAGGGTAGATTTAGACTAGATATTAGGAAGGAATTCTTTTCTTTGAGGGTGGTGAGACACTGGAACATGCTGCCCAGAGAGGTTGTGGATGCTTTCAAGGCCAGGCTGGATGGGGCACTGAGCAAACTCATCTAGTGGGAGGTGTTTCTGCATATAGCAGGGGGTTGGAACTGCATGATCTTAAGGGTCCCTTCCAACACAAACCATTTTGTGTCTCTATTGTACTATGACTCCAGTGACATCCCTCAAGGCTCAGTGGAGGGATCAGCATTATTTTCATTAATGACCTGGTGGATGGAAGTGCACACCCAGCAAGTTTACAGCTGACACGAAGCTGAGAGGAGTAGTTAATATCATGGATGGCAAAGCTAGTATTCAGTGGGAACTGATCAGACTGGAGAAAAGGACTGAACAAAATCTCACAAAGCTCAGGAAAAGTGAATGTGGAGGTTGGCATCCTGGTTGCAATCACTCTATATACTAGCACAGGCTGGAAGTAGCTTTGCAGAGAAGGACCTGGACACAGCATGCTGAACAACAGAAAGTGTGCTTTTTTGATAAAGAGGGCCAACTGCATCCTGCACTTTACTAGAAAGTGTGTACTCAGTAGGTCCAAGGAAGAGTTTTTTTCCCTGTATTCAGCAATAGTAAGAGTATCTGCTGTGTCTGGAGTGCTGTTCTCAATTTTGGACTCCTCAGTAAAGGAGTGCAAGTGCAGTGGAGACTGCCAAACTGGTGAGCACTGAACGTACAAGGAGTGAGCTGGGTCTGCTCAGCCTGAAAAAGAGGTATCTTGGGGGAGAGCTGATTGATATCTACAAGTACTCAGTCAGAGGATAGAGAGATGATGAAGCCAGGCTTCATAGAGGTGCACCCCAACAGGATAAGAGACAACAGACACAAGCTGAAACACTGGAAACTCTAAATGAAGAATAGGAACTCATTTCTTAAAATGAGTGCTCCATTATTATAAACGCAACACAGCTCTCAGTCCTTCAGTGCATTCAGGATTTGACTGGCACTCTGTACAAACTGATCTAATTAGTTGGTCTGGAACCAACTACATGTTGGCACTGAGGAACTGATGTTCAGATGACGTTTCGTAATGCTATGACGTGGTTCATCCCTAAGTCAAACAGAATAACAAATTAGGAAGAAGATATTGGTTTGACCCTTGAAGGTGATAAAAGTTTCAAGATCCTTGACTTTCAAGACCTTTAGGAAGGAATTTAACTAGAGGAAAAAAGAGGAAGACCTATGAAGGTTCAAATACATGCACGTGAACGTGATGACATAAATAACAGCGAAGGTGATATGACTCTTGTGGGTTGGCAGCAAGAAGGCGGTAATTAAATATTTTATTGCTAATCCTGGACCAAGCGTAGTCTGTAAATTTTTAAAGGCTTAATTTTGAAGTCCATATAAGAATATCCTTCTGATAAAGACAGAAAAATTGCTTTTGAAATACAAAAGTCACTTTGCTGTCATGTTCGTTTGTCTCGCTGACACTAAGCTGAGTGTTAGAGCTTTTCTGAGGTCAAAATATTTACCCTGAAGCTACTTGCTAAAATGATTGCATCATTTTCTCTGTATAGCTTGAATAAGGTAAAAAGAATTGCCCCAAAGATGACACCTCACATAACACAGTTTCAGTCTGAGTAGTTGGTGTCTAGCATAGTGTTTTAGGTTTATCTTCCCAATATTTATTTTATTTGATTTATTATTACAGTTTACACAAAATCATAAGATACATGTGTCTTATGTCAAAGATTAAAAGAAATTCAAGCAATTGACTGAATGTACTCTATAAAGCACAAACTGCAGTCCTTACACAGCCACAGACTGTCCAATTATTTTTAACTTTTTAATAACTGTGAAATGAAAGCTGAGAAATCAATAGATAATTTCAGAGACAATAAACTGGAGGATTCAAAATTAAAATGCTATTACTTTCTGCCTTTCAGTAAATCTGTCCACAGGACATGTTAATACAGAACTGTTCAAACTCTTAGGGCATATCACGTGCAGAAAACAGGAGACATTGCAAGGCAAGGCACAGGAAAAAGTGTTTTCTAGTTGTTTACCTCTTTTCCAAAATACTTCAGAGAAGAACTGTGCAGCATAAATATAGGAAGTAAATCTTTTCCCCTAATCTCACTTCAAAACTCATAAGTACCTTTAAAACTTGAAGCAGTTAGTAAACATACTCTTTTTCTGAGTTATCTTTTCACATAAGGCAGATTCGATAGCTGGTAGAAGAGAAGTTACAAGAACCAAAAGTCAAAATAAATGTCTGTCAGCAGCTGCCTGGGACAAGATGTCGTTTTTCTTTAAATATTCTTCTCCTGCTTGCCTAATAATAATGTTTTGTGTTTGTTTGTTTGTTTTTGTTGTTTATTTTTGTCCTTTTTAGGTGTATTTGCCCTCTTCTATATTAGTAACAAGTTTCGAACATACCCCTTCACCTTCAAAGACCAACTCATTATTTCCTACAGTGGTCTTCGAGGAGCCAGCAGCTTTTCTCTTGCATTCTTGCTTCCAGTGAAACTCTTTCCAAGAAAAAAATTGTTCATTACTGCTACACTTGTAGTTATATACTTTACCGTGTTCATTCAGGTAACTATATTTCTTAGTGAGATGCTTTCACATAACCAAGATTGGCTTACAGTGCCCAGCAAGGAGAAACTAGATCTTCTGGATGTCTCACACTCTTTATTTTCCCAAACAAAGATCTTCAATATTTTAGGATGTGTATGAGATTCTACACACTTGTGGTTAGGCACATAGATCCTGTCAAAATGTTTCATTAAACCAGCTTTGTTTCTGTTTTCCTTTTTTAAATGTGACATTTGCTAGTAGTGCTACAGGGAATTGGGAGCAGCAGAAAATGGTTTCTACAATTAAAAAAAATACTTCTGAAAATACTGAAGTAAAAAGTTTCAAAAAAAGTTTCACAATGTTTTTGTTCAAGTGACATATTCTTTGTGAGAGTTGGCAAAGAGTCTGTTACCTTATGTAGTTAAAATGCCTCGATAAATACAATCTTGATTTAAAAAAATAGCCATATATATAGCCATATTTATATATATTAGTTTTTTGAGCTTTAATCCTTTTCTGGTTCAACTCCTAATTACTCAAGACATGAATTTTCTGATTGATTAAAATTAAATCTATTTTCTTGTTTTCTCTCTCTCCCTCTCTCTCTCTCTCTTTTTTTTTTTTTTTTTTGGAAAGTTTATTTACATTTCAACTCATTGTTCTAAATGCAGGGAATAACAATTGGACCACTGGTCAGATATCTGGATGTTAAAAAGACCAACAAAAAGGAGTCCATCAATGAAGAAATTCACACGCGAGTAAGTTTTTGACATCAGCAGATGGTACCCTAAAAAGAAGAAGAGAAAGGGTGTTTAAATACTGGATGAATTTTATAACATTTGGAGGAAATCCTAGGCATAATATTTAAAACATGATCATTCATTTGAACCAATAGTTACTGTCAGATTTGTACCATTACAGTCACAGCATAGCAGGTCTCTTATGTCAGGATACTTGTGGCTGTGGTAGGAAAAATGCTTAAAAGTAGCATTGATAAAATGCACTTATCATCCTTTCCAACTAGACTTGTCAGATACATTTGTTGCTGTCTTTTGATTGATTATAAACACCACTGACATCTTAGAAGTTTTTAATAAAGTTTTACTGAAGTGATATGTGTTGAACCTTTGATCTGCAAATTTCACTCCAAATTATTCTGAATGTGTTTTTTTTCCCTTTCAAACTTTTGCTTTGTCTCTCAAGTTACCAATGTACAAAATAACAAAAAACTACTCAAACTGACAATAGCACTAAACAAAATATATATCCATGCTTTCCTTTTCACAGTAGAGAATATGTCTGAAATTAGCAAAAATGTTGTGTCTTCAACACATTCAAAGACATTGTTAAAATCTCAATTGATTTGAACTTGAAGTGAACATATTTCTTGCTATTTCATAAGTTCATAAGTTCATAAGGTTGGAAAGGACCTACAAGATCATCTAGTCCAACCATTCTCCTATCACTACAGCCTTTACACTTAGATTTGAATCAAATTAATGTTTAAAAGCAAAATATATGACCATATGTATGCAATGATTGTCATTTTCTGTCTATTTCTGTAATGCTGGAAACACAAAAAAGATGACTGAACATTCTCATAGTATTGGTGCAATTCTCATGACAATATGCAAAATCATCAGAGGATTTGCAATTTCAGGGTAAAAGATACGGTGGGGAGTACCTGGCCCCATGCATGTGGAAGAATGTCATTCGTGTTGAGAGGAAACTGAGTGACAAACCCATTGATTCAGGTTTTGGTCATAGTAGACAAAGAAAATAATGCTGTTAGAATGCTCAGTGTTTTCTACTGGGGACAGTCTTTTACTTGGATCTGTGTTTTGCTAGGTGATGGTGAGATTATGCTAGACTTACAGAACTGCTACTTCAATCAAAATATTGACACAGCAGACAAGCACAGCACCTGTCACAGTGGCATAGAGGGATATTGGCCTTGATTTTTTGATGTTTTCAGAATTAACTCAGCCTCTCCATTCAAAAATTTCAAAATCTAGTCAATAGCTGCATATTTTTGGTGACATTTATTTTCTCATAATGGCTCCTCTTTTTTTCTCTCTAGCTGATGGATCACTTGAAGGCTGGTATTGAAGACATATGTGGACACTGGAGTCATTACCAGCTGAGAGATAAGTAAGCATATCTTACTCAAACTGTTACAATAAAATAGCCAATCATTTGCAATGTAAAATAAAAATGGTAAATAGAATGAGAAATCCGTCTCATGCCTCCTTAGTCTAAAATAGCACAAAAGATATTTGAGACATCCAATATCTCTTTTTAAAGGTGAACTTCCAAGTAACCACTGCCTCTTGTGAGTGCAGTGATTATATGCTGTCTGCTATATTACTTCTGCACAAACAAGGATAAACCGAAACCTTCTTAAAGAAAAACACAATAGATAAAGTCATACTGCATGCATCAGGCTGTGTATATGGCTTTGGTATAAATCCTGCTTCTTTAGGATTTAGGTTGGATTTAGAATAGGAAGTGGTGTTTCACTGCCTTTCTCTTTAAGTCACTTTGGCACGTACTATCTCTTGTAGGTAAGTACAGATTCAATTATAATTACCCATTTGTTCTTACAGCTCTTCATACTCAATCATGTTTACTCACATAACTTATAATATATACCACTGGAAGAAGTAGCAGAATATAAATATTAACACAAGCAGATAGTTTCAAGCTAGTCTTTACTCAGAAAGAGCAGAACCTGTGTTAGGTTTTCTATGAGCAAGATGAGGTGATTTTTTAAGCTCTGTGGATCTTCCAGGCATTGCTCAGAAGAGACCAACCCAACGTTCTGAGTTGCCTTCTTCCCCAAGTGAGTGCCATGGTCATGCTGACCAACACTTCAGCATGTGAATGAAGGTGTAGAGACATACTCATTTTCCTTTTTCTCAGAGCTGTGGGCTAAATGTCATTTGTTTAGGCTGTGCTTAGACTTCTGTGCCTGAGTCCTTTGGCCTACCTTTCAGCACTGGAATCCAGTAATCTAGATTGGCATCTGCTGGGACTTGTGGCAGCTACCATTACAACTGGGTTTTTCCCTACAGGAGTGCAAAGAAGAAGGCTGGCTTACATAGAGTTCTTGTCCCATCGGAGGGATTGTATGAGAATGGAGATAGTGCACATACCTGGACTTAGAAGCAAAAATGTCATTTTGATTCTCAAAGTAGAGATAGCTTTAGACTATCCCCAGAGGCCACATCACTGCAGTCAAAAGGCTGAACAAATCCCTCTTGAAGCAGTAATCCCATTGA
Source organism: Cyrtonyx montezumae (assembly GCF_038088225.1). Taxonomy (NCBI): domain Eukaryota; kingdom Metazoa; phylum Chordata; class Aves; order Galliformes; family Odontophoridae; genus Cyrtonyx; species Cyrtonyx montezumae. The sequence continues at coordinate 32,835,780 of NW_027072034.1, read as the reverse complement.
AATAACTGGATTTTCAAATTCCAATGAGAAAATATATTATTTCATCTGGACTCCATATCTACACAACTATGATAATTTTGTTCAATATTTTTTCATAAATGTAATGTTTCAGTTCAGAAGCAGTTTTAAATAGCATATCACATGTGAAAACATTTAATTTAAGAAAATTGTATTCGCTGGATTTTTCTATGTAGCTTTGAAGATGCCTAGCATATGTGTTAATTACCTAAGTTATGACACTCCAGGTAGCTCTCTGATACATAGAATAAACATAATGAGCTCCAATTCCAGTGGAAACTTTTATATATCTCTTTTTTCTATTTAGGTATAAAGACCAGATTTTAAGAAAAGAACAAGTGTGCAAACTCTATTGCTTTTTCTTAGCCCTGTGAAACACATTACCTTGCTGTGGTAAACTTTTCCTTTGAAAGAAATCTGTAAGAGAATCTGCTGCTGTTCTGATAAACATTTGCCTGAAAGGACATACCTGTTACAAACAACACACATATACTCACATTCAAATTATGCCACACATTAGAGATATTTTACAATCTGCAGCATGTGGGCACACAGCACTTAGTGGTTCATCCAATTCCTCTGACATTCAAAATACAAAGAACTATATTTTCTCCACTCTAATTGTCAGCATTCAAAATCGACAGCAGCATAATGGGCCCAAAATACTGTAACTACAGGGGCATTTGGTGCATTGTTGGTGGCTGGCTGAATAGGCCAGGATTACTGTAAGATCAGCAGCTGCTGTTATGCTCTATTAGAATACAACATTTGTACAAAAGCAGGAAAACCGGCCACATTCTTTTCTTACAAATATGGCAGGATTATATGCAAACACACGCCCTACCCTTTTTTTTTTTTTGCTTTGATTGAAGCTTGATTCTTTCTTTTGTCCACTGGGTTTCACAGTCTTAACGGACAAGCAAACTATGCCAAATGTCCCCTTAAAGGTCACTGTTTACTTGTCCTTCGGGAGTCCACAGGTGCCCCTGACTTGGATTCAGTTTCTGCTGCTGGTTCATATATGTGCACATCGGAACAAACATCCGCTTATTATTTGTTTCACAAACAATAATAAAATAAATCCTTTTCCTACTCTTTATTTTGACATTTCTTTTGCAGATTTAAGAAGTTTGACAATAAGTATTTGAAGAAAATCTTAATTCGGGAACATCAACCCAAATCCAGCATTGTGTCATTGTATAAAAAGATGGAGATAAAACTGGCCATTGAGATGGCTGAGAATGCCATGAATATTTCAAAATCATCCACAGCTCCTTTACAGTGAGTATGGGATTCTTTACCCTTTCCAGAGTAAGTACAGGAGGGAAGGAGAGAAAAATGAGGAACTACCCAAGCAATTTTGTGACTTTAACAGAGAAGAAATACAAGACAGTAGTGAGAAGATGTTTTGGGCCAGCACTTTGGCATTCATCATATTTGCACACTGATTCTTTGTTCATAGATTGATAATTGAGAATAAGGACTTTTTTCCCATGTTTTTCTTCAGTGATGGGCAGTTGGGAAGAGAAATCACAAGTCAGGTGTGGAAGGCTTTTGCTCATCTCTCTCAGCTGCTGAGAGAAGTGAAGGGAAGGAGAAAGTAAAGGTCTTGATTCCCAAGCAGAAGAGAACAAATTTCCTTCTAGCATTAGCACTTTTTGTTACTTCAGATTGCAGTCCCTGAAAATTTCTTATATTTTGGTACTTCTGTACCCAGCATTAGCCAGAATGTGGCTGCAGAGATGAGAAAATGGAAAAAAAAAAAAAAAAAGACAGGAGGGGATACACTTTCTGAACCTTACTCTGAATTTTCAATAGGGAAAATAAGAAATTTATATCAGTAAGGTTTCTTAGTTTTCTCAGTACACTAAATGAATGCTAGTTCTCCCAAGGCATTCTGCAGAAGCCTCTGGCATGGCCCAATTTATCTTCTTTACTGAATGCTCCCCTCACCTCACCCCAAGAAGTTCAAGTAACAATGGGAATTTAAACTAAAATCTCTCTTGAAACTGACATAATCGTGTCAAGATTCATCTACTTTCTTGAAACTGAAGTCAGCCTGCAGTGTAAGACCTAGCCCTTTTCTTTCTAAGTCATTCTTTGCCAAATGGATCATATTAAAAGAGATTGTGTGTCTGTCAGGCTCCTTTCTGTCTGCTGTATTCCCTTAACTGCTCTGAGTCTAGAGTAAATGTACAAGGTTGGTAGACTGTTAGACTGTCTACAGCAAACAATTTTCCTCTTCTTTTCTTGACAGAAAGAGAAAATAAGACAAATTACTTCAGCTTAAGTCAGCAATTATCTCCTGAGATAAACATTTAGATTGAAAAATATTCTACAATAAACAGCTGATATGATTGACTAAGATTTGCCAGCTCTACTTTAGGTGCAATTAAATTTTACTCTGCATCAACCTGTGATATACCATTTTTCTTACTGGGATAGTCTTTTTAAAAATAAAATGTCACCTTTAAAAAAAAAGGTGTAGCTTTCCTCTGTCTGATTGGATCTGTGGTCTGAGCCAATGAAGCTGTTCTTATACCTCCATTCTCCTGAGTAATTAAGTGAACCTGCCTAAGACTAAAATGTTTCTGAATGAAAGCAGGTGTAAATTATTTAATCAAACACAGTGTCTGTCCTTTGGGATACAAAAATCTGGCCACAAAAGAAAGTAGAAATTTGAAGCGAAGTTCTACCCTATATCATACAAAGCAGTATTTGCAGTGCCATGGTAGTGAGAAAAATGATCAGCACTTCTGGTCACTTCTGTTATGCTAGAGATACATGGGGAAATAGTCTATAGCAATCAGGACAGATGTCCAATGTTGTGGATTAGCTCTATGCTCAGATATTGAATTCAGGTGTGTGGGAGTCCTGTAGGTGGAGTTAGTATTCAATATTCACTAAGCATTTCCAATGTGAGCTGGAGAAATGAAAATAGAACATTAAGTCATAATGGTTTGGAGACTATCAGCCTTAGAAATAAGGATTTTAACAACGAAATCACAGCCAAGTAAATACAATTTAAACTGTGTTTGTATGGTTGCATTTGGGGGAAATACTCCCTGTAAATACCCATTAGAGAGATAATTTGCCTCAGTCATTTTATTTAACTCACTTAAAGAGGTAGGCTATAAGCTTTCAAATGACCTAGGACTGATCACCTTTTCTGTGCTGGCATGTGGACAGGTATGCAACTAGAAAGGTAAACAGGTGATGTGACATCTTCTGCTGGAGTTTTGCTCATTGTTTCCTCCTATTTTTTCCCACCTTCAAGGTGCAAAGACCTAGTGGAGACATCGGGTGAAATGAAGATCAGAAATGTTATTCCCTGTGATATCAACATTGTTTGTATCAGATATGATTATTCAGTTTGCGTCACAAAAATGAACCAAGGCTGTGTTTTAGATACGAGTATGAGTTAAAGCAGAATACCATTAGTCCCCAGGGGCTGTGCTTATGTTTGCTGTCACAACTGTGCCTTAGCTAGCTTCTCAGTCCCTGTCCTGTCCAAAGAGACTGCAACTAGGGGCCACTGAGACACTGGTTTCTGTGCCATGGAAAGTAGCATACTTGGGCTGTTTTACAGCTTGAGACATGCCAGACTCAATATGGGAGAAGGGTGCATTAAAAGCACTCACCTAAGCCTGGGAATTTGGAAGCATAACCGGATCCTGTCAGTGCTATCCCAAGAGCTGGAAGCAAATAAAACCTATCCAAGCAACCAAATAACCAACCAATCAAACTAAAACACTAGCTGGATTGAAATTAGATGGTGGTGTTGGTCTGTTTGCTGGTAAATATCTAGATTTCTTGTTGCTGGTGCTGAGTACTGATCAGTGTCAATCATACATTTGTTAGGAGGGATTTCTTGAAGCCAAGATAAGATTTATAGTCAAATTCACAGAAAGAGTACTTTTCTCTCCGTCTGTCTTTTTAGATTATAGTATAAAATTGTGGTAATCTTATTAAACTATCTGTGATTGCAAAATTCAAGCATTTTTTCAGATGATTACAACATATTAAGTTTCAATCTACCTTCCTTTGCTGTTAAAATTTACTATAGAGGGAGTAAAAAACACAGGTACACAAACATCTGGCAGTGATGTATGGTGATAATAATCCATTATTTAATCACACAGTTTGCAGGCAGAACTTAAAGGGCATCACTTAGTTGAAAATAAAGACTTTTGATAGAAGTTTAAATAAGAGAAAAGAAGGAAAATGGAGAAAGGAAAAAAAAACAACAGAAACAGAAAGATGAACTCAGACAGATTCATCGTGGATAACCACTTTCTGTTTCCCATTCTTTTCTCAGGAACTGAGCTGAACACTATCTCTCACACAGATTGACTGATATAACAAATACAGTTAACATTTCACAGCAGACTTCATCTATTGTTTTGCTAGTGAAAAGGCCAGGCAGTTACAAATGACTTAGCACTTCTTGTCCCAGTTTGCTAAAAATGCTAAGATTACTATCTTTTAGATAGTTCTTCCATTTTAAATAGAGAAATGGGCTCAACAAAAAGGAAACCCTACATATTCTCCTTGCCACAGAGCAGATCTTTCTGTTTCTTTAGTTAAGATGTGCTTTATTTCTTAAGGATGTGCTGAAGAGGAGTTAAAACCAGCAAGACAGCAAGGCCCAGACTGTGAGATCTCGAGGAAAGGCAGATTCAAACAGAGGAGGAAATTGGAATGCTTTCCTATCTGTTGCTCAGTCCAAGATATAGGATGTTTCTACTGTTAGTTCTGTGAAGGCTTTAGGCCTGTGTATTGATAAAGCTCAAGAAGGAGTCAAGCCTGTTGTATTTCATTCAGCTTTGGGTGATTTCATGGCAACAGTGCTCACTGAAAAGCTCTATGCAGTATTCTGTCTTAATGAAGGGAGCAGATCATGCTTCATTTGGTGGCAAGTGCATTTAATCAGCTTAATTTTGTATTTAAACTCATTTATTTACAGGAGCTGTAGAAAACGGCATGAGCACAAGCTCTCCCCTGCAGATGTGGAGTCCATGAAGGATGTCCTGGCCCATAACCTGTACCAAGTGCGAAAAAGGGTGCGTGACCAACCTGCTATCACTCAGCATTTGCTGACTGAAAGCTCTTGTTTGCCCTCCCCACCTCATGGAAAGGGTGGTGGTAGGGTGGGACTGGCAGCAGCCGTGCTGTGAAGGGAAGGAGTCCTTCCTGGGTGGAGAATTAGAAAGCAATTTTTTCCACCAGCTTTTTACTCTGACAGCGGTTGGAAAAGCCAAGAATATCCAGGAGTGAGCTGTAGAGGTCAGACTTCCCTCACTATACCTTCAGCTCAGCAACAGCCTTTCAGACTGACCTTCCAACCCTCCCTCTGCTGGCACTCATGTCCTGTAGCCTGCTCCTGCAGAAGCCCACCACTCTCTACAGCCGTGTGGGCCACCTGCCTCACCCTGTAGCTCAGCCCGTGTATTTGCAGCAACAGGCACAGGCATGTTTTCCAAGCAAGCCACCTGCAGAGGTGTGCCACACCAAAAAGGCATAGCACAGCCCCTCAGATGTTGCCAAGGCCTGAGAAACTGGGCAGATGCCTTGTGTGGCAGAACAGTGGATGCGGGCACATAGAGCTGGCAGCTGCTGAGGAACCCTGGGACAGCAGGGCATTTCTGAGGACAACAGGATGGCAGGTCACCAGCAGCCGTGGAACTGCACTGTGGAGGTGGTAAACATCACGTAACTCAAAGTCAATTGGGAGGCTGGCTGGTGCATCCTCCCTCTGCGTGGGAGTTACAATTTCCCCTCACCAAATGGGGAAAGAAGAGAAATTCCACAACCTCTGGAACTTGGTCTGACAAGCTTTTGTTGTTCCCCACCAAAAAAAAAAAAAATAATAATAATAATAAAAATTCCATAGGGGGGATTTGTTTTACAGAAATTTGTGCTGATTCTGATGCAGCCCAAGACGTCCTATCTACTTAATTCAATCATGAGACCAGAATATGCAACTGTACAACTGAGTGATCTCATGTAGCAATGAGTTGGAGAGGATATATTACAGTAACCTTGAAATTATGCAGATAAACTAAGATAAACTAAGCTAACTTGAGTAACACACATTAGCTAGAAAATGCTAGACTCTGATCTTTAAATACAACACTGTTAATACAAAATTCATTCTCAATTTTGTTTGATTTGCCACGACCAATTATCCTTATAATATTAATTTCTTATCTTGCCAGTAATAATTTGCATATATGGCTGCCTTCATTTAGATAGCTGAAATGAACTCTCTCTCTTAAAAATCAATTACAATAATGACCATTAGTGCCAGTCACTTCTTGTGTGGCGTTGAAAACTGCGTGCTTTGGAAATGAAAGATTGGAAGTAAAGTAATACTGCTTCTAATACTTCACTTTGAACTCTGAAGGTGTGGGGACACTTTGCCCTGCCAGACAAACTTCACAAGGAGTCACACCAAGTGAAATTTAGACCAAATTCTGCACTTAAGTTTCTCTTAACATAAACTCCTTCTGTGAATTTTTTTTTTAAAGGCTGAGAATCATTCTCTTTTCCTCTTTTTCACAAGGTGTAAGCAATAAATTAAGACACTTATCCTAAAAAATGTTCAGTGTTAGGGTAATACTGAACTATTATATTAAAGGATTAAGGTTCAAATTTGGAAAGCAAACTGAGCTGTGCATTGTCTTCAGGAGATACACTCTTAGAATTATCTACCACTCAAGCATGTCTGCAACTTGCTCTAGCTCAGTAATATTAGTATCAAAGTTCAGAGATGGGTTAACAAGATCTCTGTCTCTTGGGACCTGCCTCAGATCTGTAACTCCCAATTACATGACCAGAAGAGGGCTGAGAAAGGGAGGCCAAGCTCAGAGGTGTTAACAAGCTTGTGCAGGTGGAAATGTTTTATGCTGCACTTTGAGCTGATGTGAGTCTATCAAAAAAGGCGTTGTAATCATAGAGTAATTAAGGTTGAAAAAAACACTAAGATCAACTAGTTCAGCCATCAACCTACCCCCACCATGCCCACTAAACTATATTTCACAGAGTCACATCCACATGTTTCTTGAAGACTTCCAGGGACGGTGATGCTGCCAGCTCTCTGGGCAGCATGTGCCAGTGCCTCACCACTCTTTCTGAGTAGGAATTTTTCAATATCCAACCTGAAATACAGCCTTGCTGAGCAGGAACAAGGTCAGTGTGAGGGTGCCTTTTTGCACAAGGTATGAAGAGACCCTTGTCAAGTTGGTAGTGTGCCCTTGGCCATACGATCTATTGGGCTGTGCAGCTTTGCCTTTTTAACATCACAAGTGCAGAGAGAATTAACGAAGTGTGCTTTCTGTTACAGGCACCATCATACAACCGCCACAACCTGCCTTCAAACGCCACTGAGAAACAGGCCCAGGAAATCCTCATCCGTCGGCAGCACAGCCTGAGGCAGAGTTGCAGGAAGGGAAATAGCTTACCGTGGGGTAGACAGGTACCTGTTATGAAAACAGCCATTCCAGTAATCAAAACACAGAAAAATGCTTCTGCTTCTCCATAAACAGGGAAAGAGGCACCCAACTGTATATGCTTTTTGTAATAATTAAAATGGATACTCCCTTCAACATGGTCATGTAGCACCTTAGATGAAAGGCCTCTGCTCAGCAGCATTTCTTATGCTTTTCCTCTCTATACAGTGGTCAGAAATCACCTACTGTGGCTGTAAGAAGTAATGTAACTTGCACTGATTTGACGTACAAAATAAGAGTAAGACTTTTCTTTTGGATAGCATAGACATTTACAGCTGAGATAATCACAATTAAAGAAGAAAAGTAAGCTCTTGCTGGACAAAGTCCCATTTAATTCTTAGTTGTTACCTGAAATAGGATAAGTGAATCTTAGAAGAGCATATTCCTATCCTTTGACTAAACACCAATTTTCACTGGAAGGAAAGCTGAGTTAAACTAATTTTTCTCTGTACACAGGTTGATACCACAAGCGTGCGCTACCTCTCCTTGCCACAGGACCACAGTGGCCAGCCCATGAGGAGGAAAGCCAGGCATGTTACTTTTACAGGTAATGGAAATGTTTTATGCTGTATTCTGCTCTAGCAATGACATAATTGGCCAGTTATTTGATGGTTTTAATAGTACTCAATGAATACTTGAAAGGAAGTCCCTGGTCTCTTTAAATGAGCTACACCCTTCTCTCCTATCTTTTTATCTCCACTGTTTGTAAGGTTATGACTGCTGCAGTTTCTGTCTTGTTCCAGCACCGCCTACTATTCTCTATTTTCCTCTTGCACAAATACTCCTGTGATCCCTGCAATTTAGCATGTGGATGATAACTTCTGTGTAAGCCCAAAAAAGGAAACTGTTTCCTGCAGCCCCGTAGACAAAACTGTAAGCAGAATTGTTAGGAGATGCTTATGTCACTATCCCGATAGGGTTGAGGGTGGCACACCTCCATGTCCACATTTCTATGTCCCAGAACAGTGAGGCTGAGAAGGAGTTCCCAGGAGCACACCCACGTACCATAATTCAGTGTGTACACACACACGGCTAACTACCCCAAGTAGCACAGTGAGCACAGGGCTCACACAATCATACAGCACCAACAGCCTCTTCCTGTTTCCTTCTCTGGCTGAACAAGATGAAAGGCTGGTAATGAAAAACTGCATACACATGCACACACAGTTCCCCAACACAAATGCGCACAGTAGATACCACTATGATTGGCCTTGGACACCCAGTCTAGCCCATAGCTGGCTCCTGGAACCCCTGTCTCCCCTTGCCTTGCACTCAGGTATACATGAACACAAACCAGTCTTGCTGGTAACTTGTCCAGGCTATGACCCTACCAGTAGCCAGCCACAGACCTCATGCTCTCTCTCTAATCACTGGTCTGGACCTCCTCACCAACACAATAGCTAACTCACAGACATTAACTCCTCAGTGTCTGCCATGGTTTCTCGAACACTTCCCAACTCACTTATCCTACTACCTTGATAATAGCTAGCAATTTTGTACCGAGATATGTATCTACAGAGTATGTATGGACCACTGTCTTTCTGATTGCTGTACTCAGACCTTCATACACACATGCACACTGTATAGGCAGCTGCTCTCTCAGGAAAAAAAAAGTAAAGTTTAACAAGAATACAGGTAAGACTGTCTTATCAGGCATATGGCATGGCTGCACACATGTACTGATCAGCCTAAGTTTACATGCAACCATCTCCTTTTTATGCCATTTTTCCTCTATTTTTTTTCTGCACTTGTTCCTCCCCAAACTGCCCTGATCCTTTCCATACAGACATCCTACTGTAAATAGACTATGATCCCAAAATACTCTCCTGTGGTATCTCAGCAATTACCTGGTACCTTCTTCCCTTTTTCCCAGCTTGTTCTCTGAGCATTTCTGTAGTAATTATTGGACAAACTAACCACCTAGCCATATTACTTTTTAAGTTACTGTGTGTCCACAGTAACACGCAGACAAATCTTCACATTCTAAATAAGTAGTCAGGGATGGAGCAACACTGAATTGCCCAATGAAGCACAACAGTAGTGTCAGAGAAAACATGGAATTTAGGACACTTGAATAGCCATCAGTAACTCCTTATGTAATGCGTCTGAGTCCTTTCTGAGCTTCCATTGTGATTCTGAAATATAATCTATTAGTTCTGAAAATTGCTTTTCATTTCTGGCCAAATTAATGAGAAGTGATTGAAACCATATTTTTAGTCATCTTCTTTATATAAAAAATTGGATGACAAAGATATTCTGTGCAGGTGCAAAATTATTTTCATCCCTTCCTTTCTGTTTTGCTCTGATATAAATTAAATCAAAAAAGATTTCTGTAGGTAAACCATATCCCTGGTGACGGGCACCTACACATGTGGTAGGGGCAGAACAGAAACCCATCTATTTAGAAGTGAAGATCAAAGTTGTTCAAGGTGGGGGGAGGGGGGTTATTTTCTTTATTTTATTTTATTTTATTTTATTTTATTTTATTTTATTTTATTTTATTTTATTTTATTTTATTTTATTTTATTTTTTTATTTCTTGAAGAGCAAATTCTTTTCTGTTTGGTTTGTCAGAACATAATGGTGGTGGCTATGTGTTGTTGGGTTTTATTTGTTTTGTTTTGGTTTTATCTTTGTATGTGTCTTTCTAAAAGACTTATTACTTGTTGTTTCTACTAGAGCATAAATGTTTTCCTGCAATTAAAGGGGCCCTATTTTAAGTTATCAGATGGAAGGGTAAACCAAATGGGAAGTAATAAAGGTACAGAAATCAAACGACAAATAGCTTGGAGTTGTATTTGCTTTGAAATGAACATTCAGTTAATATTCTATGATTTTCTGATCTAGCATAGAATGGTGTGGGTTGGAAGAGACCTTAGCATTCATAATACCTGAAATGTCTACAGCAGGAGGGAACTACACAAAATTCCTCCCATAGTTAGTGTTAAGAAGAGACTGATGGTAACTGAGAAGATAAATTCTCAGGGTGTAGGAAATACAACAATCTCATATATCCACATATGCCTCTAGAGAGAGAAATGGCACTTACCTATGCCTAGAGATCTCTCTGGAGTAAGCACCCTCCAGCAAACTTGATTTGACTCATACAAGCAAAAATGCTAGCAGATGGGAGGACAGAAATGTCTGCAAATGTATCGATCCTTAAATTAACATCTCTTCCTGTCATTCATTAAAGAAATCATTTCTTTGGCAGTATATGTCGATCATAGATTGTGACACCGATGTCCTCAAAGAATTAAGAGGAAACCCATCAAATCTGAAAATATCTATCCTGTCTTATTGCTCATGGCTGCTTCTGGTCTAACAGAAGAAGGTTCTGCTGTTAAATGTTTGTGATCCTACTCAGTGGAATTAAGTGCAGGATCATGTCTTATTTTGTGCCAATAAACTAGTCGATACTAGATGTAAATAACTTAATAGTTATTAAGTTGTAATAATTTCACAAGTTTTGACTGTGTGACTGTATCTGATACCTGCAAGCATTCCTTGCAGCAGGGTATGGTCTAATTTTATTCTTCATGTACCTTTGTCTCTCTCTCAAAACTTCCTAGCTTGTTAGCAGTTGTTTCTTAAATTGACTACTTTGCTAGTGAGTAGTCAGACTAACATGTGGCCTTAAAAAGAATAAAAAAGTACATTTTGTAAACTCGTCAGGATGAGAGACAGTTAGGGACTATTGCAATCACATTTTTATTATGTACTTGCAGCACTGCAAGCTGGTAGGAGTAGGTCTGACACACCCAAGGTAATCAAAGCACTGTAAAGTCAAACTCCTGGTTTCAAGTGAAACTTCTTTCTTCCCAGTTGTTAATAACTGGTTATCTCAATTTTCAGTGGTTGTAGGGTCTTTGTAGTCACTGTTTGATTTCTGCTGCGAGTTTTACAGTGTTTTTCAACCACAGCTCTAAATATATTCATGAAATCAGCAGAAAATACACTCTAATTTGAGAAAGTATGAGTTGCTTCATGAAATACGGAAAGATACCTGAATGTTTTCTCAGTGGGGTTTCAGAGTAGAGGCAAGATCAATAAGATCTTTTAACATCAGTGTTCAGATGAAAGTAAAGATTTACGGTTATTTTTAGGTCTTATCTGTTCTCTTACTCTACAACAATTACTTAAAATGTTTCCATTTCAGGTTTTAAAATCATAATGTTGTATAATACTGAATACCATGTAACTGTCCTTGTCAACACCATGGTGTTTCTCTTTCTTTTTCTTCATTGTAAGAATTCTTCGCTATCTTCTTTCAGATCACCCCAGAAGTAACTCTGAGGCTCGGATCTCAGTGAAGTTCAAACCCCAGCCCCGACTACGGCCACTCGAAGCAAAGCACTACCAGGAGGAGCTGGTTCCAATGGCACACTTGGATAGATGTGATCATTCAACCCACTTGTCAGGTCGAAGAGGAAATGCAGTCAATCGGCATCATTTCACCAGAGCAGACAATCGAGCTGCAGTGCCAACGCCTCGATACACTGTGAGAAAACTACAGGGGTATGAGTCAGAAGAAGAGACAGAAATGATGGCACCAGCTAGGCCATTAGACATATGAGGAGAAGAGAAGAGCAATGTTTGCATCTCTAGGGCCTTCTGTGCACTGTTCCAGAGAAAATAACAAAGCTCTTATATGAACCAAACCACAATTTTCCTTTTGGGACCAGTGCACTCATTCTCGTATCACTTTTAAGTACTGTATAAAGGTACTTAGTGGCTCGAGGAAGACTCAAATTCTTATATGCTTATATTAAGCTGGCTTTTCAGCAAAACAATGCTGGAAGGAAAGAGAGGAACATGATCTTTGTGGGGATTTGGGCATGGATTTAGATAACAACAGTTGGGCATATGCAGTATAACAGCTAGGAGCTCATATTGTCTTCTTCTGTTCTAAACTATGGATTACATACAGGGGAAAGAATCACAGGTGATAAAGATGTATTTAGGACATGGGTTCCCAGATGGGTAACTTCAAATCTCTAGGCAAGTTGAACATCATTGTAGCTGAGATGTTCCAATTAAGAGTTAAAAAAAAAAGGCATTTTAAGGCATCTAAATACCACTGAAGATGCCTAAAAGGGTACATAAGCAAAAATAATCAGTTAGTGGACATTTTCAGTACTTGGATATCCAATGGCATCTCAAGTTTTGGCTTTGGAAAGGTGCCTGAAATGAGCGAAAGGACAGTCTGGGATTCCTGCAACTTCAGCATGGAGACATCTATCACCCACCTGTAATGTTTTTAGAGGAAGAAAGGAGACATTCTGGTACTAATAAATCCAGAGAGAACTCTTCTGGAATGGTTGCTGTTTGGAGACTAACATTCTTCAAATATGAGACAGCAAGAATGTGCAGAATAGTCATGTACTTTTACCTCTAGTCTAGTGAGCCAGAGATTTTGGTCATGGAGCAGCTAACCTCCATCTCTCACTCCCACCTTGCTAGAGGTGCCCAAGTCATTAGACTACTCTTTGCACTGAAGCTGAACCTACACCTTAGGGGGGAAACAAGAGGACAAAAAGGAAAAGAGAGTCTGACTTTGTAGCCTGCTGACTAGCAAGAAATAAAGGCTCCACATTGTGCTGCCAGGTTTCCAGAAGGTTTTGTAGAAGCATAGAATCCTGGAGCTGGATGGAACCTTTAAAGATCATCTAGTCCAACTTCCTGCAATAAACAGGGATATCCTCAAGTAGATAAGATTGCCCAGAGCCTGGTCCATCCTGACCCTGAACATCTCCAGGGATGGGGCATCCATCACCAATCTGGGCAACCTGTGCCAGTGCCTCACCACCCTCACTCTAAGAGACTTTTTCTTTACATCAAACCTAAATCTTTACTCATTAAGTTCTAAACAATTTCCCCTTGTCCTGTCACAACTAAAGAATCTGTCCCCTTCTTTTCTGTAGCTCCCCTTTAGATACTGAAAGGATGTTTGCCTGTATGTTGCACAGAGTAGCATTTGCTAAAAAGGCAGAAATGACCTGGGGCACCTTCACTTGAGCCTTTGGCCTCCCAGCTCTCTTGCTGAGCTCTGTTTTCAGCTGACTCCCTGCACCTAGGCACTAATTTCAATAGGAGATCTCCCTAATGGTAAGCACAAGGAAAGCAAGAAGCTGTGGGCCAGGGACATATCAATTAAAACCTAAAATGACGGACAAAAACACTGGTCTCCTTTTGCCTCTAACAGAGCTTCTTTCTGCAAAATGGAAGAGGTACCAGTGCTGTAAAACTGTAGGTGAGCAGATCTTATAAAAAGGAGTAATTTGAGTCCAGAAGTCTATAAACTCGCCCTTACAGCTGCACTAAACTCAAATCTGCAGCTGAGAAATGAACCAAGTTCAGGCACTTTCTTCAATTTTCTTCTACTTGAAGCTTGCTTAGCTATCCAACTTAAGATCAGTAAATGTGCTGTGGGAAGCAGAAAGATAGAGACAGTGATGACAGTGACGCCTTTCTGATTCGGAGGGAAGATGTAACTGTTAGCACTAGTCCAAAAGATCTTTGAAGTGTAATTCATGACTTCATATTTCACAATGGGTTCCTGATTCAGCAGAGGTAGCAGCTAAACTGACAAATTTCGAAGGCATCATTGGAGAAAGGAAAAAATAAAAACACTTTTTTGCTCATATTTCAAGTTTGTTTTATATATTTAGCAGATCATAATGAATCATCTGTACTGAAACTGTACACAGCTTTCTGAAATTTAAGTTCTGTTTGGATTTCCTCAGTGCCAGATAAATTATCCAACTTCCTTTTATGAAAGGGTAAGCTTTGTCTTTGGTACTGACAATAAACAAACAAACACAGTTATGTACCTGAAAATCAACAAATAAACCCTTCCACCAAAGATGTGTTCCATATCATCTTTAAACAAAAACCTTATGCCAGATCTCAATCCTATAGCAAATTATACTGACATATAATTAATATCAATGGAAACATTATTTTAAGAAAGAAAAAGAGTGATCATAGTACAATGTGAGACTTGATTTTCTGTGAGCTACCTCGTTGCCATATGAAATTTATCTGAGGGCAAAGTCAGCTCTCATGTGAGTGGTTGCACAGCTGATGTAAGTGCATGGAAAGGGAAATGGAGAGACGGGCTCTGCTTCTGCATCATGGGGTCAGGAGGAGGAGGAATCTCCAGCAGTGAGTGATGTGGATTGGAGGCAAAGATTGAGCATAGTGATGAACAGAGAGTGGCACTCTAAGAGCATGGTAAAAAGAGGATAGTATCCTGTCTTCAAAGGGAAGCTCCAGAGAGAGATTAAACAGGAGTTAATGTGAGCTGCAAAATCAGCTTTTTCTCTTAAGAAGATTTAATGAACAGTTTGTCTGGGGACACTGGAGAGGTACAAACTCTGTGTGAGATAAAGAAAGTAAATGGGACCATATCATGGAATAGAACTAGACATGGATCATGAGAAATTATGTGCTAGTTTTCAGGGTACTTTTGGAAGATCATGCTTAAAACTGACTCCCAGATTCTTTAAATGTAGTAAAAGTTGTGCAGCATTTTTATAGTTACCCATTATAAGCAGGGAGCAAAGCATTCAATTTCCAATGATCACTTATATTAGAACTGGAGAAAAATAATCAAATCTTTCTAAAATATAAATAAAGCCAGTATGTAGCAGGAACCATATCTCCCTCTTTTGGTTCATTTCCTAATCTTTCCTCTTAGGAAATCAGTGAGCCAGATCTTCAGAGAGTGTAAAGTCTTAGAGCATCCAGCAGTTAACAGAGCTCTCCCAGCTTTTGCTGTCTGGTCCCCAGATGTGTAATGTCTATTTTTAATTTGCTTTCCTAGCAATGAGAAAGTAGTTCTGGAAGAAAATTTCTTTCTGTTCCATTAGATGTAGATAATGGCTTTGCTGGCCATTAGCCAAGAAACCATACTGCAGATACCTATACAAAATACGTTTCTATGTATAAAGTTGCATTGTTTATTTGTTTTCATGGTTGTTTGATACTAGTGGAAAAGGAATTCTCTTTGAAGAATCATATTGCTTCTGATTTAAATGGCAATAACTGCAGTAATGTTTCATTACAGACAGCTTATACTGTGTCTGTAGACTCCCAGACTTGGTCTGTGTAGAAAACTAAACTGTTTTAGGCCGGGGGAGTTTAGACCCTCTGCTGGTTTGTAAGATCTCATGTGT
Source organism: Cyrtonyx montezumae (assembly GCF_038088225.1). Lineage (NCBI taxonomy): Eukaryota > Metazoa > Chordata > Aves > Galliformes > Odontophoridae > Cyrtonyx > Cyrtonyx montezumae. Next base: position 32,820,072 of record NW_027072034.1, on the reverse strand, counting down.
GGGGGCATTTCTAAACATCAGCCTGGGCCACATCATGGAAATGTGTAAGTCATTTCAAGGTCTCCTTTTCAGACTGGTAAAGAGCTACTGTTTACTCAGGAATTTAAATTGCACTGTGATTTAAGGTGAATTGGCACAGGAAACTCATAACCAGAAGGTGAAGAATCAGTATTAAAAATCTAGAGAAGAAACAGAAACTCAGGTAGTTAAAGATATTTCCTCAGGGCAGAAGGATAATACAGGAAGGGTGAGTTTCAGGAAGGAATAACAATAATGAATAACTTCAACATAAGAGAGAAAATATAAGATGCACTGGAATAGAAGTTGCTAACCAACAAAAAGAATAAGAAAATAAGAAGGCAGTGGGAAAATATTTTAATAGTAAAAGCAACAACAGTCAAACTAGAGAAGGAGAGAGTGAGTTTCCAAGGTCACGAGTACATTATGAGGAACTGACTATGCTTTCATATTTACTACATGGCATGATTACTGTTGGATGCTGTTGCTGTTCCTGTAGCTCTTACTCCTCAACCAGTCCCCTAGGTAAGTAAGAACTTGAAGTAAAAGGAGAACCTCTCCCTTAGAGAGACTACAACCAAAGAAACAACAGCAAGGGGAGCATGAACAATCAAGATATGACAGCAGATAAGGACCTCTCTCAATTTTCAGAGCTACTGTTTTTTATTGAGTGCACTGCAAGAAGACGTTGCTGTGTTCTCTCTTCCATGGAAAACAGTGCCTACTGGAAATTTCTGCAATTGTGTAATCCAGACTGCCGTTGTCTGTACAGCAGCCATGACTGCAAAGTGCTTGCTGAATGGTAATGCCAGCCAGCACAACTGAGATGGATACTATGGAAGGACTCACATGAGATTAAGACTCACACTAGGGGAAGACTTCAGTGAAAGAATACATAAGGAGATGGAACAATTCATCTCATAGCATGGCTTAAAGCTAAAGTAAGTGAAGTAGGAGTGTTTCCATCAAGGACAGAGAAAGAAAATTGTAATAGCTGGAAAATAATGAGTGCCCAGACAAGAGCTTTGAATGCAGTGATTTGTAGGACAGGTAGAAATGTGCTATGTGTATCAGTCTAGCAAGCAGGCCAAATGAAAGACAAACTAAGTTAGGATGTACTTCGAGCAATTATGGAAGGTTTGATGGGATTCAGAAAAGTTGTACAGGATTTCAGGCCTGATACTTGTAGAGAAGAAATAACCTTGGTCGTTTTCAGCATGCAAATGATAGCTTAATCCAAATTTATGATGAGGTAGTTAGAGTTTAGAGAAGCGATATTAATGTTAAATCATCAAATTGCTATTGATGAATTTATTGACTTTTAAGTAACAGATGATGAAAACGACTGTGATTTTTGTTTTCTTGCTGGTATGTGGGTTTTGAATGTCAGCATTTTCAGGGGTTTTCCTGTAGCCTTTGGAACCTTTCAGTTGTCATATCTGAATAGAAACTGATATTTAAATGCCTGTGAGAGACTCTGGAAAGTATTTTTCTAAGCTTCCTTTCTTCATAGCCTCCTTTTCTAATTTTCTGTCTACATATATGAATCAAACTCAAACATTAAGAGTGGAAAAACAAATTACTCTATCTTTATATTTTGTTTGCTTTGTAGGTAGGACAATTACGTTTATTGTTTTATCAAACTCACCTTAAAATATAAGGTGTCATGGTAACATGAGTAATATGCTGAATCAGTTAGGACAACTGGAAATCTACTGGACTAAGTTGCCTAATTTATTTCCTTTTGATAATCTCTCTTAATCTTATCCATGAGTGAAACTATTTTTTCTTTCCTGCTTTGGTTTCATGAGTGAACTTTCATGATTTAACAATAGTTCTTGTTTATTCCTAGCCCATCCTTCCTCCTGGAACAATTGGATTTTCTGCTACCTTTCAATCACAAGAAATGAGACATAGTCTGAATACAACAGTGCCAAACCCAGATTTTCAGATTATCCTTTCTTTGTCAGATGGCAATTGTGTCACTAGTGGACAGCTGGTCAGTAGTAAATATCCAAACTGAACATCACCCATTATTTCTTTCACACTGCCCTTGTGGGAGCACACGAGGTGAAAAGTAGTGCCTGTCAAGGGCAGCCACTGTGAGCTGAGGGTACAAGGTATCAGTCATCCGCACCTGCAAGCACGGTTGGGTCACTAGATACCTGCACAATGCTTTCCCATCAAAAGCTTCTGCTAACTACAAAATTGTCAAGAATTGTAGAATCAGAATCACAGAATGGTTTGTGTTGGTAAGGACCTCAAGACCCAACCAGTCCCAATCCCCTGCCATGGACAGGGCTGCACCCCACCAGCTCAGGCTGCCCAAAGCCCCATCCAACCTGGCCTTGAATGCCTCCAGAGAAGGGGCACCCACAACTTCCCTGGGTAGACTGTGCCAGGGCCTTAAGAAGCCTGAAATCAGACTTGTACCTCAAGTACTATTTTCGACTTGATAGTAGATACTGGGTTGAACACCATTTGTTCCTTGTTTTACTGTATTATCAGTAGTGATAAGGAGTGAAAATAGTGAGTTATATGGAAATGTCAAAGAGCTCTTTTATTTTTTATTTTTTCTTAAGATCTTGGAATAAAACCTCTAGCCCTCTAGATAGGTTTATTCATGCCTTTCTTAAGGATAATTTTTCCACCACAGAAGCTTGCACTGGGTGAGGAAGAATGTACAAACAGAAACCAGCTACCCAAATATATTCAGCCTCAGTATGATGAATACTGAGAATACTTGCTCAGTGTCTTCCAGGTTTGCTTGCATACAAACCACAGATAGCTCAGAGGGATGGCATTTTGAGAATTGTGCCAGTGTTGAAAGCCCATGTGAAAGGTAGAGAAACTTGCACAAAACAAATGAGCTGTGGGTGTACCTCACACAGGAACAGTGCCAGGAACCAAACATGAGACCCTGGTCCCTTGACCCTATGTCTGCCTTTACTTCCCTTAGGATTCAGGTGACTGAAACTAACAGAAAGGAACAAAGGAACAGACTGTAGCTGTTCCTTCAGTTCTTTCCACACACATACACACACACACAAATAAAATGAAAAAGAGAAACAATCTGCACAGAAGTGATATTGTGTACCACCTGAAGACAGGCATCAAGACCTGTTGTTTAAAAACATTCAGTGTCCTAATAAATAAATAAATAAACAAACATAAGATTTTGTCATATTTAAAATATATGTAAAATAAAGAAAATAAAGTTCTTCATTTATTTTTCCCATGGTTGCTCCTTTCCAAAAACTAAGTATGCCCTGCAAGTTTCTCAGAGCAAGAAAAAACACTGAAGAGACTTGTAAGAAGTGAATGTATTATGGGAAATACACTTTTTCCTTTGAAGCTGAATCAGAAACTCTTGGAATTTGTTTCAGACTTTGGTTGAGTAAGGAAGAGAGGTTGTAGATATTTGGCTTGTGTTAGAACTAGGACAAACCTCTTCAGCTTTCTGTGTGTCAATTTTCTCACATGTAAAATAGAGATAAAGGCACTCAGGGGTATGTCATATAGACATGACTCAGGACATGAGAGATGCTAGATTAGGCACAAGAGCCTCAGAAGCTTTCTGCTCCTTGGATCAGCAGCTGGAAGACAGAGATGGAGTTGGGGCAGCTTTATGGCAGCTGGACTACACCCCTGAGCGTGGAGTTCATGGGCATCAGGTCAAGGCAGCCAGGGGCTCACACATCCCTTGAACAAATGCAGACAGCTGCTTTGCAATGGTCTGGCAAGCAATTTAGACCCCATCAGCTCTACTTGGAGCTCAGACATCTATCCCACTGGTAGGTATTTTCATGATGAACATCTAAACACATCTGTCCAAAGTGGAAATCCACTGTCCCAATCTTTATGCAGTTTTGACAGCTATGAATGAAAAGCACCTTTTCAAGAGTAGACATTATGGCTGCTTTAGTTCTGAGATGAGTTTTATTTTTATTATCAATATAGTGAGGTATTTCTGCTTAAAAAGGTAATGTATATTTTTAACAGTGTCTCACTGTCTACAACAGGAGTTGTATTCTCTTTAGTTCTCAAGGAGCTTTGTCTGCAGACGTTTGGCTCAATCTACTGTAATGGATTTAGCAATGGAAAACTGCAAGGCTCACATTACTGCTAGTTCAAATGGACCCTTTGGCTTGAATTCCTCTTAATGATAGGTATCGCCAAATATTTCCTCATCATTTTCTTAATTATACAAACGTGGAATCAAATGAAGGTGATGACTGCTGACAAATTTGTTAATCAAGCCTTAGTAATTTGAAGGTACTCTCAATTTTTTTTCACTTATTCTTCCCTGGTGAAAAGATGTCTGAACCTGATTTACCAAGATCTGCAGAGCAGGTATGACTGCTGGTGCCAAGACCAGCTTTCAGGTCTTGCTTGTAGGAAATGGAACAAAAGAGAGATGTAGTGATAAAGCTCGAAATATCACTGTAATAATGATTGCATTAATTATGTTAAGTTCCAAGGATCAAAAGAGACTATTTTCAGTATTTTCCTATCTATTATTATTATTGTTGCTTTTATTTGGTTTTCAACCTCACAAAATTATGCATGAATTTTCTCAAACTAGTTTCTAAAAGGATAAGCCAGAACTCTGCTAGAAGAGAGCATTTGTTGTTCTGTTTTACCTCTGCAAAAGGCATGCTTTCACCAAAGAGGAAAAGAGCGGCAGTGACCTCTGTCGATGGAATTTAGCAATATATTTAGAGCCAAAAAGGGAAGGTGACACATTTAAATCTTCTTCTAGGACTGAATAAGGCCAAAAGTAAACTGTGAAAAGAGGAGTGGTTTTCAGGTCGCACATGAAAAACGGTATTTCCCAACACTCCCTGAAGTCAGCTTCTTCATGAGGATGGCTGCTTATTTTTTATTTTGTTTTTTAGACAATTATTTGCTTTTTAGCATGGAATTCTCACTATTGGCATGAAGAGAGAATGTAGCACACTAGCAGAGTGTTGTATTACATTCCAGTAGTTTTCACTGCCAAAAGGAAAATATCGTGCTTGTACGTATTACGTGATCTGAATTTAGTGACCGGTTCATTGTGCCTGCCTGACACACCGGATTCTCGAAGTTTTGAGGCAAATAAGCCTTCCACTTGGCAGGCTGCCTGGTTCAGAGAGAAGTATCTAGGAACTGTCATGCCCTTATGGCCAAGAATTTGGAACATGTCTTTATCTGCTGGTTCTGATGTGGGAAAATAATTAAACACGTAAATACCCACAAGGATATGAACCTTAATGCTTAACTTCAAGGTTGGGAGTAGTCTCAATAAAGCAAAGGATATAATGATTGGTTCTATACAGTTTAAGTTATTGAAATCAATAAGAAAACTTCCATTAAAGGCTAAGTAGCTTGTGGAAATCAGGGTATTATACCCTTGGATTTTTAGACTTGTGCTTCTGCTGAGGACAGTGTAAAACAGAAACATAAATTAGAAGGATCAGGGCTCCAAACTGTTAAATTTATTTTGTGGTTTCATGCTGTCCAGTAAATAACTGGTACCCACAATTTTGGCTTCTCCAGGAGCCACAGCAAAACAGATTGTTGTATTGTTCCCTCTGTATCTAGTGTTACGGATGGAAGGTCTAACTATAATCACAAAGCTGGGGGTTTCCTCAGTTCAGGTACTTTAGTTTCTTAATGCCTCCACCTGGGCCTTAGAAGCTTTAATTTTAGTCTGCTTTTCAGAACTAGTGCTGTCCCCCTGATCCTAAAATATCTTTCTCATGAAAAACAAATGCATATTGATTATGACACTTTACTAGTATGATGATCCATGATGGTATCTTCATTCAGGCCTCATAAATAATTACTTCTACAAATGTAAGGAGGAATAAAAATCCCAGATTATTTTGTTTTGAATATAGATAAAATAAAAAAATGAAATTATAAACCAGTGCACCATGATGCCATTAACTGGATCTTAGAGGTGTACTTGCTGTGTTATTGTAAAAATGTATCCTAGTTTGCATACATTGCAGATACTGAAAAATTTATGGGACATTATAAAAATTTCACAATGAAACCAAATATTATAGCTACTTATTTGAGGATTTTGTGCTGTCAGGCACCAAGAAAGTGTTGATGTATCTTCCATATGTAACCAACCATACTGAAGAAGACCTCCAGGGACGCATGGGGAATTATGTCTGTATTTCATTCAGCCTTAGTCTAACAAATTTTTGTGTTGGGCATTCAGGATGGCAACTGCAGCCGGATGGTAGCATGGATTAATGATTTCTTTCATTCAATACACTGAGCATCCTACATAGACTTCTGCAAGTTAAAGGTCTCCAGTTGCTCACTCATTCCTGTTGGGATACTCCAGGACTCTATTCCTGGGGGAATTTATAAATTAAGTAAACCAATTCTTTATTAGTAAATAAATAAAGTAATTCTTTATTCAGAACCATTCTATATAAAGAATAATTTCTTTCTTGCAAGTTAATCTTACAACAGGGTAATTAAGTGTTGTGGTTTTTTTTTTTTCTTTAGTTGCTTGACACAATCCTAAGATGAACATCTGTGATATTGAATACAGCCACAATTTTTGTACTGGAAGTTGTAATAACTCATGCCCTGATATCTCTATGGAGCAACAGTTCCATATCTACTAGCTTTACTGTTTCAGGTGTGGTTTAGGAAGCAGGTTGTGATTCAAACAGAATTTAAATATCTCATTGTCATTTTTCTACTGTTCTTTCTTATTACCCAACATTCAGATTTAATAATTTAAGCTTTCTTTTTTCTAGTTTATTTTTCCAGTCCATTTAGGAACAAGTTCCTGAGTGCATACTCTTCTTCAGAGGTCAGCTCTCATGGCTTATCTTGTAGAAAAGAAAGAAAATAAGTCAGCATTCATCTTTTTTTTTTTTTTTTTTTTTTTTTTTTTTTTACATCTGGCAAAGTATCTTTTTTCATACAATTATAACTCAAACTGTTTGACAGGAATTTGCCCAAAGTTAAAGAATATCTTTGGATGGAGATTAAAATGGAAAATTACATCTTCAGAGATGTACTTTTCTTTAAATTACTAGTATGTGAAAACTGTTTTGGAACTTTAATTGCTGCTACAGACTTACTACAAAATAAACTTTGTTATAAACCCTGGCTTATCCTTATCTATAACCAAAAATCTCCACACTGGCAAGAGTGTAATATAGGATGAGTTAATGCTTGAATTTGAAATTTTTTGCCACCAAATCCAGTGAGATAAGATTTCTTCTTTCCAACAGCCCCAAACTTCTATTGTTTTGTGCATATGGAGATTGTCCAGATCCTGTAATAATTGCTTGATTTTTACAGTGAGGAGACCTACATACTTTCTGGTTTTGGCACCACACAGAAACATTTGGGCATGATTTCTCAGGGAAAACTGGACAGTCCAAACCCAGAGTCTGAGTGACCTCCTGAGTTGAAAGCCAGCTCCTCTGCTCAACGCCAGCTCTGAACCCTAACAATTATGCCTGTTTCCATAAACTGCAGCTGAACCTGACATTTTTGACCATTGAGATTTTGGCAACTTTCATCTCTCTGCTCATGCTGTTTCAACATGTTCCAGGTAGGACAAACCTGGCGAGAAGACTTCCTCAAATGCCACCACACTAGCAACCACAGCAAAGAGGATAGATAAAATCTCTTCTAATCAAGGAATGGTTGAGGTTGGAAGGGACCTCTGGAGGTCACCTAGTCTAACCTTTAAATGATGTCTTTTTTCCCCTTCTTGTGAGTTGTCACTTGGAGAGGACACAGGCAATGTACACAGCCACATATCTTGTTAGCAACAGCCAAAACTCAAATTTCCTCCCATCACTGTAAGAAGTTATGAATGGTTGTAAAGTGGTATATGCAGTGAATGATGAGAGAGGAGGCACCTTATTCATCTGGGCCTCTGACTGTAATAACAGCAGCAGGAAAAAATAAGGATTTTTATCCAAATAACATATCTGTTCCTGTGTGAATTTTCCTGAGCCAGTCTGGGAATCTCTCTGCCAGGGCTGAAGGACATGGAAATCAAAGATGTTAGTCTTCAGCTGCTGGAATTCATGAAGCTTCAACTTTTAAGTTCTAACTTATGCAGAAGAAAACACAGGTCAGACTGATTTCTCTTTCCTCCCTGAGGTTTTTGAGAAAACTAGCTGCTCTGGTTTATTTCAAACCCTGTGGGATGGGTTTTGCTGCCATTACAGGACTGGCACCACTATGCTCACCTAGCTGAGAAGCTCACTGCTTATGTGACAAATTTCCATTCCCAAAAGGCAAGCCAATGACGATTGCACAGGGCAGAGTGCAGCCTCTGCTCCTCTCCTTAGAACTGGCATTGTTATTTTCCTGGCATTTTACTTGAAAATGAAGAAGTTGGCTTATTTATCTCTGTATATCAAAAGATTATATAATCATTTGACCAATATTATCATTAGGAATTTCACTAATCCATTTTTTGTTTGTTTGTTTGTTTGTTTTGCCTGTCCAGTTTTTGTCATGAGCTATAGATGGAATGTCACTCAGGAAAAGTTAAAACAAAAACAACAAGAAAAAGTCAACTGAGAGTCTAGTTAGTGATCATGAATGTAATTGCTCTACCTTTTTTTTCCACGGGGAAATGTTCCAAGAAAGACTGTTGCACAAGAAGGCAGAGATCCAGGGTCAAATACAAGGAAATGGATACAATCTTCTCAATAAAGCAACACTGTCTTGACATTGAGAACATTTATCTGTTGTAAACATTGGGATATACTCTACCATTCCTTTGCACTCTCCTGTTTTACTTTCTAAAACAATGACTAGGACTGAGATTTGTATAAAAGCACAAGAGATTTCACCACCCACTTGCCATTACTTTTAGGACAGCCAGGAAACTTGCGACCTGCAAGAAATCAATATTTTTCTTTACTTAATTACATATACAAACATATTATAAGATCTATATATAAAACAAATAATTGTTCCAAAGTGCAATCATTCATGTTGAAGTCTAATATTATCAGGTATGTAGGTGGCAAATTGCATCTCCTTTTTTGGTCAAGTACAACCTACCAGAATGGGGCCACTCTTCCCTGTGGTTAGATTTTTTTTCTTTTACTGTGCAGCTTTTTCTCTGATTAAAAGGTATATTCACATTTTGATCTCTATTTTTAATTGTGGGATCCAATTCTGGTTTTTTTTGTTTTTTTGTTTTTGTTTTTTTTTTAATATAACTTGCTTGAGATTAAGTCAGGAAGTTTGACATTTAAGTTTCCATGCTTAACTAAATGGTTTAAAAATACAGGAGCAGGTTCCAATTTCTGTATCAGCATTCATGAAGAAAGGGAGGAATCCTTAAAACTGCAGGTGTGTCAATCAAAGCTAATTACATGGTGAATATGTAAGATATAAATAAAATCCTACATGCACATATAAGCATGGAGATTTATATGTGTTTATATAAAATACCCATATATATAGAAAGAAAAGAGGCTGAGTGTTAGACCATGCAGAAGCAGTGAACTTGTTCTCTACCCAACTATAGCTAACATGTCATTATATTCAAATGCAGAGTGTAGGTAGGTATACGGGGTACAAGAGTGAAGTGATACTGATACAAGAGTGAAGTGTACAAAGGACCTTGACCTCTGAAGGGACAATGAAAACTTTTTCTGTGAACAAGCTGATCTGTCTTTCCAGTGATATGCTACAGATCTTGCATTTCACAAGCTAATCAAATGTCACTGAGATTAACTGAAGTCATTTCACTGATACAAAGAAAATGTGCCATCTTCCGCATAGTGCTAGTGTACACTGTTCATTTCTACAATAGCCAGCAGCCATTAGTTAACTAAATTTTCACTCATTTGAAAGATTTCCAATCAAGTGCCCATGTTTATAATCCTGATGGCTTCTGTGCACCTCTTCCCCCCTAAAATGCCATCAAATTTATTCAAAAGGTTTCTTAATTTTCTATTTTGTTCTATTACTATTGATTTTTAATTTTGCAAACTCTGATAATGACAATATTTGACATTTTCTTTGCACTCTTTTGAAAAGACCCTGGGTCCAGCTTTATCATCCCTGAGCTCAAGCAAAAGGTCTTCCTATTAAAAAATAAAATAAAATAAAGATTTGATGCTTTGACTGAGGCTCTGTTTAACATTATTTAACATATGCTTATGATAGCTACAGTGAAACTCAAACCTCCTGTTCTTCTTGGGTGATCATCAACATAAAGCCAAAATTCTAATGCAAAGAAATGCATTTTTATTCATTTTTGACCTGATTTTTCTGTGCTAATTTCCCTGATGACAACGCTGTGTGAGGAGGTGAAGAGGGTTTTAGTTTTACATGTGACCTATGAAAAACACTAAACTGAACTAATTTCTTTTGAAAACAAGGCATCTATAACATTCTGTGTAAAATTCAAAGCCAGACTTCCACCAAGTCATGTGGAAAACCTATGCTCACACCAGCTGTCCTCTGCTCATAAAACCAATCAGCTGAGATCAACAGTGAAATATCCTGCAAGGATTTACTAACCCTCTGCAATGAAAACAGTGACATAAGAGTTGCCAGTAATGACTAATGAACTTAAGTGAGAATAAATAAATAAATACATATATAAATTAATAAAGAGTATAGAAAATCGAGGAGATAAGCATGGCATAAAATTAAATCGCAGAAAAGAAGTAAGTTTCATCAACTCATGAAATTTGTCTTTCAGAGCCTAGACAATTATAGATTACATAAGCAAAATATCACCTACCGTGTCTTTCTGCTTGTCCTGGACAACCTCTGACCTCTGCAAATACAGTATCATATACAGACAGTTAATTCTTTGAGGACTGTGGATGATCTAAGCCATTTTTTTGTGTGTGTCCTTGCTAAAGGATGGTTCCCCCAGTTCTCAGCAATGACCAGTGATACTCAGCCCTGAACCTGCTCAGGGTGGTTGTATCCATATTTCACATGTAGGTTCTTGGCAAAAAGAGGACAGACGAGACTGGGAGAAACAAGGAGCAGGTGAAAATGAGCTTGGTTACAGTGTAACCTGCAACACTGACTGCAGGGTGATGTTCTGGTAGTTTCTAAACTCTTCCTGAAGTTCTCAGTCCTTTAATAAAAGCACTTATCAAGGGTCTACATCTAACCCACTGTGCCTATTCAGAAGAGCTCATGTCAGCGGAGGTGGAGGCTGACCTTCAACTGGGTGCAAGCTCACAGAAGAAAGCTCCTGGGCCAGAGGAATTGATCATTATAGGCGAGCCTAGGAATAAAGAGGCAGTAGGTTTCATCCAAGACAGACCATACCTTGGACATAATTTTACTTGCTTCGTAACTGCTTAATAAACAAGGCAACATTCATAATTAATTATTCTTTAGGTGAAAAAAACCCAACACCTAAAACCCTCAGCATTTTGGAAGGAAGCATTTTCCCTATATGCCTGGGCTATCCATCCGCTAATAAAAAACAAGCATAAAATGTAGCTTAGCAGAAAGCCTGAACAGACTCCAGGATAGGAGCAGCTTTTGCCTTGCCCAGTCACTAAATCCAATTCTTGAACTCACAGGAAAGCATTCAAAAGTATGTTTCCCAAGAAGTTAAACATTTAAACGGGTATTTCTGTATTCATGGCAGTGACAATTCCAGGCTAGAGAGCAGTGACTATTTCTGACACCCAATGTGGGGACACAGCCTCAGAAATCATTCAACAACCAAGTGTCCCAGTGCAGAATGAGCTAAAGAGGGAATTTACTGTTTAAACATTAAACCTGTCGCTTAGCCATTAAACAATGAGATTGTTCTAATCCCCAAGGGATGGAGACCAGCCTGCCATCTCTGGTTTTGGGTTTCCTGCAAATGTGCTCAACAATGTAGTTTTCCAGTGTTATCAAGGTCACCTACAGCACAAGTAATGAAAGAAAGGAAAAAACTACACAAAAATCCCTTCACTTTTGCCTGTGTTGTCATGAGCAGAATGAGTACACTCTTCTTTCAAGGAACCAGCAAAACACTAACTAACTTTAAAGGTTATTAGTGCTCTTGAGATATAATAGTTCCTCTAGAAATACCACTTCTGCAGCAGCTGATGGAGGGTGCCAAGTGTGTTCTTCTGGATGAGGTTTAATGCCCAGCAGCACCATAAAACCTGCTCCATTATTCATCAAAAGGCATGAAGTACCCTCCCAGGGCTGAACCTACCAGAGGTGCTTATTCATAGGGACAAGAAACCACAAGCATACAGATCCAAGCTGGAGAAGGCCTGGGTAGAAGTCTTCAGGAGAGCACGCACATGCAATGCAATTGCCCTGACCCCAGCTTAGCTCTGCCCTAAAGGGAGCAGCTTTGCAGGCTGCTCCTGCCGTCACTCCCCAACCTCTGGCAAATGAGGTGGCTGTTGGCACCCGTGCCCTTTCTCAATCTTTTCCAACCTAAATTCAAGGTTGTGGAGACACTACCGTTAATGTCATAAAGGCATTAAATCGGCTTACCAAAGTTCAGGCCTGCACAACTAAATTGCTGCCATTAAAGTGACTGTCTCTGGAAGGCACAGCACCTTGGTAGAACCGATTTATGGGGACAGTTGCCAAGCAGCCCTGGAAAGGGCTGTGGAAAAAAAAACATCCTCAATGGGCTATTGATTTCATAAAATAAATCACTTAATAGCCGAGATACACTTCTGCTAATTAATGGCTTTAGAGACAGAGTTACGTGGTCAAGGTCATGATGGCACAGCCCTAGGAAAAAGAACTCCGCCTCTAGTGGAAGAGAGTTTTCAAGAAACGTTTGCTAAAGTAATTCTGAGGGTGCCTCTCCACAAATAAAACAACTGTCAGTCAAGCATGTTTGTGTTTTATAATCCTCAGATTTCCCCTGAAGCTATTTCTATATAAGTAAAAAAAGTCTCTCTCACCTCTTTGGTGTTTGTTTTCCCACAACTTTGATCATCTTGATTACATGTGTCACAGGTATACCTCTTCTGTGCATTACTGCCCTTCCCATGTAGATGCAGATGTCAAAAAGTCACCCTTTTACCTGAGGCAACCTGAAAACCCCCTTCTTTGTTCATATGGAAACACCATAATTTTTAGCTAATTTATCCAAGTAATGCATTAATACATATTAGCAAGATGTCCTGTGTTTGAGTCTCTTGTACTGTATTTCATGAGAAAATAGAGAAAATCTTTGTCTGTTTTACAGAAGTGGCTACAAAGGATGAAATTCATTCCTTTCTTATGAAGAGGGAAAACAGACATCCAAGGTCAGGCTAGATGTGGCTCTAAGCAGGCTGATCAAGCTGTAGGTGTCCCTGTTCACCACAGGGGAGTTGGACTCCTTTAAGAGTCCCTTCCAAATCAAATAATTCTATGAATTTTGTGATTTTTTTCCCTTTGATATCAAAGAAAGGTCAGAAAACAATGAAGAGCTGAAAGAGTTGGGGCTGTTCAGCCTGGAGCAGAGAAGGCTCCAGGGGGACCTCAGAGCAGCCTGTCAGTGTCTAAAGGTGGGCTGTAAGAAAAAAAGGGACTGACACTTTATCTATCAGGGTCTGTGGTGACAGAACGTGGGAAAATGTTTTTAAATTAAAAGAGATTTTGATTGGACATAAAGAAGAATTTTTTACACTGAGGTTGGTGAGGCACTGGAACAGGTTGCCCAGAGAGGTGGTGGATGCCTTGCCCCTGGAGACAAAGTCAGGTTGGACAGGGCTTTGAGTGACATGATTGAGCAAATCTTTGTGGTAGTGGTGAGTCCAACGAGCACACTGCTGGTACCAGAGCTGTTCCTTGCTCTAGTTTTGAAAGCAGTAATCAATAGATGGATTAAAAGGTAAATAAAGTATATTATGTGGGTTACTATCTCGATGTATAAAACTCTGTCACGTGAAGCACTGTTAGCACTGTCTCTGATAGAACAGGCAATGCAGAGTAGAACAAGGGATGAAAGTACACACGGGTGCAGATGGCAGGGCACAGAGGGGGCAATGAGGCATCAGTGGGTGTATGGTGGGAAGGGCCCTTGTGGCTCAGCTGCAATCAGGCGTGCTTCTGTTTGTGCTGTCCCTGAAACAGTGCAGAGCGACCCAGCACCGAATTGTTCTGAGGCAGCAGCAGATGCATTGAGCTGTCAGGGGCAGAGCCATGACGAGGCGCCGTGGTGCCGGGGACACACCAGCACATCTCCTCAGCTGGGGGCACCCCTCCCTCTCTGATGGGCTGTTTTGTGCCTTGGGAATATTCTTCTCCATATGCGATGTCCCCAGGAGCAGTCCCCAACATCTCCAGGACCTGCACAGGGCTGGTGGAGATGGAAAGCAGCATGAGCTGCAAACACTGACCCTCAGCACCTCATACTGTGCTTGTCTACTCAGCACCTATGTCAACAAGCTTGGAAGCCAAATATTCCCTGCTATATCATATGTCATGCAGCAGGGGTAATTCCCATCTCAGTGCTAAATAAACTCATTCATACAATCTACCTATAAAATAAATAATTTATTTTGGCATAACACTAAGTGGTGTCAGCTCTAGTAACTGCTTGCCGCATGCATTCTCTTCACTTACACTGTCTTTCAATGTCTGTGTCAATATTCTTACTGTTTCCATTTTTATCACTGCAATGCAAATCACCGTTGTCAGGATTAATTATGCTTTTCCCTCATTTTCTTTTTTTTTTTTCTCATTTACTGGCTTCTCATTTTTCACACCAAAGAAAAGAAAAAGGGAAGGAGAGGAGAGGAGAGGAGAGGAGAGGAGAGGAGAGGAGAGGAGAGGAGAGGAGAGGAGAGGAGAGGAGAGGAGAGGAGAGGAGAGGAGAGGAGAGGAGAGGAGAGGAGAGGAGAGGAGAGGAGAGGAGAGGAGAGGAGAGGAGAGGAGAGGAGAGGAGAGGAGAGGAGAGGAGAGGAGAGGAGAGGAGAGGAGAGGAGAGGAGAGGAGAGGAGAGGAGAGGAGAGGAGAGGAGAGGAGAGGAGAGGAGAGGAGAGGAGAGGAGAGGAGAGGAGGCTAGATGATGTGTATGCTGGTTAGAAATTTAAATGCATTCTTCTGAAGGATGCGTATATCAAATAAAACAGAATCCTTCATTGGTGTCATGCTTTGAAATTTGCCATTAGAACCCCAGGCTTAGTGCCCTTTCAGGTTCTGGGCTAAATAAATTGCAGCCACAGACATTCAGCTTGTTGAGTCAGAGCTTTAGCTTTAACTCATAGATAGAGTCACAGCATCATTAAGGCTGGAAAAGACCTCTGAGGTCTTTGGTCCAACCATCAGCCCACCCTCACCATGCCCACTGACCACGTCACTCAGTGTAACATCCATACAGTTCCTAAAAACCTCCAGGGACAGTGACTCCACCAACTCCCTGAGCAGCCTGTGCCAGTGGTTTGGGTTTGTTTGAGCTCAAGGAAGATACACTTTGCCATAAAGTCATGCACAATGGTCATGCACCAATAAAGATTTTATTAGTTTGAACTTTGGAATACCACATAAGTGCTGATGTTGTGTGTGAATTCATTGTTTCAGGAAATACAAGAGGCCAATGCTCAGTGTATTGTGAGGGAATCCCATGTTGAAAGACATGACCAATTTCCAGTGCCTTCAGCACCAGCTGCATTTTTCCAGTGACATGTTCAGTAGCAGCAACACATACAAACACACATATATGTGTGTAGATTGCACCAAAAGTAGTAACTTTTATTTATTGGTGTGGTAACTACAATAAAAAGCACAATAAAACTATTTGATAGAGCAAATTCTCAGCTACAACACACTTTTTCAACACAGTCACCACCATTAGCTGTATGTTTTTACCGAACAAAAGCATGCATGCAGCACTCATAAAAACTGGCACTGGTGGAGTGCCCCACTGTCACTGTCACTGCTGCTGAAAAGCACCGCCTGCATCACTGTGCTCACACACACTGTTTGGTCACTATTAATGTTCAGTAATTGTTGATGAATGTCAGTGAGTGCCATTTTTGGAGGAAATTCAGTCACACACCTTTTGCTTCATCCACACTTCCATGTCAGGCACCGTTGTGTCAGACTGCCGCTTTGCTGCTGCCTGTCACATGGCAACAACACGTCATGGAATATTGGTGGGAAGGTTCAACTTCCAACACCATCCACCTCTGATGTCATGGGCCAACATCGTAACACAGGAGGCATTAGTTCTGGAGCAGCTCTCGTAATAACACATATATATGTATACATATGTGTGTTGTCACATTTTGGCACTGTATGGGCAACGTATGTAACAGTTAATACTTACAAGTATTATTTAGACATCGTGTATTTTGCACTGTATAGCATACACATAGATACATACACAGGTACACGTCCATCGATGTCATGTAGCGCCCTAACTCCCGCAAGCCGCATAATACGCGCACACACACACACACACACACACACGCAGAGCTCCTCTCGAGTAACTCACACTTAGCACCTCGCTCCGGCGCCCAGCCCCAGCACCATCGCTCCGTCCGACAGCGGCAGGGCGGCGGCCGGGGGCAGCGGGGGCGGCCCCGGGGCTCGCGGGGCGCCGGGCGGGGGCTCGCCCAGTCACCGGCGGGAGGCGGAGCCGGCGGGGCCGCGGCGGCGGCAGGTGCCCGCGGCGGCGGCGGCGGGATGTTGGCGGCGGCCGGCTGGGGGCCGTAGAGCGGCGGCGGGGCCGGGCAGCGGTGCGGCGGCGGGGGCGCCATGGGCGGCGGTGGCGGCCCCCCGCGCCGCGGCGCTCCGCGGCGGCTGCTGGCGGTGCTGGCGGTGCTGGCGGCCGCGGCGGCGGAGGCGCGGGGCACCGCGGGGAGCCAGGCACCCGGCGCGGCGGAGATGGGCACCGGTACCCCGCCGAGCCCCAGCGGCACCGCCTTCGAGGAGACGCGGCTGCACGTCTTCACCCTGGACTACCCCCACGTGCAGATCCCCTTCGAGATCACCCTCTGGATCCTGCTCGCTTCCCTCGCTAAGATCGGTGAGCGCGGCCCACGGGGACCGCCGCGGGAGCCCGGCGCGGGGAGCGAAGCACCGGGCGGGGGGAGCGGGGCGGGGCTCCCGGGGACGGCGATGCCCCTTCGCGGTGTCGTGCCCCTGGACGGGCTCGTTCGGAGGGTTCGGGGTGGGAAGGTACAGGTGAGCGGCGGTTACCTGCAGCCCCCTAAAGGCTGGTTACGATTGGAAAGCCGAGAGTTCAGCCGGGCACGGCAGGTTTGTTCCTTGATGGCTCTGCTGCCATCGGAGCGCTGTTTTCTTCCTCTGAAAAGAACGCCGGCTATAATGACAGCTCCGTAACAGAACAACAGATCGATGGAGAGCAAATATTTATGAGGAAGCCTCCTCGTTGTACTTTCCCACCATTCACTCGTGTCCCGAGAAAGATAGAGAGTGCGGCACTGAATGAGTGACAAAGGCCACTTATTCCCTCATGTGGAAATTATTTGTATTACATAGTTGCACTGTTTTGTGCGGTTTACATTCGGTGTGTTTGATGAGCAGTCTGTACCCCAGACGGAAATAAACCAGTGTAGTAGAGTCATCTGAAGATGTCAGGTGAAGGCATACTACAGAACTGTTCTAGAGTCAGTGAAACTATATATGAGGGGCTGTCTCAACTAGAAGATAATGGCAGAAAAAGAGCTGTGGAAACAAAATAAAAAGCTCTGTGCATCCTTTGTTTAAATGGGAAGTATCACTCTGAGGCACAGATTTGGGTGGTCCTGTGTAGAGCTAGGAGTTGGACTCGATGGTCCTAGCTGGTCCCTTCCAACTCAGGTTATCCTATAGTTCTGTGATTTCAATCAAAGCTGTGATCATACTTTGATGGAACGGCTTGATAAAACTTCGATGTAGCTTTTTTTGACATTTAAATAGGGTCACATTATTTACACATTACATGTGGTAATTGAGTTTCTGCAAAAATGAATGTTGGAGCTCACCCCCAGCCACAGTCAGTATTGAGCTGGTGCCTGATCCTTCCCCCCGCTTTCTTGCTGTAACTTCATTGCTTTCTGCAGAAATACTTTTAACCATTCAGGTTGCACATCTTAATGCATTAAAGGTCTGTGCTTAGCCTTGAGGATGGATGTAGGTGTTTGCGCTACAGTGTGATGCACTGAGATAAATCAAGAACTGTCATAGCCAGATCATAAGGGGTTTGGGAAAGAACTCAGTGCAGCAGATTTACTCTAGCTTCTGAGCCTAGATAAAGCAAGAACTGTTGAATCAGTTTCAGTTTGCATCATTAACGATTGTAGGGGATCTATCTATAACATGTCAGCACGTACATACACAGGAACAGATAGATTCTGCAGGACTGCATGTGTTCTGTCATGGTATTTTGCTAGTGCACAGGCATCTAAGAAGTAAGAAAATTAGAGTTGCCTACTTATGCTTCCCAAGCTGACTGCAGTGCAATGAGTAAACTAGGAGTGTACATGAGGAGAGATGCCTATAACTGTCAAATCCTTTCAGCTACATCAAACGAAGGTTTATGTGGCCAATGTAGGGCACTGTCCCTGCTGTTAGCAGCATGCTCTAAGCAACCAGGGCCAGGTCCAAGGTGTGGCCACACCAGCTCCACCACGCCTACCTTCAGGGCCCTGGCTGTGGGGCTGGAATTAGGAACATCCAGTTCTGGCTCCCAGACTCCTGCTGCACTTCTTATCCAGTGACTGCATCGTGCGCACCTGCCCAGCGCGGGATCTCATCACTCCCAATCCTAGGTCTTTAGGATAGAGTGGTTTGCCTCAGTTCAAAGGGGTGGAGAGGACTGTTGAGCCCCTTCTTCGAGGCAGCTCTCCAGGACACTCCTCTCCCCACATTTCTTGCAGGCAGCGCAGGCATCCTGCCCATGTCATGCCACCTTGAGGCACGTGCACTGCCCAGGAAACTTGGGTTCTTAATCTGGCATCGTGCATTCCTTTCTGGGGCTGGGCATGGGGTGCTTACTTAGGGCACTGCTGAGCAGCAAGACTTTATGAACAGAGCCCTGAGTACTGCTTAGCTGCAGGGAGCGCAGAAGATACAGTCACATTGAATAACAGCTCTCACCATGTCCTTATGATCCCAAAGAACTGTATCCCAACACCTGCTGACTGTCTTTTTGAGCAGGCATGTTTTTGCAGAAGCACAGTTTGATTGAAGCAACATTTGAAAATATGCTCACTGTTACAGGGGATGTAGGCTTCTCAGATCCCCTGACTGTAGACTAGGATTAGCAAGAGAAAAAAGGACAGCATGAGGAAGGAAAACTCAAAGTTGTCAGAGAGAACCTGTGTGTTTTGGTGAGGTACATTTCCACATAGAAATTAGGAACTTAGTGTTTGTCTTTCAACAGAGAGCAAGAGCAACTTTTGAAATCTAAGAAATTGCCTTGAGCATAATTGCTAATTTCTGGCTACCTCTAGTTACTTATCTTATGTGGTGATAGCATACATGAGGTATGTCACTTAAGATGCTGATGAGCTCACCGGTGCATTAGGTGGAATCCAGTGCACCCCAAACATGCTGTAATCTCTAGGCAGTGAGACTGGTCTGCTTACTGCCCCATCTTGCTGAACTCCTATGCCCCTAAACTTAGAAAATGTCTAACTCACCCAGATTGACATTACTCATATGCTTAATCGCAAGCACAATTAGAAGTGCTGCCTCTGGGAACTGACCTGATGCCCCATCTCTGGAGGTGCTCAAGGCCAGGTTGGATGGAGCCCTGGGCAGCCTGAGCTGTGGGGGGCAGCCCTGCCCACATCAGGGGTTGATGTTGGGTGCACTTTGAGGTCCCTTCCAACCCAAACCATTCTATAACATCTTTCCAGCTCTTTCTGGAATAAAAGGTTCTCCTGCATAAAACTGTTCAGCACCTGAACCCTGAGATTTGGACCACTTACACATTATCGAAAGTACATGTCTCAATGGCACTGTCCGCATCAGAAAGCATTGGACTTCACCCAAGAATAGAAAACCAGGATTCTAAGGTCCTTTCAGATTGAAGTATATTGAACTTGCACATTAGGCAATGCCCAGTGGCCTGAGGGTAAACATCTTCCATGATTCTACTGCATAGTCAGGAGTCCAAGAACAAGGTCAGAAGAGGAAAAAGTAGCTATGGTCTTGGGTTCAGCCAAAGGTCATTCATGTGTTGCATAGTGGGAGCCTTTCAAGAATGAGGTAGAGTACCAATTGCTCTGAGAAGGTATGAGCTTTCCGAAGAGTGACTTGTACAGGAAAAAAGAAGAAAAAGATTTTTACTATACATTCACAATAGGTGTTTCATTGCTTTTGCATTAGACCTGCTTGGATTTTTTTTTTGTTTTTTACTTTTGTCATTCAAAGCTGCATTTATATAAATACCCTTGTTTTCCATTTTCATTGAGAAAATGTTTTAAGATATTTTCCAAGGGCTTTTAAATCTTATAGCAAAAGCTATTTTCTCAGGAGAATCTACTTAATCACTCTGTCAGAAATCTTGGCATCCTGCCACTGTAGAAATGAAGACAGACCATAATATGTTCAAGTGGAAGTGTCTGAAAGGTGAAGAGACAAGTGTACAAGAGGCAATTCTTATCTTCTCAGGGTCATTACCTGCTCTGCTCATACAGCAAACAGGATCCTAGTGATTCCTGTTCCAAAGAATGATAGTGAATTTAGCAATCCTAGCACATCACAAAGCTGTGTTTCCAGATATTAAAGAGCACGCTGTTCATCCAGAAGAGAGAAAGAAAGGAGGCTTCAGCTGCTTATTCTTAAGAACAGCTTTAATAGTTACTGAATACATAAGTAAAATTCTGTAAATTAGAACAACTTCCCCCTTAGTCGTTTTTAACCACTTGGTTTCCATAATTATAAAGTCAGGCTTTCTTTTACCTGGAAAAAGTCAATATTGAAAGGAGAATTAGCAGAATACGTGCTACAAGGTACAGAAGCTTCAGGCTGGGAACCTGGATGTGAACTGTTCCAAGTTTGCAAAAGTTTAACTGTTTCGACTACAGGTGTGAATTTTACTGAAATAGTTTTACTGAAATAGACGCCCGTTATTACCACACCCAGCGTTTCTGTGCAGCTCTCATTTAAAATAATTTAAATGCTTTTTACTTAGGCGGGAATTGTAGGATCTTGTGGGTGTGGATAGTTTTCTATATAATTATATGGGCCAAATATAGATAAGGAGGAGCCTGGAAAAGATTGGTATCGCCATGACCTGGAATGTGACCTTTGTTCATAGGGTTGACCATTCCATTAGATTGGCCAAAGCAAGCTCCTTTCAAACATCTGCCATTCATTACTGAAAGTCACCCCTACAATAGTCAACTTCTGAAAGTAACTGCAGTCTTCAAATCACAACTATATGGCTTTGAGAATTTTAGTAGGCAGTGGAACACTCAACCATTATGTCTTCATTCAGAGCCTTTTTCTATTCTTTAATTTTCTTTATCACTCTGCACAGATTCTTGTGATAGACTCTTGGCACTACCATAATTCATATAATATGGAAGGATTAGTATAATAATACAAGCTGCAATTTATGGTCACTTAATGGAAAACATATATACATATATATTTGGCTGTGTAATTGATTTGGAGGTTCTGCTGAAGTTAAAAGAGTAATGTGGCTGCTGATGCTTCCTCATGGTCACTGAGGAAGTGCCTTGGGTGAGTGGGTGCAGATTATGTACTAGTGCTCCTGGTTTTGAGAATCTAAAAGAAGAACTCAAATGTACATGTTTGTTTCTTAAGTTCCTTTGTGAAGCTGTGTGTGGAGGAAGGAGTGATTATCCAGATTTTTTTTCTCTACCTAGGTGTTATTTGCCCTGCAGAAGTGTTTGGACTGTGTTTCTGTAGAATTCTAAGTTACAAGCAACCACAACAAGAACGAAACAACAACCGAAGAGCTTGAAAAAAAACAACAAAAAACAACAGCACAGATTCGCAAACAGAGCAACAGTTGCTCTAGCCAGCCTAGCATTAGCAGGAAAGTCTAGCTATTAAATTGCCTCTACATCAAATTAACTGAATTAACTATGCTAGCTGACAAGTTTACATTAACCTGTGATGGTGGTCCATTTCAGTACTGTCAGTGAAAATGAATCTGCCCTGCAGTTTCTATCTGTTTACTACAGAGGCTAAGATAACAGAATCTAGAGTAGTTGTTTGGATTCTTTGCAAATAACTATTTCATTTTCTTGTGTTTGAATTTCCTTTGAAGGCTTTCATCTTTATCACAAGTTGCCCTCAATAGTACCTGAAAGCTGTCTCCTTATTCTGGTTGGATTGCTTCTTGGTGGGATTATTTTTGGAGCAGAGGAGAAGTCCCCACCTGTAATGAACAGTGATGTGTTTTTCTTGTATCTTCTACCACCAATTGTACTCGATGCTGGATATTTCATGCCAACTCGTCTTTTCTTTGAGAACTTTGGTACCATATTCTGGTATGCCGTGGTGGGCACTCTATGGAATGCCATTGGCATTGGAATTTCACTTTATGGAATTTGCCAAATCAGTGCATTTGGTTTGACTGATATCACCTTGCTGCAGAATTTGCTCTTTGGCAGCCTCATTTCAGCTGTGGATCCTGTGGCAGTACTGGCTGTGTTTGAAAATATCCATGTCAATGAGCAGCTCTACATCCTGGTGTTTGGAGAGTCATTGCTGAATGATGCTATAACTGTGGTAAGTTACCTGATAAATGATTAGTTGATTAAAATGATAAATGACTGCTTGCATGCCACTGTGTTGTCTCTTTGAACTTGTGTGGTTATTGCAGTTTGCTAAAAGAGGAAAGTCAGTAAGTGCTAATGCATTTACGTAATTCTGTGAACTTTAGATTTAGGAACTACAGTAATCTAGCTACAGCAGAGCAACGGGTAATGGTAGCATATTTGCTCAAGTGATTTTACTACCTGACCTATTTAGTTTCTGTTTCTTTGAATTCTGTCACTTCCGTAATCTTAAACTGGAGGCTTTCCTCACCTGCAGAAGTGTCATTGGATGGGACAGGCAAAAGGGCCAATGTGGGGTGTTCTGTGTGTTCTCAGGGAGAATGGGCGAGTCATTGAGCTACATGGGCATGGGATCCAAGTGATGCCAGGTGTTCACATGTGCCTGTCTGGTTCGGATTCCACACAGCCCACCTATACATTCTCTTAGGCTACAGATGAGCCAGGACAGCCACCTGGAGGTAGCTGTTTCTAATCATTAACTAGCTGCACCAGGTTTGTGGTGCTGACTTGAGGACAGAAATCTGTAAATTCCACTAAAAACACTCCCAGTGCCCCTTGTTTGTACCTGATGACACCGTGTCTGGAACATGACTCCCATTTATCTGTACTCTACTTGAAATCCTACCCATGTTAACTATGTCATGGCATGCTTTCTGTTCTTATGAGCCATGGAAATCCATTTTTTCATATGACAGAAGGATCAGGAAGATTAATGAACTGCGTCCTCGCCGTCCCCATCTTTGTCACTGGCTCCTTAGCGACTGTCCCACTCCATGCAGAATTCTCCCTTGGTTTTCCTCCTTTTTGGGACTTTCCCTCACCTGCTTAACACCTGTGGATTTCAGTCTTTTAATCCAAGCCTTGGTACTGATTATTTCTTGTGTGCCCTGAGGAGGACTGTTCTAGACATATAGGCTTTGTGCTTTACCGAACTCTGTATCGCATTCCCTCGTATGGCCTTGCCTTAAAGCTTAGCTGTTCTCATCAGCTTACAGCTGCATCTGCCTGTTACTACAAAACTGGTACCTAAGACAGTTGGGGAAAACAGTGGGTGTAAATTCTGAGTTTCAAACGATTCAGCCGTGGCTGTGTCTGTCTCTATTCACTCTTAATGACCACTCGTTCAAGGGAATCCTTTACATATTAATTTTTTGAGGGGAAAAAAAGGTCTGCTTCAATGTTAATATGAAGCATTTTATTTTTTCATTTTTCCTTCCAAAATTGCTTTTCCAATGACAAAATCAATTGCCTTTCTACTGAAGCAGCAGTCAGTTAATCTAGCAAGTTTTGCTAACGAAACACTTCATCTTGTTGGTGGAAGTGTGTGTGCATGCCATTGCCCAATGGTGGATTGCTTCGAGGCACCCTTTTTTTCACAGGCACTGTCATGGCAGTGATTTGTGGATTTCCTGTAGGCATCATTACATCTTCAGGCACTTATCTCATGAAGTGCCTGCCAAGATGTTCCACCACAGGGAGAGGTACTCTCAGGGACCTGTAGGGCCAACCTAGCAGATGCACTGGCCATACTTGTATTCCTGGAAAGTGAAAGGGATTTAGAGTACGTTCGGTCCTACTTCCCAGCTATTGCTTAGAGGTGGTTCTTGGCAGGAGACCAAGTGGTTTCCACATGGTAAGCATTGGTCTGCTAATGGCTCCTTGTTATGATTTTGCACACCTGCAATCGTGCTTAAACTGAAAATGCAACTCAAGCCATCGCATGAGGCTGCTCTGGAGTGCCCTGGGTGGACCTTGCTCCCACGCCATGGCAATGCTGCTGGAGCAGTCCTATCTGCACATGCCTGCAATGGGATGCAGGATGGGGAAAAGGATTGCTGAAGTCAGGCTGGCCATCAGTGGGGACTGTGTGATTCCTGCCCACAGACACAGGCCACTGCAGTGTTAGAGCAGCCAGGGGCTGCACACATGGGCAGTGCTGCACAGCATGACTCCAGTAAACATTCTTCCTTTAAGCCCTTTTTCCTGCTAACCTGCTTGCATTGTTGGGTTGCTGCTAATAAAAGCTTTTCTAAGGAAAGCAGTGTCACCTGTTCTTTCCCTTTTCAGGAAACTTGCCGCCCCACCTTCATTTTAAGCTATTAAGTGTGGTGTGCATTCTTAGGGATCTCAGCTCTACTATGCTTCTCATATGGCTTTCATGCCTAACTATTTTCACAGTCTGGATGATCCCACTGGTGAAATTTTGAAGCTTGAATTTGGTTGAGGACAATATTTGCCAGTCATTTGTATTGCTTCCTGTTTGGGTTGGTGCCTTACCAACCACCTGGTTCAGTGACAGCTACCATGAGGATATTAGTTGGCAACATCACTGTTGAAGCTGAGTGTTAGCAGTTCAGATTCCAATTCTGGGCTGAAAATCACATAGAAGGAGCCGGTTACATTGCAGTAATATTATTCCTGTATTAAAAAACATTACAGCAGTGCTCCGCATTCTGCCTCTACAAAAAAAATTATGCTAGAGTGCTTTGAAGTAATTTCAGAATTAAAAACTAATAACTGAAAACTGATGAAAATAAGCAATTAGTGTCTAGGAACAGTGCATATACTCTGAGACACAATTAAAATGATTAACTGATAACTCCTTGGTGTAACCTTCGGTGAGTTCAGCTAAAGGGTGTTGAGTAAATCTTGAACTTGAAAAAAAACAGTTTGCATGCCAAGTGCATTGCAAAATGTGGCTGCTGTTGCTGTTGTTTAACTCACCTGAAAGCTTAATGAGAGCTGTAAATCTGAACTACCTGTGCATAAAAGGGAATGGAACCTGATTGTGATCTCATGTATGGTAGTTCAAATAAAGAACAATAAGGAGATTAAAATCATTTTCATGACATTCCATAGTCCTACCTACTGCTTCCAGCATGGCATGGTTTTCAACCATGAACACTGCGTTTCTTCTTTTAAATAAGTTGTGTCAGTAGACTCTAGATTTATAGAGGTGTCTATGTTGGAAACAGGCTCCGTTCTGTTGGCAGGTTGAGTACTCTGCAGCGGAGATGAGGTGATGCTATGGAAAGGCTGTTGCTTGAGTAGGTCAAAATTATATGCTTTACAAACAGATGTCAGTGACCTTTCTTCAGATACTTGCCAAACATGTATATAAATATGCATATACTTATACAGTTACGTTTTGAAATGTAAAACAAGGCTGTTTGACTCAAAGAAAATGATCATGTTACACAATCCATACGGAGGTAGGTCAGATTCTGTAGGTGTCGTTAGGTATAGTGCAACTCAGGGGAAATCGCAAGTGCCAAGAAGTGACTCAGGGAAATTTCTTTCCTTTCTTGAAACAAAACAGCAGTGCTTTTTCTTCAGCCTGTCAATCAGGGAGCCCTGTAAGTTTGTGGAATGAAGGGATCTTCATAAAATGAAAAACAAAGGCACACCTTGTCAGGAGGCTTAATTCTGGTATGCTTTTCTCCATGCAAATTCATAAGGTCTAGAAATCAAAACAGATTGAAAACCAGTGGAGCATATGACATTACTTACCTGTCATGCACAGGACATAATATCGAGGAATGAGGCAAAAAAAGCTGTGAGTCTGCCTCACAGCAGCAAGGTGAATGGGTTTGCCCAGGTGAAAAACGACACTTCTCCCAGGTGGACTCATCCTGAGGGCATCATGCTTATGAAGCAGTATGTGCTCCTGCTCTTCCCCTGCTTGTTGCTCTGTAATGGAAATCAGAAATTACTGGGTGACCCTCCTATGTTTGATTTAACCTTTTTTTTTTTTTCATGCTTGCGCTGGAATATGTGTTTGTTCTTTTTTCTTTTTCAGTTCTTTCCTTTCACTTAGCTCAGCAGACCTTTAATAGCCCGTCTTCACATTTGTCTTTAGTATACCTCCCGGTATTCAACTACCTACAATGCTGGCACAGTGCAAGTACTGATAAAAGATTGTTCTTTCAAATAGCATTTCTGATATAGAAGCCTGTTTGATTTGCTAAGTCCATAAAGAAAGCAGAGGTTTAACTCCTGTTAGCTGGTGTTTGTAATGAACATGGTGGCTAAGTCTGTGACCTGTTTCCACTTCTGGCTTAGGTGCGCTCTGTGCTAGAAATAGGACCAAACTTTGGCCTGTATACAGGGATCATGTAGCCATCGTGGTGTCACAAGGCTGGAAGCACACACGTAGCATTGGGCAATGCTTGAATTTTCAAAATAAATCTGCAACTGTGAAAACCATTTAAGATTTTTTGTTAAGAGTGATTGATTCCATTATTGTCTTTTTAGCAGTAACTACTGATTAGAGAAACTTGGACTTTATATTATTGGTTTTTTGTTGTTGTTGTTGTTGTTGTTTAGAAAGAAAAGGAAATCTGGCCAAGAAAATATAAAAATCCTATTGACCTCATTTATTTAGAAGGGCAGTTGTTAGAAGGTGGAAAATGAAACTGGGCAAATACACAGGTCTTCTATGGGAATTAAATCCAAATCTTTAGAAATTCTAAAGTTTGGAAAGTCCTTAAACTATGGGTTCCAAATAGTTAGTATATTAGAGAAAGCCTGCTTCATGGATGCCATGTTTCTTGTAATCTCTGGGGTGGCTGCAATCCAGTGTCTCACAAAAGTAGGTTCAAAAAAGAGAAATAAAAAGTCCAGCAATGAAGCAGAGAAACACAATGACACAAGGGGAAATTAAGAAGAATTCAGAAACATAATATGCTTTCTTTTTCTCATAGGTCCTGTACAATTTGTTCAAGTCTTTCTGCCAGATGCGCACAATTCAGGTTATTGACATATTCGCTGGGATTGCTAACTTCTTTATAGTGGGGATCGGTGGAGTATTGATTGGAATCCTTTTGGGATTTGTAGCAGCCTTTACCACCCGTTTCACCCATAAAATCCGAGTGATTGAGCCACTCTTTGTCTTCCTGTACAGTTACTTGTCATACATAACAGCTGAAATGTTTCATCTCTCGGGCATCATGGCGTAAGTACCCCAAACTTCAGTAATAATAGCACCAAAATAAGAATAGGAACTGCAGAGAGGACTGGATTTTGCAAACCCCGCCATATGGTCTCGTTTCTCTGTGTATGGCAGTGGAGCTGGCTTGAGGATTTGTGGCTTCTCCCGTTCTGCTCCCACCCCATTGTCTCAGCTTGCCACCACACCATCTGTGTCACTAAAACTGCCTGTGGCATCGCACCATAAACCATATCTTTGAAATGCTCCAAATTAGAAATAATCCCTAGTATTTTTGGTGGGGTTATTTTTACCCCAGATCAGTTGGGTGACCCGTGTCCTCACGAGACCCTGCCACTGGTCACACACAGTCACAGCCCAGGGGTGACACACAACGATGTGGGGGCAGCCGTGGCAGGCAGGGAGTGGCAGTGGTAGCTGCAAACCTCATGAGCTGGCTTTGCTGCTGATGCCAAGGTATTGTGAAACAGCATCTTCATGTAGTCATGTGAGCAGCCAGCAAATGCCATTCAATGGAGACAGTGTGTGTATCATCCAGTCAGACTCCCGCTGCATTACAAATACAGTAAGATTTGCAGAATCTAGTCCTACAGTGATAAAACCTTCAGTTTAGTAACTTGGTACATGTGCCTGTGTGTTACAGTGCTCTCTGAATACATTGTTGTGTACAAAATAATATTATTCTTCCCACTACTAACAGATAAAAATATTTTCCCTCTGTGGGCTTTCCCTCCTGGGCTTCAATAAAGAGACAGCACGGGCTGTCTCTTGATGCTGTTTGTACTCTAACGTCTTCAGCTTTAGAAAGAGCCCTTATGGCACTTGATATGTTTAAATGGTTTTCTTAGGTTCCACATAATATTTTTAAAAGGCTGACCTTCTTTAATGACTTTGTATTGTTCTAGTTGCAAATGTGAGTCATTTGGGCATAAGAAACATACCTTTTTTTGAAAGTCTGTATGTTACTACTGAGTGTCACTTAAACTTGACAGTTCTTCATTTGGTAATTATCCTCTAAGAAAGTGAGGATATGTTTGATATCGCAGTCCTGACAGTATGAGGTTTTATGGGTCTGGGAAACAGTTTACATGGAAACTTACATCTGATAAAAGAAGAAATATGCCATGAGACCAGAGGGGTCAGTACTTTAATGTAAGAGCTAAAGATTGCATGGGTTTTTTTCTCTGATATGAACCTAAATAAAGTAACATATGCATCCACTTTGACCGAGTTCATAAATGAGCCATCTCTTTCCCCACCTTCTATTCATAGCATTTGTGTGGTTTCTAGTTTCCTCCACTTCTTAAGTCACATGTTCTTGACATCCTATGATCAAATACTTAAAGGGCTTCAAAGCCAAAGATGTGTGGCTAAACTGTGCATGGAAGAAGCTGTATCAGAGAGCAGGAAAACACCAAACTGGGCATTCTGCATCCAGGATAAAATGGGAAGGGTGCAGTGGGAACCGGCACAGCGTTGCTTCGTGTGGCACCAGTGAGCTATTCATTTCTATTTGTAATGGCAACCTCCAGTATTTCTTTTTCTTCTTCTTTTTTTTTTTTTTTCATCCAACAGTACAACAGAAAATTAGTTATCTTTAAAATATCCTATTCATGTTTAGACTCTGCTGAGTGGACTTCAAAACAGCTGAGGGAGAAGTGACACTGGTGGGAAGGAGGAATGGCTCTCTGCAGAGGTGTAGAAACTTTGCTATCATGGGACACACAGCATAGTCCCTTCCCTGCAGTGCTGCTGAGCACCTGCAGCTCCTGTAAACCTCTCAGTGCCTTGGAGTAAAACTCCCACATCACCATGGAAGGAATTGGTATTGTTCAGTCTAAAGAAGTGGAGGCTCAGTGGAGACCTTATCACTCTCTACAGCTACCTGAAAGGAGGTTGTGGCAAGGTAGGGGTTGGCCTCTTCTGCCAGGTAACAGCAATAGGATGAGAGGGAATGGCCTCAAGTTGCACCAGGGGAGGTTCAGGTTGGATATTAGGAAAAATTACTTCCCAGAAAGAGCGGTGAGGCAGTGGCACAGGCTGCCCAGGGAACTGGTGCAGTCACTGTCCCTGGAGGTGTTCAAGAACCGTGTGGGTGTGGCCCTGAGGGACTTGGTCAGTGGGCATGGTGGGGATTGGCTGATCTTAATTGTCTTTTCTAACCTTAATGATTCTATGATTCTGTGCCCTATGTATGCTCTTTGCATTTAGTTAGGCTTTGCACTTGGAAGAGTGCTCTGCCCTGTGTTGGAGTGCAGCTTGTGCTGCGCTCTGCAGTGAGTACCCTGCTCCTGATCACTTCTGGCCTCAGAGTCAGCCTAGGCCAAATGACCTTGAGGTGCCCCTTGCAGACTGTCTTGTTCCAGGATTCTGTGGACATTTGTAGCTCAGCCTATAGGGAAGAAATGACCAGTTTCCCATCTTTCACCTGTACCCTACTGCTGAACTACAAATACCCTCTTCCTTCATACCCAGATTCTTAAAGATGCTCTGCAAGGCCTTGCACATACACGCTGTGCTGCACTACAGGCAGAAAACAAGAGTAGGAACATGCAGTGTTACGGCATATAGACGACACACGCATGGAGTGCCTCTTTTCTGTGGAAGCAGGAATTCACTGGTAAAGGAGCAGAGGCAAATGAGAGGTGCTCTCTTCTTCCTCTTCTGATAAGTCTGTGTACTCTGGGGACATATGATTCCTGAAGCATCCAAGTGTAGCCCATACACAGGGTTGCACAGCCAAAATATCTCTGGGGCTGACTCAGTCCTCGCCAGCTGCCGTGAGAAAGTGCTCTACAGCAGAGGAAGGAGGTCCTCCTGTAATTAGAGCCAGGCTGGAATCAGGATTGGGGTGTGAAAACTACAGATGTTAATCTGAACTTGGTCTGCCTGGTTCCCATTTCTAATTATAATGTCATACTCACTGCTTACTAATTTGTTATGAAGGCAGTGGAGCGGCAGAACTACTAATATGTTTCTTTTTTTTATTTTTTTTTTTTTTGCAACAGTGATTTAGCAGGCTGAATGGAAAAACA
The DNA here is from genome assembly GCF_038088225.1 of Cyrtonyx montezumae. Lineage (NCBI taxonomy): Eukaryota > Metazoa > Chordata > Aves > Galliformes > Odontophoridae > Cyrtonyx > Cyrtonyx montezumae. Next base: position 32,789,371 of record NW_027072034.1, on the reverse strand, counting down.
TTGAAAGTACTGTAAAGTTAGTAGGTCAAGGAAACTTGAGGACTGAACACAGGGGCCTAGTTTATTTCACTTCTGACAGAAACTACTGTTTGTACTGGAGAGCTCTTCAGAGGCACAGAAGGCTGCAAGTTAATTGCAATTACTGTTTTTCCCTACTGCTCTTGACCAAGGCAACCACCTCAGGTCACATAAATCAAAGCTAGAAGTGAACAGAGATGAGCTGTGGAATAGTACTTACTAGTACTTACTAGTACTTAATAGTACGAAGAATGTACAACACTATTATACTGATGAATCAACTCAGCTGTCAACACTAATTAGATAAACAGAAAATGTGATTGAAATGGATATTCTATATATGAGTCTTGTCCCTTTAAATTCTTGTAGGTAAACGTGGTAGGTGTTTTAAGTTACAGCTTGTGAAGATCCGGATTAATCTGGTGACAGATTCTTATCAGACATCTATTTCAGTGTCTCCATTACCTCAGAATCCAAAAACAAACTGTGTTCAGAGCTTCCTTCCCCACTCCCCAAGCTGCAGGGCTATCCTAAATGGCTGCAATCATGAAAACTATTTATTTTAAGAAGGCAGTAAGTAGTATTGTGTGTTGTGTTTTGTCTGTCCAATGCAGACCTGACAGCTACAGCTATCAATGTTTTGGACAGTGAGCTGCAGCTTTGAGACTCTGAGACAACTGTGTGTCTGGAAGGGGCTGTTTTGCAGCCTGCCCATTGCTTTTTTGCTAGATTGCCTTTGCTGCCCCTGCACTTGCCCCAGTGCCATCTGGACTGTGTGTGCAATTGATTGGAGGTAGCCAGGACTTGTTACACCTACTCAGTTAAGCAGTGCCTTCACAAGAGGGCATATATATGTTTGGGATCAATGGTGGAATCTTCTGAGATCCTTTTGAAGCTACTGCTCATTCTGAGATTCCTCTTTCCACTTGCAAAAAATATTTTTCATAGAATTATTGGAAGTTGGAATGGACCTTCTTTAAAGTTCATCTAATCCAGCTCTTCTGCAGTGAACAGGGTCTGTCTACAGGTCTGTCTACAGCTCTGTCAGGTTGCTCAAAGCCCTGACCAGCTTGACCTTGAGTGTCTCCAGGAACAGGACATCCACCACCTCTCAGGGCAACCTATGCCAGTGCCTCACTATCCTTTTTACACTATCCAATGTAAATCTTCCCTAATTTAATTAGAAACCATTTCCCCTTGTCCTGTCACCACAGACTTGGTGATTGGGAAATTCAGATTGTATTTCCCTTCACTGAGACCGCACCTTGAGGTTAGTTTCCAGCCAGCACCACTAACCACCTTTGAGCCTGCAAACTTTGCACATGAGTAGTCTCAGCCACCCATGAACCATGGAGTACATCACTAGTGTACCAGTAATGTCATTCTTCACTTTTTTTTTCCTGCTAATTAGAGAAACTATGCTTACTAACACAGGCCTGGAGAATGGACATACAGGTATAGTAAGCCCTGTCTGTTCACTCACTCACCAGCTGAGATCCCTATTTAATTCATTTTTTGTGTGCTTTAAATGTTCAGTGGCAAGTTGTGTTTTTCTCTTCTGAGACCATGCTCAGCTCTATGCATATGGAAAGCATGCAGTGTCCTAGAGTGGAGAAGGTTTTGGTGGCCTTGTTGCTTACTTTGCCTGGAGAAAGGAGCTGGCTGCTGTCATTGCCATCGAAGGTGGAATGGTTTGGTGGGCCAGCCTGGGAAGGGAGTAAAGTCCTGCCCCAGGACTTACAGTTGCCATCCTGTCTGGTAGTATCTGAATAATGTCTTTCTGATGTCCTTCAGCAGCAATAGGAACAGCAATTCCTGTTCTCCAGGGCTTCCCTGGCTCTCCTCAGCTCTGCCTTTCTCAAAGTGCATCATTTGAGTGAGCCCTAAACATCTCATGTGGATTTAGAAGGTGAAAAAACTGTTCATACACTGATGTGAGTTTTTCTCAGAAAACTTCCTACCATGGAAAAAATAAACTCACATGCCCCAAACAGGACGTTTACTAAATTTATAACTTTGAGATTTGTTGGTGATGGAATAAGTCATACTTTGTATCTTAAAGAGGACTGTGGAAAAGTGAAAAGACAATGAAACAGAGGATTGTATTTCCCTTTCAGGATTACAGCTTGTGCCATGACTATGAATAAATACGTGGAGGAAAATGTTTCCCAAAAATCCTATACAACAATAAAATATTTCATGAAGATGTTGAGCAGTGTCAGTGAGACCTTAATCTTCATTTTCATGGGAGTGTCTACAGTTGGAAAGAACCATGAGTGGAACTGGGCCTTCGTTAGCTTCACTCTCCTGTTCTGTTTAATCTGGAGGGCGCTGGGTAAGCAAGTCTCAGACTGTGTGTCTTGTTCTTTACAAGTGATACTTCCCACCTTTCATCCACCAGAAAATGACAAAATGTAGAGAGTCCCATTATCTTATTTGTAACATGTCCCAGATCTCAGGGTTACCTTCCATCTTGCCCCAAAATTAAATCCAAAAAACAGTTTGATCTTGAGCCTGCCCATCTAAAGGCAGAGGTAGTCAAGTCTGTTAATCTGAGTTAATGTATCTAATTACACATTTCTTTACAAACAAACACTTTTCTTAAAAGAATATGCAGTTCTGCACATACCTTATGCTGAAAAACAGCCTGACTGCCCCTCAGCTCCTGGCCCCCTGGCTTGCTCCCTTGTGCCCTGCCTTTTTGCCTTTCTCCAGCCTGCTGCATTGCTGTAACATGTGCCTTGAATACACCACCTTGCACTGATGTCTTCTTGTTCCATCCCCAGTCCTCCATCTTTCCTGTTTATGGAAATGAAATTAAGTATCTGAGTAGGATTTTGCAGAATTCAAAGCGTGGATTGTTGGAGGTGGGAAGCCAAAGTGTTCAAGAGTATCTTAATTCCCATTGAAAAAAGTAGTTCAGGATTCTGGTACGTGCTGACACAAGAATTATTACTGCATAAGAAGGACACAGTGGCTATCTCATGAGTATCAGTTAGGTGCTTCAGGTCCTAAGTCCAGCTGGCCTGAGGTCACTAAATATGTTTAACAAGAATTTTTGTTTTTTCATTTGTGGTGTTTTCACACTGCTATGTAACATTTTATTCGTTCAATAATATGCAAGTAAGAAGCAAGTACTGGTGTTTCAGAGCAAGTATTAGCATTGTGGGGGATTTCAATGCAATTTTGATTTACTTTTTTCTCTTTCTTGGATTTCCATGTTTTTTTTCCTCAGGTGTTTTTGTTCTGACTCAGATCATTAATGTGTTCCGGACAATTCCTCTCACTTTTAAGGACCAATTTATTATTGCCTATGGAGGCCTCCGAGGAGCTATTTGCTTTTCACTTGTATTTCTGCTTCCTCCTTCTGTGTTCCCCAGGAAGAAATTGTTCATCACTGCTGTTATCGTGGTGATATTTTTTACTGTTTTTATTCAGGTAATGCCTTTCTTCTTCTGGACCTTTTCTCTCTCAGACAAGGTGTAAATAAGCTGTGGGTAGAAAAATTGATGCCTTAAATAACTGGAAGGAGCATACTTGAAGTAACATACTTCCGCATTGCTCCGTGGTCATACTTAAAAAAAAATGCTATGCAGTCAGCAGACAGATAGCAAAACTATGTCAGATATTAAGTACTTAGGTGAACATGTAAGTAGTATTAAGCATTTAGGACCCAGTGAGGTTGGGGTAGAGATTAAATATAATCTGGTACAGCCCCAGTACTAACTCCTTGTTAGAATGTTTAAGTTGTACATTTACTAAGAAGCCAGGTTTTGGGTGCAAAGAAGAGTGGAAAGAGGAATGGAAAACATTTAAGGGCACTGCAAGGTGAATTGCAGCATTTGAATCTGTGTGTTAAGCAGTACTGGTGAAAAACATCTGAACATCCGTTCATAAGCACCACTGGTGTGAAAGAATGTGAAGAACAGATCTCTGATATCACAGTGGTCATGGAGATCTGATCTGAATGGATGAATGAGAAGAAGGAAGTGAACATTGACTTTGGAGGATAAAATGCTTTAAAATGTGGATGTACTGGGAATGTGTTATGAAATGCATCAAGGTTCACCAAAGTGAAACCTAATATCATTCTTTGATAAGCAATTTTTTTTTTGAGAGTAATCTCATCAAACTAGATTATTTTAAAAGCTCCCTTTTTTAAAAAAATCTTTTTCCTTCTTGGGGGCGAGGTGGAAGACAGGAGCCATACAGGAGATTATTAGCTTGACTGTTAGTAACACATAGGTTTAGATTGGCTTTCAGATGATTGCAAAGTGTATGAGGAAGTGTGGAAGAAGCTGGCAGTTTCTCCTATAAAGGGAAATAGACATAAAGGGTAGTTTGGGTCTGAGGGTGTCTAGTGCAACCTCATGCCCAAAACAAGGCCACCTGCAGAACTACACTGAGTTACTCGGGGTGATGGCCAGTTTTATGGTAAGCATCTCCGTGAATGCAGATTCCTCAGCCTCTCTTGGCAGCTATTCCAGTGTTCAACCACCCTGAACAAATAATAGGCTGATGAGTTGTTAACAGCCAGGACATGATTTTGTTTAATGTTGTTGTTACTGACCATAACATAGGAATTTTTTTAGTGCTGATGTTTCTTAATGATGGACCATGGAAGGTGAAAACATGAAGTATCAACAGAAAGAAGAGAGTAAATGTGGACCAATATGGTGGAAATGGAATAGAATAGAATTATAACAGTGGGATGTTCAAATGTTGTTCTTGCTAGAACTTTTTTTCACTATGGAGACCTTTATTTGGAAAAAGAATTAAAAGAGAAAAAGACACAGGTGTGTTGATGGATGATATGTTGGGGCTTAAGCCACCAATGCAATCCAAGCATAAGAAAGATGTATTGAGGCATGTGTTTCCAGCAGAGAACAGTGTTGTGTTCTAGAGTAATAACATGGGACTGATATACCTGTTGTGCCAAAGAAGACCAGGATGTCTTGGTCCCAGCAAAATGAAGCAGAAGAGGGAATATAATTACTGTTTATATCAGGGAGTGAACATCAGGGAAGGAGGAGCACTCTTTAAGCTAAAAACACAATGTTGGCAGAAGAACAAAGTGGTACAAAGTGACCATGGTGTAATTAAGAAGCAGCTTTCTAATTATCAGAACAATGAGGTTCAGGAGGAGTGTTCCATGTGAGCAATGGGGCAAAGAAACCTAACTATTTCTGAGATAAAGCTTAATTAGTTTATGAAAACAAGTACATGGCACAGTTGTCTGGGATAGTAGGGACTGATCTCAACACCATGAGATTCATTTCTCTCCTCTGTCAGTATGCCTGTACAAATAAACAGTGATGTTAATTTTTCCACAAACAATTGTTCAAGGATCATTATATCATTCTGGGGCAGCCAAAACTTTTGTTCTTTTGCTGAGAATTGTGCAGCATGGACACATATTTACCAAAAGTCTTTGTGTCACAGGTCTGGTCTATAACTGTTCAGTAGCAATGCTACCTTTGCGACTACCTGTGGGTCACTCAAGACAAATCCCATTAGCAGTATGTCATTTAACCATCTTGGGCCTCTCTCCTCTAGACAGTCAAACTTTCTTTTCTTCTGTATCATTGGAGTCTGTGTGTTGCCAAGGACTTTACAACTGCATGTAACACCCACTTGTTACAAGAGTGAATTTGCTATTAGGATTGTCAGACTGGATTTTTGGGAGCTAAAATGTTTTAGGAGCTAAAATGTTATCCACTGCCATTTTCACCACTCTGAAAGAGATAGAGAAGATTGAAAGGCTTTGTTTTTCCTTCATATTTATGAAAAAACACAGAAACATTTGTTTTTTATTTCACAGGGAATAACAATTCGTCCACTGGTGGAGTTTCTTGATGTCAAAAGGTCAAATAAAAAGCAGCCTGCTGTCAGTGAAGAAATTTATAACAGGGTATGTTGTAGCTTCATTAACACAGATGAAACCTTCATAGAGATGAAATTCTTGATGGCTTTCAGTATGACAAGGATTTAACACACAGCATTATAAAGAGACACATTCTTTAAGATTTCTTTTCTATAGCTGTTTTAAGCAAAATAGCTGCAAAGCTTATATTTAACACTTGATAATTATCAAAATTATCATTATTAGGTATTTTTAAATTTGAGATCTTCTCTTGGATTTGCTCACTTGTTGAAGTAAATTATCTTTTTGTAATTTGTTTTGCATAGGAGATATGTGTTATTTTAGAACTTGACTACACTAAGAAACATTTGGCAATTTAATTACATTACATTGTAGTTGAGTCAGTCTAATTAAACACATGTAAAATCCTCCTACAGACACATTTAAACTTCCTGAACTCTCATGTCATTAATGTCTTAATAGATCTGTGTTTTGAATACGTATGTCTCTAATGATTGTGGTTCATTAGCTATGCGTATTCTTGACTATATTTCTCCTTGCAGCATATCAGCTGCAAAGACCTGGTGGTTTAAAATTACACAAATGAGGAATAATAAGGGACACATTCAGTAAAGTACTGAATCTAAGCATCCAAAATGTCAGTCATTTTTGAGCTACCATTTGGATATATTCAATGGGTTTTCCCCCTAAAGTTTAGAGACATCTACTTGAATCAAGTGCACAGTTGGCTGTGAGCTGCCCATGGGGATCTAGTGAGATCTTAGCAGAACTGATTTACCTTTTTGTAATGGGTAGAAGTCTGAGGAAGAATGTGGTTCTAATACTGGTTGCTCAGGACACTTTGAGGTGAGTCTGGACCACAGTACCCCAAAACAGGAGCTCAGTATGCTGGCTTGGCATTCAGAAAGTGCAGTGCTGACTGCCCACTTGGGCTGCCTCCTCCACAAAGTCACACCTGGCTCACTGTCAAGCCTGGGGAAGTCCCTGGAGAAGTTTCAGGCGTAGCTCCAAGCAATTAGGGAACTTGAAAGAAATGAAAATATGGCAAAAACAACTTACCTCCAGATTTAGGCAGGAGCTGAGCAGGGTTGACATTGTAGAATTTGGCTTCTGTCCTTCTGGGGCTGTGAACTCCCGGGGAGAACAGGATCCAGGTGCCCCCCTAGGCATGTGACTGAGGGCAGAACTGACCCCTTTCAGTATTTGTAAGCCTAGCCCATGCTTGTTTGCTTAGACTGCATTTAGTTAAACTTGAGCATCATCCTGAATTCTGCCTTGGCTTTTCTGTTTTGAGGTAAGTTGAAAATTAATATAGTCTAACGGTAAGCCAAATGTATAGGCCTATACATTTATGTAATGAATCAACATTTCTTTTTTAGTTCTTTGATCATGTGAAGACAGGAATTGAAGATGTGTGTGGACACTGGGGTCACAACTTCTGGAGAGATAAGTAAGAATGGCATTTAAAACTTTGTTATACAGGGAAGAATAAACTGGTTCCGCAGCAACAAATGAAAGCTGCCGGGCATCAGATTTCATTTTCAGCATTTTATTCTTGAATGCAGATGGTTGTTTTTAGAATGCGTGGGTTGCAAAGAGAAAGCAGTAAAACAATGTCATTTTAACTAAACCACAAGCAAGTAGTACAAAATTTCCAGCTGGGAAAAAGCACAGCCCTCTGATCCCAGGGTAAATTATTCTACCTTCTGATGGTGTGGGTAATCTCACTGTTTCTGACAGTTTCAGGGCATTCCCTGCATGTCTTCCGAGCTTTTGATCCTGAGCTGGCTTTCCTGCTGCAAACTATCTGTCTCTGTGGTGTTAAGTGAGGGGTTAGTTCCCTAGATGATGTGAAACAAGCAAAAGCTCTGTGACTTCCGTTAGGAAGATCAAGGCACTGGCTGGCATGAGGTGCATGAGGGATCCTAATGGCAGGCAGCTCCACAGTTCCTGATGGTATTATTTAAGACTCGTTGTCAGTTAAGAAGATTACCAGTGGCTGTACCTGAATTATTTATGTTGCAGCTTAGCTGCTGAATCATCATCGTTGTTTGTTTGGATCTAACTCCCTTTTCTCAGAAGCACATTCTTTTTTCACCCAAATCCTTCAGACATCGTGAAGCAAGAGCATTGCTCACCCACCTCTGGTCATTGCTCCAACAAGAATTGAAGCATTTTGTACAGAGAGGAACAGCATCAGCTGCAGAGGCTGAGAATTCCTCACCAAATGACTTGAGAGCATGACTGAGGATGCTGTCCTGACAGATGGATGACAACTTTACTTAGCCTGGTTCTCCTTCACTTTGTGTGAGATCTTTCACCAACAGATTACAAACCAAAGGAGAGTCCCACCTCTTTGTGACCTTCAGAAACATTTTTTACTGAAATTTAAGAATAATTTCAGAATGACTGGAGTGTGGGGTGTTTTCTGACAAACAAAGTCACTCTGCTCCAATCAATATTTTCTCACTAAGCATCCAAGAGGGCTGCAGTTGTTCTAAAGAAAAGGAGAACTTAAAAATTTTTACAAGGGCAGGCTAAAGTTTCAAAGAAAAAGCAGTGGGTGCAAATGTAGACCTCTTATTTGTTGTTACAGTAAATATTTAATGTTCTCTTTGTCTCCATGAAAAGGGAGAATTAGAAATAATATTGTGCAATAACACAGAGTACATAGAAGCTAAAAGTTGCTGCTAGGGACATTGTGCTTTAAGAGATTAACCAAAACATGGGTTAAGACTTTCTGAAGCAAAGATGAATTTGACCTTTTGTTATGATATCTAGTAGTAAGTTACTAACACGAACAGGCACATTCCCAAGGAATAAACTCCTTCACAATTGCTTTAGCAAGAGTATAGATGCATTTCTCAACTCTGTCCAGTAAAAATTAACTGGTTGGGTTGGTTTGCTTCATGCACAGGTTTAAAAAGTTTGACAATAAATACCTGCGAAGACTTCTCATCCGGGAGAACCAGCCCAAATCCAGCATTGTCTCTTTGTACAAGAAGCTGGAAATAAAGCATGCCATCGAAATGGCAGAGAGTGGCATGATAAGCAAGGTGCCTTCATCGGTGTCTCTCAGGTAAGGCAGCAAGGCCTACACGACTGAGCATTACAGCAGGGTCACATTGTGTACTTCACAGTCTAGTCCGTAGGCAGGATAATTGCTTTGACTTAGGACACTCTGTATCCTAATATCACATGAACAGTAAGTAGACGTGGAACTGGATCATTTCACAGCAGCTCACGTACAAAGCATGAGTGAGCCTTGCTCTTCCGGAGCGTGCTGTTTTACAGGGGCAGCTGCACCCAGCTTCCCAGGAACATTGCTGTGCCATGTTATGCTGAGCTGGGTTAGATCCAATGCCTGCACATCTGCTGCCAGGAGCTACAAGGGAGGCCTGAGGGATGTTGTGAAAAGTACCTTAGTCGAATTTACAGTGTAGTGCAATCAGTACAGATTTCAGAGGGTGGATTTTGAGCCTTACCAGTTGACTCAGATGAGATCGAGGTTTTGTGCTCAGACACTACTACATTTTCACCTTTTCCTCAGTTGTTTTACTGCGCTGATTCCAATGCAAAGGAAACAGTTCAAGTGTAATTTCTAATCATAAAAATAAAAATATTCTCTCTTCCTCATTCTTTTGTGTATCTTCCTGGGTTTTATTCTTCAACAGTGAATATCATGAAGGAAAAATAAAGCCACTTTCTCCCACTGAGATGGAAAACATGCGGGAAATACTTACAAAGAATCTCTACCAAATACGTCATCGAGTAAGAATAAAGTTTTGCATACGTAAATATCCCTCCTCTTTGACCATGCTTTTTACCTTCATAAAAGATCTTCAGGCAAATGCAATATCTACTGTACAATAGTGTATCAATTAATGCTGTTATTTACTTCTATTGCCTATGAATAAATGCCTGTTATTGTAACATTTTCAGCAACATATGCATACTCATTTGTGTAAACAGCTTATTTTGCTTTATGCTATTGATAAAACTTAGTGCTTTGGGCATACTACATGCAATATACTTCCATTATTTAAAAAGGATCATAAGTGTAAATTCAACCCAACCTTGTCCCACTTCTATTAGTATTTTGTTCACTTTACAATATGAGATTAGATTTCCCACTTGCCTCCAGTTGTGAATTTGCTTGTATTAAGAGCAGAGGTGATGAGCTGGAAAAATAGTGAAGTAAAAGCAAAAGGACATTTCACATTTAACCATCCTGTGGCTAAGTAGTTTGACTGTCTGTGCCCTTGGAAGATGTTTAAAAGTGGAGCTTGCTTCAGCTTGCTGGAGGTAAAAATGACTTCCCCGTAGGTGACTCATCCTATCACTTTCAAATGTGCATCCTCCATTGACATATTGACTGAGCAAGTAAAACACGGGTGTAACCACTGTATTAAGCCAGCTTTTTCCAACTGCTCTTTCATTATAAATATCAGCAGGCCTAAAAACCAAACAGGTGCTCATGAATCCTCTGACTAAAAAAAAAAAATCTGGCATAATTATTGCCCTTGTTCTTAATTGTCTTTAATATGACTTTATTCACAAGAATTTATGCCAATTATTAAAATATCAAAGCAAAAAGCATGTTTTGTTATGTGCATAGAGCTCAACACATTTGACATTGTGCTTTTCAGAAAGTAACCACAGCTTTTCTATTTCAGACCATGTCATATAACCGACATAGCCTGGCTGCAGATGCAAATGAGAAGCAAGCCAAAGAAATTCTGATCCGTCGTCGGCACAGCCTCAGGGAGAGCCTACGGAAAACTAACAGCCTGTCAAGAGAAAGACCGGTACTTGCACTTTAGTTGATTTCTGGAAAACAATTCTCCATAGCTATGTGCCATGCAGAAAAAAAATCTTCTGAAATGCAGAAAAAATAAATTCCAAACTTGACTGACAACTGCACTTAGAATGTCACACTTACACCCTGAATTGCGTACATAGGCCTCTTTGTTTGCATTGAACCCTTCCGAAAGCCTTCCACATTGTAGAATATAATCTGGAAGTGGTGTCTGCTGCGAAGATTTTATCTCTGAGAAGCTGAGCAGGCTTCATACACAATGTCCCTCTATGGTGTGATCAGAATTCTCTATCAGTTTTTTGATGAAGAGTCAACAGCTGAGGTAGAATATGACTTTGAGACAGACAAACTCCATACAGAATGCTCCAGAATGTGGGAAGGAGGGGAGTTTCTGTTCACGTCAGAAAGGGTGAACACTTCATTTGAAAAATGCTGTGGGTTCCTTAGGATTCTTAAAAAGTGGTCAGGGCTTCAGGCTTTGACACAGGATAGGAAAATCCCTTCATCTTCAAGAAATGGTGTGTCATGGCAACATCTGACTCTCTGAAGCACTTGTTTTATACCATCATTGTAAACTTAAGACCATATTTGAAAAGAGTACACTGATTAAACAGTGAAGTCAGCGTCCCTATTTTAACTCTGAAGGAAATTAATCCCCATATAAACATGTATTTTCATGTTGCAGGAACACTTAATGACCACTACCTTTGCTGATATAGTTGTCATTCAGCTACTGAGGCAGCAGCTGCTGCTGTCTACAATAAATGCTATATCACATTTGTGACCATTACCTGGGTTACCTGTAGCATTGGTTGTAACAATAAGACTGTTTCTGAATGATTTTTTTCCTTCTCAACCACACTTATGTTGATTTTTCAAGGGGGAGTAATTAAGAGACTTGGCAGGAGAAGGATGTTTTTGGGGCAGAGAGGAAGATGGTGTCTGACAGATTTTTCAGACTCAAAGGCTGTAATTTTAAAAAATAATTGTCCTTGAGGAAACCCATCACACAAAGAAAGACAGTAATCATGAGAAGCGCAAAAGTATAAAAAGAAGAAAAATGTCTCATGGAAAGTAGATTTTCTTTTCACATTGACTTTGAGTGTGCATTGCTGAGTGGTACAGGCAGGGAAAGTTGGTAGACTGTCAAGGTTTTAGAAGGTCTTTGTGACAAATGAAAGGAAGGATACCCTTGGGAAATTTCTGAATTTTTAAGAATCACCCTGCCCTGGAAAGAACCTCATATGCTCCAGGAAGTGTGAGGTGTGCTCTGCACCTAGGGACTGTAGTGCTTCAACTTGTGAAAACAAGACTTCTGTGCCCTGTGCTGGTAAACTGTCACACAGGTGCCCAGCTACCCCATCAGCCTGAGCGTGACTAATCAACTGTGGAAAGTCATTTGTATGTATAAAGCATTTGCAGGATCAGAATACAGATTAGCTTTTGTGCCCAAGCTTCAGTCTCAGCCTAATTTTTGCAACTGACTAATAAAGTTCCGAAATAGAGTTGCACAAAATGAAGCCATATTTCCTTCCACCGAAAGACCTGTACAGGTAAGGCTGGAGTTTGAGAGCATACATTTATTAACTCTGATCTCAGAGGGCATAGCACTAGGCTTTGCTTTGATTGAACTGCTTGAGATTACTCAGTCCTTACCATAGTTAGCAGAGACCTCAACCAGCAGAAAGTGTTAACTTGAGTGTGTAATAAAAGATCACATATTAGCTAATCCCAAACTACTTCCTAGCCCTTGAGCTACCTAAGTCTATTCAAGCCTCAGCTGTGTATCTTAATATGCATTATGCAAGTACTTCAGTCTGCTGTATCTTAATGATTCTTTTATTCTTTGCACAGGCTGCTGCAAATACAAAAAGATTTCTTTCACTTCCTAAAAATACTAAACTCCCAGAGAAACTACGTGTGAGAAACAAAACATCTTCCAGAGGTAATGGAAATTTTTCTGCCCCCTAGTGTGCTGCACTCATCTTGCCTACCTAGAAGGAAGGTTTTTCCAGGGATGATGTACAGAAATTAGCATATTGATTTTCAGAAAAAATATTAACTGCTTTATCTGCAAGGGCTAGAATAGCACTTGTACTAAAACAGGTATTTTAGTGTGAAGAAATGCCCCAACAAACAGTCTTGTGGAGTTTTCAGCCTGAGACATTTTCACCAGAAACTGCCATTGCTCATTCTTTTTGTCTTTATTGGATAATGTCCAAATCTCCCTCTTAAATTATGACCCTATGTGGTTTCTTTTCTCACTGAGGTCAGAGTAGGCAGTGCCCTGAGAAGTGAACCACTGAGAAAAATGAAGACATGATGACTGACATATAGATCTCATGAAGAACTTTTCAAAATTCTGTTGTTAACAACCTGAATGTCTACTTTTTTATGCCTAAACTCACAAACATTTCATTTTGGAGGTCTTGAATTATAAAACTAAAAAAAAAAATAATCTGAAGGAATGCAACTATCTGATGTGAAAACTTTGGTTAGATCTACACATTACTTCTGCTTGTTATCATTTGCGTGATCAATATCTTGTTGGGGAGATTAAATCTCTGCACACTCACTAAAATTCCCTGACCACACCCCAAAACAATTAGTTTCCCATTCTTCCAAATTAATTTAGCAATAGACCATGTCTTTGTTGCTAATTACATCTTTGCTCTCCTGAGTGCAGGATGTCTTTTATTCCATAGTTATGACTACAGAGGTCACCTACTGTCACCTAGTATTAAACATTAAAGAGGAAATATGCCTCCAGATTATTCAATTGTCAAAAAATATACAATTTGACATATTTATGAGGGAAAAAGCCTGCAAACATAAACTGATGAAGACCTTCCTTGATATAAAATTATCTGGGTGAATGGACAATTATGTGGTGATATGTTTTGTTGACCTCTTCCTCGCCTTTTAAAAATAAATAATATGTAGGCTACTAATGGAAGTTGAGCTTATGACAGTTGTGCAATAAATTATTCTTTGATTTATTTGAAACACCATATCTGACTTAAATCTAAGAATAAATTTGAGTCATTCATAAATAATTGTTAACACGCTTATCAAATGACTGAAACATGCCAGTTTTGTTGAAGATATTGGTCAATTAAAAAGAAGGAAAAGGTTCTTTACTGGGTGAGTAGCCAGGCACTGGAATAGGGCACAGCCCCAACCAGCCAGAGTTCAAAGAGCATTTGGAGACTGCTCTCAGACCTATGACTTGAATTTTGGGTGGTCCTGTGTGGAACCAGGAGTTGGAATTCATGACTCTCATGGGCACCTTCCAACTTGAAATATTCTGTGCTTCTAAGTCTGCTGGGGAAAATATATTGCACATCTACACAGCCTGATTGTTCCCAGCTTAGTTTACCTGATAACGATCACTGCATTCCTTAAATGATTATGCCAGCTTTCTCTTGGCCATTTTCTACCCTGCTGCAAGTGGGTGAAGGAGTCTATGGCAAGCTGAGATTTGCCCTGTGGTTATCCTTTGATATCGTACATTCAGGCATCTTAAGGATGGGCTGTTTTATTTCATCTGGTCACTGCCCACCTTTGCTTGGTGATGCATTGATGCTCCCTTTCCAAAGCCCAGTTTCTAGAGTCCCTGTAGATGCAGTGCCCTGGAAATGCCTCAGATTAGGCTTGATATGTGAGGAAATCTCATTTCTTCATCTTGCTTGAACAGCACTGGGGACTAGATCCCAAGTAGCTCAGAGAGGGTCAAGTTTATTCCATTTACTCCGTGTCCTGTCAGATCTGAAGAGCCTGGGGAAATGTCAGCTTAAAAAAGGTAGCACTCTGACAGTGAGGGATTTCTGAGTATCACCATTTTGAGGAGAGGGATGTTAGAAAGTCAAATCTTAACGTGTTTATTGCTGTGCCTAATCACAAAACAATGAATTTAAGAAACACAATGAAACATTTTTCTATGGCTGTTGCTGTTCGGTGTGCTGATGTGTGAGTATTCTTGAAGCAGAAGCATTTTGCAGCTAAAATCCTTATTTTGTTTTCAATTAACAGTGGGTGACAGCAGTGACTCTGAAATGGATGCCACTACCACAGTGCTCAATTTAAGACCCAGAGCAGGGAAAATCTTGAGAGAGCAAAGACTGAGACAACAGCGGCCACCCTCTGAGTTTAGCATGGAGTGGAAGAACGAAGTTGATGGGAGCCAGAACGGACGAGGAGAGCAGCAGGAGTCAGGCAGCCTGCCTCAGCCATCCATTGGGTTCAGGCAGCCACTGCTGACGAGACCAAGATTTGGCTCATTGAGCAGGGAAGATTTGACTGCAGACCATGGGTTGGCAAGACCTGTGCCACCACCACGATTAGTTAGGCAGGCATCACAAGGGGAAAGGCAGAGAAGTAAGCCTGAGAACCAGCTGTACTGAACATAGCAAAAGATTGAACTGTTTGTATTGAACCATGGATGTACCAGATTCAGATTCTAAACAATCTGACCAGAAAATAGGATCCAGTAAAGAGAAGACAAACTTCAACGTGGATCTCAGCATTTCCATTTGGGTAAAGCCAATATCATTAACTGAGAGAAAGGAATACTGGAGCAATTACAAATTACTGAAGGCGTAAAAAAAATAATGTATAAATAACTTATGGCAATGCTTTAATTACATTATTTCCACTATTAAATAGGATGGAAATGTGCCTTATCATCTTGTGGAACCAAATCACGCAGGCTCAATACCCAGCTATCAATTGAAAATCATTGACAGTTCAGTGATGAAGGGGTTCTTTACAGAAATCTGTATCATTTCAGATTTTATTTATGATCAAATGATACTTATTTTGACCAGAGCATTAATATGAGTAACACTGAAAACTGCACAATGCACCTATCATATAGACTTTGTAAGAAGCATAAACATATTCCTGAAGCCTAATTTATTTGAAGAGCTGTGACACGGAAAAGAGGAAGAAGAGAAGGAACAAGCTATAGGAGGAGAATTGCACGTGCAGTTCATAGAAGTTGGAACAATGACAAGACCTGAATTGCTTGAATTTTTAGTTTCCAAATTTTTGCCAATATGTAGCTTTTAAAATGGTACTGAGAATCACCAAGGGAAATCTAAATGATCTTGATTGTCACTAACTTTAGGTACTGAGCGTACCTAAAGGAATACCAGAAGCCCTAAAAATAGAAAACTTCGAGTAGATAAGTAGTGCTCCTGTTCAAGATTGCTTTTTGCACCTTAGCATCTTCGTTGCAGTGCAGACATGGCAGTAGAATAGTTATGGAGCACTGCACATAGAAAACTGAGCAGTGTCCTGTTTGAGTCAGGGACCACTGAGACACAAGAAAGCTCCTTCTCTCATGCTTGTGACCCTGGTGAAATCATTTTATTTTTATTTCTTTGTCTATAAGAGGGGAAGGATTGTCTTTTCTTTCTCTCCCGCTCATTTGTTTGTATAGAAAAGTAGCACTCCAGGGGCTCTGGAATCAGTTGCAGTCACTGTGCACCTTAATAATGCCCATAAGAAACACAGAGTTTCTTCATCCCAGCATAAGTGGCCATCACTTGAGTGCACGTGGGTATGAAGGATGCATTAAAATAAATGACACTTAATAGGTCTCAGGAATTTGCACTTTCTGTCCCACTTTATCTTAAGTTTTGAGCTTGCTTTAGCACAGATACACATTTCAGCACGATGCAAAAATCATTTTAATTCTTCTTGTTACAAGACTCATAACTTTCATTTAAGAATGTACACTGTGAAATCATAACTCTTCTTTTTCATTCGCACATTTCTAAATCTGCGGGCAATAAGATTCACTTTTTTATTTAATCTTGTTTTGAAAGAACTATTAAAAATCAGAATTTGCTTTTAAAATCACAGGGTAGATTTCTTTGAAAAAATTGTGGGCTGGGATGGTAAATGAGTTTAAAAAGGGATAATGACTTTAACAGCTTTTCCAAGGTACTCATTTCATGTATGTATTTGAAATGCCAAACCTGTCTGACCTCTTTTATTGGCTCACGTCTTTTGTTTTCCTGCATTCAAACTATGCAATCTCTGCTGTGTGTCAAATGCAGATTTTAAGCTGTGGAGAGATTGCTAGGTGAACCCTAGAAATCTCAGTCAGATGTTCATGGCTATTCTCAAAAAGTGATTTTTTGTGGAAGGCATTATTTTACTCCTGTTTGGGAGTGAAACTGGGCTCAAACAAAGCCAGTAAGCTTTAGCTATAAAACAAATTTGATCATCTTTCTAAATGAAAAATATGTTTCAGCTGTAAAACTGTCAGCAAGTACTTTGTCACTGCATTACTGATATAATGATTGAATGAGGCCTTGAATTTGCTTTTTTTTTTTTTTGAAACTTCTTTGCAGATCGAACTGTTTAGTTGTTTTATAGCAGACCCACCTGAAATCTGACCAAATAAATAAGTACAAAATGATGCACATCAGCTTTTAGTTAATTCCCGGAAGAGCTTCTCCTTCACGTGCTGTTAGTGATCAATTGGTTTGTGTCTGGGCAAAGATGTCTCATTTTAAAAACTGTTTTTGGCTTTGTTCACACAAATTTAAATAATGAATGCAAGTTTCAGGAACCTAACAGCTTTGCTTGCTGTCCATTAGTACACGTGCTTGGATCATTGGTATTTAAAACTGGGTTCCCCATAGTAAAAGCATAAAGATGGAGGTTGCTTCATGAAAAAATAGGGTCCTAAGCTCTTGGTGCTTCCAAACACATTAGTACTTTGTTACTTTTTCAGAGCACGTTGAGATCCACAGAAGATGAGCAGTAAGGCAAATCTCCAACGTGGTTACACTAGGAAGAGGAATCAGAGGTCTCCCAGCACTCAGTCTCCTCCTGAGTGCTCTCTGTTCCCCTCTGCTGCTCATCACACCCTTTTGGGGCTCTTTTCTCCAGTTGCTGGTCTAGAGCTCATCACCTCCAGAAGCTGCTTCCCTAATTCTCAGTGGCAAAGACAACAGCAAGTGACATGAGCTGTGTCCCAAAGAACCCTTCTCATTCAGCTCTTGCTGTCATTTAGGCCTGAGGTTTGTGGTTTGTCTCTTCCTTATTCTTTTACTCCCCTGCAAAAGAAAAACAAACTCAGTAGCACTTCTGGCTCTTCCTAGAGTGCCCATCTAGCTTCAGCTTGTAGCAGTTTTTCTGCTGGAGGATGAGATGCCCAATAAATCTGTCCTTGAGCACCATCTGATGGGGAAAATCGTGTATCGACTGGGGATGATTTTTGCTTTGGAAAAAAACAGCTGTGACTGGGAAACTTGCCAAACCCACACAGGTTTTTTTGTTGTTGTTGTTTCCAGATGGACTCCTCAGTAAACTCCGTTGTATCAGTACTTTACTGCTTCGGTAAATGCCCAGCTGTCCAGTTTTAGGGATGAGAAAGTAGAAAATACATTGTGTACAGTTAGCCTTTTCTGAGAGTTTATTTTCCCCTTCAGCTGCTGGGAGACCTATACATTGAAAGTAATTAGGATAAGAAAGTAGGGAAAGTAAAGGCTACAGTGTACACAGACTCCCAGTTATCCGTTCTAAGCAGATGCCTGACAAAGAAAACAATAATAATTGGCTGTAAGAGACCAGATTTTAAGGGCTTTGCTACATGGTACTAGAGTGTAATGCAAGTTCCACTGAAGACACAGGTGTTTGATTAAACAAGATGATCACACTGCCTAACAATTCAACTTGAGAATATCCTGTTGAGACCACATAGAAATCACATGGGGGAACAAACTCAAAAATCTGGCCAAAATAACATGCATGCTGTTCTGAATAGTGCTGTAGGATCTCTGGAAGTAAACAGACTGCATCGGCTTTTTCGAGAGATGCCAAGTTCATCAGTTCCAAACACCAGCAACATTTTAAGGCTGACACTGCAAGAAGTTTCTCAGCCACTCAGTCACCATTCCCAGAATTGTTCTGCCAACTTCTCTCAGCTTCCTAAGAGAAGATGGATTTTGAAAGCGGCTGGAGGAATGCTTTCTGTACTGCAAGAGCTCTCATCCTATAAAACTATGCTTATGAATGTGCCTACAACACAGCATATGCTATATGTGGTGCCAGCCAGGCCAACATTAGATTGGAGGAGTAGCATGGCAAATAAGATACAGGAGGTATCAAGTTCAGGCAAGTAGAATCACAGAACTGTAGGGGTTGGAAGGGACCTCTAGAAATCGAGTCCAACCCCCCTGCCACTGCAGGCTCCCTAGACCAGGTTGCACAGGTAAAGAGGATCTGCTTTAGGATGCACTAAAGAGGGAAGTCTTAGGCTACCTAATTCACTTTATTCAGGTGCTATTTAAATTCTGGAGAAAGAGGACTAACTGTCCTTTTTTTCTCCCTCACTTTTGCAAACTACGATCTAATTTGTACCTTCTAGATAAAGCTGTAGCTGTGCTTGACGCTGTCAATTGTGTGAACCACTGTGAGGAAGCTGTCTTAGGACACTCAAGTCAAAAGGTTGAGGCTTGTCAGATGACCAGATAAGCAGAGAGCTACTTGAAAAAAAATTGTAAAAAAGCATTTGGGAGTTGGTCAGATTTGAGGATGAAGCCTTCCTCTTGGATGCTGCACTGCTTGTTTCCTCCATCAGAATTAATCCTGCAGGTGCTTGGCAGGTCCTCCAATAGAACAGAATGGGATTTCGGGTTAGCATCAATTCTCAAATACTGATGCATTTCCTGTAACACAGTTAACTAAAAATGTATCTTAATTCCTCCTTGTAGGCTGAACTATGAGGTTTCCAAGACTTAAAAGCTCCATGAACTACTTCATTTCTATAGGGAAGAGGGGAAGAGATCTGAACTCCACTCAAAATAGGTTGATTCTCAAGTTCAGGGCTTAATTAACTGCCTTGCAAGATTCCTGCACAGCTCTTTGTGAACAAATCTTCAAAATTATAGCAGTGGTAGCATATTCAGTTCTTGTTTCCAAATCCCAAAGTGCTGTGCTATAAAGCATCACTTACCCAGGGATATACTCCACAGCTCCCATAACTGAATGGGAGAGGTGGTGACTTCTGAACAGGCAGTGTTTGCAGTCATCTTGACTTCAGTGACATTAAAGAGTGCTTGAAATTATAAGCAAGCCCATCAGTAGGCATTACTTGTCTTGTTCCGTTGCTGCATTACCTAGTCCTGAGTCAACATACACACAGGGAATGAGAATACTACAAGACCTGCGATGGGGCTGGGGTGAGCAAATTCAGAGGGGGAAAAAAACAACAAAATTACAAGTAATGGAAATGTACACTTCGTAGATTCATAAAGTGTCTGTTGGAGTGTATGAAACATTAACCAAAATGCAAAATAGATTTAATAAGTAACAAAATGAGTATCTATCATAAGCTATCAGCTGTTTTACAGAAAAGTTACACTTTTTCCTTGTCAGTTTAAAAATTGAAAGTATCAAATGATAAAAACAAAAAACAAAAAAACCCACAACACATCCAAGATAACAAACTAAAAATTAAACTAAGAGTGAGCAAGGGAAAAATCTCATTTTGCAGTTATTTCAAGGTTGAAACTTTCCCCTTAAACACTGACACCTTTAGTCCATATTTAGATCTCTCTTTTGGTATCATCAGATATCAGAACTGGATTCAAGAAACTGCCAAGTAATTCCAGTGAAGCCCAACAGTGTAGCCCAAAATAGCTGC
Organism: Cyrtonyx montezumae; assembly: GCF_038088225.1. Lineage (NCBI taxonomy): Eukaryota > Metazoa > Chordata > Aves > Galliformes > Odontophoridae > Cyrtonyx > Cyrtonyx montezumae. The sequence goes on along the minus strand of NW_027072034.1, from coordinate 32,768,986 downwards.
AGCTGCTCCTCCTTCAACTTCAAGGGAGGAGTCACATCTCTTCAAGGATGTCACTCACTCATCATTGGTGAACTTCCATGGTCATGGCAACCAAGAGACAACGGCAAGGCATTTAAGTATGGTCTCCAAACATTAGGAACAGCAGCTTTCAGCATCCCATCTAACTGTTAAGATCTTTCTTTGCATTCCTTTCTTCTTTTTCATTCACTGTCAAGTGACTTCTTGGTTGAATCCTAGGGCTCCTTCACCTTATATATGAAAAACAGGCAGACAATTTATTATTTCAATTAAGAGCTAGTCCATAAAGAATTGCACTTCTTTAAACTGATCATCTGTATTTCATGATATAGCTTCAGCAGAGGAAGAGCAAAATAACAGTGACAAAAAGATAGACTGTAATTTCATTTTATTACTTTTCCTTAAAAAAATAAAACAACAACAACAAAAAATAGTGCAACTTCTCTGTAACTGAGGCTTTTCAAAGAAATGTTTCCACAGCACTTTCATTTTGGCCTAAAAACTTTCTGCAGCATTCCTTGAAACGTCCCTGAGATCACAACCTTCTGAAGGTTTCTCAATGCAAATATTAACTTCATTTTTGTTTAGTGTATATCGAGACCTAGTTTTCAAACAAAAATATTTCATGTGTAGGCTTTGAAGCTTTTATAAATAGAAAAGTAGTATTCTGGTAGTTGTACAGTAAAGCTGAATTCTATGGTGTTTACAGAATTTAGCTTTAAAAAGTATAGCAACTCTAGAATGTCATCTCTTACCTCATCTAATCAATAAGAATAATAAAAATTACTATATATTTCAAAAATGTTAATTTTTGAGGAACTTTCCACATTCCCTTTTAACTTTTGCTACAGCTGCAAAACAGAAAACACCAATTTACAGAAGAATAACTTCAGATAACAATTTAAAAACATGGATTGAAAGAAGATAGGACATGTTGGGTGAGAATGTTTTGAAGCATTTACCAAGCAAAATAAGGAGATAACACACTTGAAAATGCCCCAAGTTCCTCAAGTAAATTCAACCCAGATTGTAACAGTAATTATCTCTGATGATGGATACTGAAATCACAGTGGTAATAAGACATTTATTATGTCAATGTATAAAATTAACTCAGAGCTTTCTTCTCTATATTCTCGTGATAGCATCACTAAAACAAGGACTTATATAATTCCAGGCACTGGAAAAAGAAGGAAATGAGTGCAAAACATTACCTGTGACTCTCTTGAAGTAGGAACATTATTTGCACAGATGTTCAAGGGAGACAACTAAATGTTTAATAAAAAATTAGACATAGTGGACGGTAGTTTTATCAAGTAGTTTCAGAAAAAAGCACATGGAATATTTATCAGTGCAAAATGTGTTTCAAAACAAATCCAAACAGTGACTATAAAGCAATATATGCTTGAATAACAAATAGCAAAGGAGAGTACTACACCTCTCACTATAGCTCTGAGGGTAAAGTTACTGGTTAAGCAGTTCAAACAAAAACTAAAATACAAATAAATGAACATTTTTCATCTTGTCACTAAAATGTCGCCTATGCTTCCAGAGATGAGAATGCATTACCTCAAAGTCACCTTTGAACTATTGCTAGTTTTTCCAGCATACCTTTAGCAGTCACTCCAAAAACTCGAGAAGCAAATTTATCCTTAAAATGAAGGCAGAAAAACTGCACCGAAGTATTAAAAATAATTTATGACAAAATTGCTCAGTACAAGTTATCACTAGACACAAACTATCAGTTCAAGTTTTAGTGAAGCTTAAGTTCAGTCTCAGTTTCAGTCTGAATGACCCCGTGTTTTCCATGTTATTCCAAAATTGTCCATTTTAAGCTTGCTAATACACAAAATTCACATATATCCAATTCAGTTGCCTGGGAAAGACTGCTCATCAGGGCCAGATGGCTACCAGAAGTTTTAAAGTCAATGTACACTTAACAAAATCAGATAAGCAAACATCTTGTTAATCATCTATTGTCACAGCAGAAAATGGCAACAGACCACAGCACAAGAAATTAATCCCAGTAAGTTAAGTTCCAAATTCTCCTTCTGATTAAATAATAAAAGCTCACCTCTGATTTAATAACAAAAACTAACATCTGTCTGCACCTTTTACAAGATACCAGTCTAAATGCTGTTTCTAACATCAGCTACAAGCAGGATTTGTGTACTTCAAGTCATTCTTCTATTCCCTCCAAAGTAAAAGGTTGATAAAAAAATCCCAGCCAATACTGTACATTAACATCCGCCCCTCTGACATGAATTCTAGTGGGCCCAGTTCAGAAAGACAACTGTTCTGAAGCATTTATTTATATCTGTATATATATACATTTGTCTCTGCGTGAACGAAGTTTTCCCTCTTTGATGATGCTGTTACTACTGTACAGGTCTGGCAGGTGTATGTGTCAACCCAGGTTGATTCACTGTGCCTCTTCAGTAAAATCCAAATTTGCAGCTATTGATTTTTTAACTTAACATTTCCACTACTACAGTATTTTTGCTTGTTTATGTTCATTATCAGAATAGCTATTAAAGCTAAGCCAACTCCCAAACTTGGTGGGCCACAGGGACTGAATTCCTGAGCAATTCCGGAAAGGAGTGGAGCAATTATACGTCCCACTGATGTCACAGACTGTCCAACACCAAGGAGAGTACCGCTGGCCTCATTCCCACCGATGGTCAATTCCAGGTCAATGATGCAAGTACGACCTATAGTAGTTGAAAAGGCTAAAAATGTGGAAGACAAAATGACCATCCACATGCTAAGTGCTGATGCATACAGAAGAATCAACATGCAGGTAAAAGTGCTAGAGTGCAGCAGAAGTCTGTAAGTGTTGTGCTGATACAGTCTCGTTATTGGTCCAAGAAGACAACCAGCCAGAACTCCAAGTGTGCTGCTATAGCTCATTAGGTATCCAGAGAACAAGGGTTTCACCCCAAATCTCTCATCCAAAGCCAGAGTAAAATTACTATAGTACAACAGTATAGCAACAGACATCAGTAACCGTATTAAAAATATATCCCACAAATCAGAGGATGCAATTCCTTTAATCCTCTTCAGCACTGTTGCAATTTGGACCCATGGAGACTGGAAAGGACTATCATTTGCCATAGCTCCATTATTTACTGGTTTCAAATGTGAGTCACAATCTCCTTCTGCTGAGGAACTGTCTGTCCTTTTCTTGCTTTGTTCATGTTTCTTATTGACAGCATTTTCTTCATTCCAGGGTAACATCCACACAAGACCTATACAGATCAGAATATTAATTGACATAATTTAATTACACAATTTTTACATGGTTTCCCATTACTCTGATGGTAACAGTTTACTCAGCATAAAGAACAAAATTCAAAGACTTAAATTATTTTTTTAAAATCACTTTAAAAAATTGCCAAGATTACATATAGTGTTAATTCACAGTTCAGTTTTAAATGTGATAAAAGCAATGAAGGAAAGCTTTAAGACAACACACAACACAAATCTAGTGGCTGAAGCCAAAATTCTAATTTTCAGCTGTCACCTTTGGGCACATAAGTTCCTATTCCTGTGCCTGTAGAAACAATATAAATAATTTAAACAGAGAAGCACCTAAGTGTTAACTGCTTCAAAATTCCTCTTTTTGACAGGTTTGAATTCATAATACAAAACACGTATGCCAAATATGGTAAGAAATATTACAAATTCTAGGTATCATAAATAGCATAAATACAAATGAGTGGAACAAAACAGGACATAAAACTTACCAGCATTCAGAAGGAAGATGGAGGCACAGATTAAAGACGTTTGATAAAAGCCATCTTCCAACTCTGTAAGGTAGCCACCAACAACAGGCCCCAGAATGAAGCCCACACCAGAGGCTGCATTGAAACGTCCCATTACCAGCGGGCGGTCTCTCTCAGAAACCAGGTCAGAAAGCAGGGCTTTAGAGATGGATAACGTGTGCTTGAAAATACCTGCAGCATAAATAAAAACCCAAACATGTATTGCTTAATTCAAAAGATTAAGAAATGACATAAGCTATCTGATGTATCAACGTTAAAATTGTACAATTCCTAAGTTTAATGTTACACAGAGCAAAAATTCTTCGTGCTACAGTCATGCAGTCTGTTGAGCCACAATCATTATCCTGGCTGTTCAAGGATTTGGACATAAGAAACAAAATTATTCAGGCATTTGTTTTAAGGGAATGCTCCTCCAACCTTACTGGAAGGATAAGTAAATAAGCTTGTGCTGGAGCTCTCTAGGAATAACACAGCCTCTAAAATAGGTTCCTGTGGGTAAAGGTGGAGTAGAAATGGCTTGTTTGTTTATGAACATAGCTCTGTAACAACTCTGCTGAGTATGGAGATTTCCAGGATTACAAGGCACCAAATTCATGTGGGAGACCAGTGTGGCATGCAAGTGTGCTGCAAGAACAGTAATAATGCAAACTTTTATATTCCTGCCCTGCTCAGAGTGAAGAATCAACCATCACAGGCACAGGACTATTAGAATTAAAAAGTATTACTTTTACTGTTTAACCAAATACCAACCAAATCATTCATTAGCAATTTTTCTTTAAGAAACAGTAAGAGGAGTTCCTAGACCAAGACTGTGGGCCACAGAAGTACCCTTTTGTAGATTCATTCCAAGTAAAGCCAATGCTTATTGGATCAGAATATATAAGTTGTATGCCCGAATGTATAATAGATGTTCAGCTACTGTAAGAATTCTGATATGAAACTTGCCACAAACTTAGCTTCAGAGCTGCAAACACACTTGCTTCAGTACATGTTCTGTTGAATCTAAATTTTCAGACAGGTTTTGCAGTTATCATTTTGAAAAATGTTGACAGCATAAGAAAAAGACAATAATGCACATATCGTTCCATTCTACATCGTGAGTGCAGGCCAAGATTTCCAGTGGGTATACCGGGTACTCCTAATGACTAACAGTACAACAGCTACTTTCAAGCAATCCTATTATAAAATTCAGCCACTTACAGTGGTATAAAAGTTTTGACAGTTTGAGTATATATTTCAATTTCCAGAAAAATCATGAGAATGTTTAATCAGCAGAGATGCCTCTATTACCAGGTTCAGCAGATGCTGTTGGATGATACTGTGTAGGTATCTATGTACCACCACCTCTCTAATAGTAATGCTCAAGCTGAGACTACATGAAATTAAACTGCAAAATGCCAAGTGTTTACTCACCTACAGGGACTCGAGAAAGGGCAAACAGGAACACAGTGGTGGATGTTCCAAGAAGAAAGTAACCCAGTGCACTGAGAAGAATACAAGCAAGCAGGGAGTACTGTCTTCCTACTATATCACTCCAGCAGCCCTTCACAAAGCAGGAAGTTAAGAACATTTTATAACATTTAATCACGTACAACGAACAATCACTTTACCTAAGTTAAACTGAGAAATAAGTTCAAAGGACTGTTTGCAGAAGCTTAATAAGCTTATTACACAACTTGTCTAAGTGCGTTAAGTCTGGAGGTGAACAGAGTTCTGCCTGGCTGGTAGTGCACATGCTGAAACTGTATCCTATCTAAGGTTAGGTATACAGATTTATTTATTTATTTTAATACTTTCTCCCTTTAAAAAACACAATCCTGCAATAAACCCTCCATTATTACTACTACTGGCACTCTGAACACGTTAGCACAACCAACCACAAATTTTTGGTAGCTATGGAGTGTACTTTCGTTCAGCATCCTAAAAGGAACAGTCTTATCTAGTTTGTCATCTTAGAACAGATGAGCAGTAACTAGTGATGAAAAGGACAAAGAGTAAACTTGCTGTAGTATGTTTATAAGACAGTTTGATTCCAAGCAGCAAGTAGATTTTTAATGAAGGAGGTAATGGTCTTGCAATCTGAAGATAATGCCACATTACACAAGCAAGTTATCCCAGGTGGCCAGCAGTACAAACTCCAAAACACTTTTTCATGACATGCTGAAAATGTGCTCTCCTGAGAGACAGGAGATAGCAGGATAGAATTAAAGGCTTTCCTGGTTAAATACAGGGATCTATGGCACTGAAAGGTAAAGCATACTTTCAGGAAGTTTGGCCTTAACAAGGCTGTAAGAAAATAAAACCAACGAAAGCTCAAAGATACACTGCATAGGAGTTTAGGCCATATGGCAGATTACAAGATACAGCTTATTAAGCAGGGAAAGCAAGCTCTATATAACAGGCTTATGAAGAGCTGACTCATGAGACTGCTTTCTGGATAAGCTACTGAATTAAGAGAACTGTGCTACTAGCACCTACATCGGAGACAACCCTGTGTGACTGAAAATTAGCTCAGCAATGTCTGTCTGATCCCAAATCTGCATTTTAGTTTTAGTAAAGTCTGCATTCTATTTAGTAGTGTTACAAGGGATCTGAGTACTCCCTGCGAGTGAAACAAAAAGGCAAACTTAAAGCAGGATCTTTCAAAAAAAAAAACCACTTACATGATCAACAAACATTTTCAAGGTTTTAATAAATGCTGTCACTAACATCTTCCTTCTCCTTTCTCTCCCTCCCCCTCTCCCCTCATTAAAATCCATAGAAATAAAAATGTACTTAAAAACACAGTGTTAGAACTCACCACAAACGTGCTGGAAAACAATTGCATTATACCATAGAGGGATCCTAAAATAAACAAGTAAAATACCAACAGTAAAAAACATTAACACATTCCTTATTTTATGAAAACATGAAAGTAATTCTGAGAATAATTTACTAAATGAAGAGGGGAGGGTGAAGATTAGAAAACAAGGGAAATAGTTTCAGAAATGAAAAAAAAAAAACCCACAATAAAGCAACTGCTAATCAAACTTATAAAACTACATAATGTAGAGGGATGTTGCTTTGGAAGGTGCATTAAGCAAAAGAGATCTCGGCATTTGTGATTCCTTTCTCAGAATCAGAAGTGAATTTCATTACTGGGAGGCTGTAATTACTTTCCACTCAGCTCTTCAACCTACTAAGGCACCACAGAAACCCTACAGAAACCACAGACCCTACTCTTTCATTTTGGAGGCTGAGTTTAGCAGCAGTTAGTGACAGAAGAGAAGCAGAAAAGATAAGCGCAGAGAAACATCTGCCAATCCCTTTCATTTATATGAATGCACCTCAAAATCTATTTTTTTTAAGTTTAAATGAAAGCAGGTGAAAATGTATTTTTGATGAATCAATGCTTAAAATACTACAGTCACCTCAGAGCAAAACCAGAGTTACTTTACAAACTGCTCTCATCCAAAATAAAAATAAGTAAATAAAAAAGAGTAACAAAGCCCAAGTCAACCACGTGTAGCTAAGAAGAATATCATACTTCTATCACAGCAAACCATGAACAGTACTACAGTATATATCTATAGATAGAATTCCAAATCTTTAGAATTCCCTGATAAACATTCTTTAAGGATGATGAGTATCTTTGCTAAAAGGTAGCTGCAAGGAATTTAATCAAACTGGGACCAATCAAGGCCATTGGAAAGCTCAGGAGAACCAGCTGTGGACATACTGCCTGCAAAGCCTGCAAATAATAATAAAAAATAAAACCAACAGCTCTAGCTCCCAAGGTTGCTAAGCTGTAAATTCTTGGATGCTGAAGAAACCAGACAGCTTGAAAAGCACCTGTGCAAGTATTACTGCAAGCCTACCTTCTTCTTTCCAAGAATGTACTTTCTCAGGCATCTGCTTTTGGGTACTGTCAGGATGTGAGGTTGGATAGCTCTCTGTACAAATGCAGCATGGTTTTCCTTACACTTCTATTTGGAATTTGTCATTTCTTTTATTATGCTACTAGCAAGGAAGAATTATGCTATAATATCCTATTTACAGGAAGAGATATTTCAGTTACCATTATCTTACCCTTTGGTACATCAATTGATTATTGCAACTCACCTATTATTCCAGCAACTGTAGGGCTTGCTCCTAGAGATTTGATGTGAAGATTCATTAAAGGAACAACCATACTCACACCAAACAAATCCTGAAAAGAAGGTGGGAAAATTTTTGATACGTGATTATTTCTATGAGGATGGTAGCAACTTGTTTTAAGAACAACCAGACAGCATTTTCAAGGATTTCAATGACTTCTATATCAGTACAAGATTCAAAGAAAATTTTTCATGGCTAATGTGGTATGTCATAACCTCTACAGGGTACCCTGGATGGACAAAATTAAAATCACAGAGAACAATAAAGAAAAGGTCTGCCTCACAAAGGACATTAGTACTAACATTAATACTCCTAACATTAGTACTCTAACATTAGTACTCCTCCCTCCTGCACATACAAACATTCCAAAGATAGATATCTAAATGTTTTTATTTCAGTCACCCAAAACACTCTGTACTCGTGCAAAAGAAAAATCTACTATAGTTTCACTATCAACCATGACAAGGAATAAGCTAATACAGATCTGAATCTATTCAAAGATGGCCTTTCTTTATAAGTTCAGAAATGTAAAGACAGAAACATGAAAAAAAATATCGTGAAGTGTAGTAGAAAACGTTTTGTAAGAGGGCAAAGGACACTACTCATCCTGAAAGGTACAAGAATCTTCTACTCAGTCCTTTCGACACTTTATCTTTTGTTGAGCTAGCCACGTTAACCCAGCTGTTCCTTCACTATATGCTCCTGCCATAACTCCTTTATCACAGCTGAACCTTACAGAAGAGAGCTATTGAAGCAAGATCATCTTTTATCACTGACTGCTGTAGCTTCAGTTCATAGCACACCCATAGTCAGAGTAACTGTCACAATGCACAGTACTGAGTAAATTATTACAGTCTATCATTAAGTATCTTATGATGGTTGAAACAAGAAGTTAGGACACTAAATATATTAGCATGAATAGAAAGCCCACACAACTCACTCACATCATCAGTAAAACAATGCTTTGGGGATCAGAAAGCTATTCCAACCACTAACAGAAAGAATCATGGAATAACATTAATTCACACTGAAGGGATCTCAGGTTTCTAGCCGTGCTCTCAGCAGAGCCAGCTCAGAGTTCAAACTCTCAAGGCTTAACCCAGTCAGTCTTGCCTTGAAAATCTTCAAGGACAGAGACTGCATAACTCCTCTGGCAACCTTTCCCACTGCTGTCTGCATGTGAAAAGATGTGTCCATCCTCTGTACAGATGGACCTGTTGTAGTGTAGTCAGAGTAAGGCCACAAAAATTATCCAAGGGACAGATCACCTCCCCTACAAGGACAGGCTGAAAGCTGGGACTGTTCAGCCTGCAGAGGAGAAGGCTCCACAGAGACACGACAGCAGTTTTTCATTATCTAAAGAGGAGCCGTAAGAAAGAAGGGGACAGACTCTTTAGCAGCATCTGTTGTGATAGGACAAGGGAAAATGGCTTCTAATTAAATTAGGGGAGATTTACATTGGATACAAGATAAAAGTATTTTACAGTGAGGATGGTGAGGCACTGGCACAGGTTGCCCAGTGAGGTGGTGGATGCCCCATCCCTGGAGACACTCAAGGTCAGGCTAAACCAGGCTCTGAGCAACCTGATCTAGCTGTAGGTGTCCTTGTTCACTGCAGGGTAGTTGGACCAGATGACATTTAAGGATCCCTTCCAATTCAAACAATTTTATGATTTTTTGAGGCAGGCTTTCTTGAAGTTACGAGAAGTTCTGACTGCATACAAGACCTTTGTTCCTCTTTCCTCTGCCATGCTCCACACCGAGGAGCTGACTCCATCTTTTTGATAACCTCCTTACCCACAAAAGCACCCCTCTGTGTTTGGAAACTTGGAAAGTGTAGGACTTAGTAGCTGTCCACGTTGAGTTTCATAAGGCTCCTGTCAGCCCATCTATTCATCCTGCCTACAATCACAGAATCATTAAGGTTGGAAACAACCCATCAGGTTGTCTTGTCCAGCCATCAACCCATCCCACCACATCACTACAGGTGCCCCTTGGATGGCACCCCTGTCTTAAATTGCATTCCCATACTTCATCTGCAAACCTGAAGAGACAGTAGTCTGCAACTTTGTCCAGGTCATGGATAAAGGTATTAAAAAGTTCAGGTCTCAGAATACACACCAGTAGTACTCGACTTGTCACAGGCATGCAGGTTGTGCAAGACCCATTAACCATTCTTCTATAACAGGTTATTTGTTATCTCACTTAAAATTCCTTATATCAACTGGTAATGACATTGCATCTGCTTGGCTACAGGAAGCTTGCGTAATAGGTAATGTTGCTCTTTATTACATTTCACCACATTCTACACCTTTGAAATTGCACTAATTTCTTGCCTGCTTTCAGAGTGTATTCCATGCTCCACGTCACGGTATCACAGAGACAGTATGAAGACACAAAGACTGTTTTTATGCACTTTGTCCTTTAGATCATTTCCTAGCACAGAATCGTAGAATCCTTAAGAGTTGGAAGGGGCCTCTGAAGGCCACTTAGTGCAACTCTCTTGCAATGTGCAGGGACACACAGCTAGATCAGGTTGCCCAGGGCCTTATCCAGCCTTGAAAGTCTCCAGGGACAGGGCATCACAGAAGATAACCTGTTTCAGTGCCTCACTGTAAAGACTTTTTCCTTATATCTAAGCTAAATCTACCCTCCCGGAGCTTGAAACCATTTCCCCTTGTCCTGTCACCACAGATCCTGCTGAAAAGTTCGTCCCCTTCTTTCCTGTAGCTCCCCTTTAGAAAGTGAAAGGAGCTGTCAGGTCACCGGGCAGCCTTCTCCACGCTGTACAGCCCCAACTCTCTCAGCCTGTCCTTATAGGAAAGGTGCGCTCTCCCACCATAACCACAACCACGACTGCTGCCGCTGCCGCTGCGAGCACGGCCCCTCCGACGCCCTCCAGGAGCCCCAGCAGAGGGCCCCAGAGCCACAGGGCCGCCACAGCCAGCTCCCGTGGGGCGTGGAAGCACTCCCCCTCGCCACTCAGCGCTTACCAGGAAGCCCACGACGTACAGACAGCGCACGAAGCGGCGTGCCGCCGCCGGACTAGCCGCGGCCCCACGGCCTCCATCCTCCGCCATCCGGCTGCCCCGGGCCCGCGCCCCGCAGCGGTCGCGCTGGGCATGCGCAGTAGCGGCGGGCGGCGGGAATATGGCGGCGGGGGAGGGCGGGCGTTCATGTGGGGTGTCTGCATTAACCCGGGCGCTTGGTTTGTGTCAACGACTATGTGTCAATCACTGTATTGGTGTTTTCTCTCCTTCGGGCTGGGGAAGGAGGTATCTTCAGCTTTTGGAAACTTTCAGAATCCTTGCCTTCCTCTTGTTGCCTGTAGGAATTTGCCCTTCCTGACACTTTTGGGGAGCTTTTCGTTGAGCAGGGCCGAGGCACTGAGAAAAGCAGAAGCAGGAGTTTTGGAAGCAGAAATAAGGCCTAGCAGAATGGTTGACAGCCCTCTTCACAGTCCTCCTGGCTGCTGTAGAATGATGAATTTTAAACCAGTACCCTTCTGGTTCTGCCTCCCTCCTTGGGGAACAGCCCTGCCCAACTATCACTGCACTTCAAGTGTTTCTGATGGCACAGTGCTTCCTTGCAGTGCTATGTGTAAACTGGCTGATGGCTGCTACGCATCTAGGGAAGATGGGTATTCTGGTTTCTTCTTGGAGCGCACATAGTTAAGAATCATAGAATCTTTAAGGCTGGGAAAAACCTCTCTGATAATAGTCTAACTGTCAGCCTACCCCCACCATGCCTACTGACACATCCCTCAGTGCCATATCCACACGGTTCTTCAACACCTCCAGGGACAGTGACTTCACCACCTCCCTAGGCAGCCTGTGCCACTGCCTCACTGCTCTTTCTGAGAAGTAATTTTTCCTCATATCCAAACTGAACCTTCCCTGGCACAACTTGAGGCCATTCTCTCTCACCACTAGTTACATGGGAGAAGATGTTGACCCCCACCTCAACACAATCTCACCTCAGGTCATTGTAGAGAATGATAAGTTCTTCCCTGAGCCTCTTCTTCTCCAGGCTGAAGAGTCCCAGCTCCTTCAGACACTTCCCATAAGAGCTCCAGACCTTCACATCTCTGTTGCCCTTCTGTGGACATCTAAACCCTCAATGTCTTTCTTGTAATGAAGGTCTTATTATTAATGATTAGCAATTATTTCATTATTTCTAAGAAGCTGCTTTTGAGAAATGATGACGATGTTTACATTTTAAACATTAGTACCAGTTAAAATTAGAGAATGTCAGTTGTTGACTGATTAATGGGCTAACTTAAGTCCTATCCTCATGTTTTAAAAAATAAATAAATATCACAGTGTTGAAGGTCTTCAAAAGAATTAAGTCACAAAACAGGAGGAGAGAAGGGAATGCCATTTTCCTCATTGTTCTGAATAGTTAAGTTAGAAGAGAAAAAAGCTTGAAGACAAGAAATATTCCTAGATACATGTAAGATACATGTAAGATACCAAAAAGGATAGCCTTGTTTATGCACAGGGACAAAGATGCTATCTATGTCCCTGATAAATCAGCTGCTTAATATCCCAGTGCCTGTAATATCTTGGAGTTCAACCCATTTAGCTCTCTAACGCCATCCATTCACTTTGAATAACGTTCTCTCAGAATAATGACATTTTTAAAATTTTGAATATAGCATTACTGAGAAACATAGATACACTTCCTCTGAAATGCAAGAAAATGCACTGAGATATTGAAGTATTGGAGTATCATGAGAATTGACATTACATTGTCAGTCTGCTCACTATTATGCTAATTTGGTCACTTCGACTCTGATAGAAGAAATGGTCTAAAGGCTGTAAACTATTTAAGAAGTGGATGATCAAAAGATGTTGCAAGGGTTTAGACAGTGTTCCTGGGCTGTAGGGCAGATTCACTCTTGTGCCCAAGTGCACCCAACTGAAGAAGTTCAGATTTTTTGTAAATGTCAGTCTCTGCAGTAAGTCTCAGAATGCAATCAATAATACTACATTATCTTCAGATTGTGAAGATCCAAATGATCTGATATAATGGGGACAAAACATTGTAGGCTGCCCTTGTTAATAAGAACTGATTTTTAGTTTTGTTTTTTATTTCCAGTGTAATGACAGACAGAACTCAAAGTTTTTGATTGCTGCAATAACATGTTCAATGCCAACTGTTATGGACCAGAAAAAACCCACTCATACAGGTGTATGTTCTTTTAACAGATATCTTATTGGTTTTGTACTGGCAAACTTGTTTACATTATTTAAAAAGTTGTGCAACTGTCTTATTTTGCATAATGTGTAAGAAAAAGTCCATAATGTATAATAACAGAAAAGATCTCTGTTGTCTTTGAACTGATGGCAGATGTTTCCTGCTACCTCAGAACATCCCACTCTTGTTCTGTCACTGCAATGAAAAAATTAAGATAAAAGCTCCCACATAAAAAGGATATGTCTGATAAGAGACACCTAACAAGGAATTAAAGGATAGAAATACAATTAAGGCTTTTTATCACAGTCTTATTTAAATATAACTAATCTAATATATCTTTTAGGGCAAAACTACTTGGTTGATACAGCAAATATTATATACTTTCCTTACTGTAAGATATTTGACTTTCTACTGGATGATTATTTGATTAAATCAATAAAGCAGTACATACTCAGAAATGGCAAACAAACAGCATGTGGATTCAGAATTTTTGGATATGTCTCCAGACTGAAATTGTGAATGGACTATCTTCTCCCAAGAAGTAGTACATCTAGGTGCTCCTCTCATTTCTTAACCTTTTTTCCATTACCTAGAAGCAGCAGTAGTATCAAAACTATTTGGTTTGGATACTAATGCACTGTTGTGACTAGTTCTGGTGTCATAACTGAAGGATAATGTTCAATAAGGTTCTAAAAATGAGCTTTAATAGCAAAAAGAAAGCTTATCTTATGATGTGAGGTTGCTATACATCTGACCATCCTCAGACACGCCTCAGATAATGAATGAGAGGAGAGGTACTCTGGGAGTGGATGTCTGAGGTATAGTTTGCTAATGAGGAAGAGGGATAAGGGATCAGCAGTCTTTCACTAAAAACATCTCCTGTGGCAAATGCTAATGTGTCTCCTGCTAAGGAAGGGGTTGACGTGGTCTGTACCTATCCTTCCTCAGCCAAGTTGGAGCTGTGTGTGCTTCAACCCAAAATAAAGTGAAAGCTGTGATGGAAGTCATCTGAAATTTAACAAAGTTCTCTAAAAAGATCCTTTCATTCCTTTATCAAGGGAGAAAATTTTAAACCTTATGTATTGTCAGATAAAGTTCCTAAAATTATTTTGTACGTTAGATCTACAACAACTACAAAAATTCATTGCTGTAAAAGGCACTTATTGATGAATTTCATCCTGCATTACAAATAGACCCCAAATACATCATCTGTCATCAAATTTAGCAAAAATTACAATGACCAAATTTAGCAAGTCTTACAGTGACTTATTTCATTCTGGTTTACAGCTTCAGACCATAACAGTGACGTTTATCAGTCATTTCAGCTTTCATATACAAAGTCAGCTCAGTAGAAAAAGTTACAATCCAGTGGTCCAGAACATTTTGAGAGGTACTGTAAATGAACTTGAGTTTGAAAGATGCTGATTAATAATGTCAAATACATTTAAAATGTAATCTTTCTGAAAGGTCTGCAGATTTCAGGGACATAGAAAGAAACCTTTTATTGATTTTCTACATCAAAACTATAAATACTTGTGGGCAAGACAGAACGGCCTAGAAAGTATTTCTAAACATTTTTTTAACAAAGAATTTTTTATCCACTGGGCCTAGTTCTCCCATTCTGGAGTTTTCTGTGGCAACATAACAATGACTATGTAACTTTCAATCGTTCTTTCAATTAATGCTTAACAAATTGAAAAAACATTTCAGGAACGATTTAGTTACCACAGATGCTGCTTTAGAACAGAGGATGGCCTGGGTTAAGTCCTTTACACTTCAGTCCACTTCCTGTCATACTGCAATATTCTTCACACCTCCCCGACCTATGTTTTTTTGTTTATTTGTATGTTTTGTAAGGACTCGATAGCCACAGAGAAGATAGAAATGTACAGAAAAGACTGGAGGCTGTTTCCTCAGTCTTCCTGAGTAAAATCCTAAAATATGTAATGAAAAATATCTGTGCAGTGGGATGGTAGGAGTTACTGCCTCAAGGTGAGTTTTGTAACAGCTTCATGCTACGAAGAGATCCATGTAAGACAACAGTGGAAATGCTGAAGAAAGGGTCAGCTCTTAATTTCTGACCATTTCTGGAGAGCAGGCACGTGATTGTTTTCATGGCAGACTGCCTGGAACACCTAACATTAGGTAATTCTTTTACATCTGAGAAAAATGTATGCAGGGGTGTCTTTCCCTTATAGTATGAAAGTTCCAAGCATACAAATGGTATGTGCTAGGGTCCAAAGGGGTTATAAACTCTGCAGTTCGTCTGGGTGGCTGCAAGCCTGGTGCATGTTCATGCAGATGCAAGTTGCACCAAATTGTGCAAACAGAAGAGGCAGGGAGAGGCTGGAGTTTTCATTACCTCCCACACAGTAAATAAGCATAGCATATGATACAATTTCTAGATACATTAAAATGTGTAGATATGCTACTGCATAAGAAAAATTGTTGTTGTTAGTGTAAGAGTGTTCCTGTTGAAGCTGTAACTGGTTTAGATCAGAAGTGTAGTTACTGTATGTGCAGTTCTTATCATCCCTTCATGAGTTATACTGCATGTCAGCATAGCGGTGCTGCAGAATGAATGACTTGATTTCATCCATGTGTAGAGAACTTCTGCTCTACAATATCTACTCTGGATTTATATGATCCCTTACCACAGAGAAGGTTAATGGTATCTTGGTCTGCATTAGGGGGACTGTTATTAGCACATCCAGAGCAGTGGTTCTTCCCCTCAGCACTAGTGAGGCCACATATAAAGAACTGAATCCAGATCTAGAAACCTCAATGCAAAACAGTCATAGACATGATGGAGGGAGTGCAACATAGAGCCACAAAAATAAAAAATAAATAAGACAGCAGCACCTTTCCTATGCAGAAAGGTTAAGAAAGCTGTGGGTGTTCAGACTAGAGAAGAGAAGTCTCAGGGGGTTTCATCAGTGCTAAAGGCCTACTAGTCTGACCTTGGTGCCAAAGAAGGTTATGAAACAGATCATCTTGAGTGCCAATTCCACCTCGAAGATCTTCAGTTGCCACCTGGATGTTGTCCTGGGCAAGCATCTCTAGGTAATCCTGCTTGAGTAGGGAGCTGATCACACGGCCTACAGAGGTCCTTTCCAACCTCAACCATTCTGTGATTCTGTGATTAGTGACCTGATTTACTATAGCATTAGTTTTAAAGTGGTCACATCCCAAACTAGTAATTCCAGACCATCTTTCAGTCAGCGGTGAAAAAAGACATAATAGAAAAGAAATGCACTTCTAGGGTGTGATTCATTGCACATTGAAGTAGTCATCCAAAAATAGATCATGGATTGTGTCCTAAAAGTGCCAAATAGGAAAACTGAGGTGACAAGTTTAATTGAAGGCAGCTACACTGCAGCTGTCTAGTGTTAGGTGGGATGAATCCCAGCCAAGGACTTAATTGACAAGGTGTATTATATAGTCTGTATGTCTGCCTAGCACACTGCTGACAATTGATCTTGAAGGTGCAATGGTTAATGTGCTATCCTGCTGGGAAGAATGGGCAGGATGAGGATCTGAATCAGTGGATGAGGTATTCTATAGATGTTCAAATTATTTTTCTTTGAAAGTAAATGGGCAATGGGGTTTCAGAAGGACCCAGCTTTGAGGCAGCTGCTGAAATTGTTTCTTGGTATGTAGTGAGACATGCATACGGTTCTAAAAGCCTGTTTTTAGATCATGGACATATCTGCCAGCACAGATAAGGAGCTGCTTGCCAATTCCAAATGTACACATGTGACATTTACTCAATCACATATAAACATAAACAAGCAAATAAACAGCCTCCTCCTCCCAGAAACTAATCAAGCTTTTTTTTCCTTCAGATAGAAGAGGAGAAAAGAAATAGCTTGCTATTGTATTGTTTTGTTTTGTTTTTAATTCTTTTTTATTTGTAAATATGAGGAGGGGCTCAGATACTGTATTGATGCTGGAGCCATTTAGATACATAAGTAAACAAAAATATGCAGATTTAGGAATTAGTTTAGCCTTATCTGCAATAGAAAATTAAACAGAAATAAAATCATAAAACTTTTGCCAGCTTTGTTCAATGAGACTGGAATGTATCCATTATAAAGAGCCTTCAGTCTTCTCACTATGAATCAACAAAATCAATGGCTGTTGGGCGTAATTGACCAAATTGATTGCATGTTAAAACTGATTTAATTATATCATTGTCATTATAGTAGGGATGAATTTGGCTTTGATTTTAAAGTGTCAGTCCTTCTGCAGAAATTCTGTAGGAGTGTTGGAAGGAATTGGGGAATTAACTTGTTTAAGAATCAGATTAATTATTGTTTTTGTTTGATAAGCCTCGCCCTATTTTCACTACCTTGAAACTTTCTCTATTCTATAGAGGAACATTCCAAATTTAATTTAATAAAATGTGCCCTGGGACTTTCCATGAGCATTTAAGTAGTGTAGAAGTAGATGTTAGATGATTTATTTGGAAGGTAGTGCTGCCAGAGAATGTGCCATAAATATAAAAGAGAATAATTAAAGTAGATCATCTCAGGAAGAACTTTCTACACGGAGTCCAAAATGCGTATGGTATATTAAAAATAAATACTTTTACTACAGTGCTTCAGCTGTCATTTGAATACAGTGAAACTCTTCGTACAGACTGATTCCCATGAAGCTACGTATGAGAAGAAGTTACTTCCGTGCAGAAATGAGTTCACAGAGTCACTGATGTATTTTCTTCTGTCTGACCTGAAGTCACCTGGAGGCAGGCAAGTGTAGTAAGAATGAAACCAACCATTTTATTTCTTTCATTATTTGTGTTCAGTGGCTGTCAGGAGTCTGGAGTTTCTTTTCACTTCAGATACAGCATTGAAAAAGGCATTTTGCTGTTGTGTGCTGTGGTTTCCTTGTTGCTTCCTATGAATAGCAGCAAATAATAATTTTGAAAAGAGCTTTGAGATTTGCAGATTACAGCATGAGAATGAAAAGCATTTGTGTTATTTTCACTGTCAGAATTCACCACATTCTGCAGTGCCTTTTGCAGTACTTATGCAAAACCTTGTCCAATTTGTATTTTGGAAGCAACCAAAAAAATAATTTTTAAGATGATCCAAGCACTAGTCCATCTGAAGTAATTAACTTTTATTTTTATTTTTATTTTTAATGGATAAGGATAAGCTGTTACATGTTGTTTATTTTATTTTATTTATTTATTTTTATTATATTTTAGTGTTGTGAGTACCTACATCTCTGCATACCACTGAATAAAATTTCTTAAATTTTGTATGAATCCTTTGAAAGCCCACTCATACAACAAATAAAATTGTTGGGAACTCCTACCCACAGAGTGGGATTTAGTTCCAGAGTAAGACCTTGACTCTCACTGTCTCCATGTGACATAGAGATTTGTACTGCTGTTAAATTGAGATTTAGTTAAAACAATCACCCCAAATGACTTCTGGAATGATCTGACCATCTAAGGAAGACTGTTTTTAGCTGTCTAAATAGAGATACTTAACTCCATTTTTAGGTGATGTGAATTTGGGCTGTAGTTGAAGATTCAAGAAAGATATGAATCTCCTGTTGGTTTCATCTCATACTTGCTTGACAAATATAGATGTATTAGACATCCTGGAGGACCCAGTGATACAGAATGATGATAAGGCAACTGTATCCCTCTCTCCAGGCTTAATTCAGTCACACTCACACAAGCTCCTACTGACCTTTGAGGTGTTAGTAGGTATCTTAGATCCCTGAGC
This sequence comes from Cyrtonyx montezumae, assembly GCF_038088225.1. NCBI lineage: Eukaryota > Metazoa > Chordata > Aves > Galliformes > Odontophoridae > Cyrtonyx > Cyrtonyx montezumae. The sequence goes on along the minus strand of NW_027072034.1, from coordinate 32,750,109 downwards.
AGGGCTGATAAATGCTGGTAGAAGAACATTCCCATCTGTAGTGTCTTTTACACTGAGGTTATTGAGGCACTGGAATAGGCTGCCCAGAGTGGTGGTTGTCCTGTCCCTGGAGGCTTTTAAGGTGAGGCTGGATCAGGCTCTGGGCAACCTGATCTAGCTGTGCCTGTCCCTGTTCATTGCAGGGGAGCTGGACTAGACAACCTTTAAAGGTCCCTTCCAACTCTAAGGATTCTATGATTTTATGATTCTGTGGAGTAGCAGATGAAAGCCAATAGGAAACACTCAGAAATATGTGGAGCTAAGTGTGGATGAGGGACTGAACTGCGCTCTTTAGGTCTAGGTTATGCTGCACCTCTCTCCAGGCTCCACCATTTGTATTTAATAGAGCTATATTGACTATAATGGATAGACATGTAGTTCACATTAAATTATTAAATGTGGACAGGTAAGTCATGCACTGAATCCAATTTTTCTGTCATTCTTTCTCTGCTTTTTTTCTACACATTTTTTTTAAGTAACAAGTAGTTGTTTTCTAAAACATGCTTAAAATATGCATTATTTTCTCACACATTCATAGAATCCTAAAATCAGTAAGTTGGAAAAGATCACTAAGGTCATCTAGTCCAACCATCAACCCATCCCCACCATGTCCACTAACCATGTCCGTCACTACTACGTTCACCTGTTTCTTGAACGCTTCCACGGACAGTTACTCCACCACCTATAAATTCTTCATTTTATTTCATAATAATTTCATAATAATTTATTAATAATTTATATCAATAATTTATTAAAATTGTTTATTGTTCTTTAATAGCATATTTTCCAAAAATCATCACCTTCAGGTATAGCAAAATGTACTGCATCAGTCTGTCAGGGAAAGCAAATATGACAGAGTTTGTTTGACTGGATGTTCATTTACTGTTTTGTGTACACTGAAACTATGCAATGTAGAAGTGTCAAAAATTCCAGAAATGCTTGTGTTAAATTACTGTACTATCAAATTTTAACAGAGTATGAATTGTAACTTGAAAATATGACTATAGGCAGATAATGTAGTGTTATAAAAATACTAAGGACACCTCTCTGGTTCATCTCTCTGGATATTAGAGAGAGTAGAATCAGTCTTTTCTGTCAGTTTCCTTTAGCATGCTGCTGTATTGTCCAAGTAGAAGATGGCAGTAGGAGTACCAGTACAGAGAGCTAAGTCTGTTGCAAAAAAGTCTGCGATGGATATTTTCTAGGATGAATTGACTTCATCTTTCTTTTGGTCCCAGCCCTTCCCAGTGTAGAAAGATGATGGAATATTATTTCCTCTGGTAATAGATAATGCCAGTGGAATGTCGCTGTGTAAGGACTGCAGGATCTGGTGCATACTATAAACTCAACACATTTCTACAGGAGCTTGCTCTGTGATCCACTGGAGATGTTAGAGAAGGGCTGCTTAGCATGACAAGAAATTGTTGGAAAAGCCTTTTTCTTGAGTCCTTAGAATTTTTATGTGTTACCTGACCACCTTCCAAAATGGACAAAGCACACGTGGAAAAGTGTCTTCTTTTTTTTTTTTTTGAAAAAGAGTAATGTTTCTGTGTCAGCTGTGGGAAGGTATAGTATAGGTGTTAATTTCAGTTTTTCAGTTTTAGGAAATTCTTTTAATTTTAGTTGCATGTATTCATGATGTATGCAAATAAAATGAATCTTAAAAAAAAGTAGTTAATTGATTAGTTTAGTGTAATTAAACTATTACTTTATGGGTATGGTATAAATTACTAAAACTAAGTGCATTTATAATAACGATCAGGACTTCTCAAAGGCATCTCTGTGATTTGGCTACCGTGTTCTCACAGTTCCATAAAAAAATCTCAGCCTTTATTTAGTAAAGTGACTGCTGGTAACTTTCAAAGTGATGTGTGTGTTTCATTCCCTGCTAGTAGCCAGGGAAACTTTCACTACCAGTACTGGATCTTAGGAGCTCTTACTGCTTCTCTGCACTCTGAACCATGTTTCACATGGTCTGCCATCGCAGCTCCAGCTCCACTGAAGTTGGTGTACCAGCTGCAATAATATTTCAAGTCAATCCCTGATTAGTTAGGGGAAGGTCAGCTATTTCTGACTGGCCTCGCCCAGACAGAGAAACAGAATGAAGCTCTGCCATCAGTGTCCTAAAATAGATGGCCCTTTTCATCTGTCATGCTTGAGCCAACCACATGGAACACAAATTAGGAAACACAAATCAATTCACAGGGCATTGGGAAACACAGGCAGAAAGTCAAGCAAAGAGAAACTTCTTCAGATATGAGCTATACTCTCCAAACTAATTTCTAGCCTCTTGCCTAATTATTTTCATTATTTTCTTAAGAAACTAGAAAAAAAAGTTGCTTTTTTTTTTTTTTGAAGTTAACTTTAATAATGAAACTGAGTGTGGGGATATTTTTTGGAGGTTTATTTGCAGCTCTAGGAGTTTTGCTCTTTTTGGTGGCATTTGGAACCGATTATTGGCTTCTCGCTACAGAAATAGGAAGGTGTTCAAAAGCACCTGAGGAGGTTGGGGTTTGTATGGATTTTTGTTTGTGATGAGATTTATGTATATTTTGTTTCCTTGGATGCATTTATTTCTTAAGAATTCAATTTTGTATGAATTTTTGAACAGCTGTTATCAAGCCTAAAATTCATTCATCTTTTATGATTCTACTTTTGTAATATGGCATTCTTTCAAAGGAGCTATTACTGTGTAGATAGTCTATAGCTCACCTATATTCAGACAGCCTGTGTGTCATTGTGATGGTGTTCTTTTTTACCTAAATATCTTAATTTCACTTGAACTTGATTCTTTCAGCTGTCTGAAAAATAGGATAAAAGCTTTAATTTTAATTTTTTTTATTTTGTTTTTTATTTTTTTATTTTTACTTTTCATAGACAGAGAAGGCCACTTTTCATCATGAAGGTTTCTTCTGGCGGTGCTGGTTTAGTGGAAATGTAAGAGAACATAACACCAGCATGTGGAAGTTCTGGTACAGTAAGTAATACCTTTCTTTTTATCTTACCTACAGTAGTTGGATCTTTAAGCTACAGAGATTTTTTTAGTGTTTATGAATCACTGAATTTCATTTGGTTTCTTCTGTGATCAGATTCTTCAGCTATCTTCAAATAAATTCAAGAGCAACAAACAATTTTAAAATCTTTACTAAGGGATATCCCAGGACAAAATAATCCATGTTAACTATCAGCTTACTCTTTCAGTGATAGCCTGTCATATTAACTATGAGTCCATTTTTAACAAGACAGTCTCTTGTTATGCCATTAACAGACTCTTCATTTCTGTAAAGCAGGGAAAAAAGCCTTGTGGTTAGGATGATCCATGAGTCTCCAGCTAGTTGAGTAGGTGGGAATGGTGTAGCACACATCTCCTTCAGAAAAACTCTCTCTACTGAATGTGTAGATGGCCTGTTTTTTTCACTACATGCCAGGATTCTGGAAGATAGTATTTGCCACCAAAATTTTAAATGAAGAAGTCGCAAAACTTACCTTGTTGTGTTTGACCCAACATGTGATTTGCAGTTATCCCTCACCTTATTGCTGAGTTTCAACAAACGTCATGGAGAACAGGTGCTATCATACAATTCTAACTTCAATAACCCATGTTTTGCAAAATATGTTACTTGGATTTAGATAGCAAATGTAATGTTCACCGTAGTTAATTTCCCTTTATTTTTCATCTGGAGAGTTCTGCAGTGAGGAATTTGAAATTGGACTGTGGTTTAAACTAATGTCAGCCTTTGTCCTTGCAAGGATGATACTTGATTTCATACACTGAACTCATATTTGTTGAGACTGTACACTTTCAGAAGATGCTCAATATTTTTTTCATTATTGTTTTGCAAGATTAAGATAAATACATTGTCTTTTCCTTTTCCTTTTCCTTTTCCTTTTCCTTTTCCTTTTCCTTTTCCTTTTCCTTTTCCTTTTCCTTTTCCTTTTCCTTTTCCTTTTCCTTTTCCTTTTCCTTTTCCTTTTCCTCTTCCTTTTCCTTTTCCTTTTCCTTTTTCTTTTCTTTTTGTAACGAGCAAAAAGTAATTAACTGTAACAACAGAAAAATGCATGTGCATGTAAAAGCATATGTATGCATTGCATATACATTGCAGTGTAACAGATCCTTCCTTTCAACAAGGCTGCTTTACTGTTCCCATAGTAGAAATCTGAGCTGCCCTTTAAGGAATATCCGTGGTTGGATATCAAGGCTGTTGTCTTTTATGAAAGTAAAATTCACTGTAAAGCTTCTTGGAAGGAACATGGAATCTTGACCTATGAAACTTTGTTTATCTATTTGAAGAACAGTCTTAGGATATTAAATTGTCAAGGCAGTAAAATATGAATAATTCTCTGTCTTCTTCTTTTAGCCAACCAGTCACCTTCTAAGAATTGTACACATGCTTACCTCTCACCGTTTCCTCATATCCGAGATGAACACAACTCAACCTCCTACGACTCTGCAGTCAGTAAGTATTTTTTTGTTAGCAAATGGATGTCTGTAATTTCAAGAAAACAATTTGGATGCTTCAGTGCAGAACTGCATTTTCTCTCCACACAGTTTAATTAATAGAGTTTTGGTATTTTCGTGCTTCTCCAACATTTACAACATGCATATTTTAGACACTATTTAGCAAAGCACTTAAATGAACACATAGCTTTAAGTATGATGGCAGAATGGAAATCATTTCTAAAAGCAGAAACATTTCCTTTTCACGCTTTTTTTTTTCTTCAAAATAAGAAGTATCTTCCTTGAGATTAATGCTTAAATAATTACTTCTTCTCTTGTATTGCAATTAAACTGTTTCTTGTTAAATAAATAATCACATGCAGAAATATATTCATTTTTACCTTATGAGAAGGAAGGAGAGGAGCCTTGTTATTGCCTAACTTTATTCAACTCAGGTATACTGCACTGAATGCTGGAGGTGCTGGCTTCTCTCTACTGACACTGACACTGAGTATCATGTGCCACACATTAATAATATAGACCAACTCTGCAGTAGTGTGCAGTATTGTTCTGTGAATTAAGTTCTACTATTTGAAAATATTTACTTAGTTAGGCTGAGATATTAACATTGAGAAACTCTGGTGCAGAGTTTCATATGTGTATATATATGTAAGATACAGAGCACTGAAAACTTTATGTTTGAATAGACACAAGGAAAGCTCTGGAAAGCTCTGTTTTTTTTTTTTTTTCTATTCAACTCGAAGAATTGGTCACATTTCATCAGATCAAAGGCTTTTTGCAAATATATTTGAAGACTATCACTTCTGATGCTTGTTTCATATAAGTTTTAAAATAACCTGTGATGTATATGAATGCTGTACGTTTCTGAGCCTACTGACTGAACGACTTAAGTGATCCCTGAAGCTGTAATTATACCTTTGCTAACTTCGAAACATCTTCCTAATACATTTTTATGCTGCAAAAATTAGAAAAAAGTTTGGATTGGTAACAGTTCTGTTAATCTTTAGAAATTATGAACTGTTTGTCCAGGAAGAATTCATACCTTACCATTCAGAGTCAGAGATCTAATCTGTAATGTTGAAGCACATCTAGAACAGTTTATCTTTTCATTTGAAAATGACAGAGCCATCTGCTCCTAATAATCTAGACAGAGTTGGTATTCAACCATGCACTCATACATTCACAAAGGATCTTCAAATCATATTGCATGATTACATAGAAGTGGACAAACAAAGAATGAAGAAAGGAGGAGGAATATCATCAAAAGTTTAATTAATTTTAGTTAATATTTGCCAAAAGAACCACTGCTCAAATATAATTTTCCTATCTATATTTCATATTAGGAGATTAAAAATAGACAGAACTGTACTATAGATGCTGGCACAGGTAGAGAATATTCAGAGCCATTCCTGCTGTATAAATAGATACAGTTGGATTGCTTTGGAGCTCATTAAAACTGGAGTGGTTTTTTTATGCCTCCAGTTCATTTTCAGCATTCAAACGGAGTTATTTACTAAAGCAGGTATACTTATTGAAGAATCTTCTGCAACTTTTTATTAAGAAAGTTATATCATCCTCTCTTCTGTTAGTTCAAAACTCATTTTTCTTTTAGCGTACTTTGACAGGCCTGCCCATTATATTTGGTTTCTTAAAACCTCACAGAATCTGCAGTTAGTAAATTAAGAAATACTGAGGGAATTTTCTCTTGATTCACAATGGAGGAAACGCTTTTTTGTAAAAGATAGTGGTGAAAACCCTCCATTTGATTTCATGCAGAAAAATAGTGTGTCAACTATTTGTACATCCACATGGCTGCATCTAATGCTCTCAGTAAAAAAAGAAAAGAAAACAAACAAACAAACAAACAAAAAAAAACAGAACAAAAGGGACTACCAAGAAATTGAGGTTATTGTTTCTTTTTTTTTTTTTTTTGTTCTGCTACTGTATCTTGATATAATATTTCCATTTTTGCGGATCATAGTTTTCTCATAACATTTACTTTTGGGGATAAAATAAGTATACCACACTTAGTTCTTCAGAATGATCTTTCACTTTCTTTTTAGTCAGACCTTCAAGTCTTATTTTAATTAGGAGTATATAAGAAGAAATATGATGTTGTCTGAAAAACATTCAATTTGCTGAAAAATAAACAGCTGAATAAAAACCTCTAAACTTCATTAGAGAAATCAAACGTGTACATACAGCACAATTTTCTTAAAAATTCAAGCCTTCTGTTAAGAAAACTTTCTCAGCAAGCAGAGGCACGTGAATTCTTTTATGGACAGTTTGGCTTAAGAGGCAGTGGGGGATTTATCAGAGCTAATTGGCTTTAATTGCAGTCCCTAGTGCAAACACAGCTGTGGTTTGTATCTGGAATGCTATGTTACCATCCAGTTAAAATGGTTCAGGCAAATATAAGTTTACTGAGGAACCATGAAATTTCGGATTAATCTTGAGTGGAGTGACTGGACCAAGTTCTTTATTGCAATAATTCCTTCGGTTTTAGTGTCAGTAATCAGGTTTTTTTTCTCTCTTTTTTTTTTTTTTTTTCTGGGATATAATTGAAAAGAAGCTCAATCTATCCTTTCTTTATTTGTTTACATCCTTTCATACATTAGTATAAAGGTGTATATGTGACAGTTCCCAAAAGATTCAAACACTGAAGACCTCGAAGTCTAAAGTGTTATACGCTTTACTCAAAATACTTCAACCTGGAGAGGAAACCACTGCTATGAGCACTTGGTGTCAAGAGTAATAGCCTTATTCAAATGCATGTTTTAATGTCTCATGGTTTCCTTTCATCATTTCTGTCAGATGCCTGATCCACTTGGAAGGGTTAGATAGTACTGCTTTGAAATCACAGCTTTCTGTGTCTTTGTTACAATTATTATGGCTTTATTAATGTCTAGTTTTGTTAAGTATCATGGAGAGAGGAGAGCTACCTACCTAAAGTGCAAGTTTCAATCTATAGCTGTGCTAGCCATCATTTACAGTTAATGGACTTAAAGAAATTTGCAGCAATGCCATTTGTCTTAACCTGAAGTAGGAATCTAAGTGAAGTCAGGGGAATCCTGTCTCTAGTGGCTTTCTGTGATGTTACAATGGTTTATGGTGACAGCTACGCCAGTGTGCAGCTATTATGCAGACAGGCAGCACTTCATTGTGTCACCAGCAGATTCATTTATATAATGATTCACAAACATAAGTGAAACAGACTGAAAGCTAGAAATAAAAAAAAAGTGAGACCATACAGTGAAAGTACAAGATTAGTGACCTTTTATTTATTTTATGTATTTTATTCTAAAATGTAAATACATACACATATGTATAATCATAATTAGATTGGTTATCCCATCAGGCTATTTTGAAAACATGATAGTATAGTACTTAAATAAAAATTAATTGCAAGCTAAGTTATTTAATGGTATCACATCATTGGTTTAGTTAACAGTGACATCCAAGGCTCTCACATTAAAAAATCTCTTGTACTACCAGACAATACTAGATTTGTTTTTGGAAAATGTGTAGGGTCCTTACTCATGCAAGTAGTCTTGTTTGTCTATAGTGGGATAATTTCTAAGAAAATGAAGTGCGAGATGTAGCACTTCGTTAGGTCATTAATTTTATTTTTGGGTGTTGCTTTTTTCCCAACTTTATTTGGAAATAAACAATGATTTCTTAACTTTGTAAATTGCCTCGGTGCCTTCTGAAGCTAAATTGGAAGCCATTTAATATACTGCTCTGGCACTTTCGATTAATACTCTGATCTGTAGCTGGTAGTACACTTTACCTTACCTTTATATCTTATTTTGTCCAGTCTTGGGCACACTGCCAGCATTTGAAGCAGTACGTAATATGATACGCAATACAGAATGCTCATAGGAGGGAAGAAAGATTCTGGTTCAGCAACTATTTAACTATTTAACCTATCATGGTGTTATCAGATGTATTGGCATGTTTGTTACTGGGCTAAAATGAACCTAAAATAATATGGGAAGTTTCAGCTATGAGATCTGAAAATAATAATTGTCTAGTGGAATGCTAGAAGTAGCCTATTTTTAGGGGGAAAAAATGCTGCTATGTAACGTGGTCATGTAATTCTTTGTGAGGAACTGTAACACAGTACATTGACTAAGGGAGAGCTCCCCAGCCACCAAGCAGTGATAAAGCAAGAAGTATTTAAAAAAGCAATATATTCATACTGAGAATATTATATTTGTTTTACTGTTAAGGTTATTTTAAAAGAAGATTACTACTAAGGGATAGTAAAAGGTACTGAGTGAAACTGGAATCATTTTGCAAGGTTTACTGTGTTTACATGCTTCAGATGAGAGCTATGATCTTGTTTACAGTCGTTTATCTGCAGAGAAGATACTCCTGATTTAGAGCAGCTCAGGCACTTTACCTTTCATTGTACTTTATATTGTGAGTGGCATTTTGATGCCTATTGTCAAGAGTAGTTTGATATCTCTTACATTAAATAGTAAACATATTCTAAAATACCCTGTACAGTCAGATCACAGGAAGGGTTCGCTTTATGACTTAGATTTGTGAGTAAAAATTCATGGCAAGTTATCCTAGTCATTTATATTATTATTAGCAATGAAGCACTGTATTCACACACACACATGCTTCAAAAAGATTTTCTGCTTTGAAGGGTTCAATAATGTGTGTTCAATATTAAGTAGGTTGTTTTGTTTGATTTGATTTAGTTCTTGAACAGAAAATGTATGGGCCAAGTCTTTTCCGCTGTTGAGATTTTGAAACACCTGAAGCCAGCAAGGACAATAAAATATGTGATAAGTTTCCATGAGGTTACTGTCAGTGTCTCTACTTGTAGATGGGTGCCACATGGTGTCATGAGCAAAGCTTGTTCCTGAATAGCTGACTATGTAACTTCTGAGGTGTGCATTGCCACTACTTAAAAACTGTGCCTTCTAGATGTCACGACTGTAATTTTTCAAATGTATTATTGCTTCTTTTTCACATTCTTAGAATATAAAACTTTGGCTTGAGTTTATAATCAGAGCTGGGATCTGCTATATAAGAAAAGGAGCCTTTTCATAACTTTCATCTATATCTCCAAAATCCAGTCCCTTACTCGAAAACCCGATACTTTGGATACTTTTCAAATGATGCAGTAGTCTCCAGAAGAGTCTGAATTAGGATGTTTCTGAAGAAAAGCAATAGCGAGGCAAAATTACTCTTTCATGCAGTTTTGAAGGAATATACTGCAGCTGTACTATTCCCACAGCATATAGGTTGAAAGTACAGAGCTCAAAGACAAGCATACCAGCTGTACTCCTGTTGTCCTCTAAGTACTGTTTTATTTTTAGGCCTGCCTGTCACTACCAAGACAAATGTTGTACCCTGATGAAGGGACAGCTTACCAAGACAAGTTACACATCTCTGTTTAGCACTCTTACAACATAGAGCAGTGATTCCTAAGGTTAACACCACAAATACGTTTACTTCAGATTCTGTGATAATGCTTATACTTTTATTCCTTCCACTGTAGGAAATACTTGGCATAATATACTTACTTGAGGTAGCTAATGATGACATACCTGTGAAGTAAATGTACTTAGTACCTATTACCTTTTGCAGAGGCAAATTCCTTGTTTGACCAGGAACTACCTCAGTGAGACTTGAAATGGTGCAAAATTCTCTAAACGTCTTGTATAAGTGCAGTGAACAATTATTTATTGAAGCAGACTGCTTGGATCACAGTGTCGTTCCTTTTCAGGGGATATAAAGAACCATAATTCAAAGCAGCATCTTTTGTTGCATTTTAGCTGTTATGGTTCACCTCAGTTTCCAAGCAGCAAAATCTTTGACTTAGAGGGCTCCTTATTAGGTAGGCTTATTTCAACTAACTCTTTTGTGTTCATCTGTTTATGCTAGCTAAGCTAATGACAGAAATAGGGCTACGTTGTAATTTTGAATCATTAGCCCCTCAGGGACTGATCTTGTTCACTTGAACAAAGAAGGTAGAAAACTGTTCTAAGCAAAAATTGTCTGAATATGAAGTAAGTGAAATCTTCTTTGCAAAAAATGGTTGCCTTACTACTTTAGTAAAGCTTAGAATCATTAAGGTTGGAGAATACCTCCAGATCATCTAGTCCAGCCGCCCACCTACCACCAATACTGCCCACTAGACCATGTCCCTAAGAATTTCATTTACCCTTTTCTTAAACACCTCCAGGGATGGTGTCCCCACCTCAGCAGCCTGTTTCAGTGCCTCACTGCACTTTCTGAGAATACATTTCTTGTAATACCCCACCTGAACTTCCCCTGGCACATTATGTCTTGTCCTATCTCTGTTACCTGGGAAAAGAGGCCAACTCCCACCTTGCCACAGAATCCCTTCAGGTCACTGTAGAAAGTGATAAGGTCTTCCCTGAGCCTCCTCTTCTCCAGACTGAACAGTCTCAGTTCCCTCATCCTCTCCCCGTAAGACTTGTGCTCCAGACCCCTCAGAACTTCATTGCCTTTCTCTGGTCTCGCTCCAGGACCTCTTAAGATGTTTCCTTGAACTTGAGCCACAAAGGACCTTAATGTCTTATAGATTGTGGGAGTAGGATTTTGAATAAAAAGATAATATAGGGAACTCTTTTTTTACCTAACTTCTTTATTTTCTAATTGATGTATAATGATGAAGTTGCTGGATAAACAGCTATTAGGACCATATCCCCCCATTTCTATAGAGAAAATAATTATTTTTAGAGGAATACAATGGAAGGTTATGCCAGATGATAGCTAAGTCAAATCAGTATTTCACCATAATACGTAAAATAGTTATGCTGTTGGAGCAGAGAAACTGCTTATCTCTTGTATAGTCACAGAGGTTTAAACAATTTTTCATCAGTAATATTTGTACTTCTTTTGTGTTTATTTTTTCAAGAATATTTGAGCAAATCAAGCTTTTCTGCTAAAATTTCACTAAAAGTGAACTAAAAAGATTCCTTTATAAAGAGAATATAATGAAACTGCACTCTAATTTCATAATGCTGTAAAAGCTTATGTCCTCTTCCATCTCAGAAAATAGAAACACTGCTCTATAACTTTAGTGAGTGACCATAATGATATTGAAGTAAGCTTTTTCAAGGTTCATTTTGGCCAATGTGCTCTATTATGTAGCATGACTTTGAAGTACCTTGGGCCATCCATGTAAAAGAGTTGGGTGGTTATAGGCTGATTTAGCAGTATTAGGTTTTAAATGAGGAAGTAATGTCCCATGGACTTGGGGACTGCAATGAAGCTTAACAAAGTAGCCCCATGAGTAAAATTCTATGAAATTGCTTCAAGACCCAAGACTGAAGGACTTGAGAGATTTACTTTCTCTAGCCTCCATTCACTGTCCATTTGCATCAAGTGAATCATTAAACTATGTGTTTAACTTTAAACAGGTGCCTAAATCCCCTAAGAATTTGAGTACTTAAAGCAGAACACACACTTAACTGCTTTGCCGCACCAGAGCCTTATTTCTCACTTACTATTTCTTTATTTATTTGTTTACATAGGAGTAAGCCTTGTATTGGATATGAACCAAAATGCAGTTTTAATTTCAGACACAATCATCTTTCCTACGCCCAAATCTGCTGATCAGTGTGGCAGAAAATTATGTCTCTGAATTTTTGCCTGAATTAAAAAGGATGTTGTTTTAAAAGTGTGGCTAATGTGATCTGCTGAATATGATCTACCTAGTACATTTACAGTGCTGGAATAGGAAAGATTATGTGTACTTCATCATGAGTTAAGATGGTCAAGTTGAAAACTAGATTTTTGAAACATTCTGATGGGAAGCACAAGCTGATAACATCTAGTTCACCTTCAGATTTCAGATGAGAGCAAACCCGAACTGTTCCAGAATAGCTGGCTTTAGCAGTCAGAATGGATTTGAAACTTTCAGGATATGAACCACTATAATAGTTACTTAGTTGTGTTTTGCTATAACAGTAAGTAGGTGCTGTCAAATGGTAAGTGGCAGTTTCTTTTGTGACTCACTTTTTCTGACGTGCCAGCTGGCTTATGAGCTTTCCCTCAGTTGGGTGGAAATGTTTTTCACTGACTGAATTGTCAGTGCTTCAAGATTTTCAGAACTGACGATGGAGATCTTTGCAACTCATAATTTTACTAATGGGTTGTGTTAATGTACCAATTTTTAAATTCATGGGAGAAATTTATGTCACTCTTGTAGCATTTGTAAAATGATGACTTTGTTAAATGGATGTGCAATTAACCAGATAAAAAATAGTTGTTAGAAAGACTCTTTTGGCCAGAGTATGTCACAAAACTCTCAGCTCATTTATCGCCAGCTGCATCCATGAATTCAGCACTGCTTGGCACTGTCTAGCAGGGACTTTTGAAATACCAAATTTTAATAAAATAAAAAGAAATTTAGAGTGGAAACAGCCTGGTTTAAAAATTGTTTTTCAAGTTACCTTTTTTTTTTTAAGTTTCTCTTATTTCCTGTTTTAGATTTCCTTATGTTGAATATAACTAATAAGAATTATGTTCTTGAAAATTATAAATAACTTACAGATTGCTTTTGGTGATAGGATCTCAGCACTAACGTCAAAATGTTACAGTTCTCTATTTCTCCCAGTCAATTTTGGTAAAACAATTATATCCAGCTAGTCCAATCATTTACCCCAAAGAATCATTGCTACAACTTCAGTACACCATTTTCTAAACAGCATAAATTTTGTCAAGTTGCTGTTTTTGAAGTCACTGTCTAAGTGTTAAGCAGATGGACTTCATTTGAGGTAACTTGAACCCTATTTTCCATGATCACCAGATAGGAACTGGGTTCCAAAGCTCTTCTGATCCACATGATATATGATGTACATGCACAATGGAATGAATGGTTGGTTTGTCAGTAAGTGAAAAAGGGCAAAAGAAAAATCTTTATTAGCCAAATATGTCACTTGTTTAAGTTCTAAAAAGTGTGGCATGCTTTTTTCTTCTTCCTTTTTTCTAGTTTATCGAGGTTTCTGGACAGTTCTTATGCTCCTGGGAGTGATTGCTATTGTGATAGCTAGTTTCTTCATTATCTGTGCAGCTCCTTTTGCCAGCCATGTTCTGTACAAAGCAGGAGGAGGCTTTTACATCATTGCTGGTGAGTATACTGTTTGCTTGATCAATTAAGAAAAGAAAGCATGAGATATTTCTCCCCATTTTCTATAACAAAAATTATGTCAATCATGGCTAAAAAAAAAGAAGTTTGTGCCTCTGTCCTTTGGCTTGGAGGCCAAAGTGTGCCTTTGTACTTTGGAGCACATACCTTGGGTACAATTCCTTCTACAGCTATCTGAAGTCATTCAGAAAGCTACCTTTTGATTAGAGTAAAAAAGCAAAAAGTCTAGGACTGCTCATGGAATCATTGCAATTTCAATCTACATATTGAGCAGGAAAAGGAATGTATTTTTAGGGATGCTGCCTTGTAGGATTCTCAAGGGCTTTTGCTGAGGAGTTTTTTTTAGTTAGTGGCACAAAGGCAGTGAAGATGGTAATGGCAAATTCTAAAGAAGCTGAAAGATACAGCACATTCACATGACAAGTATAGGAGATGTGTTTTGTATGTGATTGGAGTACACAAAATAGTTGTCAAATATGAGTAAGAGGGAGCTCTAAACCTCTGTGAATGAAACACAGTAAATAACCGAATTCCTTCTTTCCTCCTAACCCTCACGTTATTGGTAGGATGCATCCTACCAGTATTCAGCTGATACAGACAGCTTTCTGAGGCACTAGTCTGTTAACCATGACAAGTCTGGAAAGATGTGTAAGAGCAGTTTTTTAAGATATAAATGACAATACATGCTCATTGCTACCCTAGTTTGTATGCATCTTGGAAAGTTCCAAGAACAGCATAGCGTTGTGGGGCAGAGCACTCATACCAAGTAGGCTTGGACTCTTTTCCTGCTTCCATTATTGACCTGCTGACCTGTTTATGGCCACAAACTGAAGCATAGGAAGTTCAGCACAAATGTGCATGGGGACTTCTTCACAGTGCAGGTGATGGTTCTGTGCAGGAACAGACTGCCTAGTGAGCTGGTGGAGTCTCCTTCCCTGGGTACGTTCAAGACCCGCCTGGACGCTTACCTGTGCAACCTGGGCTAGGGAGCTGCTTTGGCAGGGGGTTGGACTCCATGATCTCTAGAGGTCCCTTCCAACCCCTACAATTCTGTGATTACCCACTTCACCTGGCATTTCTGCATACATTGGCTAATAAGATTTTAATTTCCTCTTAAAAGATTTCCAGTGAAATGTGAAATATTTTATAATGTTGTTGCTGAAAAGACTTCGGAATACTTGCATTCGTTCCTTTGGGAATAACTCCTCCACACTTTTAAAATACATGCAAAAATATTCACGATCTGTTGGAAATTCTAAGGTATTTCATTAGTTTTTGTCACTGATTTGCTAATTAAAAGCCCTTGTAAGTCCTGCTTCTTTGCTACATTTGTAATCTGTGAAAATCTCTGCTTTCTCTAGAAAGTGGCAGAGACTACAAGGGAGAAAATAGTAAGACACCTGGAATTAGCAAGGCAACCTGTGAAGAGAAATGTGCTTTTTCCACTCTGGGTCAGTCGGCTAGTCACCCTTGGCTTCACCAGGAAGCCTGCCCTGGAGGGAATAACAGTAGTCATTAACAGTTAAAACTTTTGCTAGGAAGTTCTCCAGATAGCAATTCATTTCATCCTGGAGGAGGGGCTGAGCCATTCTGAAGGTGGCTCAGATGAACATGTGATAGAATCATCTAGGTTGGAAGACACTTTCAAAATCACCAAGCCAAACCATCAGCCTGAGCTACTAAGTCCCATCACTAAACCTTGTCATTTTTTACCACAACTACACTCTTCAGTACCTTGAGGATGCAGACTCCACAACTTTCCTGGGCAGCTTGTTCCAATACTCTACCAACCTTTCTATGTAGAAATTTTGCCTAATGTCCAATTTCAGCTTTCTCTGTAACGACTTACTCTATCACTTGTTACTTGAGAAAAGAAATCATCACCCTCCTTGTTGCAACTTCCTTTCAGGTAGTTGTAGAGCTATGAGATGTCCTCTCAGTCTCCAGACAAAACTAGCCCAGTTTCCTTAGCCACTCCTTGTAAGTCTTGTTTTCTAGTCCCTTTACCAGCTTCATCAAGCAGGGCTGTTTTATTTTAATTATTACTGTTTTTCTTGTTGATGAGCAAGATATTTAGTAAAGTCCTGCTATGATTTCCCAGACGAAAATGGTGGTGACAGAATACAGGACCTATTAGGCTAGCAGAAGATAGAGAGTTCCCTACTGGACACCGTGTTCCAGATATGTTGTCACAAGTGCTGAGTAAAGGGCAATAATAATACTTTCAGAGCTGCTGATTGTGCTTTTGTTAAGTGGAGCTCTATATGAGCTTGACTTTCCTTTTTGCTCGACTTTGCTTAAGATCTTGAACACTGGGAGGGATCATTCTGGTGCTTTATGGAAATTGCCAGTGAGGAACAATCAACTTTTTAGGACCCTTTGTGCTTCAAGGTAGCCTTTGAGCCTTTGCCCCTCAAAGTAACCTCCCTTAGGATCCTGCCTACTAGTTCCCTGAACAGGCTGAAGTCAGTTCCCCTGAAGTTCTGGCTCTTCAATCTCTTGTTTACCTGTTGTATTTCTCCTAGGATACTAAACCTGACCATTTTATGGCCAGTATAGTCATGGCTAGCACCATCTATCATATCCCTCATCAGCTTTCATTTATATGAGTAACAAGTCCAGCAAACTACTTCCATTAGTTTGTCTGTTCCAAACACATCTGAAGAAGTCATTGTTGATGCAGTCCAGCTACCTCCTGGGTTGCTTGCACTGCACAGTGCAGATACTGAGATTGCTGACAACTAGTAACTCTTCTTCCAGTCCATTTGTTCTTGACTACGTGGCATGTAGCAGATGCCCACCATGATCACTTTGTTTTTGCCATCTGTCTGATCTTAACCCATAAGATCCTGTTCCTTAGAAGAACTCTATTAGTTCAGTGAATTTCATTTTGTGTGCAGACTGCAGCCGCCCCACCTCTTCTTAATAGCCTTTTGTTCTTAAAGAATGTATATCCAGCCATTGCAGCACTTCAGTCATACAGCCTACCTGACCATGTTGTTATCATCATCCAGTGACTTTACAAGGATTTGAATTCCTCCTGTTTTTTTCCAACACTGGGTTCATTTGTGTATGGGCATCTGAGATGGAGTTTGAGTTGTGCAGCCTTCTCAGTGGAAGTGAATAAGCCTCCCTCGTTGCTCTGTCCCATGCATATGTTCTCCATTCTCCTCCCATTAGTTACCTGTAGGCTTTGAGCTCCATCTCCAAATGTTCCTTGTTTCTGACTCTTCTCACAGGGTTACTGAGTCTATTGCTCTTCCCTTGTCTACTGGATCTCCTCTCTCCCCAGCAGTCCTCATATCTCTGAGAGCGGGTCCCATGGATACAGAACCCTAAACCCTGACTGCAACACTAGTCACAAAGGCAAGAGCTGAGGCACAGTGCATGCCAAATTTTGCCCAAATCTTCAAGCAGCATGTATGAGACCATCATCACTTGGGCACCCATGCCCTTACCTCTTACTCTTAGTGCCCTCTAGGAACCCACTTGAGGACTGGAGATCTCACTGCCAGCATCACTGGTTCCCATGTGAATGTGCTGCAAGGGGTTATACTCCAATGGCAAAACAGCCTCTGCAGCTTTTATTCCAGTGTCGTAGATCTAGGCTTTAGAAAAGGAGAAAAACTACTCAAAAAGAAATTCTCATTCCTGATCTGTGGCAGAGTCACAGAGCTGCCTTTTGATGCCAATCTTTAAGAAAGTCTTCAAGGTTCTTTTACTGAACAGTGTGTTTGAACTTCTAAGTGAAGAAGCACACACAATTAGTATTTGTGGCAGCCTATTGACCAGCATCTTTCCATGTTAAGCTTTCAAATTGCACCTGAGCTTGCACGTGGAACTAGATATGCTATGCCAGTGGGGAAAAAAAAACATATTAATTCAATAATACTGCAGTCAATGACTCAAGCAGTCATTGCAACCTCATCTCCAACATCAAAGGATAGAGCAAAAGCAGCTACAGTAGTGCAAACTGTAAGAAGCCCTAAGGTTTTTTCAAAAGTCATAGGAAAAGAAGAGAAAGTTGCCATAACATAATTACTTGAGTAGTCTTCAGTAGAATATAGATTATCCTGGGGCTGTTCCTGCAAGATGTCTGGATGGCAGTTTCCTGTTGTATTGATATCAGGCAAGAGAGACCTAGGGTGTGCACAGAGCATTAGAGAATCACACCCTTTTGAAGACGCAAGATTACAAAGATGTTTTCTACTTCCTGCCAAAAGAGGAAAAAGCTTTAATTTTAGCTCCTAGATGAGGATAAAATCTGTCTTCAGACATATGTGCCAACTCCCATAAAAAGTGGGATCCTCGGCATGTACTTTGGAGTGGAATGTTAACAGTAGTTCTCAAATAAAGGTTACAAGAGGCCAAAGTACATGGATCTATAATAAGGATAAGGACAGAAAATTTAATTGAAATATATATGCATACACATAGTTGTTCAAGTTTCCCTCAAGTGAGAGTTCTAAACTTCTAGCAGAAAAGCTCACATCATTCTTTCCAGCACCTGTTGTCTTCGTGTCTGCATAGTAAAACATTCATGCCATAAACAGCCATTCACCACTGACAAGTGAAAGGCATTTCTACGTGGGAAGAATAAGTACTAAAGGCCAGCAAACTGCCTCTTGAATTCATAGACATTTCTAAAGGTTCTGTATTCTTTTTCCTCTGCAATATGCACAAGTGTTTGTTTGAAAGAAATTCAAAAGAATAAATGCAAAAGACTGAAATGAGTGACCTCAGAGAAGTCCATGCCTTATCACGCTGCACAGAGCTGTGTGTCAAACATGTGTGTTTTTAAAAAAATGCAAAATGGAAGAAAATAAAAGAAAAAGGAGGAGGGAAGTATTTATTTGTCTTAATCTCTCTCAGACATGCTTCATGTTCTAGGAATAATTTCTCCCGTCATTCCTGAGTCATGCAACCGCTGTTTTATTTTATAGTAACTAAAAGGCAAGGGCAAATGGACACCTGCATGCTATGGACAAGGTCTAAATGCTGAAAATGTAGAAATTCATCACAGTATGCATTGTTCCTAAAAACATCTGCTTTTTGATGTTGTGGTTTTATAGTTTTTTTTTTTTTTTTTTTTTTTTTTTTTTTTACTTTCAGCAGTTTTGACTGAGAGTTTGGCTGTGAGGGTTCATAACATTCATGACAGCAAATGAAAAAATGTAGGAATAGATCTCCCAGAATAAGTATGTACTAATTTTAGCATACTCTCCTTCATAATGAGCAAGCGTCCCTTATTAAAGATGATATGGGATGCTTTCTCAACTCTTATTGGCATGACTAATATTCTGAAGGAGAGAAACAAGCTGGTAAGGCAAACTTGTGAATAGGGAAGAAGAATGGAATAGCAGTAGTTGTATAAGCAAAAGGCTTCTTACTGTTGTCCTCCACAAGAAGCATAAACTTTATGTAAGAAAATACTCTCCAACAGTAGAGAGTCTAACTGGTCTCTCCTTAGTTTTGCATGGGCATGGCTAGTGTTTCTGAGTTACTAGCATTGCAGCAAAATCAAGCCCAAATCTTGTGATTGTGGATAATGTAAAGAAATAGATTATTTTTCAACTTTTAGCAATACATGATTTTTATTCAGATATATTGTATTCTCTATACATATATTGAGGCAGCAGAAAGAGGAAGCTTTGAGGGATTTTCTGATTGTCTATAAATACCCGAAGGGAGGATGCAGTGGTGGACTGAGCCAGGCTTTTCCCAGTGGTACCCATCAGAAGGCAAGAGGCTGTGGGCACCAACTGGAACACAGGAGGCTCTCTTTGAAACATCAGGCAGCACTTCTGTGCTCTGCAGATGATGGAGCACTGGCACAGGCTTCTCAGAGGTGGTGGGATCCTCTCCTTGGAGATTTCCAGGAACCTGGACATGGTCCTGGTCACCCTGCTCTGGGTGGTCCTGCTGGAGCAGGGGTTGGGCCAGAGGGCCTTTGGAGGTGCCTTCAACCTCAGCCATTCTGTGACTCTGTGATCTTCCAGTGATCTAGTTTAAAACACCTAAAAAGACCACCGTAGAAGATTTTTCAGCAGGATTCTGTTCAATACCTTTCCTTTTGTTTAAGTACACTCCAGTGAATGGTTCTTCACCAGCCCAGAAAGACAACTGTATCCTGGGCTGCATCAAAAGAAGTGTGGCCAGCAGGGTGAGGAAGGTGATCCTGCCCCTCTACTCTGTGCTGGTGAGGCACACCTCACCTGGAGTACTGCATCCACATGTGGAGTCCTCAGTACATGACAGACATAGACCTGTTGGAGTGCATCCAGAAGGGAAGCTATAAGAAAGAAAGAGGTTAGACTTTTTAGCAGGGTCTGTTGTGGTAGGACAAGGGGAAATGGTTTCAAACTTAAAGAGGGAAGACAGACTGGATATAAAGAAGCTTTTTGCAATAAGGGTAGTGAGGCACTGGAACAGGCTGCCTAGAGAGGTGGTGGATGCCCCATCTCTCAAGTTCACTCAAGGGCAGGCTGGATGGGGATCTGAGCACCTGATGTAGCTGTGGTGTCCCTGTTCATTGCAGGGGACTTGGACTAGATGGCCTGTAGTTGTCCTTTTCAACTCAAACAATTATAAGATTCTATGATTCTAGTATGAATAACAAAAGGAATGTTGCAGAAGTAGTGTAGATATATGCACAAGGTAGCAGGATGGAGAGGCAGAAAAAGGATGTTTATTATTAACTCCTGAGTTATGTGTTAAACAAATCTGCATTGGCTTTGAGGAGCAAAACTCCTCTGAAAGCCAGGACAGTACTTGAATATTTAAAACCTCTGAATCTCAGATAACTTTTTTTCTATGGCTCTTCTTTTTTTTCTTCAAAATAGACACAAACACAACTCTTGATATACATTTTGCATTTTTGTAAACAGCGTATAGAGTAGTGACTGCTAATTGATATGACTATTACAGTTTATAATGTGTAGTCCCAATTAATGTCTTGAGATCTGAATCTTAGGCACTACCCAGTCCACTGAACAAATTATATTCTGTTTTTGATACTTCTTTCAAACTTTTCTTGAAGTTGACATCTCTCTATTTTGTTAAAATGAGACAGTGGAAACAGACATGGAGTTGCATCATCTGAAAAGAAACAATTCTTTTAGAATCTAATAATCAGCTAAACATTCAAACTCTAGTAACATTCTTTAAGCTTATAGCCTGCCTTTGAATTGGGTATTCTGATGTGATCAGTGTTCATGCCAAGAGGAAAAAACCCTTCAAGTCAGAGACTTGCACATTTAGGTGCAACCTGGAGTGTTTAATGGATAGGAAGGAAGCAGTGCCTCTCACTCTAAACATCAAAATATTTTCAGCAGATGCACTAGTGATAATGGAAGTACATGATCTGCTTTCTTTCAGTTCTCACCACTGCCTCTAATGTACTCTAACATCTCAGGAAACAAAACCAAACTGATAAAACAGAGGGTCTATTTGTGAAAAAATGTTTCTGCTTCCCTTTTGTAAGGGAAAGCGTTCGTAACATGGAGGAGCAAGCTCCCCTGAAAGAGCTTAACTGCCATGAAATCATATATCTGTGAAAATTAGACAAGATGAGCAATAACAAATGAAATCTATTGGAGCCAATGTGACTTGGCCAGTTTTTACTTAGCCTGATTCTTTTGCTTAAGACATTTCTTGAAAACACTGAACAATATACCTACTAATTAGCTTCCATTAGTAGATAGTGAGAGCCCTTAAATACTCTTTCAGTTCCTAATTAACTAAGAAGGTTTACATATTCTCCGCTCCTTTTTCTTCTCCTTTAAAGGACATTTATCTCTGCTTGACATACATTTCTTGAGCAAATTTCCATACCCAGCAATTTGCCACAGACGGGTGTTAGCTGCTTGCTGTGAAATCACCTGATGGATTTCAGCTTAGCTGAAGTTGTTTTACCACTGGCAGCACTGGCTTGCTGTTTTTCATCTACGTGGAGTCTGCTCTAGTTTAACTACCAAGGTGTTGCTTCAGACTGCCTGAAGAACAAGGGGTGACTTGTTTTTGTGCTTCCGAACTAACTGGGCTGCATGCTTATCTTCATGTTTGCCCAGGCTGCTGGAGGTCAAAAGTGTTCCACATGTTCAAGGTCTTATACTTACCTAATGCTGTAGTAAGGCAATATACATCACTACTTTCTGTATTTATATTATCCTTTTGGATTAAGGTTGCCCCGTGTAGAGGATAAATTGAAGACTATGGACATTTGAAAAGAAATAGTCATAGCCATTGAGGAGATACATTCCAGTATTTGATTGGGGTTTTCCATCTTATCAATGTACCTTTTCAAATAATTGCGTTGCTTGTGAGATATTTTTTTTTGGTTGACATTTTGAAACAATAAACAAACTCCATCCCTAATAATTCCTTTTATGAAGTTGGCCCTGAATCTTTGCACTTTTTGCATCAAAAGTTATGAGCTCTGTCTGATTCTAGTTTGCCTCTGTTGCCTGCATTTTCTGTTCTATGTTCTGTTACAGGAATCTTCTTCCCAATTTGACTTTTATTTGGAGTCTTCAATTTAATTTACTTTTTTCTCTTTATATCTGACCCTGAGGTGATCCTTCCTTCTGACTGTTTCAAAAGTTGTATGCTTAAGACAACTGTAGCACTGAATTCCATCAAAATTATGTTTATCTTGGGTAAAATACTTTCAAAATTAAATGTATGTCTTTGAGTGTTGAGGGTTGGGTTTTTCCCTTCATTGTTTATTTTTTAAACTTCGTTAAGAATTCAAGCCTGTGCAAAAAATGTAATCCTGAAAATACATTACTGTATTTCATAGTCAGGAAATGTGCCTGCCTCCTTCTTTATTTTTAGATTTTCTCTTTCAGCCTCTTAAAAATTGCAAATCCTTGGGATTTTCAGTCATGTTTTGATTATGCCTCAGGTCAACCACTTCAGCTCATTTTATCGTGGGCTTCAAAAAGTAGTGATCGTAAACACTGAGTTGTGAGCTTCTACCTGTCAAATGTTTAGGAAGTCCAGAATGTAAAATTATTATATTTTGACAATAAAGCAACAACAACAATTTCAACAGATCACCAATTTAAGTTGTGGAAGCCAACCTGTCTGATTTTGCCTGAATCAAATGGGAGATTGATATAATTCCTATTGCTCCCCATAAAGTGGCTAGCATAGGCAGCAAAAGGGAGTGATAAGGGAGCATCTCAGGGTGGGGATAAGGACTGAGATCCATGAAAGGATACCTTGATGAGTGGGTCTGGAAGCAAATGCCTCTTTGTAGATGCTTAGGAAGTGCATTTATGGGTTTTGTCACATGTGTCACATTTGTTCAGGGTTGCATTGTAGTAAGTACTTAGCAGGACTGGGGAGAGACCTCAAGTATCTTAGACTTGTACTGCGCTGCTCTACAGCCTGGTTTGGCAGTACATGTTCCCAGAGGTACTGCATTGCCTCCTGGTTTTAATGAAGTACATAAGCATCATCGGAGGAAACAATAGGTGGTGTGACCCTAATATTTGAATGCTGGAATAGATAGCCTTGCTGCTATTCCATGTGCTATGACAGCTGAAGCTCAGGGAGCAAGTGGGTACAGGCTGGAGCATGCAAAAAATTCAGACCTGTGCCCTCAGCTTTCCACTGGATCTTCTGGTGGAGCATCTGTGCTTCAGGCTTTCATTTCTTAAGTGTTCACATTCCTCTAAACTAAAATAAAATATTAGGCATGCAACTGATACTTTGGAAAGCATTTTCGTCTTATATGTCCTTCTGGTTTATAGTAACAAAGAGATTAACAAAATTTATAAGGACATGTGCTCCTATTGCTATCATGTGTAAACAGTCCAAGGGCCTTTCAGAGGAGTGGCTGGGAGAAGTCTGTGAATTATGTAGTGGATTAATTCCAGGAAACTCTTGTATCCACTCTGAGGTTGACACTAATAGCCTGCTTCATAGCGGTTATTTCATTATTATTGGGTTTTGTTCCTATACAAGCAACCTCTTTTCTAATGTGGGAGATTTTGAGTGAAATACATTTGAACTTGTCTGCATAATACTTGATAAGAATACTCCAAATATTCCAAAGAAAGCGATTCTCATTAACAAAAAAAAAAAAGAAGAAGACACAAAATGTGGAGAGGTGAAGTGAATAGAAAGATTTCCTACCCCTTTCAGCTTTTCATATGTCATCCAAAAAACTGCTACAGAAAAAATATCAGAGTATGAGAAGCATATCCAAAAATTATTTTCCGGGTTTTCCCATCCTACCTTCTCTCCTTCCCCTTTCTCGAGCTGTTGAATTCAAAGCAGTGAATTTTGTCCTTAAACATGCCTGTGCCCCAGTCTGCACACCAAAACCGGATGTACCCCTTGCCACGAGATTATGACTTTCAGTGCAAATCAGAAGCAAGGCAGAGGAAGAGAGAAGCTTGTTAGAAGAAGCCAAGGTACACAGTAGTGGCTGACTGTGCCCTGCAGAGGGGCCGCAAAAATGGATGAATTTCTAAGTGTCACCGTAACCAGTAAATGCACTCAGCATTTCTCTCACACTCTGTTGTTAAAACTGGATGTTTCTTTTCCAGGTGTCTTGTTTTCACTGGTAGTCGTGATGTACGTCATCTGGGTCCAGGCGGTGGCTGATCTTGAAAACTACACAAACGTGAAAAAAGCAGATTGCCCAGACTTTGCTGTTTATGTACGCTATGGCTGGTCTTTCATGCTGGCTCCAATAGGAGTATTTTTTGCTTTATTAGCAGGAATGCTGTTCTTGTTGGTAGGGCGTGCCATTTATTTAAATTCAGACTAGTCGTACACTGTTAAAGGGAGTACAGGAATCCTAGTGAGACTTCATGACACAATTTTATATATCATTATCACTACAACAATCCTAAGTATGCAGGCACACTTACGGAATTTCTTTTGTTACTTGTTTAACAGCAAAGGACACGAAACTCAGTACAGGAAGAAACCACCTTTACTACCCCCTTGTTGCTTTTAATTCTATAGAAAGTACACACATAATTCTCCATGCTGTAGTACTTGCAGTTCTGCAAACAGAAGAAGGCAAAAATATTCTGCAACCAAAAGCCCAACGTGAAATGGGCCAAATCAACATTTTATACATTTGTCTTTTAGTATTTGTCATGTGCTTCTACTTGTGGAGAATGGTACAAGATGGAGGGAAAACAAACGTTCATTACATTAAGTCTACCTCCTCTCCTGTTTTCCACTACTTGCCTTAGCTTTGGTACAAGCAAACGTCTGCACTCTATAAAAATAGAGTGCAGTTGTTCATGAAGAGTCCATGGGAAGAGGGCAAGAGAACACAATTGCAGTGAACAGCGATTTGGTGCTAGTCCGTATGTGTAAAAGCTTAATTTCTGTTACATTTCTCCTTTCTGTATGCATTTGAAAGCTGTATACTTGTGTATTCTGAGATCCATTTTTGTTGCATGATTTTGTAAGCCAGAATACCATATTTGAATCTCTTGTTAAAGTTATGCCAAAAGCTGTACTTTGAATTATAGCTTTAATATTTTAATCAAGTTTTAACTCTTTCATTTTTGAGTGGAATAATTGGCTCCTCCCAGAAACATTTTCCTAGTGGTGTAACGCAAAAGATTTATTATGATGATAACACCTAGAGCATGAAAATGTATGTTTTATGTACCCTACATTTTCTCAAATATTAAAAATCTGCATTACAAACCAGACCTGGCTTGGCTGCTAGTCATCCCCTGGAAAGCAATGAGACTAGCAAAGGCATCAAGGGAGGAGGATTTGGTTCTGTACTGTAGGAGTAGCTAGTTCTTGGTACGTGTGTGTGTAAGATGAAGTGAGGATGGGACTGTATGCGTGGTATAGAAAAGATGGGGTAGAGTTTTAACTGTGAGGAAACTTGGTTTGTCTGGCATTGGGCCCAAGCTGAAATTAAATCCACCTGAGAGTGTGTGTGTTCATTTTCACTTTGTAACTCAATAACTCAATGGGACTGATGGGGAAAAATAAAGACTGCATGTTGGTTTCTTCTTGTTCATAATGCTTAATTCCACAGCTGTTCCGAATACTGAAAGCATCACTAAAACGCAGGAAAGGAGTGCCCACCTAGAAGATGTGGTAAGCTAGATTGGATATTGCTTCGGTTTCAAGGGCTTTTGTGATTGGAAGATTTCCAGCCTCCCCTGCTACTTATTTATTTTTCCATCACCAAGATTAGCTTGATACAATGTAGACCAGGAAAAAACAAGGGCAGGAGGTAGAGAGCATGGAACTCTGATGTTTGGATTAATTACCAAATCACTGAAATATTTTT
Organism: Cyrtonyx montezumae; assembly: GCF_038088225.1. NCBI lineage: Eukaryota > Metazoa > Chordata > Aves > Galliformes > Odontophoridae > Cyrtonyx > Cyrtonyx montezumae. The sequence continues at coordinate 32,724,183 of NW_027072034.1, read as the reverse complement.
ATAGGCTACTAACGTGATGTTTTTAATTACTGTATCCGAGAGTATGATGGGTGAATTTTAACCAAATATTCATAAACTTATATATGAACTCCACATAAATGATAGCCATCTTGAGAACATTAGGGCTACACCATAATGCCCCTGGTTAATCAGGAAATGCAGAATTTTACCCTTCCTCTGCTGCATATGGTGTTCTACACCTGCCTTTAATTACACAATCATGTACTGTTTCTCAAATAATACAGTCTGTTGGTATTTACCCCTTTACAGTCTAGGATATTCACCAGTAATTGGGAAGGTAAATTCAATAATCAGGAGTCATTGGGCTGGGCATCCCTCCCGAACCCTGTCAGTTCTCTGCAGGGGAGAGGCCTTCTACGTAAGAGCTTAGAGGGGGCAAAATGCTTTAGCCACTTTCTCACAAGCTTTAGAAGCTGGAGGAATTGAGAGGTGTCTCAGAGCTGGACTTCTTCCAGGAACCTAACCATGTGTGCAGCAACAACTAATAAACTCGGCGAGGAATGAGCCAGAGGCTCCTGTGGAGCCCTTAATTCAGCCCATGTGCATCTTCAGAGCTCTCTCCATTAGTCAGCTAAATTAGCTACACTCCTATGGGCAAGACACCCTCTCTCAGAGTCAGCCCTTTGGGTCAGGCTGCGAGAGTAATGGCCATTGAACATCCAAGGTGTTTCTGACAGTTCTCTTAGAAACTGCAGGGAGCCTTTCTGGCGTCAGTAGAAATTGCTTAAGTCCTCATAAATTCTTCATTCAGACTCATACTTTTGGCACTAGTCTGTAGCTCTATCCATTTGCTTTAATTGGATACCACTTTCTTCTCCTAATGGCAGACCTGAGAGTCAGGTTCCTTCTGAGAGGTGCAGACAGGCTGCTTGCTCACACCAAGACAGGGGGTGTCCCTGAGCACATGTGATGTGTATGTGACAAGTAGATGTCGTAGACCAGGGCGATGAGTGGTGGGGGGGCATTCCCGTATAAATATTCCCTAAAAACATATTCTAACTCTTATGCTTCTGGTTTCATTAAAATCTGTGCACAGAGGAATGGGTGTGTCAGAACTGTGGGGAGACAGAGCAACTAGGGAGACTCTCTCTGCGGCACTCTTCCAGATAGATATGTTTTTGTCCAGAAAATCCTTGTCGATGACGCAGGGATTTTCATGATTAAAGCTGGATAAAAGATTGTGAAGGGAATTAGATACTGTAATCAAAATATTCTGTGAAATTGGTCAAAGAACTCTGTTCCCCTTGAACTGTTAGGGTTTGGGGGTTGTTTCTAATTGCCTGGCTGGCTCAACAGCCTGCGATCAAATCAGCAGAGATTATTTTTAACTCGTGTCTGGAAAAGTGATGGTGAAAGCAATGGTTATGGTAAGAGAGAGTTTTTCATTAGTTCCTGTCTGATGATCTGATGATTGTCCAGTGCAAATCTGGTGAGGACAGGGACGGCTCACCACAGGGGAAGTGCAAAAATGAGGGGATGGGGGCAAGAAGGGAGGGTGAGCGTCTGTCCCTCTGCACTGCCTCTGCCAGCCTGCTTGCTGTGCAGCTGTTGTCAATTCCTGGGGGCCATGCTGACATGATGCGGCAAAGGCAGCTGCTGACAGAAACAGACAGGAAAGGATGTGCCCCTGGTTTATCCTTGTTGGTTTATCCTCATTGGAGTGGCTGCTGGAAGTTTCACTGGAGCTGACCTTGATGAAACGTGTGGTCATCTGTTGACTCGTATGTTGGTGAGCTAAAGCAATGTTTGCCCTTTAGGAAGTACAAAAGACAGCCCGATCTGTTTCTCTGCAGGATGTCTCTGCAGCTGGGTCTGTGCTCTGTGGTGAGCTAGTAAGCTGCTAGGACACTCACAAGTAATGCCTGTGTTGCTGTCCCCATTCGTGCAAAATCCTAGCTGGCTGCCACAAACGTTGCATTCATGACTAAGAAGTCAAACTGAACCTCTTAAAGGAACTATCTACCTCCCGATGAAACACCTGGGTTTTCCTCTGTCTCTCCTGTTCCTATCTGTACTTTCAGCAGCGTGATTTCCACGCTGGGAAGACAAGGTAAATGGTGTTTGCATGAAATTCTGCTGTGTTCACTTTTAGAAGAAATTTGGATGCACGCTACTGAAGTCCGTGGAGATGCTAAAGTCAGCCATGTATAATCAGTTACCTATGATCAAAAGTATCAGGAGGGACAAAGAAATCACAAGTACTGACAGCATCCCTTTTTCCTCTGCATGTCTCACTCGTTTTGCTAGTTTAAGCTGGTCTGTCCTTCCAGTCCAAAATTTTGGTCATCTACCCAGAAGACATAATGACGGTGGGGATCAGAGGAGCCTTTTGGCATGAAGGTAAGAAGGAAAGGAGGGCTGGCAACATCTCCTGTCTGATACCTCCAAACTCTTCACCTGGTATTTCCATGCATCTCTAAGATGGGCTTCACGAGGTGCGACCAGGCTCCATGCTTTGCTGTAAGGATAAGGGGAGTGCCTGGAGCAGAAATCACCCCAGCTTATTTGCTGTAGATTTGTTCCTTACCTTCTCCTAAAAACTGTTGAGGGTGCATTTGGTACACACTAAGGGGAGTATATACACATGCAAGGTGCCTTTCATGCCAGGAGGCAGCCACTCTGAACTTGGTTTCACCAATGGGATGGTCTTAGTGCCATCATGACACTGATATTTTGCATTTGGCACATCATATTTCCCACCCTGTGCCTTGGCCACGTAGGGAGACATTCTCTGAAATGACCCGCATGCGATTCAAGCTTTAAACTGGTTAAGAAAAAGACCTCAAATGAATCCTTGTCTAAGATGGAAACATTTTTAAGAAAGTATGAAACTCAGAAAGATAATGAAAAACGTCCCCCCTCCCTCCCCCCCTTTTTACTCTATCACATCAAGATTGACTTATCCTCTGTTACGTGGCTGCACTTTGAAACAGATCACTCTCATCGCAACATGTTCAATGCTGCCAGCCACCACATGGTTATTTGGCAGCTATTTAAAGCTCGGATCATATTACTCTGTTGCAGTGCTAGCTACCCATGTTCCAACTGGTATACAACTGATCTAAAGAGAAATCAGCTTCAGGTTTTGTTCTCTGAAATTAAATGTGACGGCGTGATCTCAGTGATCTTTTTTTCCCCTTTTTCTCAATTTTTTTTTTGATATGCATTATTAGTTTTTTTTGGAACGGTGTTTTGCTAGCACCACAGGGGAAATTCAGTTAGGCTGTCAGCCTGATGCAGTGTATTATCAGACACGTTAGCTTTTCCTCCTCTTACATTTGCTTAAGAGCTTATAAACCACAGAGAATAAAAAGTGCTAAATAGAATGAAATGACCTGTCAAGGGTAGATATAGTATTTGCAAATGACTTAAAAAAATTCCACCAGCTTCAAGTGCCCCAGCCTCACTATCTGTGCTCTCCTGAAATCTGGCCTTTCTTTTTTCCCTAGGTAAAATGCTTTGATGGTCATCGGCCTTAGATGATTGCTTCCTGAAAAGGACTAATTTTTTCTTCTGATATCCATACAGCCCAGGATGAGACTATGTAGCAGGAGAGGATGCCACTGTGAGATTTGGAAGAGATTTGAATCCTGCTTTTAATATAAGGAGCCTAAATCTTCAATTTTGCAAAACACTGAACAAAGTCGAGATGAGCGACTCCCAGCAAGAATTAGCCAATACATACATTATACTGCAGGAAACTTTTATCATTAGAGAACAGGAGGATTTTCCAGAGGAATAAGGTGACTGATCTCAAACCCAGTTAGCTGTTAACCCTGATAGATGCATTCAGTGGAGGAGCTGGCATGATCAGCTTGCATTTAACCTATCTCAGAAAATCCAGGGTGGTGCTATACCCAGAAGCACCATTTGGTAGGGAAGTTGGAGTTTTGAATGTAATTCTTATTTATTTAATTAATTTTCTGTAGTTCTGTCATTTCCTCTCCCTCCCTGTACAATTTCAGGCTTTAAAGCTTTGCCCTGAGCTTTGAATAGCAACTTCTACTGCTAATCAAAGCAACAGAGTGAGTATATTTATGTATGTTTCTGGACTAGTGCAAAGGTTATTCCGTAACTTGTTTCTTCAGTGTGAACATCACATAATTCAAGAGTGTCACATTTAGCCTTCCCCGAGGAGCAGGCTTTATGGAGGGAAGCACTGAGTCTCTCTCTGAGCACTGCATACAGCAGCCCTTGATGTGCCAGGACCAACACAGGCAATGAGAAATAGGATATAGATGTTGCTTAAAATATGTGCATATTCCCAGTCATGTCGCTCCAACTTTTTCTATAGCAAACACTTTTCAACACTGCGCGTTGGAGTAGCACAACACACAGATCATGTGGGGCTCTCCCAAGTCATATAATCATTCCTGAGTTGGAAGGGACCCAGAAGAATCATCAGGTCCAACTCTTGGCACCACATAGAACCACCCAAAAATCAGGTTGTACGTTTGAGAGCGTTGTCCTGACACTTCCTGATCTCTGGTGAGCTTGGTGCCATGATCACTGCTCTGGGGAGCCTGTTCCAGTACCCAACCACATTCTGGTGAAGAACCTTTTCCAGATATCCACCCTGACCCTTCCCTGTCAAACATCAGCTATGCCTCTGAATGAGCCCAGTGGGGTTCAGAACTGGACGGGGTATGGGTAGGTTGTGACTCTCCAACTGGGTTCATGTGATAATGTACCGAAGCTGTGCAGTTTCATACTTCATTGGAAGATATTTCCGATGAACTTCTGATTCTTTGTGTCGATAGAGGATGCATTCCACAGGAGGTACCTGCTTCTCATCACTGCCAGGAACAATGCTCCAGGCTGCTCAGTAACAAACAGCTCCTACGAGTTAATGAGAACCCCAGTAGTACTTCATTGTAGAAACAAGCCCATAGAAGTCTGTGTCACAGGGCAGTGACATACATGCTCAATGACAGGTCAGTGACAGCTGGTTCTAGTACATGAGACTCTCTTATAACTCTAACCTGTGATTCACCCAATAGGAAAATATTTGGATAACCTTTCTATAGTAAGAGGCTTTAATTCATAATTCAGATGTATTGGAATATTAAGTAATTATATTCCAATTATTAATTGCTATAAAAAGGCATGTCTGACATTTTTTTTCTCTGCAGAAAAGAACCTCAACAAATTCTATGTATCTTTCAATGACAGTGCCATACCCTTCAGTTTGCCCTTGTAAGTATTACTTAATGTGTTTGTTACCTACATCTCTGAAAAATATAATTCTGTGCTCCTGTTCGTAACATGACTTTTAATGAGTAACAATTATATTTTAAATAGTTGATTTATTCAGTTCTGTTAGTAAATGTAAGTTTTAAAAATAGTACTGATAGTTGTTATGTGCTTCAAATTGAAAAGCTTGCAATGTTTCCCTTCCAATATACCTGGGGAAATACCTGGCAGGAAGTATGTGCTGCAGAAAGCACTGCAAGCAATGCACTTCAGATGACATTTCCCTAGTTATGATTCACAGTGCCTATTTATCACAAGGAAGACTTCAAGGACAATTGTGTAACCGAATATTTAAGGTGTAGATGTGAAATTCATATTTATTCTTCTTTCATTTAAAAATGGAATATGAATAAATGCACTTGTTGCATTTATTTTATTTTTTTTAAAGAACAAAAGAAACTTCCCACTGAACTGTCAGTGAATTACTGGGAAGCGAGTACCACATGGGGAAATAAACTTCTGTTCTGTTTCTGTATCCTGTTGTGGATAGGATAGACATCAGTATTCATTTAGAAAAGTTGAAAACAGACATACTGGATATAAATACAGGGATCAGTATTTGAAAAAGTGAATTACCTCATGTTTTGTTACTGAATTGAGAGAGTAGATAAGAGGTAGAGAAACTTAATGAAGAAAACAAGAATCAAGAAACAGCACAAAATGAAGAACTTTGTAAATTGCCAGACTAGTGCAAGATTAGCTACAGTCCAAGGAAAAAGTGCTGACTGCTCTCTTTTCATCTGTGGCTTAACTGTATGGCTTCATGGGAGCCCAGGAAGACTGGGAATAGTTCAGAGAAGTTAATTCTAAAGGTTCAGGAGCTGGCCATCCCCAAGTCATGGAAGGGAAGCAGAAAGGGAAGGAGACCAGTCTGGCTGAACAGAAAAGTTTGGCTGGAACTCAGGAAAAAAAGGATGGTTGATAGAAGAGGGGACAAGCAACATAAGAGAATTGCAAACACATAGTGAAGCTGTATTGTGAGAATATTAGAATACTAGAAAAGCAAAAGCCCAGCTAGAACTGAACTTGGTCTGGGGTGGTCCCTCCCTGGGTGCCGAAATTTGCCCTTTCCCTCTCTGAAGCCTGTGGGGGTCCTGTCTGGAATGTGGTAGCATGGCAGCAGGAGAAAGGGGAGAAAGCATCAAGGACTGGGAAGTGACAAGCGCCGTGCTGTTAGCAATACCAACACTTGTTTCTTTTGCAGTCTTTCTGTGAACTTTATTTCTGCGGTGGAATTGAACGCTGATGGTGAGGGTCCTTTGGGGCTGGTGTGCTCCCCAGCTGCTGTCCGGCCCTGGTCTCATGAGCTGCACCACAGCTCTCTATTCCTGCTGGTGGGGTGGCCTCTTCTTCAGTGATGATGAGGCCTGGGAGTTTCTGGCCTTCCTCTTTGGGGCTTGCTGGGTCTGCTGAGGTAGGCTGGTGCCTGAAAGCCCTGACCCGGGCACTTCTGGCTCCTCGCAAGGAAGTGCTGCCTGCTCCATGGTGGCAGTTGAAGGGCTGGAACACGGGCAGCTGGGATGCCCCTCAGGCTCTTCTCCTGCCCTGCCTGGCATTTCGTCCATGTTGGAGCTGGCAGGGCTGCTGGAGGGTGTTGGGCCAGGGACAGGAGCCTCCCCATGTGGTGCAGCTCTGGGCTCTGCTGAAGAGTTGGACCCCTCTGCCCCAGCAGCGGGGGGAACGTTGAAGCCCAGCAAGAGTTGAGCCTGCCTGCTTCACCTCTGCACAGCGAAGGCAAGGAACTGCCTTATGAAGTTCCCCCTGTGGCCCTGCAGGCTGCCATCCAGACTTTCTCGCAGGATTTCTTCCTCTAAGCTGACGAGGTGCAGGGCTGAGATGACACTGTTTACCAATGCCTGTGCACGTGGCTCGTCAGCGCCCAAGATGCGTCGCAGTTTCTGTTGCAGCTAGAAGCACAGGGGCTGCAGCAGGGCCAGGTGCTCCATAAAGAGCAAAGCCCAGGTGGCAAGGGAGAGGCCTCCCACAGAACGCCTGGGCACTGCAGGCCGGGGCTGGGCTGCCCGGAGGCCTGCGGGGTTCCATGTGGCAATGGATGCCACTGGAGCTGGTCTGAGGACCAGCTCCTTGTAGTCGTTGTCCGCTCGAACAGACTGGATGATGGACTTCACATCCTGTTTGCAGAGTGGACACTGGGGTCTGGTGCTTGTCCACCGCTGGATGCAGTGGAAGCAGAACTGGTGGTGGCACGGCATGGTGTATGCCGCGTTGTCCCAGTTCTCCAGGCATATGGGGCAGCGGTTGTCTAAGTCTGCCTCCATACTTCCACCAGCTGCGATGGGCTAGGGGGAGAGGGAGATGGCAACGTGCTCCCCAGCACTGATGCTACAGCAGCAGTTGTGACACTGGAAGAAGACAAGAGACATTAGTCACTCTGCAGCCTGGGAAGGGTCCTTCACCATGCCCCCCCCAGCCACCAGTCTTCATACCGCCTACCTATGCTGCTGCACGCGCCCCTCTGGGATGTCCCGTCTGCCTGCTCTCAGCAGGCTCGGGGTGAAGAACAAACAAGTGGCTCCGAAATGGCCACTGAGAGCTGTGCTAGCAGCACCCAGAGCACGTTTCAGCACCGAAGCTCGCCCTGTCCACACTCCAATCCTCGCACACACACTCGGTTGGAGGTCAGGCACAAACTGCTGGGCTGAGCTGCTGCGCCCACACTTACACAGCGTGGGCTATGGAGTCACAATCTCTTGCCTGGAGATGTCACAAAGCATCGCGTGGCTGAGCCCCTGGGAGTCACCTTCATTTGACCTTCACTTTGGAACATCACTGTCCGTTCCACAGTGATGTCACAGTTCATTGCTGGGTGATCGCCATGAGCCGTCCTCACCTGCAGCATGTGCTTTAGCCCCAGCATGAGTTTCTGGGCTCTTCCTAGTGCCGCTGCTCACTCCATTCCCTGCATCTTGTGTGCTTTTGGCATCAGTGTTTCGTACTAGTCACCAGGACCTTGGCCACACCTTCCCACGGGCCCTGTCAGCTTGCTTTGGCCATGGCACACTGCCCTGGGCATGAACAACAAGAAGGTTTATTCAACAAAAGTTGATGTTTCTCTCTGGTAGTTGGACTTGATGATCTTAGAGGTCTTTTCCAACCTTAATTATTCTATGATACTATCACTCTTGGGCTGTGGGATGGAGTCGTATGGACTTTCCCCATGCTCCATCTCTGCTGGCCATCCCTGTGGAACCTCCAGGATCCTCCCAAGGGATGCCAAAACCCAGGGCAGTCTCTGGGGGATTTTCTCAGGTTGGATATGAAGAAAAACTTCTTAAAGTGTTGTTAGGCACTGGAATAGGCTCCTCGGGGAGGTGGTTGAGTTGCCATCTCTGAATGTGTTTAAAATTTGTTTGGTTGTGATGCTCAGGGACATGATTTAGCGGCGTGTTGTTAGGGTAATACAGATTGGTTGCAGTTGGACTTGATGATCTTGGAGGTCTTTTCCAACCTGAATAGTTCTGATTCTGTGATTCTGTGATTATCTATGTCTGTATCTCTGCTCCAGTGCAATAAGCACACCTCATGAAGACTGTGCATGAATTGGCGAGTGGCTTTTTAATTTGGTAAGGAGCTTCATCACTCGGAGAGGGAGGAAATTCATGAACTGGCGAGACCATAGGAGAAGGCTCAGTTGGAAACCAATGTCCTACATCTTGGGATCTGAGAGTCTGACCAGTTGTGTGATGGGGTTATTTTGTCAGATCCTTGCTCCACTGCAAACACACGCCACTTGTTCACTGATTACTTGCATATCCAGTGGGAAAAGGGCACTTGCATCATTAGATCTCCTGAACTATCTGCAGAAGACCATCAAACAGATGCTCACCTCACAGGTCACGGATGCCACCAACTGATTTCTTCGTGAAAGTACCGCAGCCTGCATCACGTTGATAGAGATTTCTATTCACTGCTTAGCTGGAAAGAAAATCCAGCCAACCTCAGCGTGCAAGCCGTAACTCGGAAGTCCTGCGAGCTGTGCGCACGGAGCCGGGAGGGGACGGGGCATGGCTGGGGAGGTGAGGCGGGGACTGCAGGGCGGACGGCGGCCACGGGGGGGCTTTGTTCCACCTCGCACGGAGGAGCGGCGGCGGCCGCTCGGCTCTCCCCATCCCTCCCGGAGCGTGTGCTTCCAGCGCCGGGTTTATCTCGTTTATTCCAGGGTTCCGGCCCTTACAGCCCTCCAGAATTCTATGTCTGGGGTGCTGCTTTCTTTTTACTACCGGCGGGTGCTTCAAACATTTATTCCTTAAATCATTAGCCATGAGAATAATCATAGAATTGTAGAATCATTTGAACTGGAAGGGACCCTTAAAGGCTGTCTAGTCCAGCCCCCCCCCTGCAATGAACAGGGACACCTACAGCTACATCAGGTTGCTCAGAGTCCTGTCCAGCCTGACTTTGGATGTCTCCAAGGACCCCATCCACCACCTCTCTGGGCAACCAGTGTCAATGCCTCACAACCCTTCCTCTTTACATCCAGTCTAAATCTCCCCTCTTTCAGTTAGAAACTGTTTCTCCGTCTTACCACAACAGATGCTACTACAGGGTCTTTCCCCTTCTTTCTTATAGCCCCTCTTTAGATACTGAAAGGCTGCAAATATACATATGAATAACAACAATACATATTTTTATTATTGTTATTCAAACAATTGTATTCATTCGTAGATCTCGAGGTGCTTTTTTAATGAGATCAGCACAAGTAACCCTGATGAACCACTGCTGTGCAGAGCTTCCAGACTGCTGTCACTGTGCATCAGCTGAGTGCACAGTCCCGTCTCTAACACCTTTAAGACAAGTCTAGAGCCAAAACCGAAGCGGCAGGAAGCCTCCATATTAGATAAGGTTTTTGGACACAGAAGCTGTCACTGCCTCAAAGGGAGGGACAAAACAGCCTGAAAGCATTTGGAAACTGCCCTGCCGTGCATGGAACATTTGCGGATCACTGAAGAACTGCAATGAGGGGGAGCAGCAGCTGGCAAAAGCTAGGAGAGTTAGGTGCAAGAGAAGGGCAGAGCTCCGTAAATAACACACAGCCCAGGGAGCTGTCACAGGTCTGAGATAGGCTCCCGTTCTTCCTTGAAGAGAAATGTTCCTATTGATCTGGAAGATCGAGGGGGCTAAAGCCCTAAAAGGAGACCTCCAATTTTAGAAATGCCTCTTGTCCCCCAAATCCCTCCATTTTTATAACATTTTCTAGGTATGACACTATACACACTACATAACTGACGAATCCTCTGTTTGCATTAGATTCCCTTCCCTCCCTTCACTCCTCACTGTTAAAAATACATTACAGAAATTACTATCCCGCCTAGAAAAATGTGTGATGACTCTGGTGTCTGTTGTTTATGTCTAAAACATTTTGGCACTTATCCTGCCAGGTTGTCTTTTCCCTTCAGCTTTGAATGAGAGAAGGGGAAGTGCAGGGTGAGGGGCCAGATTTTTCTGTTTTCCTAGATGCTGCCTGCATGCATTGCAGTCCATATTGTAGGCATGATGGGATCTAAGTGCTGAGCAGGAGCACTGAAATCCTCAGGAGGAGAAGAGAATAGAAAGCAGAGAGAAGTCACATGTCAGTCTACTCTGAGTGGCTATATTGAATCAGAGCAAAGATACTGCCCGAGATCTTGTCTTCCTACAACAGTCAATATTTACAGAGAAACTACCTGCAAACAGCAAGTGTGACATGATCTTTCCTCTTGAGTCCCCTTTCAGCTTCTGCAAAGGGGACAGACACCTTCCTGATCTCATCTCATTTCCATGTTGGCTGAATTTGGCCCTCTGTATCTGAACCAGCTCCGTGCCTCCTTCACTCCCCTCTCCCGCAGCCCCCAGCTGCTACGTCAGTACCACTGGGACTGCTCACATCAGGCATTTCTAAGCACTAATCAAGCACAGTGATCCCTTTTCCCTCTGCTAAGAGCCTGGCTCAATCTGCAAGGAAAGGAGGAGAATCAATCTGCCTGATTGCTGTATCCCCTTCATTTTGTACTTCGCAGCCCCTTGCCAAGCATAGCAGCGGGAGAATCTCAGCTCGATCGGCTCAGCTGCTCCCGGCAGGTGTCACTATGGAATGGCAAAATGCAACTTGAGGGCTGTGAGAGCTGCTGCAGAGCCCGGCTTCAGGCAGCATGTCCTCTGAAGTGCCACGCTGGTACTATGCCGCTGAAGCCAGGAAAGTTTCCTAATTAGATCTGAAACAGAGGTGCTACTGCCCTCTGCTTTCACCTTGTTTGTCCCTCTACTCTTACAACCATAACAGAAGTCAGAGGAGTTTACTGTAGTTTGTTGTTGTTGTTTTTGGTTTTCTTTCTTTTATATATCTAAAATTGCTTAGGAATGAATGAAGAGACACCCTTCTTCATGGATCGCTGCCTTGTGTAGTAACAAAACACAATGATGTGTAAAGTTTCCAGAACTGTTGGTAATTACTGATAAGCCCAGTTCAGCTCTCAGTTACATACAAAGCTGGGTAAACAATGGGAGGAAAAAATTAATTAGAGCCCATGTTTGCTAAAGCTGGCTAGCGATCCCATCTGATCACGTTCCTGCTCCTTTTATTCCCTTTGCACAAATGTTTGGGTGGTCAGGTTGTGCTGGTGTCCAGGTGTGCAGGAGGAGCTTTTGTCTGTGCAAATAGTGCATCTCTCCCAGGGCATGGACCCTTCTGGTGATCTCTCCTGCGCCCTTGTATTTGCATCTGGGAAGGTATCTGGAGTCCTAGGAAGGGGTTTAAGGCTGCCTTTCCCAGGCAATACCCAAAGTCTACACCACCAAAAGCAGCAAGGGAGGAAGGAAGAGAGTACAGGAGGGAATGGAAGACAATGGGAAGGACACTCATCTAGAGAAATTTCACGTATGTTTTGACCCCACAATAGTCTTGGGCAATGTGTCTTCTGTGACAGTACAGCCTATGTGAGGAGGCAGGGGAAAATTCAGAAAGCTTCTCTTTGGCATGCTCTGGACACATTATTGACACAGACATTGGGCCTAGATCAGATTGCTTCACTTGCTGGGAACACTGGAACTGGTCAAGTTCTTAGAAACTTGTTCCAATCAATTATAAGTCTTGAGTACTACATGATACCTTGAACACTGCATGGGCTACTTATCTCTGCCTGATTTCTCATCAGGGACTCAGGCAACTCCTGGCTTTTCCAGGGTAACAGAAGTCAGGATGTCGCCTGGGATCTACAAATCATGTTATCTTCCATGACTGAACCCTCTCACTGTGGTAGTCCTGATTTACTAGTGTCAAAGCTAGTCCAGTCTTGAGAAGGTAGTCAGACCAGATGACCTCCAAACATCCCTTATAACTAAAATAACTTTGTAAGTCCATGGCTGTTGGGTCATTTCATGCTCTGAGGTGCTCCCTCATAGCCAGTGCCTCAGCGATTTCTTCAGATTCAGCTCAGAATTGGGGAAACTAGGTCAAGCCATGATGAGAAAGCTAGAAGGCCAAACTTACTATCAGAAATTTTTGGGAAGATGCAAAGCCTACACCAAGATTCTCATGGCATGAATGGAATGGGATGCATCCTCTAGAAAAACTGTTTGCATGGGAAATCTTATGTATAGATATATAGGAGACAATGCAGTTCTTTTGGAAATAGCTTGTAGAGAACACCAAATTGGACTGATGTTTTGATGTCAACGAACAATTTGATGAGTCCTGGCATCTTCAGAGACTTGTGATGTCTTTCTCCTATTCTGAAGAACTGCTTGGCAGATGAATCCATAAAATCCTCAATTTACAGCATTGCTCGTGCCCTGGTGCACAAAGCTGTGTTTTACGGAGTGCTAGGAAAGGCTCAGATCAAAGCTAATTCAATTTATCCATGATACTTTCAGCAAGAAGAAGAGTTCAAAAGATAGGAAATCACATATGAAGAAAATTAGGCTTTGCATATAATTTCCTGTACTTTATGGAGAACTGAGACCACAAAGAGAAGGATTCTGGTGAGAGGTCTAATACTGATCTCTTCTTCCTCCCACTAGTACTCTGGATAACATACAGTTAACCCTTCTAACCTGACCTGTGGGGACTCCTCTTGGCCTCTAAACCACCGACTTGACAATGTGCTTCTAACACAAACTGTGTGAATGTAATTAAATTCTCGCATATCCTTATTTGAGCTACTGTTAAGAAAAAAAAATCATTCCTATGCTATAATTTTTGTTTATTTCAAACAGTTGCTGGATGTAAGCCATTCTAATTAAACTGCGAAGTTCTATTGCAGACAGCTTGGATGTTGCAGAAATTGATGTCAAGTATTACAGAAATCTGTATTGTTTGCAGTGATCTTTTTAAATTCCACCAGCATAGAGAAGGAGTAGCAAGTAAAAAAAATAAAATAAAAAAAAGCCCCTAGATCTATTTATGAGTGCTTTTTTAGCTGTTCCAAGGGTCTTCATGTAATTTGTAAAGCCAGGAGTGCAGCTAGATGCAGGACATCAGCTGACAAATGTGGGTGGTACTTGGGCTTCAGATAAAGATTAATCTACAAATTAATCAGAGGAGAAGAAAATATCCTTCCATACCAAGCTCAGCCCTTGTAAATCAAGGTTTGAGTTTGGTGTCCTTACAAGAGCAACTACCCTGCAAATAATTGACCACACATATGTTACAGAAGTGATACTATATTGACCTATATGGATGTGCCAAGTTTCCAACAGAAGACCCTGAGTTGCTTTGCTAGCGGTGTGGGAAGGTCTGGAACATCACTGAGCTGAGCTGTATACACTTGCTTATAGTCAATTTGCAACTTCAGGTCATGTACATAATCCATGCTGCCTACAGTGTCAAATAGCCAGTTGCTCCCAGCAGCTAGTAATATTAAACTTAATATTATAAACTTAAAAATATAAAGTTAATTAAGTAGGTATAATTTATTTCATAATATGTTCCCTATGTTTAAAATTGCATGTAGTTTTTTGCTGCTGATGTAGGATACTGCTCTGAGAATTATCCCTTGTGTTCCTGGTCTCAGGTGCCCATTCCTTCTTCTGTGCAGTATGTGGGAACTTGGCCTGAACTTGGGATTGTGGAATCATAGAATCATAGAATCCTTAGACTTGGAAGGGACCTCTAGAAGCCACCTCATCCAGCTTCCCTGCAATGAACACGGACAACCCAGCTAGATCAGGTTGCCAAGGGCCTTATACAGCCTTGCCTTGAAAGTCTCCAGGGACAGGGCATTGACTACATCATAGGGCAACCTGTTCCAGAGCCTTACCACCCTCACTGTAAAAGATTTTTTCATGTCTAACCTAAACCTACCCTCTTTGAGCTTGAAACTATTTTCACTTGTTCTATCACCACAGATTCTGCTGAAGACTGTCCCCTTCTTTCCTGTACCTTCCTTTTAGATACTGACATGCTGCTATCAGGTCACCTTGCAGCCCCAGCTCCCTCAGCCTGTCTTCTCAGGAGGGGTGTTCCAATCTCTGAATCACTGTGGCCCTACTCTGGACATACTCCAATGGGTCTGTGTCTCTCCTGTACTGAGGACTCCACATGTGGATGCAGTACTCCAGGTGAGGCCTCACCAGCACAGAGTAGAGGGGCAGGATCACCTTCCTCACCCTGCTGACCATACTTCTTTTGACACAGCCCAGGATACGGCTGGCTTTCTGGGCTGCAAGGGCATGCTGCTGACTCATGTCCAGTTTGCCATCCACTAGCACACCCAGATCTTTGTCAGCAGGGCTGCGCTCAATCTTTTTATCCCCCAGCTTTTATTGGTAATGGAAATTGCCAATAGTTCTTGCATTTAGATTTGTTGAACCTCCTGAGGTCCACCTGGTCCCACTGCTCAAGCCTCTCTATGTCCCTCTGAATGGCATCCCATTCCTCTAGTGTGTTCACCACACCCCACAGCTTAATGTCATCAGCAAATTTGTTGAGGGTGCACTGATGAAGATATTAAAGACTATTGGCCCCAGCATGGACCTCTCCGGGACATCACTCGTCATTGGTCTTCACTGAGCCACTGACCACCACTCTCTGGGCTCAATACTGGAGCCAGTTCTTTATCCACTGAACAGTCCACCCATAAAATCCATATATTTCCAATAGGGAGAGAAAAATATTATGGAGTAATGTGTCAAAGGCCTTACTGAAGTCAAGCTAGATGACATCAGTGGCTCATCCCCTGTCCATTGATGCAGTGACACGAGTCATAACTGGCACCAAAAATGTTAGGTCTTCTTTTGGTCTAAGGTCGTGTTAGTCTTGAAGTCTTGACTTGCCATGGTCTTTTGGCTATCTTTGCCATTGCTCACCTTCCAAACTAGGATCCCAGAGAACATCTGCAACCACAGTCCTTTGCTGTTTGAAAAGAGTTTGGATGGGAGAGGATAGGTGAGCTTCTAGTTTTCTATAGAAGTTTCATGCCCAATGCTCATGCTTTTTCCCATTAGTGTTCATTCAATGCCCTGAAACATTATGCAGTGGTCTAATGAAGAGATTCTGCACTGGCTTTGGTCATGCTCAAAGGCAGTGAGCTGTGACTTATGTGTACAGAGGATGTATGGAAAATTCTTTTCAAATACAAGCGGGGTGTTTTAGAAACTGCTTGTGAGTCTCCTTTCACAGAGAATCATGGTTATTAGACTAGGCATCATGTTTGAAAGTGAATTTGTGACAACTGGATTGCTAGTTATAGGGTGAAAAGGAGTGCATTTAAACTTTATATGTACACTATAAGTCATTAAAGAAAAAAACCTGAAAAACACAGAAGTTATTTATGAATGATAGAAAGTACTCTGGATTCGACTGTTTGAATTCAATCTTGCTTTTCACTTTCTCTGCTTCTTACAGTGAGATTTGTCAGGATCTACCATTGACTAGGTCAAAGTGAATACCTGTTTGGTTTAGAGGAGAATTAAACATTTTTATAGCACATCATCTTATTAAAAGTATTATTCTTGGGTTGCAAAGTAAGCTTTGTTCCTGCACAGTAAATGAGACATAAGTCCACTGAAATAAGCTAAGATCAGTCTAAGCAGAGACCAGAAAACAGTACATGTTTCTTTTAAAAAGAAAGAAACAACAAACAAACAAACCAAACAACAAAAATACTGGAAGAGACAGTGAAAGATAAAGATGTATTTGAATGATCTGGTAATTATATATACACCAAGAGCATTCATTTGTTTATCTATTTTTCCTTTGCCAGCACTGGCGAGCAGGCAGAAACTAGGCTCTTCCAACCTTCTCTGTCATTTGCTGCTGCTTTCATCTGCCTTCCAGTTTTGAAATCAAACATTTAGCTCTCCCTCTTCTATGGAAATTTGCAAGGTTTTTGTTGTGTTTCTTTACTTGAGTTGGCTTCCAGTTCACACGGCTGTAGACAGGACCAGTAAGAAAGGCTAGCTGATCTTTCTGGAAGATTAAATCATTATTTTCAGGAAAAAAATAGAAGGCCACGAATCTGCATGCTAGGATTATTACACACAACAACAAAGATGGTGACTAGATATTGGAAGGGCTGATAGATGTGCAATAAACACAGCCCTATTCCACTTATTTACCACAAGTATAAAGACAATTGCCCTACACACACATTTCAGATACACAGGAAGGAGTAGTGTCTGCCCTTAGCAGTCTACAGTTTGACTTAGAATAAAGCATAACAGCAATTAGGATACAAAAGGAAGAAGTAGGAGAACCAGCAGTAAGATCGCACAACAAATACGTGCCTATATGCACAATTAGGCATAACCTTAATATAAGCCATTTTAAAGTGGAGTTGTGTGAGTAATTGTTTCCTAATTCAAAGGTCAAACTGAAGAAAAAATACATGTATTCTGGGTTGATCTGAAACATGAGATTTTATTGGTTTTCTTGTCAAATTGGAAAAAAAAGTAGAAAATGTTTGGGCATGAAGTCAAAGTTAATAGTTCACTTAGTTGTGGAAATCTAAAGGCTCATTAAGTGAATTTTTTATTTCAAGAAGTTTAAAAATAATCATTTTTGAACAAAAGATTGAAATACTCTGAAAATATGGAAATAATTTCTCTCTATTAAAATATATTTTTAGTCACAATTATTGGCCAAATCAAGCCAGTTAGGAACAATTTTGACCTGACCTTTCTGTCTAGTACATGCTGACACTAATCTTCTCTGTCCTTCAACCTCATTTTCACAAGGTAGTGCATTTCTTAAAACAAGTGTTAAAAAAAAAAAAAAACTTCAGTGGAAAATGATTATATGCTTTTTAAGTGAGAAATTTTAACTCACTTTTCTTGGTGAAGAAGGAAAGGCTAAGATGACTGAGGAAATATTCCAGTGAAGCTATTCTGTAGGGTTTTTCAGGGTAATATATAAATATGCCACTAAGTTCCCAAATGAAAAACGTAGCTACTCTTGAGCAGTACATAAAAACTAGTACTGATAAATTACCAACTAGCAGTCCTGAGAAATAAAACAGAACAGAATAACATGTGGTGCCAGTCTATTTGGCTGCCATGGATTTGCACTGGAGTTATTAAGTCATGACTTTCGCAGCAAATTGGTATGAAACGAGGGAGTACTGTGTGACTCCAGGGTTCTGTCTGTAGCTGAATACAGACAAAATTGGTGTTTGATCATACTGGCTGTCCAGGTGTCAGTATGGAACAGGAAGATCCAAAGACTGAAATCACTAATTTTCACTCATTAGGAAGAGTTGGTGTGTCTTTGTGGGCTGTGGTTTCAAATTATCTATTCTTGTAATAATTTAAAGGAACAGAGGCTGTTTTCCAGGATCATGAAGGATGACCATTACATGGGCTCTGCAGGAGGAGCTTGGCAAAAGAGGAGGTTTTGCCCAGGATTTAGTGACCATTTCAGTTAGTAGCAGGTTCCTGCATTCTGACTTTTCTTTTTTTAACTTATATTGAGAAATATTTTCTTTCTTTTAAAGGCACCCCTTGGGTATTTATGATTGAGACCTAAGCAGATCTTTGACAGGAAGACATCTTGATCCAGTTAGGTTACAGAAAATAATGGGCATTGTACACATACTATAATATATTTGCCTTTCTTTTGATTTGTCTGAAAGTCTGTCTCTCCTCTTCCTGTTATCATTTCCCTTTTTTCTCTTTCCTCCCCCATTTCAAATAGAAAAATTATGAATGAAGGCAAGGAACAGCCACTGATCTGAAGGGGAGCAGGCTTCTGCCCATAACTGTCTTTCTGTTGGGTGCTCTGGAAGCAATCAGGCAATTCATTTATTTTATATTAAATCTTTACCAAAGATAGTCATCTAGTTTTTCTATATGTTTTTCCATGTTCTCCTCCAGAAAATTGAAAGAGTCAAATTCATATGTATTCATAGAACATTTAATAATTATAAAATAACATCATTGTCATTAACAGCTGCACTCTAATACTCTTTTTTCCAGATGTTATCATGACTTCTGTGGATCTGTGCACTAAATAAATAAATAAATAAATCTTCTCATGGCGTACAAAGAAATGGGAACCTGTTTATTTATGACTGGATAAGAATGAGCTGCCTCATTAATGTGGTATAAAATGGGTATCATTCAGCATCCCATACAATCTTCCATGACGTGTTGACAGGTGCTGTCATGCACTATCACTTTTAGGTTATTGCACTCTAATAGACTACAATTATAGCTCATTTAATATGATATGACAGTGTGAATGCACGTGTGAGGTTACAAGCAGTTACATTCACAAAACAAGCTGGTAGTTGGGCGCTGTTACAGGTCAGTATTACAGAGGTCAAATTGCTTTTCCATCACCACTGAGCCCATATGTCTGCAAGTACAGGTGTGGTGATTTCACAGCGATGGGCAACTAAGTACCACCCATTCCCTCTCCTCAGAAAGACACAGAGAAAATGCAATGAAAAGAAACCTTGTGAGTTGAAATATGGACAGGCAGATGACAAATTAGAGCAAAGAGGATTAAAAGCAAACTAAAAACATCTTCCCACATCCATCTTCTCAACTTCCCCCTGCCCCAAGCATCTCGGGAAACAAAGGGTGCAATCTGTTCATAATGCTTTATCTCTGCTGCTCCTCCATTGACACTTTTTGCCTCAGCTCCATGTGTCCCTCCCACAGTGTCATCCTTCCCAACCTGATCCCTGTGGGCTTCTGACAAACTGCAGCAATCCCAGCACCTCCTCAACACAACTCCGTACCATGGGGCTCACCCTTCAGGCATCGCCCCACATGACTCCCCATGGGTGGCAGCTCTGCCAGCCCTCCTGCCCTATCACTGCCCCTCTCCACAGGCTGCAGCTCTGGCCCAGAGTACTCCTGCAGGGCTTTCCCTCCTCCAGGCCTCACCCACTGCTGCCTCATGGGCTCCTCTGGAGCTGCACCAAGAGATTGATTCCTCACAGTGCCCATGGGCTGCAGGGGGATGGCCTGCTCCTCCATGGGTATCTCTTGGGCTGCAGGGAGGTGCTGCTCTAGCTTGGAGCACCTCTTGCCCTCCTGTTGTACTGACATCTGTGGATGCAGGGCAGTTTCTCTCATATTTCTAACCCCTTTCTCCCAGCTGCAGCGGTGTTTCCCTTTCGCACACTCAGCATTACTCGTAGCTCAGCTCTGGCAGTAGTGGGTCCCTTTGGAGCAGCTGGATCTGCTCTGATCTGGCATGGGGCAGTATTTGCCTCTGTTCACAGAGGACACCTCTGCAGCTCCCCAATACCAAAACCTTGCCACATAAACCCAGTACAGCAGGTCTTATAAATGAAATTCTTCAG
Organism: Cyrtonyx montezumae; assembly: GCF_038088225.1. Lineage (NCBI taxonomy): Eukaryota > Metazoa > Chordata > Aves > Galliformes > Odontophoridae > Cyrtonyx > Cyrtonyx montezumae. The sequence goes on along the minus strand of NW_027072034.1, from coordinate 32,704,162 downwards.
TATAACATTTTCATTCAGTCTTATCCTCACATTTCTTATTCTTTTCCCTACAGATGCAAGTATTATTGCTTTCAATTGTGTCCCCCCGTGTTACTCCAAGATCTGAAGAGCATTTGGCCCTCCCTGTGACCTGCTCCACCACTGAGGCACATTGCCCTATTTACCCTCTGGGCAAGGCTGTGCAGAGCAGCCACCAGTGTTTTCCTGTAGAATGAGGATGGCTGAAAAGATGGGCTCTAGACTTCGGTTTCACTCATTAAAGAGGAAAACTGCAGTACTGATACTGAGTAGAAATACTTTTAACCGGTTAAACGAGAAAGAAAATGTCTCCTCAGGGAGGCTGAATGTTTCTCAATAGCAGCTGCAATGCTGCAGTCATGTAGATTGTATTACAAGCCAAAAAGATACTAGCTAATCCTTTTTTTCTTTTTTTTTTGTCGGAATGTATTACAAACCAAAAAGATACCAGCTAGTCCATGTCTTTTGTCTGAACTGTGTACTTAAGTGAGTGGTTTTGCTAGTTTCTTTCTTAAAATGTATTTCAGTTATTGTTTCAAGTGATCAGATCATATCTGTGTTTGCATGCTGAGCAACTGTAGAATATTTTCCTTCTGAGAATCACCACACAATTAAATTCAAGCTGGAAATATAAAAACCTTAGAAACTGACTCTGTATGGTGTTTCTTGGGAAGTCACAAAACCATCTGTGTTACCAGCCTGTACATCTGTGTTACCTTCGTAGCTGGGTTATGTCAAATGAGTTTGGGATGTCTCTCTCCTGTTCATGGACCCAGTGAGCTGGAGCTCTTCAGCTCCTCAGTGATTAAACATCTCCTTTGCATCACAATGAGGATTTCAGCTTCTTTGCTGAAATTCTGTTTTCCATCAGCAGCAACACTTGGCATGTGCAATGGAACAGCAAGCATGCTGCCTCCTCTACTCCTCACAAACACTGGAAGCTTGGCCTGCTGGGCTGCCACTCTCCACCCTCCCTTGATCAGCAGTCTCTTCTCCTGTATCTTTCAGAATTCCCTGCTGCACATCCATCACCCTGGTGTCCTCTGCATGCCTTAACTGGCTCCTGTCATGGACTCAGTGAAGGGGAAGGAAAGTGACTTTGAGCTCAGGTCATTCCCTCTTTATAGTTGGGTTGCTGCTCCTCTGCCAGTAGAAACTGATGTTTTGGCATGCCGTGTGTGAACAAGAAAACAGGGTACTTTGACTGCAGGTAATTTCCAGGAGAGAGACCTATGCACATTTCTGGTTGGTAGTCCCAACTAGTTGCCCAGAAGATGCATACTATGGTTATTATCGCATATGATCTCTGCTAAATCATCTGCATTCTCTGGTTAATTAGGAGACCATGGTGATACAGAAAACATCACAAATGAGTTCCTCTGTTAAGGATGAATTTTTATTTTGCATCTTTTCATGCTATTTTATGGCTCCATTCTAAGGGAAGAATTGAAATGATACAAAATAATGTGTACAGGATAGGAAATACAAAAATTGATGACATAATCACACAATACTTGCCTTTCACGTCATTGTTTTGGGGCAGGGCTCTGAAAAGCTCCCACTGCTGCCTGGGACAGACATTCCACTGAAGAGCAGTGACACTTGGAATCCTCATCCTGCTTACTTCCAATAACTTTCCATTTAAAGTTGCTGTTGTTTTAAATTGTCCTGCGCTAAGGACAAATTTGTGAATATCAAAGTAAACATGAATACTTTCATGAATAATTTTTTTTAATATCTCTTTGGCATTTGGAAATGAATTAAACTAAACAATATTCTAAATATTTGAAGTGTATTCATTTGGAATGAATTCCTTTTAGAAAAGTTATCTCCTGTCACAACTATCAGTCCTTTTCTTCATCATTGTGATTGATCTCAAAGCTGGTAACACTTTTTTTCATGTATGAAAGCACTAAAATTCATAAGCTTGCATTAGGACACTATTAATGTCACATGGCTAAGGACTAATAAGAAGGGGCCAATGCTAATATTGGCATAGCAAAATTAACTGCTATCATGCAGCCTGTGTACTACAATTAATACCAACATGCATTCAGCAATGCTTATGCTCCAAAAAAAAAAAACAAAACACCCTAAAATCAAAATGAATCAAGATTGAGACTGCAGGTGCACAAAGTGAAAGGATTCACTTCTGAATTTTTAAGTTTTTCCTTGTTGGCATTAAAATCTCTCTCTTTAAATTCAAGGGCAGATGGATCCAAAGCTTCTGCCCTACAACTGGTTGGCAGGAGCTGTATCCTCCTTGGTTCTGATTGTTACTATTTCTGTCCATACCTGGGTAAAGACTTTTTTTTTTTATTATTTTTATTGCTCGGGAGTTTAGGAAAGGGAATGCTGCTTGAAATAAAAATCCAAGTGAATTTCTATGAGGATCTTCTGGGTCTCCTGAGGAGGGTGTTCCACAGATGGCAAGGTCCTCCTGCATTGGACTGCACCCAGCAAACACCTGCAATGGGGCTGAGGGAGCAGAAAGAGCATCAACCAGGGGAGAGTAATAGCTGCGGAAGTTTTACTTTCCTGCAAGCCAACCATCTGTGAAACAGCCCCAGCAATATAATAAAACCTTCCTTGCTACAACCTTTGGTGATTTTATCACAAATCTTTTAACACTTCATGCTTGTAATAATCTCTGTTCATCCCCTTTCTCATCCTCCCTTCTATAGTCCTGGAAAAACAATTTCTTTAGCTCTTTTTGTTATATATGGAGACTTCAGCTGTGGCTCATAGAGCCTCAAACCAGGGGATATCTACAAAGGCAAAACCATTCTTATGTAAAATAAAAATTAAAAAAAAAAATAATTTGAAACTCCGTTTAGATCTCTACCTCATGGCTGATTTGTGAATGTTGGGCTTTCATAATAATCCATGTTATAGGCTGATGTTATGGCTTCATCCACTGTGAGAAGTTCATGAAGGCAGACATTAAAGACAGGACTCTGAACTCCACACTTGCCATTTATTTTCAGAATGAAATGTATGAAATATGTTAGAAATCATTCTATAGTAGCTTGCTGAAACACATTGTTTCACCCTGAAAACTTGACTATAACAATACGAAAGGGGCAAACATTTGCCCCCTAAAGTTTTTGACCTATGCATGTTTAATTTTTGATTATTCAGACCTATATATGTGTGGAGTAAAAGAGACAATGTCTGGTACATAAGTGTTTATGTAGATGTTATGCACCCTTTCTTCTACTTTGTCCTCCCATAAGGAGTATTTTGGTGGTAACAAACTACTGAATAGAGGCATTGGATTTTTTAGAAAGACAAATATAGAACACTTTTAAAATCAGATTGTCTGAGAAATCAGTGTTTGCATTTTTCTTCCTTCATTTCACAATTTGCCCATTATGACACATTCCTCCTCTTCCTTTCTTCTCCCTTCCTTCTCTCCCTCTCTTTTTCCCCTTCTCTTTCTACTTCCTCTTCCTTTTTTCCATTCCCCTTTCTCTTATCTTCTCTTTCTCCCTCTCTTTCAGCTATTTTCAAGATAAATCCTAGCATTGCAAATTCATAACTGACAGAGCTGACAACTAGAATATTTACTGGGAAAACAAGAATGCACAGCAAGACTTCATGACTCTCTCTCTCATATGTATTTCTTTGTAGGGTGCACTCTGCAGTATTTGGTGCATATGTCAGTAGAGATGAAAAGATACTTTACAGGGAAACTGAAATCTATTTCCAATGACATTACTATAGCACAAAACGCAATACTACAAATGACAATCACTCAGATTTCCATAAATACAGTTCCTCTATAGCCAAAACTCTGAAGTGATTTTTATTTCTAATGTCACCCTTGTAGGCTCTGAAACGTCATCCTCATTTTCTTTAGAATAATTACATTTAATGTGGGGGGTTTGATGTATCTATTAACACTACTCATTTGTCAGAAAAAAAAAACAAAACAGGTAAGAAACAACAGTTATCCAGTTTCAATTCTATATCATGTAAGCATTCTTTAATTGTTAAAATATTATCAGCAGGGGAGGAAAGGGAGCACATCTTTAATGAGTCTCTCTCAGTGAAGACAACAACATAGTCTTCGTCTGCATTTTGTAGTTGGCCATTTGAACCTTGAGATGCATGAAGACCTGAATACTTCCCAGTTCAAAAAGAGCAGTTTCCCCAGTGAGAGCACAATAACCTTATAAATCATAGAATCATAGAATCACCAAGGTTGGAGAAGACCTACAAGATTATCCAGTCCAACCGTCTGCTAGCCACCAATAGTTCTCACTAAGCCATGTCCCTCAACACAATGTCCCATCAAAATCTCCAGGGTCAGTGACTCCACCACCTCCCTGGGCAGCCTGTTCCAGTGCCTGACCAATAGATCTAGTTTATGTGTGTGGAGAAGATAGATTAAGAGAGTTTTATTTAACAGCAAGTTACATAGAGTTTTAAAATAGAATCAGTGAAGAATCAACCTTCTAAGTCCATTTCAGGCTTTCTTTTTATTTTTTCCCTTTGGGTATAAAACACTTCAAATAAAAGTTCTATTAATAAAGCTCTAACCACAGATTAAATATTTCTGCTGACATTATTTGACTGATAATATCAATTTCAAAGTTCAAATTTTAATAAGGTATTACAAAGCATAGGAAGAAACAAGCTAATCAAGCCAAGTTTCATATTTCTCTTCTTTGTATAAAATGATAAGTGAATTTAAAGCTATGCTTTGTCTCTTTAATATCTGCTAAATATGGATGAATTACTGAATATATATTTATTCTTAGCCTCATTTGAAGGCAAATATTTACAAGGCTTTTCTCTTGTAATCTGATTTTAATATCTCAACTGAAAATGATTCATAACATGTGGCTTCAAATACCCTGTAGTTAAAGAGGCCAAAAATTAATTAGCTGATTCTACCAAAGGTTTCTTGGAACTGACCTTGAAAGGAAAACAACAACAACAAAAAAGCATTACCGTTTATCAGATCATTGTACATTACTGTTGCTTGTGCAAAGAATTTCAGGAGTAAATAATAGAGATTGGCAATAATGTGCGCCTGATTCTTGGTGCTGATGCGTGTGTGCTATCCTTTGGGTTTTGGTAGTTCTTCTAGCAGGGCATTAGGGGCCAAGTACCTTTAGTCCTTTTGGCATAGAATTCATTCAGGCAGGCATTGACTGCAATGTGAGCTGGGTGAGTGAATTAATATGCAAGCAGGGGGAAGCACCTTCTTTTAATCCGTGTCCAGATTAAAAATGCAGAGAATGCGGAAATACTCACAGGGGTCCTTATTTATTTATTTATTTACTTGCATCTTATAAATATACTCAGGAAGCCATCTGGGAACAGAAATACTCACTAAGTACCGCTGACCTGAAATGCGAGTGTCTTTGTGAAGTCAGTTTCTCTCCTTCCTTTGAAAGACAAACTTGCTGATGCTGACTGCTAAAAATAAAGACACAAAATCTTTTCCAGCATCTGGAGTTTTCTGTGCTTTAATCTGTTCATTTCCTTACATATTGTTATATAGGTATTTCTGTGCACACTCTGATTAATGTACAAATATGTATTTTATGCAGTAGGATTAGGGTCAAATGGGCCTGATTCTCTACTTCCTTGCTTCTTGCATCGTTAGCTATAAGTGTAGATGCAGTTCCTTAAAGAACTGTCATCTATATGGAGATTTAAGGAATTAGTTTAACTCATGCTTTGCCAGTTCATAAAAATTATACATTTAATTTAGTGATTTGAAAACAAATCTTCACTCTCTATCTGTGGGTTTCTTCAGTCCCATTAAGGTGGTATATTTTCCAAAAGTTACTGCATAATCTTCCTTGGTGAAAAAGTATTCCTGTAAGTGTGTAGAGATATGTCTCCATGTGTGTTTTATTTCTGTTGTGTAACTGCCAGCCATAAAGGTCCAGATAAACAGTCTAGTACTTCTTCCATACATCACTTCAAAACCACCCTCTTCACGTCTTGTCAAAGAGCATTGTGCTGTGCACTGTGCTTAGGGGATGGTCAGGTTTAGGAGGACATGCTGACAGTTTATGATTTTGTGTGTGCACACTCTGGTCTAACTCAGCTTTTCAGTAAAACAAAAATTTGCTTTGGCTGTGTTGTTTCTCCTCCCTTCCTTGGAAACTGTGTGATGTGATAGGTGTGATGTTCTTGGTTGCTGCAGCTGCGTTATCACAATAAAGTTTTGTCAATGGCAAAAGCTGTGACAGCAGGTGCTCTCATATAATCCCACGTTTGGGTTTAAACCTGTATAATCTGCATATTTCTGATACTCCCACTCACATATTAGAATGGCATTAATCATCCTTAAATGAATCAAGCAGTAAAAAAATATCTGACTGCATTTCTTTAGGGGTGACATTCCTTGGTTTGCAGTGAAAAATATCTTCATGATTGTCTGAGTCTGGGATAAATCTGACACCAGAATACTGCTTCATCTATAATTTAGATAAATGTTAGTCAGGTCAGGAAGTCTTTTGGGATTTCATGGTTTGTTTGTTTGTTTTTTTCCATGGAAAGGAAAATGAAGCAAGATCTGTACACTTATCCTAATAGGAGTGTAGCCTCAATTCTAGAGCTTCTCAGATATGTAGCATTTGCTATGGTCTTGCTAACATTAATTCATTCAAAATAATGGAATAGCATGCATGGAATTTATTAAATATTAAAACATGAGATCTACACATGTTCATGTGTATCACAAATGCCCAATCTGAAGACTTGTAAGAACATGGGCTCAGGGTGCAATGCTACTGATAAAGCTGAGGTGGTATGCACAGTCCTGGCATTTCTGTCACTGTGTAGTGCACTCTTTTTGTATCCTACTATAAATACCTTGATTTGTCCATGAACAGCCTTTCATACAAGGATTGATAGGCTGCATCTGTGGGACTTTGCTAGTTCAGTGTCATCCACTGTCATTCCCTGAAGTACTGCATGGAAATGTTTGAAGAAGTCAGCATACTGTTGCCCCTGACTTACTGAAGGTTTTGTATTTCAAGAAACAGGCAGAAGGGATTATAACATCACGTTTAGCACTTCGTTTCGAGTTACCTCTAACAGGAGTAATTGCATTTTTACCAGTGAGTAGATTCACCATAAATAGTTATTCCTTCCACAAAGTTAAGTTTTTTTGGGGTTAGTTGTTAACTTTTCATCTCATCAATGTCATGGTTTTATGAGTTTTGTTATCGGTAGGTAGATCTAGAGATAATTCTGTGACCGTCTCTTAATCAAAACAGTTTCTGGAAATGCAGGCTACATTTTACTTGAGAATCAGTTTTAGGCAATCTCTTGTGATTAGTTAAAGGTGATACAGCCTGCTGTTTAAAAGCTTTTGCTGTATACAGTTCCAAATATTGCAATTTATCAGTGTGGTGAGATCTAACAACCACAGGAAAGAGAATATCCTGAGTAACGAGCAATTGCTACAGGGAAGCACAATTTGGCAGAAGCCTACTTCCAATTCTCAATCTTTAGCTGAAGAAATACAGATGCAGGGGAAAAAAATGTATTATTATTATTATTGTTGTTGTTGCTTTATATCAGAGAGTGCTTGAGAAGTCTGGCTTCCTGATTTTTCATTTCTGCTGCTTTTTGCTGTGGTTTTTGTATGGTCTCCTCATTACAGTAGCCACATCCTTCCCTTATAATCGCTCCTTTGCTCTCATTCTTAGTGCCATTGCTTATTTCCTCCCTCTTCATTATCTCATCCAGTGAGATCCCTTCCCTACCAACTGACCCGCTGAGGCCCGCAATAGAAAGCATATGCTGTGGAAGTACCAGAGAGCTTGCTGTGATCTTTGACCAATGTTTTATTGGTGTTTGCTTCTAAACAGATCCCCTTTCCACAACACACCCCTTCCTACTACCATTATAACCATCATAAAAAAAGAAAGTATCTAAATGCAATGCTTTAGAAATAAGTTGGATGCTCAGGATGTGGACGCAATGACTAGGCTGTTTCAACCAACACAGCTCCAGGGAGCTATCTAAAAAAACTCCTGAATTACTGTTTCAGCCCTGCAAGCTTGCATAAAGTCTCTGCTGGTTTATGGTTTCTTGAATGCTCCTAGTCATTGGATATTAGCAAGTTATGCTACAGAGTTTACAGTAAAACGTATACACTCCTTGGCCTGTTATAGCCATAATCCATACTTTAATGCTTTATGTCAGGCATCCCTGCTGCCCTCTAACCATTCTTTAATAATAAGACAAAAGTGATATTTTAGGGTAACAGTTAATAAATAACGTGACTTATCCAATCACACCTTTCACTAAAATATTATTATCTTTTGACAGGTTCATTACTGTAGAGACATCGGGGACTGATGAAACATTGTCTAATTCTACCACTAGTACATTTTCTGTAGTTGTCTTTCTTTTAATTTAATTCTCTTACTCTGAAAGCATACTGTCCATTGCAATTATTGAATGAGCATTTAATCTAGCATAACTAAAGCATTTTAATCTTTTCTTATGGAAAAATGATTAAATGGTCTTAACGTTGCTATGATATGCACTCATCTACTCTTGACTTAGAGAATCAAAGTTTTCTTCTTTCTGATAACCAAACCTCAAGTAAGATTTTAGCTTTAGTGAAGCACATTTGCTGCCTGAGCAAATAGAGGACTACTTATGTTTATGTCATGATACTGCAGAATCAGAAAAACACCTTGAAGTTAACTATTACTTCTGGTAGGATTGTTTCTGGGTAAATTCTGCATAAATCAGTGTGTTTTGATGGATAACAATTTTTTAAATTATTACTTCTTAAATCAGAGATTCGTGATAGTACAGACCCAATCCATAAAAGATTGAAAAAAAAAAAAAAAGCAAATGCAGGTTTGCCAAAAAACACTTCCAACATAATGATGCAATCACATGTCAAGAAATCATTTTCTTGTCTGATACTGCATGTATAAATATAATGGGAAGTGAATTTGAAATACACAAACATACATGAATAAAATAAAATACTGGATTTCAAATTTCCCTGCAAAATTTGTCTAGAAGAATAACCCAGCACTATTAATAAAAAAAAAAGACTCAAAAGAATCTCAACATCATGATCTGGAACAAAAAAAAAGTAGCTCTCAAAGGTTTTTTTCTTTCTATTTTGCATCTCTCTAGAATAGCAATCCCTGGGCAATGTGGAAAGGTGCAATAAGTTCTTTTCTGAACGTGCTTCAGTTTCTACATTCCCTTGGAGAAGGGAGTATTAGAAATCAGATATTTGCAGAGCTCTGCTTCAAATCAATTCATAGACTTTAAAAGAGTTTTTAATAATGGGTAAATTTGTCAAAAAGGAGGCTACATTTACTGAACAGATTTATTACTCTCTGCAGTCCCCTAGCCAGCTGGGTTTCAATGGCTCATTATTTTGCTCTTAAATAACTAAATCTGTACACATTACAATAAAAGATGACGTGGTTCCTAACCTTCTATCCACTAATAAAAAAACTTCGGTAGTAAGTCACTTTGTTTATACAGAACCGTATGTGAAGTCACATTTCTAATTTCAAGAACATGCTGGTATGTACATATACACTCCAACATTCTTAAACACATATGAAGAGTATGAATTGAACAAATTGACATATGGATTGTCACCATTCAGTAATACTTTATCTCAAGCAATTATGGAAAATGGCTTAGATCCTCACTCCCTTTTCTTTCCAGGAAAATATAACTGTCTACCAAAAACAAAATAAAACAAAACAAAACAAAAACCTGTAAATTGGACAGAACAACAGTACAGTGCATTGTAAACTCCCATATCCACTTGGGTATACTTCTAAACATCATTTGGCAAATTCACTTTCTTTCCGCTTCACTATCTTCATATCTCTCATGGAATTGAGATAGTACATTGCAGGAACCTGTGGCTTTAATGAGTAATGGTGTCCAAAGTGTTGACTGTCAATATGAGATAAATAACTGGCATGGAAGGAGACCTGATGTACTTTTAGTGAATGCCACCACTATAGATGGCAAATGACTCCAACACAAGAACATCACTAGAGGTGCTCTGAAAATCCATCAGTTAGGTGGCATGAGCACCTACCTCCAGGGAAGTGTTTCTAAATTTCTCCCTTAAATTTATACCTTTGTGCTTTGTAGCACAAAGGTCTTTTTACAGGTTCTTCATAAGGGCATTTCCTACCATGCTGTGAAAAAGAAAAAAACAAAGGCATCAGATCCTGTTAACCACTGAAGGATTTAGCCATCATTTCTCTTTCAAGAGAACTACTGATAAAACTATTGGTGGCTTATTTTGAAGGCAGCTGTGTGGCAAAGTGCTCTTCTTCAACAGTCATGGACACATTTTCTTCAGTGCTGAGAGTGTAAGGTGCTGCATACTTTTGCTCGGTTTTGAACCTGCTAAGTTATTAGGGAATTGCAAGTTCAATTCAGGAGTGAAGATTATAGTGTCTGCAAGCTTCTGGAAAACGATCAAAACAAAGAAATGAAAAAAACAAAAAACATCCAAGACATGTCTCAGAGGAGAGAAACTTTGTGGTTTTCTGCCTACTCAGGAGCATGCTTTTGAAGAAAATTACTTCTTGACTTCTCTCACCAGCTTGGTTCACACCATGGGGTAGGTCAGAGTGTGTGAAACTGTCTCTTCTGGCTGAAACTAAACCAGCAGATATACTACAGAAATGCATCTAGTGCACCATGTGTCACTGGTGCTGGAAACACAGGTTCAGACAAAACTAGCTTGCAGTAAGCCCTCTGTTCTGTGTGTAATGTCAATGTCAGGATTTTGCACCAAGTTTTGAATTATAGATCTACTTTCCCACAAGTATGGACAGGCCACAGAGATCTTTGTCCAGATTTCCTGAGGATTTGTGCTTACCTCAGCTCTGACGACTGTTGACTGTTGCCAACCGTCACTAATTTGCCTTTAAAATAGTGTTGTGAGCTGACATTGCTCTTTTTAGTCTTGCACAGTAATATAATCATCTAGCTTTTCACAGTGCCTCTGAAGTTCTGTTTTTGTCTAAAATAGTTTTCTTCATGACTTTGTGCTCACACTGTACATGTGATGTCAGTAGCATGTTTCTCATATGGCATTGTATACATACATTTAGCTGTAATTTCCACATTTCCAGTTACACACAATTCCACTACATTCATGAGGAAATTTCAAGCTTTCACATCTTCATCTCCACAAATTGAAAAGGAAGAAGGAACCATTCTGACATTTTGTCACTTCACTCTCTCTCAGGAGTATGTCTTGACAGAAGTTCAGAAAAAAGGCAATTATTTGCTTACATTATAAGCACGTCAATAAAAAATGAGGACGTTATGTTTCCTCTCATTTTCACAATTGAAATCAGAATCCTTGTCAAAGTTCTGCCAATTTCTTACTCTATTTTTTTTTGTTGCATTTTATGCTTTGCCCTCCCCTATTTATATTCTTTCTCTCCTTTTATTTTTTTGTACTTTTTTTCCATGTCCTGTTCCATACATGATTTGAAAACTCTTGTGAGGACCCTTACAAGCCTACTTCTGTCTGTTTTCTCTCTCAAATTCACATTTCCCTAACTCACTTCCTTCTTTCCAACATTATCCACTTGGAAAGGCTGTATATATAAAGGACTATGCATAGGAGAATTCATGTCCTAAACCAAGGATTATTGGCTTCCCTTCAAATCACAAAGCATTCATTATGTTTATTTGTAGTTGACTGGAAAAATGTTCAACTTAAATACTATTTGTTAAATATGCTGACTCACTCAAAGTCAGACTTTTCAAAATCCTTACAAATTATTTTGAAACATTCTGTTCTGACCTCTGAATAAAAATCCATTTTTCTAGCCCAAAATAACTGATGCTTCTGCAAGCTAGACTAAAAATACTATAAACCTTTGTAAAAGTCTGAGATATAAAGAAAATATTTTAACTGCTTTTAGACATGTTTCTCCTTATTTTTAATGTGAGAAAAATTTCAAAATGATTATATTTGTCCCAGCTTGAGGATGAGAAAAGTAGAGATTGAAATACTTTGATTAGCAATAAAGCCATATGGTTAAGAGGAACAAAATGCACATTTGGCAACAAGATCTTCCCCTGTAATTCAGCCAATCAGTGTAAGAAATTTGTTCATAAAGGCATGGAGTTTGATTTTCATTTATGCTACTGCCACCTCATTTTCACCTGTCCATGAAAAAGGCCATGTCTATGAAAAGGTAATGATAACATATGCTCCCACTACAAGATGTCGTAGTCTCCTTGTTTCCTTACACCAAAGTAGGCTGGAGCATGCGTATGTTATGAATATGTGTTTGGTAAAAAGCTGAGTCTCCCATCATCTGAAATGAAACAAGTGTGAGAAAGTCGTACAAGAATGTCAATATTTTGCACAAAAAAAGAATGAAAAGCAAAGTATTCTCAAACTCATTTTTATGTTCTTGATTGTCTTCCTTTCTCCTAAATTAAGGTTGAATATATTCCCCATGAAGCTATATCACACTATCTTCTTTTCTTTCCTGCTGTCATGAAGACCATGTTACAAGACATAGCGCTGAGAATTTCCATGAAAGTTCCCACACTTTTCCTCTTTTGTCCAGTTGAGGATTTAGAGAACTTTGAGAATGATTTAGTACACACTACCTCATTAATTCCTTTTCTTGCTCCTGTGCAGCAGTCCTGGTCAGACTCTTGGCGACTCAGCAGTGTTGAGGTTGGAGATCACTGGAGCTTCTCACAACTCTTCGAGGGTTCCAAGAGTCTGCCTTTAACACAACCTGGTAACAGGATTTCCTTGACACATGAGAGGAGTCTGTGCACATTTCTACCAGACAATCTCTGTTTTGTCAGTTCCTTATTTTGAAAAGAGTTGATCCCAGTGCTTTGGAGAGAATTCTTCACAATGAAGCATAAGTATGACTCTAGGTTAACATTCTTAAAAGATGTTCTCAGTAAGAGTAGTCAGTGGTCAGTAAAAAAGACAAAAATATGACATTATCTTGTATATCTAACTCCTATCAGCTTTGAGGATGTTTCAGTAGCTTCATCTATGCATATTTATTGATTCATTTCTATGTATATTTATTCCAGTTTACTAAAATGCTGATGATTTACTTGGACAAGCCTGAAAGCTTTGCTAGTTCAACAGACAGTTAGCTGAGTGTATTGCATATGGAAGCTCCGTGGCTGAAATTTTTCTTCACTGTAAGGATGATGGAGCGCTGGCATAGGCTGCACAGAGAGGTGGTGGAGTCTCCTTCTCTGGAGATGTTCAAGACCCGCCTGGACACCTACCTGTGCAACCTGGGCTAGGGAGCTACTTTGGCAGGGGGTTGGACTAGAGGTCCCTTCCAACCTCTACAATTCTCTGATTCTGTGATTATGTGAGTCTGTGAAATGAAAAGTCATGCTACACCTCCTTGCAGCTCTTCATGTTACTGTCTACCTCTCTAAAGGACTTGCAAAGCTTCATCATTCAGCTGATAACATTAAGCAGATCTTGTATAAGGCTACAGTTGTTCCAGATGCCAACAGCATATTTCACCACAGCAGTATTGTTTCCCAAAGTATATTTTCAGACAAAGTTGTATTGGCTGCTGTTTTGATTTACATGCTGCTTACTAACATCTTCGGCACAGCCAAGTTAAACTGAGATTTTACTGTTGCAGGTGTAATAATAGCATGTTCTAGCTACTGTATTGCAGAGAAGCCATGTAGGAGAAGATAGAGTACTTGATAAAATCAGATAATCGAAATTGTACTAAAAATCAATAGCAGATTTAATACGATATTTTGAAGCACCATGAAGTAGCAATTGAACTGGCTGTTAGTTCTAGTGACTGTTTATTTTTGTGTATTTAGATCTAAGGACTAACCTTGCTTCTGACTTTGTACTCTCTATAATAAACTCCCTGGCCATCACAAAATTAAAGACTGAGCTGAAAATAACATGGATTCCTAAGCCCTCACTGAGAAAATTCTCTTTAACCGAGCTATTTTGTTTTAGAAAGTAGCTGTGAAAATCAAAACAAAGGCATTTAAACATGCTGCCAAATTGTTCCATAGATTTATCTCATTTCCTTTTGTTTGTTATTTATTTTCACATTCAATAATAACTTGCTATCGTTCAGTCTTTGCCCTCAGGTTTGTTTGGGAAAACGGATTAAGAACACTGTCCCAGGAGTAGACTTTACTGTCAAAAACATCAGGATCTGTGTAAATCCATTGCATATGTTTTAGGGGACAAATTAACAATACTATCTCAGTCTTTTGATAATGTAATGGCTAGCAGGTATGCATAAAGAAGACTAAAAACAGTGTCTGATATTATTCAATGACAGTAAATAGCTGTTCAAACTTAAGGAAACGATCCCAAAGTCTGACTGACTTTAAATACCAAAGTCCATAGGACAGCTGAGAGAGTAAATTAAATTTTTCACCAGAGGATAAGTTTTTCGGGGTACAAGGCTGAAATGACAAAACACATACATTTTCTATTGAGGCAGAAGATTTTTCTGGAGACAGATGATGTGCATTAGTGATAGGTCTCTATCTCAGATTTACCCTTGTGCCGAGTTTTACAATCAATGGGTTTTTATGTGCTTTAAAATGTCAGAAAGTTGTCTGCAAAAATGCTCCCTATCAAAATACTTTCAAATGTGTTCACATGAAATCTGGCAAGAGAGAGAAAATGACCATAGGAACACAGTACTTGGCCTATTTTTTACTTTTCTGAACACTAAAAACTTTCTGACTAAGAATGTTGAAAAATATATCCCATGGCCCTACAGTAAGTCACTCTGAGAACATTTATATAATGCAGGTCTCTTCTAGCCCCTGGACCATGCCAACTCAAGGTTGCTATGCTTTCTCTTTGTTTTCAGAAAGCATCAGCTGCATTTTGGCTTGATTCCCAGACAATGTTGTTCCAGAGCAGATATTTTGAACCTCACTAGAGACAAAGAAATATAAAGTAAAAGCAATAATAAAAAAAAAGAGGTAACAAACAAAACACTGAAACTGTAGACACATGAGGAAATTCATAGGCAGTTTACATGGCAGACTTTCTCATTAGTGTGACTCTAATACTTGGATAAGACTTGCACACCTCCAAAATTGTGTTTGCTTTTCATGGACTGTGCTTATCTTGGGATTTCTTCACTTTGAACACTGAATATTCTTGTGAGATCGGACTCTTTGTGAGTTTCCCAGGAATGGTTACTTGGGTTGACTATACAGCACTAGATCAGAATCAAGGCTAGCTAGACCTAACTTAACTGCAAACGTACTTATTTTTTAAAGTGACTATCTTTGGAAAGATATTTAATCAGGAACTTAGGGGGCTCTTCAGCCAAGCTGAAATGTGCTTGGATTTACGTACCTGGAAACTTTAGCAATATCAGGAAGACAGTCTAGTCTGAGCTGAAAAGCTAGGTGCCATCCATGTACAACTTAAGGTCCAAACTGTATTGTCTCCTGAAGGCTTAAATGTGTCCCTTTTATACTAGGAAACAACAAAGAACACCCAAAACAATGAAAAATGTCTGTTAAGCTGCCCCTCAGAAAGAATGGTCAACATAATTAGAGTGAGGAATAGCCTTCTAATGATTCAAGTAACTAAAGAACACCATCTGGTTCTCATCACATACACTGGTTCAGGAAGACTGGAATCAGACCAGGACTCCAGAATTTCTAGTTGCTGGATACCAGAGTGGCATGGAAGGGCATTCAGTGTTATGTCTTTGTTTCTTCATTAGGGAATAGCCTCTTATTTTGAAATGGGTATCAGCAGGAGACTGAATGCTGTGAAATTTGTACATTTTATAAATCAGACAAAGGTCTTTGGTTAAAAGGTAACAAATACAGAGTGGACAATGAGCTGGCTGAAAAGTGTGATGGCCTACAAGGCACAGTGCTGTTCTCTTCACAACTCATGCTGCCAGTCCTCCATTTTCCACCTCTCTCTTTTGATTCATTCCGGTTATCTAATTCTTCCCTTCCTCAGCGTCTTGAGTCAAGCACGTCAGTCCCTTTTACAGCCTTTTGTGTCTATTGATCAGGCTCTGTCATCTTCTTGACTATCCTTATCTGCAATTGAACCTTCCAAACCTGGGCCTCTCCACCCCTCCTGCTCCACAAACCTCTCTCTACCCCTCACCCTGGGCTGTCAGCATAATGAAGGCTTGATTTCAATACTTCCCCTCATTTCTCTGTTCACTGCTCTGCAGGTTAATGCAGATTCCAAACTTCAACAAGCAGCTGTTAAACATGTCATTAACACTGCTTCGGCTGCAAATGAAACTCTGCTATTGGGATTATTCCGGGAGCTATAGTTTTGTGATGAGCTTTGTCAATCACAGCTGACCTGCTGTGTACAGAATGAAACTCAGATTATCTTCTTTCTTCCTCAGACTCTTGTCATTTTTTCACAAAGAATTACTATTCTACTCCCCGAAAGATTGATTACTTGCACAAATAAGAGAGTCTGAGACATTAATACAAAATTCACAGGCTTTTCTTTATCTCAAACCTGCAACTCCCTCTACATTTCCTCCTGGTAATTATATTAGAATTGTGTACACTAGGAATTGCCATCTGATTATTATGAAACTAGTTTTGTCATGACAAAAATGAGCTTAAGTCTTGTTTTTTTGGAAAATGATCAGTACAGTGCACTGGATGAGAGAGAAGGAGATTAAATCCAACTTGCTTTCATCCATGAATGCTTTCATCTCTTTTTCAAACACAGGAAATGATTACCATTGCTATAAGCTGCGGTTCATATGAGTGAAAAAGGATAAGAAAATATTGAAAATTCTGTAACCAACAGTAGGACATAATACAGGTCCCTGGTACCCACTGAGAGACATGTACTTTATTTTTCTGTGCTGGCACAGTCAAGGGTTTCTCATTTTAAGAGTTGCCTTCCACTGAGGTGTCATTAAGTACCAGAGAATATTTTAATTAATTTACAATTTCTTCAAGTTAGGATTTTATTTTACAGTAAGAAAGCAAAATATGCTAAAAGAAATTATCTCAAAAAAGATGTCCTCACTTAATGAAATTTACCTTTGTTTCTTCCAGTAATTTTTGGAATATTGGTACTGCCCCAAACTGATCCCAATCTGTCCTTTGTTTGTAGTACTTGGAGTACATTTGGAATAAAGTAGGACACATTAACACTGTTCTGGCAGCTTGACTTCTGTTCTTCTGTATCCTATCTTAACACACTGATCTAACCACTGGTTTGATATGTTTTTAATCCTAAAGTTGGGGAAATTGCTTGGCCTCTCACAGAGCACTATTTTTCTTTTACTGAAGGTTCAATTCCAATGAGCTGTGCTTCCCTTGATATTAAACTCAATATTTGGAATGAGATGAACCTTTGGGCAGGGCATATATTTAAATTTGAGCTCACCTCCTCTAGTACTGCAATCCAGTAAATAAAATCACTTCAGCAAATAAAACCATTTCAAGTTTCATTGTCCTCACCCAACAGAATTTCTATTTACAAGGCCTGTTGAGCTTGTGTTGAAAAGCAAGTCCTGGCATCATTTCCTCCGAATCACCATTCAAAGCATTTAGGTTTGTTAAATAGCATGCCCAAGTCAGTAAGAAATTCAAACTCTCTTAGGCACCTAAGCCAACAGAGCTGCTAAATGTAAGGTCACGTTCAAAGGCAGATCATCGCCTCATGAATCATGATCACGCTCTGAACAAGCAAAAAGCAAGACCGAGAAGAGATAGCATGTGATTGTAGGAGAGGGAAGGAGCATGCAAGCAGTGAGCATGAGATTGCTGTGCTTCAATAGGAGAGATCAAGAAGACAAAGAGCAAAGTGTTGGGTAAACCTGGGTGCTTCTTCACTCCTGGAACTGAGCTGCTAATTGTCTTCTCTTTTAACCCCTCTGTCTAGCAGAGAAAGAGAGGAGAAGGAGCTGAAGTGTGGAGTGAGTGACAAAATGCTCACCAAACAAAACCTCACAATTATTAGTAATTGAATATTTCATATTTTGAGTCATTCAAGCTCTGTGAGCCCCAAATAGCACTTTTAAGTATTCAATTTTTTTCTCCATTGACTTTAATTAAGCTTGCCCCAGGCTGGCAATCCTGATGAACGTGGAAAATATTTTTTATAAAGGAGTAAGCTTCCTACCAGTGCAGGTTTTTTTTTTCTTTCTAAACTCATTCGGCTGTTGTTTAAACTCAAACTCTTATTATGTCATCAGGTACAATCTTAGAAATATAAGATACAGATATTTTAAACTGCTGCACCATAAATATTTTCCACTTGGTGATTGTGAAAATTACCATATTATTTCCTGATTCAGATGTGCCTGATGAAGCCCAGTATTAGTGATAAGTGACGGTACATATAGTAATTTCTGTGTAGGGACTGGCATGAAACACTGTAATGATAAGATTCATATAAATACCTGCATTAATGCACACAGTCTTGCATTTTTTGCTTCTCACATTTAACCAATTCCACAGCCCTCATGCAGCAAAATACCCTCATGACCATAGGGTAAGACTGCTTGAAAGTCACTTTCTCCCTGTATCATGGTGACACCCTTTTGCTGGCACAAAATTACTTCATTGTGTCCTAATATTGTCCAGTTCACTGGCTAAATTGCCCTTGATGCACTGATGTAATGGAAGCCATACAAACCCATGCTAACTGCAATTATCCTCTCATCTGACATCAGAACACAATCACTCTGGTAACTATCTTCTTTTCCCTGAGTTGTCAGATACTCCGGTCTTAAGGCATGGCACAGTGGAGTCTTCAAAACATTCAAAAAGCACATGCTTCATCTCAGGAAGTTAGACTTACTGCCCAGAGGCTTATTCTGATGGCTATACCATATAGGCTTCTCCAGGTAAACTTCAGCATTCTGCAACATAAAGAGCTTGCTATAAAGATCTGAATTCCCTCATTAGCCTCAAACATTCCTGTTTTGCCTTGTTTTATGTTGGGGTAGCAATTAGAGTAAATGAAATAGCTGTAGCTTCTTCTTGACATGCTTGAATATTACATTAAAGCTAGCTTGAATAACTTTGCTTCTCTGCTCTTTCCAGTCCTGATCTATTTGCTGCAGACTTTCAGATCTTTACTCATAAGTGGCATGACATGTCAGCAGCTGGGTCCTCTGCAGACAAGCCTCAAACCAAGCTCACTTAATCTGTGGTCATATTTGAGTAACTTCTTTGTGAACCTTTTAAGCTATTGCTGTTTTCTAGCTCTATAGTTCCAAAACTAGACTTGTCCTTCATACCTTCCAACAAGACTCTCACGGTCAGATTGGCAAGTGATGCAGTAAGCCAAGAGGAAAAACATATTTGCACATGATCTGCCAGCACTATCTGCAATCCTGAATCATTGATTCCTCCAGTAATTACTAAAGATTTTGTGGTCAAATCTTTTTACAGTGGGACAGACAAGAAATAGTATGACCCTGAGCTTCCAAAATTTGGTATACGTAGGCTGACCTAGCAAGAACGATTTTGTGTACAACCTCACACAAATACTTCTCATAGTCTTACATGAGTAATCAGGATATAGAGGCTGTGTGTGGGGCTTCTGCTGTAAAAAAATATAGCTTGGTGTGAATGCTGCATTAGTAGGATAAACTATTATTATTAGTAGAATAACTATTATTATTATTAGCAGAATTAACTTTGAGTAGGTGGCTGTGCAGCTTATACATACAAAGTAAATTTTTGCTCTATATCAATCTCAGCCAATGTTCACATTGTACTTAATACTAATTAATTTTAACAGGAAGCAAAGTGGTCACAATGAACCTGATTTGAAGCTGCCTTGTTTTTTAGTTGTCTGTACAAGTCTATGGGTATTTTGCTCAAGGACAGAAAGTCCTTGAGCATGAAATGCTAAAGATAACTATGAAAGGTGAGTAGGAAATTCTCACCTGCTATGTCTCTCTAGGTGTTTTTTTTTTTTGGACTTTATTCACATGTTGTTGTTTTTTTTCCCACGGTCAAAATAAAAGGAATGGATGATCCCGCAACCCTTCTTGCTCCTTTTCTGAAGCATTCAGGAGCCTCAACACTCAATTTCTCGTCTTACAAGCCTGTAAATTTTTGAGGTAGAGTGGCATAGTCAGCAGCAACACAACTCATCTCATGTATATTAGGGGGGGAAGGCCAACATGAAGGTCTGAATTTCTGTTGAGCAAGCAGAATTTAAATGGCCCTGCCTGTACCGCAGACAAAAATAGATAAAAATATATTCAGTGTTAGGAAAGGCGTGGATTTTTTTGTACCTTTTCTTTTTCTCTTTTCTCTCCCCATCCCCCTCCGTTTTTTTTGTTTGTTTGTTTGTTTTTTTCTTGATGCCCCTATGCTAGTTTGGGCTTTATTTGGGGTTACCCACACTTACAGATCGCATCGTAGCAAACTTATCAAATGCCAATTTTACAGTTTTCTGTGTCAAAAGGACAGCATATTAAAAACAAGTCACAGACAATTCTTTTCCTGTAAAGGTTAGGGATTCTCAATGTACATTCAGAGCCATACACACAAGTGCAAATAAGTCAACTACCGCAGCTATTTAATCAGGAGCGTTTGTTGATTTGAGCAGAGCCCCTATGCTGTGAAATGAAAAAAGAAAACCAAATTTTCTTGAGCAATCTTGCTGTTCCTGCTTCAGGTGCTAGGCCATTTCACTAAAGCAGCTCAGACGAGAATGTCATTAGTTCTTAAGCCCCAGGTGAATTTGCCACTGTTCCACATGATTAAGCCAGATAATTGTGTGTTGATAGCGAATGTGGTTGGTGAAATACAATTTCTAGGACCGTCCTAAACAAACACAATGTAGAAGTGAGTCAAAGTGCTGTCATTTCAGTCCTTTGTCACAGGCTTTGCACTTGCAGACATCTCTGGTGAGGACTGGCGAGTAATTCTATGGCATGTCACTATGCTCTTAAAGGTGACCTGGTTCAGAAAGTGGATCATACATCTTTTGGCATCCAGTTTAAGGGAGAAGGTGAGAAAGGGCCTAGTTAATGTGCCTGTGAACAATGCAGACTTCCGTATTCATCCTGGCTAAGACTATGAATGCTGGAGATGGCTTTGTCTTCAAACAACTTTGCAATTCCAGACAGTACATTCAGAAGTGATTAAAATGCCATGAGAAATGTGCAATTATATATCTTGAGAAGCGAGCCAGAGAAAAGTTTTTAAGGGCTTTTTCAAACAAGGTGTATTTATTGATAGGAGGGCCCAGCAAGCAGATTTCTGGGGCTGTAATCTCTCTCTCAGCTATCTTTTCTTGTGACCTTGAGCAGGTGAATAAAGATTTTATTTTTGATTCTAATCCTAAGAGGCGGGATCATAGATAATTTTATTTTAAGATGACAAGTAGGTATATAATGGTAGGGATAGCTTCAGCAGCTCTGGTGTTCCCTTATGTTCTGCTAGCAGCTTATTTGGTGAATCACAGCTGGTGACTGACTTGGCTTAACTATTGTCTCCTCTGACCCAAAGTAGACATAATTTTTCAGCATATTTAGTTCCCTGATCCTTTCTACCACATGACTCACTAAATATCTATGCTGGACTAGTGCAAACTATAGAGCTGAGAACTGATATGTTTAGGGTTAGGAAAGTGAGAAGGGGAAAGCAAATGGGTTGCCTACACTGTCCCTGATGAAAAACAATTGTTATTTCACTTGTAAGAAAAGAGCTGCCATTACTCAGGCAGGCACTGAAGAAGCCCTGTACTGTGGTACCATTCTTTGAGATGCTTTGATGAAAGTTACAGTAGAAATGGAGGGTACTAGTGAACTGAATCTACTTAGCACTGCTCACAAGATGTTCAAAGTGTTTAATCCTTAACAGAGGACTTCATATTTAAAAAAAAATTAGAATAACAAGCAAAATACCAAAAGAGGCTTAATCTGAGGAGATTTCCTTGATTTCCTTACTTATGTTATATCTTCTTTATCTGGCTGGGCCAGGCATATCCTTTAACTTTTTAAGAAGCAGCATAGTTGTCAAACTGTAGACTCACTTTCATGTGTGACATGGATTATGTATCTCCCAAGGTGCTGAAGAAGTTCCTGGAAAGACCATTTCAGCTTTATTTTGTGGTAAGACCAGTTCTTTTGGCTAACATGGCTACTATTTTAAATTCTGAAAGCATAGGCATCTGTGTGGAAATGCTGGAAAAAAGTAAGAGACTTAACTATTTTCATGGAAAGTCAAAGTACTGACTAAGAAAAGTGTTCTCATCTGACTTCTAGGTAGCATATTAATATTCAAAGGCAAGTGAAGAAGTCAGAACGTGCATACCTTTACCAAGCAGGAATAGTTTTATCTAGAATAAGACAAATTGATTATGTCGACAGTATGGAAACTGGTTCAAATCAAGTGCCTTTAATTAATTTTAACTAGATTGGATTGAAAAGAAATTTTAATTTTGATGGCTGTTGCAGGGCTGAATCACAGAGGATTTATAGAAACTTTGCTCTATGTATGTTTAACTGTGTTTTTTGAATCAGAACACATGAGATTTGGCGGAAAATAATACTATATTGCTTTCTCTCAGTGAAGGTGCTCAGAACTACCACAGGGACAATAAGCGCTATAAAACCTAGACAAACTAGGTTACACAGCAGCTGAGAGTATGTTTAATTAACCTGTGAAAAATTTTGTAGTCTTCACCGTGATCTAAACTTTGTGATCATCCCTCCTGCCGTGGAGAAAAAAAATCTTGCCAACATCATCTTTTTAAAGACAGCTTGTTCACTGGTAATAGTTTGGTGCGTAAGTATACTTAACAGTGTCTAGAGACAAATAATTTCCTTATTCTTCCAATTAGTACTAATAATCTGTGTTTCATAAGGGAACAAGAAAACTGTGGATCCAAATGTTCAGAGCAAATCCTTAAGGCAATTCCAAACATTGCCAAAAAAAAAAAAAAAAAAAAAGAGAAAAAATACCCATTGTCTGCAGTCCTGTCAGAGCTGCCCTAATGGCCCCACAATGTATGTTTTAGAAAAAGCAGAGGGAATTTTTAATAATTTCAAGTAATTGTGTGAAAATATCCTTGATCTCCCCTTAAACTGCTAAATCTTTATAAAGCTTCTAAAAAAAAAAAAAAAGAGGTGGGGGGGTGTTTAAACCTCTTTGATGAATGTGAAACTTATCTCTCTGCTTGTATATTTCCAGAAACTGTGATATTAAGTTGATTTGTACAGGGACACAGATCATTAGTAAATTTTATATTAAAAAAGGTTTTTATTCAGAGTTAACTCTTTGGGTGAAAGCCACTATCTGAGCAGGCTTCTAGAATATAAACCTTGAGTTCTATAAAACGAGGCATTGATCTTTCAAACCCTAATATTCAATGTCATGTCAGGAACTATGTTGGTCACTGACACAAACTTGCTTTTTGCTTATGCCTGAAGGCAGTTAGCATCCACGCACTGAATGGTCCTCTGACACTTCCTGCGGCAGATAGGATTTTTCTGTCTATCACTGACAATCTTTTCTGCTTATTGGGTATGATTGTACTCCTTGAACTCACAAGGGAACTAACCGTAGGGTTACACAGCTAAAACACACATGCCTTGCAAACCCATTCCACAGACACAATGTGGAGTAACCAGCTACTCACTCCTCTTTCCTCTTGCCTTTATTTTAGTGAGAACACTTTAACCTCAGGCACTCAGAAATCTACTTTTTCCCTTCTGTGTCCCTTTTTGAATTCCTAGAAGACAGGCTATTTCAATGTCCATCCTTAGGGAGGGACTAGAGAATAACACAATCCAAAGCTGCCATGTCATTCTTCTTTATTCTTGTTTAATTAGTTGTTGGTGTGTTTTGTTTTGTTTTGTTTTTCCCTGTTAATGAAGAACAATCATTTGGTTTTCATAATATTTCAACAGTGTTCCATACTGAAAACTAATGTTACAGTTTCTTGAATATAAACTAAATGAGCTAGAGCCACATTTCTAGTCCACTACCCTTTTGTCTAGCAGATTCAGACAGATGGTATCAAGTGGTTGGAACACTCTTAGTTATAAGCCATTAAGATGAGCAGTGGGTCAGAGCCTTAAAAAATAGGTAAGTATGTATTTGCTTATAAAATGAGTTTCTAACTACTGAACAGTATAATTCAGTAAAATGGAAGCAAAGCAATTTCTGTTCTGAAACTGTTGGAATACCAATTTTTGACTCTGGTGATCAGAACTATTCTCATTTTGGTTGGCTTTTTTGTGAGAGGATCTGAATCAACAGAGAATGCCTTCCTTTGATTTACAGTAGGATATTTCTCAGGCGACTGTGTAAACAGATTTCAGTTTTTAAGAGAACACCTGAAAACTTCCTCAGATTTCAAGAGGTTTTGACTGGATCTTTAAATGACCATACCCACTGCTAGTTTTCTTGGGCTTGAGTGAACAGCAGAAAAAAAGACAATTTACAAGAAAGAAAGAAAAAAAATTATTAAAATATACTTAAGATAGACTATTCTAAACCAAGTTCGTCAGGAAAAAGACTGTCTTTTCTTTGTTTGTATTGTGCATACAACAGTGAATTCCTGTGCTTGGCTGGGTCTCTGGCTTCTATTAGAAGACAAATAATGAATCCTGTTTGGTTTACATCCCTAACACATCTTGACTAGTTCTTGCCTTCTAGACTGCAGGAACCTTGAGGCAAGGTCTGACTTTATTTGTGACGGATAACATGATGTATGCCATTAGAGGTTAATTATAAGAAGAAACCCAAAATGTAACAAAACCCTCCATAATAAGGAGACAATCCTATGGAAAAATTCACAACAGTTATAAATGCTGTATGGTATTATCAGTATTAACAGCTTTATTAGAGCCTTGTATTAACAAGTCTTAGTGCCATATATTAGTAGCAGCTGGCTCTGCATTAATTATCTAGTAGTTTAAACGTGACAGCATTATGTATTTTCAGTGGTTAGAAAACTTGTCATTATCTTAACTAACTTCATCTCAGTAAAGTAGCTCAGAGTATTCTAATTGGGATTGGATCAACACAACTCAATCCCCTTTAGCTTGCTAAACTAAAATGAACATGTTTCAGATCTATTCAGCAGCTGTAGTCGTCTGTGTTGTTCTGTAATGTCATGGTACCTAACATCCTGGTGGCCAAGATCTGTATTCAAACCTCTCCTTAAGCTGGGTTACATTTCAAAGGATGCAGTTGGATGTCCTGTTCAGGGATTCATGTGGTGGTGTACCTTGTGATGCACTCAAAAAAACTGTCTATAGTGAAAAAATTTAAGACACTTAAAAGTCAACCCCTGTGAGATATCAGGATCATTTCCATGGGGCTTACACTGATATCGAACTGAGCTAAAATAAAATGCTTTGGTTTCGTTCAAAAGCTGTTATTTGGTGTTGCAGTTTTGTAATATACAGCGTTTCCTTTAGATCAGAAATACGGAAGTGGCATGTTTTGACATTTCTGAACTTTGTGATTTTCAGAAGTTTCAGTAGTTGATGTTTGACTTTCTGTTCCAAATTGGGATAAAAGCAAATATGAAGACAGTGAAATTTTCACTGGGACTGAAAACACATGTTCTTTCAAGCCCAAGCTTCATCCTCGTTCCGCATAAAAAGAATTCCAGATATTTGCTAGGGAGTCTGAACTTCAACTAGTTTCACTTTATTTCCTTACACTATGAAACAACAAGGATGTAACATTTGTATTACTGTAATAGGTGACTTTGTTTGTTATCCAGCTTTGTCAGAAGAGGTAAACTCACAGTGTGAGAAACTGAAAATTCGGCATGTGTTTGAGTTACTCTGGAGATGAATGAACTGCAGCCTTTCTTCTTACAGTGATTCTGTCTCATTTTACCCAGGAGATTCAGTGTCTCTGCCTGATTTACCCTCTCCATGGGTGCTCCTGAAGCAAAGGAAGTGGAGACTAGCTCTTCTGGGAATACCTGAACTGTGTGGGGATGTACCAGCTCCAGGCTGCTTCCTTGGCACTGTCCTTGGGAAGGGTTCAGACACAGGGATTACTCAGGCAATTGAAAATCATTGTCTGATGATATGTTGTTAGGCTCTGTCATGCTCAAGTGCAGTGTGAAATATGGTCTTCAGTGAGGTTACATATCTGTCCTCTGTCTTAAGTGAATAGCGAAGGAAATGAACCCATGGAAGCCTATCTGGTCTGTCACATCCATATACACAAAGAACTCTGTTTGCAAGTGGTCAGAGTGTTGTTCTAGATGAGAATGAGCTTCTTCCTCTGCCTGGAAAGGTTGGAAAGTTTATCTTGCTGCTGTAGAAAGAAGGGCGAGTACAATACGTTTAATTCCAGTGAGCTTATCTGTAACATCCTCCATATCCTGACACTGTGACACTGAAAAACTGTATCACCTCCCTAACGACCCTCTCTCCATTCACAAGATTTCAAGATACATTTCAAGATGTGTTATTCTTCATCTCACACATAGCACCATAGCACAGAGCCTCAAAATGCTGAGGAATGCTCAGTGTGCTGGAGAAACCCTTGTGATTTGCTGTTTGGTCTCAGCGCCTCATTTTCCCCTGGGGCTTTGCTTTTAGAGAGCAATTCCAACTCTGCAGAGGGCAGTGGTTTCCCCTCTCCAATAGAGATGTTCCCTCTTCCACCTCAGTCTTTGTCATGTTTTAGTCAACTCTGCAGCATGACGGGCTGACTTCCTGTGTACAGACAGCTCTCAAGCTGCAGTAAAATGGGGAGAGTGTGACAGGCTAAGGGATAAGCCAGCTAAAGCAAAATGCAGAGCACATATAAATGAGGCTGCTCAGACAACGAGATGCCTTTCCCTTCAAAAGCCTGCTTTGAGAAGAGCAGGGTCAGCTTCAAACAGCCTTGGGCAGCGTACATCCTGGTGCGAGTGGTGCGTGTTCTGTATCACTCACACTGTACCGCTGTTGTGAAGCTGAGGTTACAGGGCAAGGCCTCGCAGTGCAACCACATACATGGATAGCTGGGAATGGACTTAGTTACTGAGGCTTTGGGGATTTTAAAATTTTCGTTTATTTTAGTTTATTTGTTTATTCATTTGCAATACACAGGTACATTCAGAACAAAAAGTGTTGGCAGACTGGGCACCTTAAAGAACCTTGTTGCTGATGAGCTGCTGTGTTTGTCCTAGCATAGAGCTCACATTCCCTATAAATGGGTGCTAAATCTCTGCTAATGCAGCATCCTCCCTGAAATTAAACACTGCTGAAGAGACTTCTCCTAAATGACCCATCCTGCAGGATATACAAGTACCTGAGAAGCTCTTCACTCAAGCCAATAGAACACAGATATTACAGGTTACCTAATTTATTTTAATTTTTTATTTTTTTTACCTTATTTTACTCACATTTAAGTGTTAGAAGGGTTTTTCCCAGTTTCAGAGCACTGATTCAGCCAAACCTCAGCCTTGTTTGGAAAGTAGTTTTTAATACCCACCCGGAGTGTGGGTGAAGGTGAAAGTTGTCAGGCTGTGAAAAATGGAATTGGTGTTGGCTGACCTGAAATAGGCCGTAAAGTTCTATTCCTCACAAAGGCAAGATATATTATTGCTGTAACGCCATTATTCCGCTCCATCACTTTTAAACCTTGTTCCCATTATCTGCAAGTTAAATATAACCCTATGTAAAAACAGGAAGGACAGCGCTAAGTTGTCCAGCTTAACAGCACACACTTAAAACATAATAGAGCACTTGTTACTGTATTTTATGGAACGGAAACTCCAAATGTAAAGATGTATTAAGGAAATATCTCAAAGTTATTAGGGAAGGATATTTACAATTACAGATTGCTTTATATTATGCTTTTATGAACATCTCAGGAAATGAAATAGCCCTCAGCTGTAGAGAGTGAAGAGGGAGGTAATTTTCCTTAATACGGGTGATAAAATTAATCTGATTGAAATCGCTAGCGATTATTTTGCAGAATACTGAGTGGCAGTACAATCACTTACACTCTTTTATATTTTTTTAGTCAAAGCTCGTGTAGATGAAAGCTAATTACAAAGTAGTGATGTGAAGCGCTAAGGAAATAGTTTGTATAGCATAGAACAGGCACAGCTAATTGGGGTTTGTGATTACACAGATTGTTGTTAGGGAGAATTAACTACCAGCAGTCTCTCCTGCAAAGCTTCTCATCAAGGGAAAGTAAAAATAGACACTGGATCTGTTATTTATCTAATTATGCTATGAATATTTTCACAAGCATGTTACACACTCTCAAATGGTTTGTTGTTCAAAAACTTTCAGACTCATGTTGCTTCTGATCAAAGTATCAATATGAAGTTTCTGACATTTGATTTTTTTCATGCAGCATTACACACTCAGAGCGTTCACTCTGTGAAGCTATTCCTGGGAACAGAGCGATATGAGTTTAAGCATCTACACAGAGCACTGTGGCAGAGTACATCAAAATGACTACTGGAGAGGTGACTGGCCAGAGGAGGTTGCAGTGAGCGATCCAGATAAGAAAAAACAAGATAGGTTTGAATTATTAGCACTGAGATATCTTTGTTTAGTTATTATTGTTTAAATCATCGCACATGACTACAGACCACTAAAACCTTGCGGATAAGCAAGAAGGCAGATCTTTGTTTTACAAAGATCTCTACAGAATGGAAAGGGGCGGAGGGAGGAGTTGCTCCATATGGAGACCCTGATCTTGTAAACTAATCTGCATGGGAGACTCCTTATGCTGCACGGAGCCTCAGTGAAATCATTAGGACTCTGTATGGTGCAGTGTGTAATCAGGCTGATAATAGATGCTCATTGAATTTGTTACATGTTTTGCTCTGCTTTGTTACTGCCTTTTACTTACTGACCTGGAGCAGCTTGCTGAGATTGAAAGCTGTCATGTGGTAAAGTTTCAGAGAAATCTGTAAGAGCTAATGTAGAAAGCTGCTTAGAGTCCTGATTTCTGATGGATTATTGAATTAATGGATATTACTTAATAACAGATTCAGCATACTTTGGTCATCAGCAAATGGCTGCAAGAATTTTGGAGGAAGGCCCCTGAAGATTTTAGTGGTGGGTTGTTAAACTACATATTACTAATCCTAACAGAAGCATTAGTCAGTCTCCATAGAAGCTCTTGGTGATATGAGGGGGGAGCAATCATGAAATGCTTAGGCACTGTCATTCAAACAAATTGGCTAGCATTAATATTACTGCTGAAAGGAGCACCACACCTTCCTGTGAGCAGTGCTTCCTGGATTTATTGCTTCTCGATGGAAACCTCATATACTCCTATTTCCATGCATATAACATGTCCCTGTACCATCCCTCAAGAACTGCTTGAATAACACCCAGCTGCATTCCACACAGGCTGGATCCTCAGCATTTGCAAGATATCTTATGAGAAAACTGCAGCAGGGAAGCATTTTCCATCTGCATAATCTCAATTTTCTGTATCATACAGAATGTACAGTCTTTCAGATTCAGTTTAGAAGCCTGAAGATGAATGGGTAATTCATGGCAGTTTAATAATTCATACAAAAAAAAAGAAGAATAAAAAAAGGTCAGATGCAGCTTCTGACTTTGGGTGGTCAGTTTGAAGCACTGGGGTTTGCTCTGTAAAAATTCTGAGCTCCCACAGTATTCAATCTGACTTAAAATTGAAATGCCCCAAGTCAGATGATGATTTTGGCACAAGCTCATATGCTTTTATTTTTCTTTTTTATTTTTAGAAAAATTCTCTGGCCACAGTTTGATTAACTGTGTTAGTTGTCCTTGGTTCCCAAACCTGAACTAACTGCACTGATAACTTCTCTCAGTGTTCCAAAAGTTAGTCCTGCTGTGGAAATTGCCCTGTTCCCAGAAGTACCTCTAGATGGCTGGGTTATGTGGAGAGAAACAGTCTATAACTTAGTGCAAGCCCCAAGGATGGCCCATAACCAACTCAACTCCTATGGCTTAAAGACCAGGGAACCTGGGGCAGACTGTACGCTAACTCTCAACGACATGTCTCTCCCTCACCACAGCCCAGCCATTAGGAGATGTGGTGTGGAGCATGGTAGGATAATCCCAGAAAGGGTGATTTGTACATCCTCCATGCAGGTAAACCCAGAAAAAATTTAAATGCAGCCATTTTGAATGCACCAATCAGCAACACAAAAAGTAGTATTCTGTGTTTACAGAAAAAAAAACAAAACACAGATGTAGCAAAAAGACTGAGATGGGAAAGTGCTGCTATACCTTTAAAAAAAGAAAACAAACAAACTAGCAAACAAACAAACAAAAAAAACCAAAACACCTATATATACAGAAACGACGTAATTTTTTTCCAGAGAGGCTTTTTGCACTGGATAGTCAATTTAAGACAAGCTGGGTCTGATTTTCCAACATGCTGGGTTCCTGCAGCTTTCACTGACTTCACACTGAGAGGCCCGAAATCAAAGCAGTAAATATAGCAACAGACGTCCATCAACAGTGCTGATTCCCCAGCACCTCCACTCCCCCATCCCTTTGGAGGAGCAGCACCCCTGTTACAGCAGAGACCCCTCTGAGAGGAAGGCTGGATTCTCATGTTTTGTAATGCTCACCCTCCCTGTAGGGCTGGGGGATGCTCTCCTCTGGGTTCCTGGCTTGGGACCAAGTCCTCCTGAGGATGAGGAAGAGTGAGGTGTGCATGATTAGGCCTCAGTGGGGTATGTCTATGCACAGTAGCGTTGCATACAGCTTCCTTGCCTAAAAAGCCCATGCAAAGCAAGTTGCATAGACACTGGAAAAATGCAGCTTGCCCTCCACTGAGGCAGTGGCTCAAATCCCCTGTGATGGCTCAGGTAGTGAGCTTTAATTACTTACACCTCCCTTTCACGGAAAATCCCTGCAGTCTAAGCAGGCAGGTAAAGAGGACCCTCAGCGGTAATAAGCAGTGCAAGGAGTGGAGCTAGCAGAGATTTGCAGCCTATCAATGTGTCTGTTTCTATAGTGCTACCAGCGGGTTATGAAGACGCTCTGCTGTGCCGTGGGGGTTATCCCCTAGTACAGTGCCTGCCTGCAGTGTAAGGAGGTGGCAGGTTACGGCCCCCTGTAATAGAGAGAGGAATAGGAAAAGGAGAATGAATATAGAAAAGGAAACATTAGCCACCGGTTGGTTTAATTTACATTTCGGAAAGTATCGAGGGCAGAGTTACAGCAGGCAAAACTGCTCATAGCAGGAATAATATATAAGACTTCTCATTTTTCATGTAGATACACAGAGGACATACTGGATCAGACAAGCAGTCCACCTCCCTCAGTAAACTGTTTATAAAATTGGGTAGCTTCAGATGAGTATGCCACAAAGTCAGCATTAGGCTGCGACAGAGACAACTTGCCCACAGAGAAAATTTCCTTCTAATCCATAGACTGTTCTATGCCCTGAGGCATATGAATTTACATCCTTTCCCAAAAGTCTTAGAATCTTTTGTTTGTTCTTCTGCTTTTTATTACAATAAATGCATATGTCTTGATGTATTAAAGCTCAGTATGTTCAGCATTACAATATTGTGTCACACACTTGAAATTTATTTCAACCAGAAAGTAAGTACAGGTAAACTGTAAAATTCCATACTCTTTTATACTATTATTAATGGTTTGTCACGAGCAACACTCTGTATTCCATATATATATTCAGTTTCATTGCCATTCTGTATGAGCAGAAAATAAATTAATATAATATGAGTGTATGTAAATGATGAAGTGTCTGAACCCATGTTAAATAATTTTCTTGTGCTTCTTCACTTTGTCCACCTTAGCTGGCAGACATTGAAAACTACGTAGTTTTTCAATAAAAATTCTGTAATTTGAAATGAATCCCTACAGAATAATGCCCATGAAAAGCAACGCTTGCAGAGAGGTATTGCCATGTCACATTGCTCAGGGACATAGCCTTCCTTGAGCATACAACTTGGTTTGTTGTTCTGTGCTCCTGATTTTCATGGCACCTCATACCATGTAGTCATAGAAATGCTACACTGCCTATATCAGGATATCCTAACTCTCAGTGGGATTTACTATCTTGGGCTCGATGATAGACTCAGCTCAGAGCACAAGCCAGCCAGATGCAAGTCTTACAGTTTGCATTGCAGAAATGACAAAATGAAACATCAAAAAGCACAGATAAAAATAACTTTGACTTTATTTTTAAGGAAACTCATACATATCAGCTAACAGAACTCAGTGAATCTAATACTGTTATATTAATTGTCATTATTCCCATGTATTACATAGACATCTAATCAGGATCTCCTTTGCAATACGGTAAAGATAGTCCCAGAGAATTACAATCCACAAAGGACACACATGAAGGACAACGGACAGTGGAGAAAAAGAAGGATTATTACACTCTGATTTTAAGATGACAAATAGAGGAATTGAGAAAGAGACTTGCTTGCATTTTCCTTCAGAAAGATGAGAGATGGAAAATACATTTACAGTGTGAAAAGAGGAATAAAACACTTTGATTTGTTTCCATGTGCACTTCCAGATCAAAATTTATCAGACACTTCAATAAGATTGATGCAGAGAGATATGTACCTCTGGAGATCGTGTAAGATGACTCACTTTCTGGAATACTTTCTCTTCACTTAATATGCATCTTAGATATCTACAGATATGCTCAGATGGACACTGAAACTGACCAAGCTTAGCAGTTCTTTACAGTAAGTCCCTTTCAGTCATCTCTATGGGAAGACTCTGGTGTTTGCAGATGGTGAGGGACAACAGAGAGACCAACCAGGGCATAATCTCAGACCTCTGGTAAATCTTGGTGTAAATATCAAATATCCAAAGCTAGCCTGCTTATTCTGAGCTGTACTCAAAGTTCTCATCACTCCAAGAGAAATGGCTGCCACATTGAGTTTCTGTAATGCACTTCTGTTTTGTTGGACCAGTTTCCCTATCACCATACCAAGTTTTCATCTGCCTAGGATGGTACATGGGAACCTTCCTGTACCAACAGACACCTGTCCCCAAGCAAAGGAGTTCAGTGATTTGAACATACATTTAATCACATCCTGGAAGCTTGCCTTAGCATAGTTTTACTGTAGATACCTTACTGGTAGTAACTAAGCCATTATGAGCATGATGGAAATGGATGCATACACTTGGAGAATGACAGACTATATCTTAACGTAGGCTTTTTTATGACTCATACTACTGCCTCTATGAATATAGGAAGGTACAATTTATTTACACCTTTGGTTTGTTTATAAAAAAATTCTTTATGCTCGTATACTTTACAGCAGTATCACTTTTAGTCCACACATATAAATTATATACAAACTGGCAAGGGATGAAAAGCTCAGTGGGATTCATGTTAGTCATGAGAAACATTACAAATTACATCCCCTAAAGGTTTGGGCTTGTAGTGGTCTCTGTCCTCAGGTTTTGTGACTATGCTTCTAACGCAATAAATATTCAAAAGAAAAAAAAAAATAAGAAGAGAAAAAGCTCCCAGTGTCTTGTGGGAGTCTCTCTTCAATTCCTTGCCAGTGGTGCACTTCACGTGAACATTGTTGTGGCAATTTTTATCTACATGTTTATCTATCTGCCTACACCAGTGGATATATTGACCAGGATATTATCCCCTACCTACACCTAGCTTTGTCTTGTCTCTTAAATCTTCACTGTTACCTATTCCCTTGATAAGCTCTACACAGTGTTCAGCTCCTGGGTGCCTCAGTACAACAGCATACAACAGATTTGCGTATAGCTAAATCACCCTATGAAAAATCCCCTTGGTGCCCATTTTCTACTTTAAGTGGTGATTAAGTACATCTATCTACTACAATTTAAAGAGCATCAGCATGTTCCTAGGTGCCTCTTTCAGCTGGTTGGAGAAGTAATTTTGTTTTCGTGGGAAATACCAAAATTCTATTGTTTCTTCTTCCCCTCCACCTCTGATGTTCCCCATTTTCTATTTTTCTTGAATAAAAAATGCGAAGTCATATATATATATCAATGAAATCAACCAGAATAATAAAAGAAAGGATGGGTGGAATGTCTCTTATTTTAAAAGCAATACAAAACACACTAAGCAAAAAAGTGAAGGGAATCTAACCATTGTTTTTAAGTGAAATTAATTCTCAGTTTTTCTTTTATCTTTTAGATAACACATCAGGTAGGAAGTATATTTCTTGTTAAAAATATCTTTCAAGAAAAAAAAGTTTAGCCCAAGAGCAGAAATACATACATACATGCATACATACATATATATATATATATATACACACACAGAGACATAGCATTAATTAGATATCCACTTACCATAAAGGGTAATCTTTATAGTTAAAAATTATGAATCATCTGAATGCTAGAGCCAAGATTGTACATTCAGTGTTAATTGAATTCTCTTACGTGTTTGCCTAACAAGAGGGACTTAGATTCAGATGTACTCTTTGGCCTTTGTACCCATTTGCTGGAACAAAGCAGCAATAACTGTGGTAGTTCTGGACAGATGAACATTTTCTTTGCCTTGAGGGAGACAGAGTCACTGTTCACAGCTGCTCCTATCCTACTTCCCCTTCTGGTTGATAGCACAGAAATGGGCAGCACTGGGGCTCTGCTTTAGCTATAGAAGTGAGTGGCTCATCCAAATTGAGGATGGCTATGTTCTGAGATGGAAATATATGTAGCTGGCTGCATGGAAACACCTTTCCATCATATTGTCATGCCTCAATACTCGTTTTAAGTATGGTATGAAATAAGAACTGCATTTATTTATTTGCTTTTTATTTATAATTTTCTAGGTAGTGTTGCGCCATGGATTTGAGCTTTTCTGAAAACTCAGCTAAGTATAAGCAGCATGATGACATGGTCAGCATGCTTTTAGAACCTGAGACAGTACCCTGTGTGGCTCTATCGACTAGTCTACACTACAGTGAATAAGATGACCAGGGCTGCTCTAACACTGAGTGGGTGGCACACTCATGTCTACATGGTTAAATTCCTGTCTACTGCCTAGGAGACCTCTAGCTGGTCCAAAATGTGCCGAAGCATACTAGCAATTAAGAATCATGGATAATCATAAGCCTGGTCCCAAACACTGATTAACTCTCTAGGAAACAGGCAGCCATTGTGAGCAGAGTGACGGCCAGCTTGCAAGTAGCTAATACAAAGCTATATTACAAAGACCTGTCCTTATACATTTATACATTTCCATAGCTCAGAAGAGAAAATTAAGATTATGACAGCAAATGAAGGCGAGGAATCAAGACAGATTGCAATCTCATCCATAATCTTCAAAATTTGAAAATAGATGGCTTTTGTCCCACACGTTGACCTTCATTAAGTAGGATCCATTTACAATCAAGGGATGTAGAATCAAAGGGAATCTCACTTCTATCTTTAATAGGCTGATTCAGCAGCACTTGATGCAATATAAAATACAGAGGGAAAAAGGAGGTCTCTTCCTTACCTGGTTTACAAAACAACTGCAGATACTAAAAATATCTCAGACTTCGTTTGGAAGCCAGAAAGCAGCCAGCTAGAGGCATTAACTAGCCAGCACATTTCAGGCTGTTGATTTTTTGGGAACGTATTTCCATAAAGTAATATGTTGCTTCCCCCTGCTTTCCTATATTTTATGCATCTGTACTGCCTCTTTTCTATGTCTACTACCCGCTCTGCTGCCAATGATTTTTGAACTTGTTGAGTACAACGAGGCTTTTGAATGAAGCAAAATCAAAAGATGATGCCTCAAAGTAAGTGAAGTATTTAATATTTTTATAAATATTGGCAGCTGAGTAAAAGAGCATTCTTTGTAAGAGAAAAGCAGGTAGAGTTCAGATCATGTATCCCATTTGGCAGCAGCTTGAAGCTGATCAGCAGTGAAATTCTGTCTAGCAGCTTTGCTGTGCCTTGTCTGGGATGGTGTTGTAGAGACTGTGAGGGAAAACTGGGTTATTTCAGGCGGAGCCAAAAGACAAAATCTGTAGGAAAACTCATTTCATTAGTTTGTCTGCTCTTAGGCAGCATCTGGTCTAAGCTCCAGAAGTGCCTGGCAGGGGACAGCTGGGCTATGTTGGAAACATCCATTTATGGCATGTTACTGAATTTCATGATCTTGATGCAGTGGCCTAAGTGGCTTCAAACTGAAATAAGTATTTTGATAGTTTATCAGAAAACACATAGCTTTCTTCTTGCCAGCACTGAAGAACTGCTTAGTTGTACACACTTGCAAGATGTATCTCCAGTGCAAATAATTGGCATGCAGGCTCCAGCTATGCTGAAAAGTTCTGTACACAACTGTTAGGATCATTTTTATACATAGAGTTTGTATTTAAGCTACAGAAGAGAGTATAATCTCACTGAAAATCGCCGTTAAGTTTGGATAGTGATATTTTTGTAGACTACTGGCACATGCAAAAAAGCATGTTACACCTATAGGATGCAACATTTAAGAATCTTCTTCACTTTATTTAAATCAGCTGTATGCCTGCATATCATTTCACCGCTGTATGCATCAACTTAGTGGGAAAAAAATTCTTCATGTTCTAAGCCTCCAGCTTGGTCATGTAAAATCAATTTATCCAGAATAAGGTTATGTCCTGCTTTTCAAAATAAGCTATTTTCATGCCAAATTTCCATG
This sequence comes from Cyrtonyx montezumae, assembly GCF_038088225.1. Lineage (NCBI taxonomy): Eukaryota > Metazoa > Chordata > Aves > Galliformes > Odontophoridae > Cyrtonyx > Cyrtonyx montezumae. The sequence goes on along the minus strand of NW_027072034.1, from coordinate 32,667,571 downwards.
TCTGATCTGAAGCATTTAAGGTAGAGGGTTATTCTGAAGACCAAAAAAGTGTTTTATACAAGGGAAAACTTGATTTCTTCATGTTCAAAGATGGAAAAAAACACATATGATGGAAAGATGTATAAAATACCAAACTGTGCGTGCCTGATTCAGTCAGATGTCCAAAAAGGGAGGTTGTTGTCCTTTTCTGAATGGTGTACATTATTCCAAACATTCTCAACTCTGTTAGCCCTGCACTTCTCACCTCCCACACGTTTGCCCATGGCAGTGGGAGGCAGTGTAGGCACTGGTTGTAACAACTTTAAGCTAGAATAAAATTTGTTTCTCCTAGATTAATTATCTAATGCATTATTGTGAATGAAATGCAGCTCATTTGAACTGTGAAGATTTCTACCTCAGTGATGGAAAATTTCAGCCCACGCATAAGTATTTCAGCATAATCCAGGAGGGCTGGCTAGAAAGCCACAATACTGTCTAAAGGAAAACCTGAAACCTGTTGGCTGACTTTATAATACAGTGACACTGAGACAATCAGCCCAGACACGTCAGAGAAGGGCAACTACAGCTCAGCTAGGAAGGTTACAGGGGAGCAGGAAAGAAGATAGATTCATAACTCCAGTCCTCTTTGTAGCTATAGGGTTCATTCAGAGTCTTTTGCTTTTGGGGATATAACCATGGGACTGTGGGACAATTCCCACACCAGCTTTATTCATGCAAATGAAAATATGAATTGTATTAGTGTGTAAATCCCTTTTAGTATGACCAGTGTAAGCCAAGGTCCAAAATTGTAATGGTAGCACAGATACACCAAAGGAAACTTCCCAGCTTCTGAGCAGGTTATGTTTTATTGGTTTTGCATTTGTCATTGTGATACTTATGTAAAATGCAAACTCAGAGCTTGCTTTCTAGAGGTGCAGTAAACCTGCCGTGTATATACTCATATGCCTGGAATATTCACTTTTTATCCAGTGTAAAGCACTGTTTGCTGTCACTGTTTGTGGTCATATAATACATATGCACAAGCAGTAATTTGTTATTCTGTTACAACATGTATTTAAATAATAAAATTTAGTCTAAAGTTTTAGTTAAATAATTAAAGTTTTAGCCTTCATTTATTATTTCATATTTTCCACCCTGTTCTTTAGCTTGTAGACAGACCTCAGACTTCAAAGATCATCCATGCACATACTAAGAAATGTGTCTGTTATGGTATTTAGCTCTAAACAAACTATTTTTTAATATGCTTTTCCCCTGGCTCTACTCATTACTTATTTTACATTTTGTTGTTGTTTAAGTTCCCATACTGACTGTGACCAAAGAGTATCTTCTGATAGTGCATTCTTAATAGATACATATTATTATTATTATTAATTAATATTATTATTACTACTAATAATGCAATAGCAGAAATTATAGTTTTTATCATCAAATGTTCATGCATCAGCAAAGTAGAAACTCATTTCTGAATTAATACAGAAATGTTTCAAGCAAATGCAAATAGCTGCACAGTAATACAATGGCAAAACACTAGTTCTCTGTGGGAGCACAGAGAATTTAGATATAATTTGTTTTATGCAGAGTCTTAATATTTTAAATAACCAGAATTCTGAGTATGTGTGCCCACTCCTTCTAACAAATGAATTGCTGAGTATTTCCTTGAATTCTGTTTGCTGTTTAGCCAGAAAAAAACAACAACAAAAACTCAAACCAGGAAAAAACAGATACCAGCTGCTGAATGTTCATACTGTATTTCATAGAGTTGAATTACTTCATACCAAGATAATGATCAAGAACAATACTTCTTTAAAAATGAAAATGATTATATTTCATTTTGCTTTTTAAATGAGGGAAAAGTGAGGCATAAACAAATTTTAGCCACGGAATTATTATTATTCTTTATCACCATCTTACCCAATCCACAGTTCACTTCATTGTTAAGTCACAGACAAGTTCATTCCTTCAACAATAAGCAGCATTTTTTTGGCTGTGGAGTGAAGCCTTTTGGCTTACCTCAATACATCGTGACTTAGGAGCAACTACTTTAAGAAATTAATGGGTCAGGTTGAGCTGCTTTCCATAGGGATATGATTAGGGTCTTACAGTCCTAGAAATTAGTCCTGGTTGGTGAGATTATCGGTTGATTTCCTTGGTTTACTCTTCAGAATGGAGACTCAGTTTTTATAAAAAAGTAAATATTTAAAGTTTGACAAATAAACCTGTAAATGAGATCATAATAATTTGGAAATATATCCAATGTTATGCTAATAAAATTAGAGGTGTCATGTATGGGCAGCACTGCTACATTGTTCAAAGTCCCCATAAAAACCAAAGTTGTAAGCACTGAAGTAGAACATGAGAGTATACTTGACCCATCTGTATCAACGAAAGGAAACGAATCATATATTGGGTGAGTTGATTAGGAAAGTTAAAAAAGGAAATGTTAAAGTGCAAATACAGAGCTATTGTACTGCTGCTTCTTGAAAATTGAATCATTACTGATGAACTGTACTGAGAAATAGTACTTAAAAAACGGTCAGAAATTATCACGCAGCTAAGTTGTATCAATGAGAAGACTCAATCTAAAGAGTGCTTGTACATAACATAAATACTGTTGCATTTTATTGCAAATTGCACAACTGAGAAAAAAACAGGTTGAAAAGACTGAGAAGCTTTTCTGTTTTAATCAGTAGGGACATTTGTGTTTAGGATTGTATGCAATGAATATGCATAATATTTAGTTTTATTCTTGTCATTGTTTACAGTGTATGCTGCTTCTTCATTGGCAAACCATATTTCCCATTTGGGACAAAACACAATGCATACCATAGGAAGAAGGGAGTCAGTCTGGTAGTCTGGGTTTACCATTATGTTTCAACTGGGAAATCCCATGATCCTGTGCTTTTATTATTATTATTTTTTTTCAGCTTCCTTTGGTCTACTACCAAGCAACAAATTACATTAAGCCAGGTAGAGGATTTGAAGGAGATCCCCTGTTCCTCTGGCATCAAGTTCAGGTTGCTGGCTGGGCCTAAGGGATTTTATGGGGATTGAAAGGGTACTTCCTTTGTAAGCTCTTCATGCTTGCATATTTGCATGTGTACAGTTGATGGGAGATCTGGAACTCTTCAAATATTTGCTGACTCGTGTGTACACAAAAACCATCTCTGCTATGACTCGGCCTTCCTTGAGATGCAGTTTGAGAGGGTGATATTTCCTTTATACTATCCAAAATGACTAAAATTCAGTAGGATACAAAATCAGTCCCTAAATCCAGTCCAGTGACTCGGGCTGGGGAAAAGATACTTTGGCAGAGGGGAGAATTCCAAGTAGCCTCTTAAATTAACACAACCCTACTGAAAACACTGGCAGATCAAGGTGAACCACATCAGGGGCAATAACATGCTAACCCAGCCACCACACCCCCGACTTCAGAGCCCTTTATTCATAAACTAGGTAGCCAATTCATGGCTAAAAAGCCTTACAATCTAATGAAATTAACAGAAATGAGCTGACCACAGAAGCTATTTGTTCCAATGTCACATTGCTGGTCTATGAGGAGGCAGAAAACTGGCAATGTGGCGGAGACAATCCTGCAAGCCAGGTCACACTGTGCAAGGAGATGGTGGCGTATTTCCCACTTCTACTAGAAGTATATTTTTGAGCTTACACTATTTAAATAATAATACATTTTTTAAAATATAACCTTCCAGAAGCTGAGGAATTTGCAGCCAGATATTTCTGATATGGGTAGCTTAAAAAAATGATTAAAATTCTATTTTTTTGGATCTCAAAAATTCAGCTTTTCCTAAGACCTTAGAAAAGATAATTGATATACTTTGGCAAGTATTGCGTGTAGTCTGAGAAAACACGTTTTTATTCAGATGAGACTACATCATTAAGTGCCAGAATTCCTCACATTTGACTTGTGCACTTACACACTCATTGTTTCACCAAGAAGGATGTCTGCAAAAGCAAATAATGAACTCACAATTCCATTTTCATTAAACAGTGATACACTTCTTACAGATAAAGTTCAACTTTTAAGAAATACTCCAAATTCTCTACTGGAAAGGCAGATGACCTTGTAAAAGAACATAATTACATTATACAAAAAGGGTGAATTTGTCTCACATAAATGTCTCACAAAAAATGTGAATTTCCTCACATAATTCAGTGGAAAAATACAAACTGCTGTAATGAGGTTTACAAACTACCATCTCTCAAATCTGACTTTAAAATTTGGTTTATTTAGAACATAGAAATACACATGAAATTTAATCAGTATCTCGAGTCACATTATGTACTCTCTGTTCGACAGGAACTGAGCACATAAATTAGCTGAACTGGGAGCTAGTCCCAGATCCATCCCTACTTGGTTACAGCACCTTTTGCTAGGAACTTCCAGCAGGGGAAGCTCTTAGCACATCAGTGTCTTCCCACTTCTCCAGGAGAGAGCAAAGTTTACTCAAGACCGAGTAGGGGGTGGTGTGGGGAGGGGGCAAAGGGAGGAAAGAACCAACAGTGCCATAAAGAGTTGTGTTAGCAAGTTAGAAAAAAAAAAAAAAAAGATGTATTCTGATCCGGTGGCTTTCTTATACTGTAAAATTTTGAATCATGTATATACAGCGTATACAAGTGTGAGGACAGTGGGAGCATTTTTGTTTGAAATCGTGGCTCACAATACTTCTTCTGTAAAGGAACGGCATCCAGTTTGGGACTGACAGGCAGTCTACAAGCTTTGTGCCTGTACACTAATCCCTTGTCTGTGGGTTGCTGAAAAACTACTTGCATTTTTGTTCCCAGTTCACCTTGGTGAAAAAAACCAATTCCACATATGATAAATCCAGTGTCTGCAGAAAGGCAGTCACCTAATTGCACAGTGAAGCAGAAGAAAGCCTTGCAAATGGTATACAATTTTCAAAGTGTTCCAAGCCTTAGGCAAAAGCCTTTCAACTGTGTCTAAAACTGAATGATAAAATATGTTGTACAAATTATCTGTGAACAGGAAACATGTGGTAGTGGCAGGGGACTGAAATGTAACACTTGTAAAGAAATGGGAACTGCCAGTCATTGATACCCTTTTACTTTTCTCTCAGTCACAAGTTTCATCATATTTTTTTCACCATCAGTTGATGTTCAAGTTTATAATAAGACGCTTATCAGATCTCACTAGGCCAATTACAGCTCTGCAGCAAAAACAACTAAAAATAATACCCCCATGTGAAGCTAAAGGTTTAGTTATGTCCCTTTCTTCATACTTTTATAGAGTTTCTGTTTTGTTGTTGTGAGAATGTGTGTGGATGGAATTTTGAAAGCACTTCAGTACTGCAGAAATGCCTGAGATGCCAGTCAGCAGCACTTTAGACTAAAGTAATCATAAGTTGAGAAAACTTTCTCAAGTCCTGTCTATAAAACAGTATTAAAAAATGAAATAGAGAGGAAGAAAAGGGAAATGCACAATTACTGTTCAGCAGGAATAATAAAAAAAAGTGCCCTTCTATTCTGAAAGCTCATTTCTGCTTCCTTGCTTTTAAAGTTCCTGCATTAATGATGTATCTTATATCTTCTGTTTTTTAAAGATGCAATCTTTATCACCAATACCAACCACTGTGCACTGTGGTCCTCACTGATGGAATTTTTTATAGAAGTACATTTCAAGGGTGAGGGGAAAACAAAAACAAAAAAAAAAACCTTCCCTTTTTGCTTCACCTTACACAACAAAAAGCAAACAGTCCGGCCAAATCTCAAGAAATATATTTTTGGCATAATAGAAACTTGAGACTTAAATATAGTACTTAAAAATGTCACTTGAAAGCAGGCCTCTCCCCCCTCCCCCAACACACACACACATAAAAAAAAAAAAGGAAGAAAAAAGAAGGAGAAACTACTACTAACAAAAAAAAAAAAGATTTTTTTTAAAGATAACTGAATATATTTAGGTCCTACTCTTTGAAAGCATTCAAATACATGAATGCCTATAAAAGTGTGTGAAAATCCATCCACTTAGCATAGTTCTTAAGTGACCTGATGAATGACACCTCAAACCCGATTTAAGACAGTATTACTTCACTGTGTATAGCTGTCCTCATTAGGCCACATTAGGTGTCCTTGGTTTACTGTAGAACCAGAATGGCCATTGTGATAGTATGGTTGGTGTAATTTGGTGAACCGTTGAACACGCAACATTTGTGTCTGTCAAATTAATTTCCTGCTGATACTGCTGTTACAAATATGGCATAGAAAAGTTATATAGAAAATAATCCAAATTTTGATGGTGCCTTAAACAAAAAGTCTTGCTTTCAAATTTTGCTAAGAAGCATGAGAATTAAAGGTTTTCCAGCATTCTGAGAGACTAATGAAGAGGTTGTGTGATTTAAAGGCAAGCTCATTGGACTGGGGCTCATTAACATAACTGGGCAAACAATAAGATTTTTTTCATTCAGTGATCAAACCCAGGCATTGGGCAACAAGTCTCAGGCATATTTTTAAAAATAGTAGTCAAAATAAAATTGAAACAAATAGTTCAAATTATGAGAAGTTTATTTTATGTTGGTAATTTTTCTTGGGAGAATGAAAATGTAAAATTTTATTTTAAATGGCTAAAAATTATTCTTAACTACTGTATGACTTTTCAAATGTTTTCCTATTATCTGGCCTCAAATATTTTCTGCTGGTCATTTGCAGCTGGTACCTGTGCCAGTAGTGAAAATCATGAGAAACTCCTCAGCCTGGTTTCCAGCTGCCCAGATTCAGAACTGCTAGAGGACACATTGTCTGCTTCCCTTGTTGCGTATCTGGTTTTACTTTTTATGAGAACCACAAAAGCATGAAGCAGTGTCTGTTTGGCTCTTGCCCTGAAGTGGACACAGACACAGCGTTCCACTTTTCACCACTATCAACATAAGTTTTGAAATATTAGAATTTTTATTTTATGGTTTTACTGTTTACCTAAAAATTCCCATTTTCTGAGTTCTGAAATATATGTCAAGATCTATTATTTAATATCTACGTGACTCCTGGTCAGTATCTGTATATTTGTATTCTTCATTTTGCCTATCTGCAATTATCAGTAAGGATAATAACTGCTTCTTCTGAACAGAAACTTGAAATTTTTAGATAAAATATCCCACGTAACTGTAAATGACAGTTCTATATTATTTGCTGTTTGATTTTTTTTCTCCTTCTCATGTTAATTCTTATTTAACTAAGTTTTTGTAGAAGAACAAAGAAATATTTATATTTCTGAAATCTTTCAGTTCTGGCCAATTCCAACCTCAAACCTAAATTCCTAAATGTATGGAAAATCTATTGAAAGCTTGTGGACACAGAGCTATCATCTTTATCTAAGGAAATACTGAAGCCATAGAGTACTGCAGTCTACTAGAAGAGTGGGATTTCTGTTCTGGTATTCTCTGCATCTGATAACGTCTGCCTCTTATCTTTTTAAGGATTGAGTTAGGGTGTGTTGCTCTGCCACATCAGAGACTGAAAATACAATGTAGAATTCCTGATTCAAATTTAATTCCCAACTATTCATATGATCACTCCTCTCCCTACAGTGAAGTCCTTTCCTGTTAGTCTGACAGTCACACATTCTAGCAAAACAAAACCAAAACCAACCAACAGTACCAAATGATGCTGGCAATTGGCCTCACACTGGTGCTTCCCTGGAAATGCATATCCCTTAAAGCACTCTCCAAAGATTCTAGATACAAATCAATAACCAGGGTGAGGTTGTTGCTTCTTTATTCTTTGGAATCTCATTTGAACCAGTTGTAGATGACAAATCACTAGTCAGTTATCATAATGGGCCAATGTGATGATTGATATTGTCTCTTAACCTTGGTTCAGGATGGAAAATGACAGTAAAAAGCTCTAAGTACTCTCAATACATGCCTACTATTACAGTTGCTACAGTTGCCAGTGAGATGCTACATGATCACAAGTGGGAAGGGAGCTGGTTCATGAGTCAAGCTCTCTAATAAGGTATGTCATCACTATGATGAATATCTGAGTGGGGCAGCACGTGTTTAGTGAGGTGAAAAATATTATGAATCTATTTCTGGGGTTTTCAGGTGTGAGGAATTTCTGTTTACTTTGTTACTAGTGAATACTAACTATTGCAAAGTTTCCACAGAAGGAAAAGAATATTGCCAAAAATCTACTTGGAGTGGGAATCTCTGAAGACAGCTAATTTCTGCCTCATATGGGTTGTGCTGAAGAAAACCTAAACAAAATATGTATAACATCAGAAGGGCAAATAACTTTAAAACAAATGCAAAAAGAGATACTGTAAGAATGTGCCATTGCTGTAACTTGGAAATATCCAAGTCCCATGGACCCCTATGGGAGCTCCTGTAGGCCAGCTGCTGTGTATCTCAGGCTATCCTAACAATAAATAGCTGATGCTGCCACTAGATAGTTCATCAGCAGTGAATTTCTATTTGCAAAGTGTCTAATTTTCACTTCTCATGTGCATCACACTTACCAGAATGTTTGACCCAAGCTATTTCAGCAATCTGAAAGAGTTGCTGTTGTTGCTTTTGGGGAAAAAAATACTCTCCTAAAGCCCAGACAAAAACATTTAACAGCTAGACTAAAGGGACAAGGTATTGCAGATTCACTGCTTCAGAGGGGAACTAAATTCAGACCTAATTGAGGCAGACGTCTCATGCTGTGGATGCTACTTATTTTTCCTGGGTGCTCCTTTCTGTGCATGGAATATCCTATGTTAAATTTAAGCAGTCTTTTTTGTCTGTTTCATATACTGTTGGTAGCAGAAAATGTTCTTGCTCCAAACTGAAACAATACAGGTCTTTGAGAGAGAAGGGAAATGAAAAATGGGAAAAAAAGAGTATTTCTGCACAAGCAGGAGCCCCCTTGTGAATAAGATTAACTAATGTTTTCCCCAACTTCTACCAAGTGATTTCAATAAATGACTAAATACATAATACCACTTGATTCAAGTTAAATTCTTTGCTATTTTTCAAATCCCAGTTTGAAAGAATGCTGCTCCTGAGAATGTTGCACAGCACAGTGGGCCAACATGTTTTTACAATAATAATAATTTACATTTTTATTAAGAATTTCATTTTGAAGTGTCCCAAAGTGCTTCATAAAAACCATATATAGAGTTTGGCAGATTTGCTATCAGTGAGAGCAAAGCAGGGCAGGCAGGGAAAATTTTATGAATAGAAGGTTTTGGCAGTCCTTATTTTATAGAAAGGTTGTGTGGTCTTTAATGTTTACATAGTAGAGAGAGCCACAGCTCTTTAATGATCTAATCTAAAAGAGTGCAGTGGAAGACAGCAAACTAAACCAAATCCATCTGTTAGGGAGGATGAACCTTTAAAATAGCTACTTTGAGATTGGAAACTTGTGATTTTAAAGGAAAATATATATTTATGCTTCAAATAGGGGTTTCTGAGCCAATTTTCACCTAAACTTTGCTGATAGAAATTAACAGCCACATTCTAGGTCCTTTTGTACTGCTATGTTGTATTGAAGGCAGAAGAAAAGCAGGTGTAGGGGGTGTCTTTACCCTTGGATGGAACACTGAAGAAATGATACCGGCCTAGATGATGCAGTTTAAGGCTCAGGCTCCTGCTTCCTGTTGAATCCATAGAGAATGAAGTGAATTGATATGAAAGATGATAAAATTTTATATGCATGCTATCTAGGAACTTCATCAGGAAAAGACTGTATTTCTGTACCTTTTTAAACTATTCCTCTAATTTCCCACAAGCACTTTCCCCGTGCTTTCTGTCCATACAAGTGAGCTGGGATTCCCTCACTTCTGCACTCAGAAAGAGCCATCCTTTCAGATAATTTTGCCTGTGCTATTTCATCTTTATACACACAAAACCTCACTGAGCTCACTTAAGAACCAAATACAAATTGGTTGCAAGACAATGCCTTTCGTAGAAGCAAATTCTTTCAGGTCATGAAGACAAGGAAGATTGGTGTAACCGTTTGTAGATCCTTTCTGCCAGATCTCCATCGGGAAAAAAAGTGAAGATAGTGCTGGGCTGTTTATAGGATTGGCTCTAGCTTGAATCGTACCACCAAACTGGTGTGGGAGGCCTTCTGCCTCTGCTTAGCTTCAGAGTTTTACCAGCAAAGTTGTCCTGTTGAGGATTTGCATGGGACAGAATGGAGAGAGTGACAGAGACCTAAGCCTTCTCCTCCTGACACTGATGTTAAAATTCAGGCTGCAAAGTTATGTGGCACCTACTGATGGCATAGTGCTCCCTGCAGTTCCAGTTGAAAGCACTGTTCTCCTTCTCTATGTTTTAAATACAGGAGGTAAGTGAAATGCATGGAGAAAACCTGCTGTTCTCTGCCCCAGCAGTGGCTGCATGCCAGTCCTCTATGAGAGATCCTCCTATTTACATCACCATTATAACCGGTGGAAATAGCTATTTCCATTAGATTTATCTGATTCCTTTTGGAGTAAATCATTCCTCTGTAACTTTGTGAGGTTTTAAAAATATAATTTAAAGCCAAAGCCTAGAATCATATTGCTTCTGCAAAGAAGCTGTCAATTAGACACACCAGGTGGGAGCAAAGATCACTGAAACCAAAACTGAATCAAAATATAGATTCTTCTGCCTGCTTACAAGCTGGAGAGAATATTTGTGAGGGACAAACTATTGCACCATTTGTCAGTAGCTGAGAAAGCTTAAATATTGTATTGCCATACAATCCTATTCTAGAGAACCAAAGTGAAGGTCTAAAAGGAAATGGAGAATACTAACAATTTTCAAGTTTGTTAAACTGAGTGGCTTAATGTTTGAAACAGCTGCCAGAAGGTTTTGGTTCTGTTTCTATTGAAGATATGGCTTTAATTGCAACCTGGTAAAACACGGTTCTCCTCTCTGGGTCTTCTTTCCAGGTTTCCTCTTTTTACCAGCAGTATTGTTTGCACTGGGCCAGCTGTATACTGAGCTGCATAAAAACAGCACAACCAGCAGGCTGAGGGAGGTGATCATCCCTCTGCTCTTCTGAGATCACATCTGGAGTACTGTATCTGATAGTGATAGGATGTGGGAAATGGCTTTAAACTAAAAGAGGGGAGATTAAGTTTAGGTGTCAGGAATTAACTCCATTTCTTCACAGAAAGAAAACTAGATAAATTATTCTAGACTAGATAGAGACTTGCTCATTCCCCAGATATTTTTTTTCTTAATTCCGTAATTAGTTCTTGTATTCTTCCTTAGAATATTACTACAAATATAGGGAGACCATTATCATTTACATAAACTGAAGCAAATTCAGATTATTCAAATGCATGCAAGATATATGTAATACTTATAGAAAAAATAATGCATATGTTTCCTAGATGTTGCCGATGTGCTTACTACAAAGTTAATTTTCCTGCAAAGTACTGACAAAGGTGTGTTAGTGCATGTGCATAGCAATGAGTAAAGCCTTCTCTGTAGACGGGAATAGAAAATGATAAGTAGTTAGTCAGATAGACAGAGTGACTAAACTAGTCTGTCCAAGGGATATAGATAAAACAGTAGCATTAACTAGAGGCAGTGAACCTCCACATTTTTAAGCTCTAAATTTTTTTACTTAAAGAATTCATCAGTCAGCTCTTTGGGAAGAAAAAGAAGCTATCATGTTAGAATGTCCTGATTCAAGTGTTAAGTAACCAGAACCAAGAGCTATAGTCAAGAAGTGAAAGTGATGGCTTACGCAAACTTTGAAGGGGAGAGATTTTCAAGTACCTTTTGTGGAAGGTGTCCATTCTCTAGGTATAATAAATCTTTGTAAACAGAGAGGGGAATAAGCACAACTATCATTGCTAATGATACACTGCTTTTTAGAATCAGAAGAACCCTAAAAATAATGTATTTGGTGGGCTCCAGTGGCAAAATAGGTATTTCACTTAACTTGAACTACAAAGAGCTAAAGGTATGCTAGGCAGTTATGCCTGTGAATAACTAAGTATTTGAATAGTTCTACTTGGCATGTTGGATTGAATCACATGAGTGATGTTACCACAGACACATTTAAAGGTATTGATTCTAAGGGCATGTCATTAATTATTCCACTAATTAGTAAACTGATCATTAGGATGTAAGCTTCTTAAAGAAATCCACATGTAATGGTTTTGAAACTTGTTTTATGAGTGAACCTTAAAGCAAGCCATTCTTTAACTTTAAATCAACCCCCTCTTTCTTTTTTTTTTTTAACAAAACAATAAAAAAAACAATCAAACAAAAACAATTACCCATTGAGCTTCCCCTTCCCTTCCTTATTGGTAAAAGCTAGAAAGCTCTTTGGAGTACCTGAAGATTGATGGTATAACCTGGAAAAACTATGACTAGACTTGTAGCTCTTTCCTAAGCAAAATGGAGAGTCCTGCCAAGACATACATTATTTAGTATGGGTGAAATGTGCTGGACATTACTTAGACTGATCTAGTGTTCATCCAGAGTCACTACATTGGAGGGGCAGTAATCGTGAGCACTGGTGCATGGAGAACTCGTTTATCACTACAGAACCACAAAAGAAAGAGCCCATTTGAATCTTATTTTCAAGTGTGCTTTGAAGCACTAAGGTTAACAAATCCTTTAGTCACATACTGTACATCCCTAATCGAAGCCTTTTCTACTCAGACCTGCAGAGTGCGTCTTTTTGAGTGAACTCCTCACAGAAATAAAAGGGACAGTGGTAACTCTGAAACTGCACTTCTTTTTGAAACTGCTGTACCTACTTCTATGAAAAGTAGTCCTATGATGACTGCAAATGCCACAGATAATTTTCTTGTTTGCTCAACTTATGATTGATAGCCCTTTTCATATAGTGTGTTTCCCTGTTAGCACGTCTTTCACTCCGCACCCAAGCAAGAGTGAAAGAACCTGAAAAAATAAAAATAAAAATAAAAATAAAGGAACATATTGGCAGCAAAACACCAGGAAGGGAGAGTCCTACCAGAAATGATTCTCAGTTATTTTTCACACAAACTTTTACTCAATTAGTACAGTTTAATTTTTAAAAGAATGTTTGATTTCATAATTATTACAAACTTTGTGTTGGCCAAGACAGAGATAATATTTCAAGAACATTGCAATGTGACCTTTGTATTTAAGTTCCCCTCCTCAGTTCAATAGAATCAAGAGTCCTGGACTAAAATCCAAATCTTTGGACTTGAAGCCAAAGCAAACATCACAGTTATCCTTCAGAAGTCATCCCACTTTTGGCATTGAATTTATTTGGTTTCTTTCTTCTCCTGCAACTTATAACCTTTAGTGTAATGAACATCAGTAAAGAGGAAAAAAATAAAAAGACTTAGAATAGAACTTTGCATAACTCAAATTTAACACATAGATTGAATTTACTCTTGGAGAGTGTCATCAGTCCTTCTCACATTCTGTTACATACTGCCTGAAGATGACCTTATGCATTTTATATCAAACAAAATTTCATTTTATTAGCCATCCAGTGATACAGTGCCATGGTCTCCCTTTCGTTTTCTCTCATTCTTGTCATTACTTTCTCCTATCTCATTATTCATTTTTTTCTTTCTTTTCTACTTCATTTTCCTTCCTTTTACAGATGTTCTGTCATTATTCCATGTTTTTAATGTTATTCAACACTGATAAAATAGATATCTTTGAACTATTTATACATCTATTCTGCAGGTAGGTCAGGTGAAAAGAGCACTGCATTTAATGGGAAACTTTCAAGTCTCCAGGAGCAATTCTGGCAAGACAAGTGCTTGTGCTTGTTCAGAAGCTTTTGGTTGGAGCCTCAACCTCTGAAAGAAGATGTGATGCCAAACAAGCCAACAGCCTCTCAGAAACACTTCAGCTGTACTCTAAAGTTCAATAAAGGACTGTGTTATCTGGGGAACCAAAAAAGCACTTTCATTACAGGTTTGCAAATCCCATAGTTCAGAGTTTAATGGAAATCAGGTTGCATGAGCTTTTGTACCTTGAAATGGTGCAAATTTACAAGTAGAAATGTAATTAACGCTAGCTGTGAAGGTTTGGGCTGTGCTTTGAAAAAGTAAAAATGTAGTAGATGCTAGGTATCATAAAGTACATTTGGAGGTTTCTTGGAACAATTTCCAACAAGGATTTCTTCAGACAGGTAATTCAAAGAATAAGCTGATTCTGAGTTTCAGAATTGGTAATTTCTGAAATGAAACTCATTCTAAAGAGGAGCTCTTTGTTTCTAGAAGAGAAGAAGACCATGTTTACACATGTCATGGGATGGACCATGTTTACAGCACCTCTAAATAAACAGATGCAAGAAGAAACACTTTTTGAATTTTGATTCTACTTTCCTTTTAAGACAACATCCTCTGACCAAAAAAATAAAACATAAAAAAAAAAATAAAGCCTATATTTCAGGCTTCAGCAACCACAATACCATTTAAAGATGGAAGAGATCATTTAGTCTTCTGTATTTCACAGCATTAAATTTCAGAGTTGTAACTGTCTCTGCACTGAGTCCAGCAACTTGGGTTTTACTGAAATCTTGAAACATTTTGTGCCTCAAAGAAATAGAGAATATGTGATACTAGACAACTGCTAGAGTCTTGGGTTGCCCAGGGAGGTTGTGGAGTCACCAACCCTAAGGTGTTCAAAGAACATTTAGACATTGTATTGAGGGACATGGTTTAGAGGGAACTAGGTGGATGGTTGGACTGTGATCTTGTAGGTCTTTTCCTACCTTGGTGATTCTAAGATTCTAGTGCCTTAAAACTCACAATATCAGACAATCATTTGTGTGACTGTGTGCTGTCCTTATGCAATCTTAACAAGGTGAAGATAAGCTCCGAACTATACAACTAAATGTGTCTCTGTGAACTATGAACACATGCTCCCACAACAGTGCAGTTAGTTCATACAGTTGAAGATGTCTAGGGAGTTATTCATTTCACTGTAAAGAAGGTGTCTACCTACATTTTCTCAGCTAAGCTGCCTCCTGGCCTTCATGAATTCTGTGGGTTAATTCTTCAATGTCTACAGTGGAAACAACTAGCATATATGTAGACAGATATATTTAATATAGTTAAAACTATAATACTGTAATTGTAATACCATAACTATCACTTTTGGAAGAAGGGGCAGAAAACTCAGGAAGAGTATAAGGATATAGCTAGGGTATGCAGGGAGAAAATTAGAAGTACAAAAGCCCAGCTAGAACTTAATCTGGTCACTTTTGTAAAAGATAACAAATAATGTTTTCACAAATACATTAACAAGGAAAGGAGTGCCAAGGAAGATCTTCATCCTTTATTATGTGTAGCAGGGAAAATTACCAAGAATGAGGAAAAACTGAGGTACTTAATGACTTCTTTGCTTCTGTCTCTACTATGTCTCTACTGATGTCTCTACAGAACAGTTATCCACAGGATACTCAGCCCCATGAGATGGAAGACAGGGATGGGGAGCAGAACAATTCAGGAAGAACAGTGACCTGCTACTCCACCTGGACTTTCACAAGTCCACAGGGTCAGATAGGATTCACCCAGGGGTACTGAGAGGAGCTGACAAAAGCTCTCTCCAAACCATTTTCCATCATTTATCAGCAGCACTGGTCAACTGGGGAGCTCCCAGGTGGCTGAAGTCTTGCCAGTGTGATGCCCTCGAAGGGTTGTAAGAAGGATCTGGGGAATTACAAGCCTGTCAGCCTGACCTCAGTGTCAGGGAAGATTATGGAGCAGATCCTTTTGAATGTGATCACATCGCATGTGCAGAGCAACAAGAAGATCAGGCCTAGCCAGCATGGGTTCATGAAAGACAATTCTTCAAGATGTACAAGGAGATGTTCATGCTGAATGTTATGCTTTTTTTTTTTCTTTTTTTTTCCCAGAGAGTGGTGAGGCATTGAAACAAGCTGCCCAGGGAGGTGGTAGAGTCACTGCCTTTGGAGATTCGGATGTGGCACTGAGGCATGATTTAGTGGGAAAAGTGGTGATGGGTAGATGACTGGACTTGATATCTTGACAATCCAACCTTAATGTTTCTATGATTCTATAACCAGAAGGCAATATCCAGGGAATTCCATCTTCTGTGCTAGAGAAAGTAATAAAAGCCCTCTAAATACACAGTAAATGTGCATTTGTAGATAAATTCTTTACTCAAGCCAAGTCTATAAATCATGGGAACATAGGAATATATCTGAATAAAATCATGGATTTTTCTAGGCTTTTGGAGAAGACTATTTGTGGCTACCAGCATGAGATTTTATGTTACTTTTTATCCTAATATGAAGTTGAGTGTGTCCTGATGGAAATGCTATGATCCTTGCTCTTCTATGAAATAAGAGAATGAAAAGGAGATCTACAGATATGTGTTGGAATATAGCAAATATGAGTAAGTAAAAACACAACCATATAATAAAAAAACCCAGGCAACCTTTAATGTGGAAGTCTTAATCAGTGTTAGTGTTTTGAAGGACTTAATTTGACAAATGGCAGGTGATGGTGACTTACTTAAATCCTGCTAAGCCATTCCAGTGCTTAATTACCTGTTCTACTGGGATAATGAGTATTATTTCTAACTAACTAGCTACTTGTTATAAAGTATATACATGCACACAAAAGTCCAAAGCAAGTGTAAGTCGAGTTGCTACGATGTGTCTGTTCGGAGATAGCAATAAAGGCACCATCACAAATACTAATAAAACACGTTTTAGATTAAGCTTCAAGTACCAAGCTTCATATGCAATTGTTATTTCCAGTGGTGAATATTAAACCTAGTGGTGAAAACAAATATTTTCTGTCTTTTTTCTTCTTTTTTTTTCTTTGCTTCTAAACAAGAGATTACTCATTAGGACAATATAGAAAAAGGAAATAACAACAAAGTGCCCAGGGAGACAGAGAAATATACAATATGAAAACCTTTGCATGAAGAGGATGTTTTACTATTGCCATTTTCCAAGGGAAAAGGAAAAGCACTTAAAAATACATAGAGAAGATTAGAAATACACATGCAATTTATAGAGAGGCTCAATTGTTACGTTCCATAGAATTTCATCTCTGATAGGCAAATAGTATGCCTTGGAATAAGTTAAACCCAGAGCTCTGACTAGTGTAAATGAGACCATTCCAGGAATATCAGTTTTCGAGTTTCCTTACAGAGAACAGCACTGACAACAAAACTATGTTGTGTGGTCGGAAAAATATAATATTTCTGAGCCTGTGAATAGAAGTAACAAGACTAGACACTATCTTCTAAGGCATAAATTTTTGGAAGCTTAAAAAAAGCTTTTTTTAAAAAAATAAAAAAAATATTACGGAGTTCTGAGACTTTTGGTAAAATACGTCATCTGATGTTGAACATTTGATGGGACCTGGTGAGGTCAAAGAACTGGAAAGAAAAGGTATTGCTGAATAAATAGGAATGAGCTCCAATTATGAGCTGGACACTCCTGTGCTTAAGCACAGCTGGAGACAGTATCACTGCTCCTTACTTCAGAAGAAACACCATCAGGATGGCTTGAGTCAGAGGCGCAGGATCTTCTGGTTCAGTTCCTTTGGCATGATGAGGACAAAGCCTACATAAATGTTACAAAGTTTGATCACTTACCAATATGCATCCAAAACTGAATGGTGCAGTTTCACACTCTCTTTTACTACCTGCTGATGCTGCTGAAACTTGAAGCCTCCATCTTTACAGTGTCCCTTGCTTTATGTTCTCATTACCTAACTGTAACAAATAAACTTCAAAATGATCATGAGTCATCCAGTCAATTTTCATTATTACCACAGGTTAAATGAAGGAAATGTCTGTGCAGAACTGAAGATGGATAGAGGGGCAGGATAGACCATTCTGGCAATAGATTAAGTTAGATTAAATACAGTCAGTTACTACAACCTGACTATTCTCATACTTCCCGTGCAAATGAACATTAATGCAAGTTCATCTGTACATGCATAAATGATGAAGCCATCTTCAGAAGAGTAGCAACAAGTAGCTTAAGAGACAGTTAAGAATTTGTGCTGTTTTGGTCAAATAAAGGGCTGCAAAGTAATGCTGGATCTGAAAAAAATTGCCTCTGAAATATGTAGAGAAATATTCTGTGTTAGTATGGGAAGCTTCCTCTCTTGTCTAAAAGAGTCTCATGTAGATAATTTTCAAGTGTCATCTTCATATGCCCCATTTAGCAAAATGATGTGGACCATTAAGTGTCGTTGGACTTGTCTTTGTTGTGGGTCATCTGGCTTGAGGTGTCATTAGTACTTTGATGTTCAGACACTTTTGCATATCAGGAAGCATTCAGTTACCTGTTGTGATTTTTATATCTTTATCTTTCACATCTGGGAAGAGATTTGAGGCTACCTGAGCATTTGCATTTCAAGATAATAACATACCTTGGTATGACAATTAATGATGTCCATGGGCCCAAAGGTACACAAAGTTGCTCTTGTCTTATTGTTATTCATCATCAAAAGAACAAGAGCCTTCACTAAGAAGGGACATTAAATTATTATTTTTTTTTTAAGTATAGCCTAGAAGAACAAAAATAATTTAGCAAAGTTTCTAATACCAAGTAAAATACACAGGGAGTCAACATAAATCAGGTGTAGCTGAAAATGATAAAGTACACTGCATTGAATATTGTGTATTATTTTTTTCTTCAAG
This sequence comes from Cyrtonyx montezumae, assembly GCF_038088225.1. NCBI lineage: Eukaryota > Metazoa > Chordata > Aves > Galliformes > Odontophoridae > Cyrtonyx > Cyrtonyx montezumae. The sequence continues at coordinate 32,648,963 of NW_027072034.1, read as the reverse complement.
AAAAGCAATTATCTTTGGATGTTGGCTGACATTAGACCACCTGATTACATTCTATTTTATAAAATCTGAGGAATTTACATAGTTTGAAGGTTGCATATAGAATTCAATATAGAGTAATCTTGAAATGTTAACTTTTCAAGCCTTGAAGTCACCCAGTAGAGAAGAGTAGGTGATATTTCTGCTCCAGTAACCTTCTCAAAGCTCAGCAAATAGACTCAGCAGGGGTTAACCTGCAGGATGTCCATAACTGAGTAGAATTTCTCCTCATCCATTGTGATAAAAAATCATCAGATTTTTCCTATTTTTATGTATAAGAGAAAGTGTGAAGCCTTTAAAAAAATGCATGAGGACAGAAGAAGCTGGAGTGCAATATATTTTGTTATAATTTTCCCTCCTGTGTTGGATGAATATAAATGCTGAGTGATGGGCAGAGATTTTAAGATGCACTTCTCCCATGTTTTTGATTAGAAGAAATTGTGTGTACCCTTGCCTGGCATACATCCCTTGGCTTCTAATTTGCTTGCACACTCTATCATAGTAAAACTTATTTTTAATAAAGATTTTAGGACTAATAGTAACTTTGGAAGTAAAATTGTTTGAACCTATAAGCACATTTACATCTCTTTTATTTTGCAAAAGTTTCTTTCAGCTCAAACTTTCTCAGGTTCCTGTTTGGCTTGAACTGATAGGTAATATGTATATCCATAAATGCATATACTGATGGAAAACGTACACCACTTATTTTCAGTTTTGATATTTGACAGCAAGCTCCAATCCAGAATGCTGAAGAAAAAGTGCATTTTTCAGTAGCCACGATTTTCCCCACCAGTTGCAGTGAGGTCTACTAAGAAGCTTTACCTAAGTTATTCTATTATATTACAATTATATTTACTGCTTCTGATACAGCTGACTTAGAGGCTACAAATTACTGCAAATAAAGAGACAGTTATACCATAACTCATCCAAAAACATGTGGTTAGACCTAAACTTTTTCAGAAGGGCAGTGCAAAATGAAAACCAGACTCAGTAGTATATTCACAAATTTCTTAGCTCCTCTGTAAATTCTATTTGCTTTATTGCTATATTTATTTCAAGTCTCACAAATGATTATAAGCCATAAGAATTAGTTATTATTAGTTATTTGCTAGTTAGCACTTTTAATTTGCTTTTTTTAAAAAAAGTTGAAGGCTATCAACAAGAATAGAGAAACCTCAGCATCTGATTTTGATGGACATGCGTTATTGTCTGAAGAAATCAATTTATGAACCAGTGTTTTTCTAGGTCAGAAGAGCTTTGTCCAAGTATTTGTTGAATACTTACAATTTAGAATTTATTTGCACAGTTCAGGATTACTTCTTGAATGATCTGTAAGCAAAATAAAATAAATAAATTTAGGAAAAAAAAGTCTAAATTCACAATGAATATTATTTGCAATGAATAATTCAACCAGCACTAATTATTTAACACCTGTAGAAGAGAGAAAGGGAAATAGATATGCTAATATGATGTTGCCTCTTTTCTGCCTAACTATTAAGTATTGATGTAGAGAGGGTGAATGTCTGACACAGCATTATTGCTGGCAGATGTGTTATCAGTGAGGGAAGAGGATTTAATTTGCCAAAATTATCCATTTATCTAGACATTTATACACAGTGACTCATATAGAGGTAGCCATTATCCCTATACATTTAATATACCTGTGGTATGTGTGGTTTTAGCATTACTCAGCTCCAAAATGCACACACTGTGTGTAACATGTAGGGCACAAATATCTGAAAGCCAATTGCAGAAGTATCTTATGAACTTTCCAGCACAAGAGATTAAAGGTCACATTTTTTTCTGAAACCCAGCAATTTTTACAAATAGATGAACAGAACTAATCCTTAATTTTCAAGAGTCACCATATCATGTTTTTCCAGTGTGTATTTAGATATGAAACCACTGCTTTTGATATATTTTAACCACTGGCCTTTACACTACAATCAGAGTAAAAACATGAAAGACAAGGATCCCAAAAGCCTTGTGATATAATACTTTACAGTTCTATTCTTTTTCATTTCCTTTAAACAATATATGTATATATTCTAACTAAGAGTTCTTAGTCTCTTGTGTTTTAGTAATGTATTTTCCAGAATGAGATAGCTTATTTGAAAATTACTGATCGTATTGTTATAGATGATCAGAGGACTGCAAGCTAATTCATGATGGTTGCAATTGATACATCTTGGTCTTTGAAATTTTTCAACACTTTGCATTCACACAGACTGTATTGTCACTGAGGTGGCACCCACAGATAAATATTTTTGCATTCTTCTTTATGAATGAAATAATTACTTGTTCATTTTACTCAGAGAGAACATTTTCAGTATTTGTCATTTTCGTTATATTTTTATAGATATGATTCTGTAGATGATATTTATTATTTTGACAGTAGAGTTAAAACATGGGATTATGTTTCCTTCGGTACTTTATTTTGAGAAATCATACACGTTTAGGAGCTGCTTTTCAATGTTAGGGAGCAGCCACTACAATAGGTTGTTCTAAGTCAGAAGAGGATTACTTTTAAAAGCAGCGAGTAGTTAAATAAGCTAACTAGATTTAATACATCACTTTTTTTTTTCTTAACTAGAACATGAGATTTTGAAAATGTGGGTATGGTACTGAAAAAATGCTTATATAGGCAAGAAAAACTAGACATTCTTAGGAATTATATGAAAAAACATAGAAATTGATTATCCATTTCCATGCAGATGTACCAAATTGACAATTTTCTATCTTGGGACTGTGGTTAAGTCTAAACTGAAGCTAAGAAAATTTGACCTTTTGTAATATCATCCCACTGTATTTACATTTTTCCTCTCTAAGATTTGAACCATTGAGAAGAAATCCTGGCCAGGGTTCTTAGTATTTATAGTACAGGTTGAACTATAGCTAGCTAGCTATAAATGTGCCATGTGTAATTCAGTGATCTTTCACTGTTGCTCACTAGTTCTTATCAAATTCTGAGCTTCTCTAAATTAAACTGGTTGGTTATGAATCCAGAGGGAAGATGTAATTCTTGACAAATGCTGAAACAGAGCATGCCAGTCATGATTATACTGTATTTATTTTCCACATCAAAAGTCCTCAGAAAATAGAGTTGAAGAATGTTCTGGTCTCACCCACTGGACATGAACATCTTTGAAATGCTATCTTTTTGAAGTTACTGACACCATTCAAAGGATTTCATGATTTTTAGTAAAAAAGTCATAGATGTTTTGTCAATAATCTGCCTGCCTGGAGGAAAGTCTGGCCCTGAATTTAAATTATTTTTCTTACTTTTGACACTATTTTAATATATGCCATGGTTGTTTCTTGTTTCAGTACACTACTGAACTTTTCCAGTTTCAAGATTAGTTCAGAGAAAGAAGTTCTCACAATATTTCTACATTTACTTGGGATGAAGGATTTTGTCTTTGAAAATGTCTTTAAATGTAGCAATAATTAAAGTTACAAAGCAAGACAAAAAAACGTGAAAAAATATCATGTGCTCCCTTTTTCTTACTGCTTTGGTTCCTGCTCTAGGAGACAGTATAGACACGGGTAAAAATTTATTTAAGAGAAATCTTGACATAAAATAAATTTTCATGGACATCATTGTTTTTCTGGTTTTATTTTTATCTTTTTTCTAGGCATATCATAACTTTGGACAACTTGGGAAGCTTTCCTATGACTTCAGACTTCAAATCTACAGGTGGTCCTCAAACATGGCACTTCAAAGACTGTTTTGATTCAATTAAACAATGTTTGTATAATATGGATTCCAGATCTTTGAACTTTTTTTCAGATCAATTCAACCAACAAAGATTCAATTAGGTGAGATCAGAAGACCCGCTTCCATCCTTCGTTTTCATCTGTCATTCAGTTTCGTCCTTTCAAATTGCTCTAGTACAAAACCAGGGCCAATCATTTATTTTAATGAGGACCACAATCATAATAATGGTGGTGGTGACGATGGTCCTTGTACTAACACTAATAAAACACATTTGCAGCTGGAAATACTATTTGCTCAAGCAAAAAAAAAAAAAAAAAAAAAGCTAGGATAGACTCAGTAGTATTTTAGCTGAATTAACACGTGTTGGCACAAGTTTGGTCTGTATCCGCTACTGAAGCTTATTTAACTGTACGTATCTTATGGTTTCTTTTTTTTCTTTTTCTTTTTTTTTTGCCTTCAGTGAAAGAGAAACTGATCCTAACAGTTTAAAACTTGTTAATTCAAACCATATGTCATAGAGCCAGTCTCCATATGGTGCAACACCACCTTATATTTACAGGGTGCTGCTTTTCCAAACATTATTCTAAAAGCTTTATTTGCCCCAAATGTAATAGGTGGTGCTGAGCTCCTGAATACAGCTTTTAAAATACCTCAAGTGCCTAAATCACGTGCTGATATAGCTAAAACACACTGATTATTAAAAACTAATTACAGTCTGTTTTATTGGCAAAAAAATGTGCTAATCAAGTCCTTGACTGAGAGCATATGCTTAGAGAAAGAGAAGCAAATCATCAATCCTCTGTCTCCATACACAGTAACAAAAGATAGGTGTAGAAGAAAATTCCATCACCTCTTATAAATATTTCTACTATTTGATCTTCCATGTGTCCAAAATTGTGCAGGAGTTAAAGAGGTAGATTCTAATCTTTTTGGTTTTAAGAAATTTAAAGAAAAAATATGGATACTTGAAGTAGAATTTTTATGGAAAGGATGAAGGACATTAAAAAAAAATGCCAAGTGCCTTTTGTTTGCTGCTAACTACCTCTAAAGAAAACGAAATGGAAATATCCCTGAATTGTCGAATGTGGGTATGTAAAACTGATGAAGAAAGTAGTATGAACTGCTTTTCTGAATCTTTAAGGACCACATCTTGTTTAGTACTTTGGCCTCTTTACTTTATTTCACCTTTCTCTTCAGGGCACTGGATGATGCCTATTTTCTTACCCTATCCTAGTACCAGTTCACTCTCCAAGCTGACAAACACTGGAGAAGTGGCGGATGAAATTTTAACACTTATTCCTCATAAAGACTTCCTGGGGAAACAGGAAAGAGGGCTTACTTGAGACATAATCTGAAAACAGAGCTTCAGGAAGATGACATTTTATTATTTAAACCCAATTGCTTGCTTTTTGTTGTAAAGAGGTACTATACTGGATCACAGGCCACCAGAGCCTATCCTAGATATCCCCTGCATATCCAAAAAGAAAGAAATGCCCTGTCTTACTGAGTCTTACAGAGGAATGGTGTAAAATTTCCATTTATTTCCCATTCTGCTCTGTTAAGGCTCACTCCAGCCCCTGTATAAATTGTAAGGTTTTATGTTGGAAAACATATGCATTAGTCTGGTAGGGATAGTGGTTTAAAACCATTATCACTCAACTCTCTCCACATGTTGGAAGCTTTTCTCAGTCTCTCTTGGCTTGTTATTCACTTTTTCTGCTTTCTGGTTCAGGAGAGACTTCCCTGCTCCCATTAGGAAAGCTCTTGGCTCTGTGATTTTTAAGGCTGTTCTTTCATTCATTCAAAGAAAGGCCCACAAACCATGAACAAGCTTTAAACTATTGACATATGTGAAGTCAAATTCTCTGATCATTTATGCCACGGTAATGAAATCTACTGTAGTGAACTTAGGACAGTCCACTTGGCATCAAGGAATTTACTTTTGGCTTCTCACTGGTGCAGCTAGAGGCAGAATTTTCAAATAGAGAGTAACATTATTTAGTTTATTAATCACCAAGAAAACTCACTAGAAGAACAGTTATAACAGTTTTCATTATTTCCTTGATAATATTATTAAAAACAGAATTCTAAATTTCATGCAGAACATTCAGTAGAAAGAAAATAGGCATAATTTAGCACTACGTCCAACTTACTGCCAGTCTAATAAGTTAATAGCAACATTCTTACAGAAGTCTATGCAAATAGAAGCAAAATACAATAGCATCCTAAAATGAAAAGGAGAAAGACATACACAAATGAATGTAATAGTTCAGTGTATAATATCGCCTGTTGAAATAAACCCAACTTATTGTATTCAACAGTATCCCACTTAGATTTAGCAAGCAACCAATTAACCTATTCAGAGTACACAATGCTTTCTTAATATGATAGTCTATGAATGAATCAGCGTAAGAATTATGCATTGTATATCATTTGAATACATTCTGAAGAGAATGAACTCAAACACAGAAACTAAACTCAAGATATAAACAAAGGATAAGTGTTAGCATGTGTCTATTTGTTCAAAAGGAAACCAAAGAGTTCACCATATGATGAAGTGCCATCATTACTGAAGATTACATCTTGCAAGGACCAAGAAATAGTAACGTTATGATTTACTACTGTGGATTAGCTAGAAGAATATTTCAGTAAGGAAAGATGTCCTTTCTGATAATAGCTCAGATAAGCTTCTCCTTGTGCAGTACACATCATGGATATAAGTTCTGCCAGTTTCATTGCAGTGAAATTAAGGGGTTTAATGTTTAGCATTAATAACAAAGCAAAAGTCTACAAATTGCTTTTAATTGTTTAAAGAACTTACTTCAAGTTCTTGCAGATTTTTCATATTTTATTTTTAAGCTCTCAATTAATCTGAAGAATCTGTGATGACTACTAATCTACTGGGAACATAACTGGATTCTAAAACCTGATGTTTCTATTTTCTGAATTTCTTTAAGGAAATGGGTATTTTTTTACATCATATTCAGGTTTTATATCATATCAGTTCTCTGCACCATACTTGCTTCTCCTGTAAGGAAGCTTTTTTCCTGAGTAAGGATAATAAAAATGCCCTCCAAAAAGGAAAAAATTGATTCAGTATTTCAGACCACAGAACTGCAATATGAGACTGTGTTGGTGATTTGCTGCCTCTACCACAAACTTCCTTAGTGCACTTTAGCGAGTAATTTTATTTTTCAGAGCCTTGGATACTTATCTGCAGATCAAGAAGAATAGTACACTCCTTCTCCCATATTTTGTTTATCTTATCTATATTGTTGAAAAAGTTTAAAGACAGTAGCTGGGTCTTTAGACTCTATTGCAATATGGACTCCAGCTTTTAGCTGGAGCCAGTAGGAGTTACTGGAATGCAAATAGAGACTAGCAATAAAATAATAAACAGGGAGGGGAAAAAAGGATATTTTCTGCATGATTTAACAACACATAGTTTATCCTTAACTGTTAGACATCCCGTATGCCTTTTGCTTTATCATAGCATGATGTTTGCTGAAACTTATTATCTTCAACCACGGTTTTTCTTTGAGTTCAAGTTGCTCCTCGCTGGTCTGCAGGAAAAACACATCTTGCCAAATGATGGGTATGACAAAAAGAAGGCCAGCTTTCCCCTTTCCCATTCAACTAACCACACTCTTACATATGTGAGAAAAAAAGAGACCAGTTTGTTTATGTTGGTCATAAGACACTGGAAAGCTTAATGACATGCTGCACTTCTGCCTGCTGTATTTGCCATCGTGGTTGGACAAATTATATCCTTTACAAAAACCAGCAAGTTTGAGGTTTTACAGGGTAGTTATTGGAAAAGAAATGGTCAACTAGTGGGACCTGTTTTTGTCTCTCAGTTTGGGAAACAATACTCTGGGGACAAGGAAACTTACGGTACATGTTACTGATAGGTTGGGCTAGGGTTTCAATGGTTCCCTCCCCAAAATAAGTAGAATTTGACAGATTTGTTGTAAAGGTAAACCATGGAAATTGACAGGGCAGGTGGGCTTGCCAGCTACCTCTCCCTGACCATACAGGACTGCTCCTCCTGTATCTATGGAGCATGAAGAACTGTCAGGGACTGAGAACTTCAATGTTCTCATGAAGAACTGAGAACTCTGCCCTGCATGTGATACAGCTGGCTTTCAATAGCAGTGCCTCCTGTTTAGCTGTGTTATCTCTGTGAGACACAACAGGACTTGGGTTTTGGGTTGAGAGAGCCATGCCACAATGAGCTCCTGGAATGATTCAGCTATTGCTGGAAAGTTGATGAATTATCTCCTAATAGTCCGAGTTATTTAGGTCATATTAGGTTAACTGATCATCAGGACTTATTTTGTAATATAAATTACTTGTATTGAATTGTCCCACAGGTTTTAGTGTCTGATAAATAATTAATATTAGAACAGAAGAGAAATGATGAAGTCACATAAGATTTTTTTATTTGGCAATTTCAAATAGTACCTGTTATTTTTTTTAATCTATGCTCTGAAGTTGCATTATGGTTATTAATGTTAGGAATAATAAAACATTTATCAAATCTTCACAATTTTAAATGAGAAACTGTGTCTCATTAAAGTATATAACAATCTTAAATGTAATCTGACTGGTAGGGCTTTCTTCTTATTTCTTTTTTAATTTTAATTATATTTGCCTTTTAGGAATTTAAAATTTCATAATGTACAAATGATTACACCTGTATGCCCTTGTTCCAGTTTAGACTTCAGCTTAAAAGATTACTGTAGTGATGTGTGATTTTCTGAAATAATAAAACAAATTGCTGTGATAAATGCTACAATGACCTGTACAGCATCATTCCACTTTACTGATAAAGAAGTCATTGTGCATAGTCCATCAAGTGAAACTGTGGTTTTATGTAAGGATAAACAAGCCATTTGTTTATTCATTTTTTAAAATAACATGATTTTTAAATAATCAAGATTAAAAGGTCACATATTTATTAATATGTAGCACACTTCTCATTACTCTGGTAATATTATGCAACTGTCGCCTTTCAGCTGCCAGTTCTTTGCATTTATTTATTTTCTTCCTACATTCTCATGTATGTGTCAAATGTTACTATGCTTTTCATTTCATTCAGACTGAACATTAACCTCTGCAGTACTAATTAGAAAGCAATGCTTTCCCTCCAGAATTTGAAAACAGCAACAAAAACCAACACCTAAATTTACAGAGGAACAGCAGAAGCTTCATTTTAAACTTACTTTAGTGTATTTTACAGGGGATTTATAGTAGTTATTAACTTAAATGCTTAAATATTGGAAGAATTTAATTTTTGAGTCATTATTACTTGTTCAGAGACAAGTTTCTCAAGAGACTATGCGCTTTTGACGAGGGATATACATGCAAACAGTACATTTCCTTCAGGAGTAAGAACATTCTCTGAAAACATTTTGAATAACCTTAATAAGCTAATGATGATGCTATTTTATTATGAGCTCATTTCCATCAGAGATGTTTCACTTACTGAAATATAAACATCTCAGCACTTGAGGTCTCTGCTTTGGCATTATCCTTATAATTCAAAAGAAAGTTTACTTGTAGACAGACCAGTTGGAAAGAGTTGAAGTTCATGTTTCTAGAGTCATAACCTACAAATGAATGTACAGGGAGGGAAATACATTGTAATCAAGCTTTCGAGTACAATGATGCAGATGGATATGAAGAAAAATATCATTCGGAATAATTCTGTAGTGTACTTTAGATGTGACTCACTGAAATGATGAATTGCATTGCTCTCCATTAAAAATGTAAGCTAAGACAACAGCAGTTGAGATTGTTATGCTTCAACTGCAAAGTTGTTATTAAAAATATTTTTTTTAGTCAACCATCTCAGAAGACATGGGCTTTGTAAGCAGCTGGTAATGATACAAATTTTGGAAGCTAATTACCTAATTCACACTGAAGCTGATGTCACAGAAATATTAACTTCCTGGTCTTGTGGTGAATATTGTCAATGTCACTGGAAGGTGATATTTCCTCAGCACAGGAATAGTTGCATACTACACAAGTAATTATTTGGCTGTCGTTACAGAGGCAGTTGAACCTCTCTTATATGTCTCTCCTCTTCCCAACTTTGCTATCTAGCTTTAACATGGTTAGCATTACCACAGTTTTGAATATTGTAGATCAAATTGGAACAACCGAAAGCGCGTGGTTAAGAGGAACTCAGATTTTCAGGTTTAAGAAGAAAAAATCTGAAAATCTACTCGCACTTTCATATGATGTTTGCTTCAGAATTTAACACTTCAGTTTTCCTGTAGGTTCAATATCTTCTCTTTGAAGAGTATCAATACATTTTTGGGAATAGTAAGACTGAAATAAAAACTGTGAAGTCCAGAAAAATCCACTACATCCTTTGTAATTTGTTCCAACTGTTAATTAATCTCATTATTAAATACTCTGTCCATCTTATCCACTTATCCAGTAATTTCCTCTGTAGATATGAAGTTACCTGTTTTGCCATTAGAGCAATCATAAACTATGTATTCTAGTGGACCAGAACATGTGGGAAGACAGTATCAATACCTGGCTGGCCTGCTTTTTGATCAAAGGTGCTTATTCAAATATTAAGTAAAAGCAAAAAAATATATATATATATTTCTTTTCATTATGAAAAAAGTAACAGGAAAATTAGGTCTTAATTATTAATAATAAATGAAGACTTTAAGTATAAGGAATAAAAATACTTGGATTACATAAATATAAAAAGAATTGCAATTAGCCAGCCAGTCAACAATGAATATTTCAAAAGCTAGTGTTCAAAATAAGAATGTTTGTGTTTCTACTACATATACATTTCAGAAATGTGCTAATTGTACACAAGAAGGGAAATCAATGATTGAAATGGGCAAGTAAAGCAGTGTCTTGATACTTTATGTTTTATTTGAGCAGAGAAAATAGGCAAAAAAAAGAAATGAGAATTAGGCATTGTTTTTTTTACCCTAGGAAAGATTATATTCTTTTCATTGCCAAAGTACATTAAAATGGCTGTACATTACTAATACCTTAGACATGCCAAAATTAATTTACTAAGTTTGCTGATCAAGAGAGATTATTTCTAACTTCTACAAGGCTAGCTTGAGTCATATCTTTAAGCCATTCAGTTTCCTACATAACTGACAGTTTATAAGGAACTAAAGAAAAACAATCTGTACCCTGAATTTAGTTTAGAATCAAGTAGATTCACCTTATGATGTATTTTCTGGGAGGAGCAAACAAAAAAAAATGATAGCTGTTACTGTAGCATAAACATGCAGAGAAAGGTTGTCCAGAGCAAGAGAATGCTGTTCTGGCATACTAAATAACTGTTCTACTGTGGAAGACATATCTGCAGTAGTTGGAAAATCAGTAGCTTAAGAGAGAACCAGAAACAGTGCAGCTCAGTCATTACTGCCTAAGCCCATAAATGAGATGGCCAGGAGATCCTTTAGAGGCCTTTGTGAGCACTTACATCTCTCGTTTGCCTGTTGGAGCGACATACAGCACAAGGGCTAACCTTCACAAATGACAAATTCTAAAAACAAGCTAGGCTTACCTATCAGGCCAGCTAATCCTGTCTCTCAAAATGTCACTCAAATTAGTTGTTAAATATATAATGTGTATCCATTGAATATGGTTTTCTGGAGATTTTGTGACTCCTAAAACGTAGACATGAAGGAAGAAGGTGAGAACTACAGGTTCCTTTTATTTTTTATTCAATTGATCTGCAGGATGAAAAATTAAAAATTATGTCGGGCATGCCTACTCTTTGCTACTTTCTCGTAAGCACTCATGGTAAATTAGAAGGCAATACTGATGAACACCAAAAATTAATTAGAGTGGAAGGCTAATTGTGCATTAACAAATTCTGCTAAAACTAAATCAAGTACTAGCATTGTTGGCATCTTGAAAATTAAGTGAGGTAGCTTTGTAGTGGATGTGAAGTCTAAGTGTATGAGACAAAAGGATCATTAGTATTAATGCCTATCATTTATTTTGCATATGTAGTAAAATATAACAGTCAGATGATGGTTCCATTTACTTGGCAAGGTACAGTTACAAATGAAAATGTAATAGCTTATATAAAAGCATTTTGGATTTAGACCAAGAGGAATCTTGGAAAGAAAAAAAAAAAAAGTTCTATCATGTTAAAAAAAAAAAACTTTACTTATGGGAGTAGTCCTAGAGACACTGAAGATATTTTTCATCTACAGAAGGGTAACCAAGAGAAAAGCATCTGCAGAACTGAATCGTAATTGTAATATAAAACAAAAGGCAGATTGGGGATCACAGTCAGGAAGAGAATGAGTTTCTGAAAGAGCAAGGGATGAAGCATCAGGCCTTCTCATTAACCACCCTGCACTTAAATTCTGAAATATAATTTATAGTCTACATGTACCCTATCCCAAGGGTGAGTTCCTCTCAGCAGAGCAGGCTGAGCTTCCAAACCATTACAGTCTCTATGGGCTTATAAACAGCCTTGGAACTTCTCAATAATGCAGATCAAAAGGGACCTTTGAAGGTCATCTGGTCCAACATTCTACTCAAGACAGGGATGATTTTTAGAACAGAGCACTTTGATAGGACCTTGTCCATGTGAGACGTGAGTACCTGTAAGGATGACAATGACACCAAGTCTTAGATCACTTATTTCACCACAATCTTTTCAAAAGATTTTTCCTTGTACCCAGTGAGAAACCCCTTCTAATCTGTCCTTTGCCTCTCTTCCTGCAGTTATGCAACTTAAAGATGACTCTGGATTCCTTTTGTCTATTTTGGTAGAGAAAGACAATAATGAGATACCCCCAAAGTTGTTTATTTTCCAAGCTGATCAGATCCATTTCCTGTAGCTGCTCCTCGTGCTCCAGCCCCAAACATCTGAGTGGCTGATTGCTGAATTCATCTGGTTTATCTTATTTATTTATTAAATCTGTCTTTAAATATCCTTCTATACAGTCATGTGAATCTAATTAACCCACTGGGTCAACAGAGTGCACAAGATTGAAGTGTCATAGAAGGCCTACTAGAACTGAAAATGTAATAATATTCTTATATGACAATTGAGTGATATTCAGAAGTCAGATAGCAGCTGAAAAGAAGTCTGGGTCACTTTAAGAGAGGACATCCTTTAGCTGTTAAAATACAAAATAAATCCTTATATGGAATTGACACACCTGCAGATGTCAATTGAACTTTTAACGAAGTGAGTTTCCCTTGCTTTTTGTGGGCAACAAAATACTACTGAGTCTGTTCCTAAGACAGCATACAGGTGTTCAAAGATACAAAGATGGAGAAATGAGAGTGTAATTGAACACATAAAGAAAGCATATTGGGAAGGTGATAATTTCAAGCACTTGAATGTCAGGAAATAACATTTCCTGAAGTAACGTTATCTCAGGTATACTATATATTTTACGACATAACATATTTTACCACACTTAAAAGTGAGACATATACTTACAAAGGAAAGCAGGAATATAAAAGACTACACTATGAAGGTAACCTTTTTCATATCCCAGTTTTTAAAAGCTTAAAAGGCTAACTATAATATGTGACTTATTCAAGGTTTTGTGCTTGATAGCCATAAAAAAGAAAGAGAGAGAGAAGAGAAAAAGAAAAGAAAGTACAAAATAAGGATACTTCCAATGAGTTTCAAGCATTTCTGCTGTGGATATAGTATGGAAACTGCCTTCCTGTAGGTATACTTCTTTGGAACTATGTAATAGAAAGATATTAGAAAGAGATTTCAAAATTTCAGATAGGTGAAAAAGGCATACTCAGATTTGTAAAATCTTATCAATTATATGCAGAGATACTAAAATACTAGGCAATATTTTTTCTGAGATACTGGTAAAAAATATGAAATTGTAGAAATAATTCAGAGGGATGTGGCATTACAGGAATGCTGTGCTAGTACCTTGAAAATGGAGCAGAATGATTTAAGTCACTACAAACAATATTTAGACTGATCACAAGTTAAGTCATGATCAGGATAGGCAGAGATTTAATTAGGAAAAAGGTAAAAGGTAGTAGCCTAATTAAGGAGCATCATCGCAGATATATGAAAAAAAGTCATGCCACACACACTTGATATCACTATCTCATGAGACTTCAGTATTGTTTGATTTTTAGTATTATTGTAGCTTCAAACTAAATCTCTCTAAATCATTTGCTGTTGTGTGCTATACTAAGTAAATTCATTAAACACTTACCAAGTGAGGGTTCAGGAAAAGCAACAGCAGATGACGAGTAAACAAGCCAGGAATTTATATCCCAAAAGGAAATGTAAACAGACAATCCTTGTTTCAGGCCTATTCAGTATCTTTACTAGTTATCTAGAAACAAATATAAAGCAGTTGCTGGTGAAGTCTACAGATAATCTGAGCTGCTGTGGTATGTTAAATAAAAAAGAGAAATTCTATCAGGTGATCTGTACAATCAGGTAAGCTCACTTACACAGCATTAATGCCTTTCAGTTAAATGAAAGGTCACACATTTAGGAAAACAAGAAGGTAGGTTAAGTTTACAGGATGAAGGAGGCTTTTTTGAAAGAGGAAAAAAAAATAAAAATCCTAAAGCAGTGAATTGAAGGAAGGCATCATTGGCAATGTAGGGAGCTAGCCTAATACGCTTTGCCAGGTTAACAAAATCCTGAGCAATGCAGAGAGAGAAATCCCGTGCAATTTTTCACATATATAAATTAAATTTATGAAATTCTTGTTTTAGTAAGTAGTTCACATCTAAGGAAGACGTGAAAAGGTAAAAATGATGCAAAAATATCTTAACAGTCTGGATAATATAATTCATGTTGTTGAATGCATCAAACATATTAGAGCTTGACCTAGGCATACAGTGTTTAAGTGTTTAAACATCCTATGTTTAGGCTTATTCTGGGTGAGGAGAACTAACGTAAGCCTCAGACTTTTTTCTAGGTGTTTATTCCACTTAGGAAAAAGTTTGTTATAGTGCCACATGATAGTGGTTTTTTTGTTGTATATGTTGTATACACTTGTAATTTGGACATCAGACTTGTGTATCTAAAAAATGAGTCAGTTACTTTCTACCATGTGACATCTAAGCCTGAGCTGAGGATTATAAGAAATTCTATCAGAGAAAAACTGAATGATAGTAGATCTTTTTTTCTCCTTTCTGTGGTTCTATGGTGTTCCTAAACATCCTACTGCCTAACAAACATCTATACAAGAACAAGAGGTGTTAATGCACTTCATAGAGAGAGTTATATTCTTCCTTACACTTGGAAAAGATTTTACTGGCTATATTTTCCTTCTTTTTGTTGTTTGTTGTTGTTGCCTGTTAGTGGTTAGCAGTCAGAAAAGAAGTCTACATATCATGATCACGAGAGAAAAAAGAGAACAGTCTTTTTTGTCACCTTTACCACTTATGAGTGTAAATATGCTCTTGAAATCCAGGGTAGATCAGAATTGAACTGTAGAAGAAAGAAGAAATCTATTTAAAATATACATTTGATTATTTTGTCCAATTCTTATTTCTGTATAACAGATTTGTAAAAATTTACAGCCACTATATTTGAATGTCTTTTTTTCCTAGTTCTGAATTTCCAATTTAAATTTTTAGCTTTAAAATGGCTTAGCCAGCTTGGGAGACACTCTTTAATACAAAGAAAAGTACAGAAATGACTGAACACTATTATGGAATTAAATGAAAGGAAGAAAGTATTAAGGGGTGAAGGAGGTGTTATTGATGTGGAAAATGAAATGGAGACCCTTTTCCAAAGACTTCTTAAAAGAAGTGTCCTTACAGTGCCTTCCTGCCATTTTCTCCCTTTCCCCAAAGATTTTGTAGGTAAAACCTGTATTGTAGGTGTTTTTCTACCCATGAAATATTCATCAGCTCTGCAGTCTTTCCTTAAAGGAAGGCGCCAATAAAAGAAATACACTTTAGATATTCTTATAAGAAAAAGAAATTCAGCGCTGCCTAACTTCAAAAATTAGGTGCATTTGAGAAAGAGAACTATGCCACAGTCTTCAATATATTAGCTCTCTCCCTATAAATCTGTAGCTAATGATGTAATGTGTAACATGAAAATCATATTGGATTTATATTCAGTTCCATTAGGAATATGACCTTTTCTCATTTGGAGAAATGTAGGTACTACATTTTGCCTGAAATGGGGCAATCTAAACAGAGTAGCTTCTGAACTGTGAGGGACAATGACTGATGATGATTTCTGTCAAGAGCATGCTGGTTATTTGAACTGGATTAAAATGTGGTGTGAAAAATCTTGTGTGAAACTTCTGTCTTCTGATTCAGTATGAATTTTTCAAGGGTCAAATATATTAAACCTTTTCATTTCACCTTAATCATTATTAGAACACTAATGATTAATCCTCCATATAAAGAAATTATTACTAATCTCAAGAAGTGTATTTTTTTCAGTTGAAAGTGTTTGGCTTCTGAACTATCTCTCAATATACTGAAAATGAAGAAAAGTACTGTTATTGCAGCTCAGAGTGTGATGTAAATCTATGTAAATCTTATTTGGTTTAAAAAAATAAAAGAATCCAACAAACATACATGCACACACACACACACACACACACACACAAACAACAACAACAAAAAAAACCCACACATCTCTTACATATTCAAAACCATACTTTTTTTTTTTCTGTCTTCTAATGTTTTTTCAGGACCACCAGTAAGGCAAAACATTAATTATTCACAAAATTGTACTTTCTTTCATTTGGAATCAAGAGTGGAATTGAACTTAGAAATGTATACTTTAAGGCTATATCTTCATTTTCTCTCTTCACCTCAGTTCTTCCAAGGACTTTCCTCCCCTGATGATTGCATGGCAAGAATGTTCACAGGGAAATTGTGGCTCAAGTAAAGTCAGGTTGCCATGACATGGGTGGTGCCTAAGAATTGTAGAATTGTTAAGCCTGGAAAAGATCACCTGGTCAAACCACCAGCCCGTTCTCACTATGCCCACTAACCATGTCCCTCAATTCCACATTCACATCCTTCACCACCTCCCTGGGCTGCCTATTCTAACTCTTTCAGGGAAGAAATTTCTCCTAATGTCCAACCTGAACCTCAAGAAAAAGTGGTATAGAGCCTGTATACAGACAATGACACTCTACAGGTAAACGTGGGAAAGACCTTTTCAACATGGCCGCAGGGCAGGACTGAAATTTACACAACTGAAATAGAATGAATGGTGGAAAAAAAAATCCTGCTATGAGACTAGAGGTGCTGCTTCAGAACCTCCTTAAATTCAGCTTGAAAAAGATATTACATACTACACACGGTTATCACATGTTAAGATAAGATTAAAGTCCTGTTTCCCACTGAATTATCCAGGCTCGCTTCTTTGTTATTTCATTCACCAAAGTTTTTTGAGGAAGGCTAGTTCATCTAATATAGAACATCAGGAACAATCTAGATCATCAGATAAATTTTAAGATCATTTATGAAGAAATTATGAAGGCTATTGTCTATCCATTAAAAAAATGAACCAAACCATACCTGATTTCTCATCAAAGTAAAAACATATGAAAACTGGGAAAAAAGTATATGTTTGGAGTATTGGTTTTCTTTTAGTGAATGTAGTGAATTTGTGGTTCAAAGTACTTTTGAAGCTACGGCTTTCTTGCCCGGTAATCTGAATAGCTGCCATGTGATTAGGCTGAGACAACTTTTCCATGGTATATTTTGTTGATCAATTCTGATGCCTCAATACAGTACAACTGGGAAAAATATCTAATAGAATAGGATGAGGCACTTGAAAGGCAGTTCCCATTAAACACGTCAATGACATTTGTAAGTCATTCTCAGGGTTTATGATTGTAAGATCAAACCAATAAATGTTTTGTCAAAAATCTGCAACTGCTGTATGAGTTGTGTTTGCAGACCCACTTTGGGTTAACACTTCAGGTAGGAAAGTTTTCTTCACTGATTATCAATCATCTTTTGTATGGGAAATCCTCATCTCAGCATGAATTTGCCTTACTTCTGTGACTGAACATACAGGAAGCCTCAGAGACTTACTTTCATTAGGCATGAGCTTTCATAAGGAAATTCCCATCTGTTTTGCTGTGAATTTTGCACTAGAAATTTTGATTTTTATAAGGCATATTTCATTTTAGAAAGGTCTTTGAATCTGTCTTTTTATAAAATACTGAAATGAGAACTACTTTGACTTAACTGAGACATTTGAGTCTGTCTTAAATATTATTTATGAATTAACTACCCGTCTTTGATAAAAGATAATTGTTTCATAAACTGAAGAAAATTTGATAGAATAGCTTGAATCTTTTTAATTTCTTACTTTCTTCTTTTGTATCTTTTTTTTAATCTTTTTTCCCTTGTGGGTTGGAAGTAATCGAGAGATTCTTTCCATGTTTCATTCAAAAATCCAGCCAGGAAATAGTATGAATTGCCGTTCTACTCAAAGGGGAATCAATTTGTGTATCAGAGTCTAGGAGAGGCATTCTTATGCAGGCTACTAAATGGTGTCTTCCAGAGCTTGCACTTATCACATAATGAAAGAAGAAAGAAAGGAAGGAAGGAAAGGAAGGAAGGAAGGAAGCCTTTTCACCCTATTGGTCAAAAATCTTGCTGTTTAAGCCTGACACCTATCTGTTTTCTCTCCATCCTCACATCAGTGGAGTAATTTGGGCCCTCACTCTGCCCCTGAGTGATGGTTGACATTTGCTTAGGATGCCAGGATGCTCCCAGCCTGGCAGTGAGGAATAAGTATGTTTAGGGTACAGGTACAACATTAGGCTTCCTGTTTTTGCTAGGTTTTGGTTATGAGCAGAAGTTTTTGAACACTGCCATGAAGGCTCTGTGATGGATATTACTGTCATGCACAATGTGAATGAGTTTCATTCTCACAATGTCTGTCCATAAGATTTTTCATTTCATTTTCTAAATCAAGAATAAGACAGTAAGATGTAAGTAAGAACATAAATATCTGTTGTTTGGCAAATCCTTCTAACGTGTCAGAAGAAGCCTTAGATTAAAATATTCTGAATTGCTGAAAAGAATAAATAAATGTAGATATATGAAAATCTACTGCTGTGAAAAAATCTACAAGTTTAAAAAAAGAAAGAAAGAAAAAAAGCCATAACAAAATACAGAGCAAAACAAAACCAGTGAACCTCTTTTTACTGATTCAATCTTCTTTGAAAGAAAAATACTACAGACTGATATTTTGCACTTCATCCTCTTGCTTTCAATATAAGTCTTCACAACAACCCACCTTGGCAACAACTACTTTAGGAAAATGAAGTCCACTCTTAAAATGTTCCACATTAAAAAAGTAAAATAAAATAAAAATAATAATAATAAAAAGATTACTTTCTCTTCCCATTACTTTTTTCTTGTACATGTTTTTTTTTGTATTTTTATCAAGGTAAATCATCCGCTAAACTAACAGTGGAGGAAGTCTTTCTTTTCAGAAAATCAGTATTTGTGTGTCATAGATAAGGCAGAACACATGCAGCTATTTCATATCCCTAAAAAAATCATGATTGTATGGCATTATGATAGACTTAGTATACAAAGGGTTAGCATGTGTCATTAAAAGAATGAGCAAGCTTTTGATTTTAATTGTAATTGTAATCCTCTCCACTGAAACCTCAAATGCATCGTTTGAAATCTATTGGAGATGTGAGTTTTCACTGCATCCACTTTACATTTGTGATACATTAAAAGGTGTAATCCAACTGAAATGTAAATCACTGTTCTTGAAAACAAATTACAAATGAAGATAACAGGGCAGCATACTAGCACTAAAGCATCCGAGAGCCCATCTGAGGCAGTTTTCTTTCAGACACAAATTGCAGCAGCACTGTTATCATGGGTAATAGGGTGCTACTAAGGCAGGTTGATTACAAAGCTATAGTAAACAATCCTTTTAAATGCAGTGCTCGGTAAACGTGCACATGAAACATTAATCAACTGAATTCAAACAGAGCCACAAAGGGAAGTGGTTGGCCAGCCCCTGTTACTTTATCTCACACAGTAAGTGACCAAAGTTCACTCCTCTCTTGCCACAGTGATGTTTTCCATCCCGCTGTAATCAGCATTAACTTGTGTGAAACCTTAATTGTGAACCTTGTGGAAAAGAAGAAAATGAACACTTGAGGTTTCCTCTCAGAAGGGGTTACGTTTTCATGTTTCAAGGTGTAATAATTTTACTTCATTTTAGGCAGTGACCTCCCTGGGACAGGGTTGGCCCCTGTTTTACATGTTTGCTGAGCCTGTGGGCCAGGTGAAGCTGTATGATGGGGGCTGTCACGAAGGACCACCATGCAGTACTAATCCAGGCAGAGATCAACCTTCTCTCTCCAGAGATCTTTCTCCCAATATAAATCAGCATTTTTGAAAAACCTCCACCCAAATGGCCACTGTTAAAGAGCAGACATTGCTTTTCCCCTCACTGTCACATTTTATAATATCAGCTCTCTTTGAAAATTGTCATAACTTAGTTTATTACACTGCTCGACTTGTTTAAAAAGTTCATGCTTCTATAGCATTTACTGCCAAGAATTTTCCCCTACAATTGGAGATTTGCTTTAGAAAAGCTTCTGTAATGAGGAGAATAAGCATCATTTGGAAAGATGTTGATGAAACATGGGAAAGCAGGTAAGCTTCAGAAAGAGAGAAGTGTGAAAAATAACATCTACTTAAAGTATAAATGAAGTAATTTATGTCTGCTTGAAGACAGCATTAAATAATTCAGTAAATGATAATAATAACATTCATAGAATTATAGAATGGTTTGAGTTGGAAGGGATCTCAAAGACCATCAACTTCCAACCCAGTCAGCAGGCAGAGCCATTAACCCCCAGATCTGGTACTAGGCAACCTGGTCTTGAACATTTCCAGGGACAGAGCATTCACAACCTCTCTGGGCAGCCCGTTCCAGTGCCTCAACACTCTCTCTGGGAAGAATTCCCCACATCCAATTGAAATCTTCCCTCCTTGAGCTTAAAATCATTCCCCCTTGTCCTATCACTATCTACATTTGTAAAAAGATTATTCCCCTCCTGTTTATAATCCCTATTTACATGCTGGAAGGTTGCAATGAGGTCTCCTCACAGCCTTCTCTTCTCCAGGCTGAAAAAGGCCAGCTCTCTTAGTTTGTCTTCCTAAGTGAGGTATTCCAGTGCTTTGGCCATCTTCATGGCCCTCATACGGACCCTCTCCAAGAGCTCCACATCTTTCCTGTATTGGAAGCCCCAGACCTGGATGCAGAACTGCCGATGAGGCCTCACAAGGGCAAATTAGAGTGGGACAATCACCTCTCTGTCCCTGCTGGCCACCCCTTATCTGTTGTAGCCCAGGATACCATTAGCCTTCTGAACTGCAAGAGCACACTGCTGGCTCGTGTTCAGATTTTTATCCACCAAGACCCCCAGGTCCTTCTCCTAAGTGCTGCTCTCAAGGAATTCTTCCAGTCTGTATCATTCAATGAATGACAGCTAAAGAATACTTTATAAAAGAACTCACTGCAATTCTATGATGGGCCAGATACCAGCAATCACTGAACATGGCCATACTAAAAAAAATAATTTATTTGGGAAATTTTTAAGTGAAGATTTTAATTAAAACATCTTCAATTCCTTAAAACAAAGAATATGTGCTAATTGAATTCATTAACTAAAAAGGAGCACGTAAACATTGGAACTCATAGAATTTTGAAACAGAGATGCTCAAAAAAAGTTTGAAAAATGGGTGCTGGGACACCAAGGAGTATTACTAATGGAGTCTAGTTTCCTAGTTACAGACCTGTCCCAACCAAGCAATAATAAATAATAAATAATAATAAAATGCTTCCACAAAATAGGATGGCAAATGAGCTATTATTCTTCAGAGGAGTTTCCAGGAGGATTGCCAGAAATACAGGGCCATATTAGATTCTTTTCTAGTAAGCTGGGAGACTAGATGATAGCAAGTAAGACTTTCCTGTCCTTTCCAGAATTTTATCCTCTAGAACAGGTTATTTCCATCACTCTCAGAGACATGGTGACTATACATTTAACCATTTGAAGAAAGAAAGCATGAATATTTAACATGTTTTACCCAATTTCCTTTTTCCCTATTTTGCCTCTGATAAACAGATTTGTAATGTTGTTTACAAATCTTGCCTATTTTATGGTAATACAAGGGAAAAAAAGTATCTACACTTGTTTTTCTACAGAGTAACTATGTCTACAGAGTAACTTCAACAAGTATCTGTGTGTTGATAAGTGCACTGAAGTGCATAGCAAAAGACAAAAGTTAGTGTAAAATACAGTGAGAAAATGGCTATGAAAACTCATCAGTATGAATAGACTGACACACCTTTACTAAAAAGCTTCTCTATTCCTTTTACAGACACACTATGGACACAGTACAGCCATTTCCCCTGGGTTGCCTTGCCAAGGTATGTGATCATCATTACTCACAGGGAATAGCTGTAGGAATATAAAGGTTACTCACATCACTTAGTTCTTGGATTTACTTCAACTTCTTCCAAGAGGGTGACAAGCCTTGTTTTCTGGAGAATGGTTCCCGAGGGATACGATATGAATATTAATTCTCCAGTACTAACTGAAATTACATTTCCTTTCAAAAAATCATAGAATCATAGAATTGTTTGAAGGGACCCTTAAATGTCATATAGTCCAACTCCCTGCAATGAGTAGGAACACCTACAGCTTGGTCAGGCTGCTCAGAGTCCTGTCCAGCCTGACCTTGGATGTCTCCAGGGATGGGGCACCCCCCACCTCTCTGGGTCCCAGAGCACCCTTGTCATAAATAACTTCTTCCCTATATCCAAATCTTCCCTCCTTTAGTTTGAAACCATATTCCCTTGTTCTATCACAGACCCTGCTACAGTGTCTGTCCCCTTCTTTTTTGTAGCTCCTCTTTAGATACCCTAACCAGGAGCCTTCTCCAAGAGCTCCACATCTCTCAGCCTGTCTTTGTAGATGGGGTGTTTGATCCCTTGGATCATTTTTGCAGTTTACTCTCTATGCACTCCAGCAAATCTCTCTCTCTCCTGTACTGAGGACTCCGCATGTGGATAAAGTATTCCAGGTGAGGTTTCACCAGCACAGAGTAGAGAGGTAGGATATCTGCTCTGAGGAGAGGGATGTGGGTGTCCTGGTGGATGACAGGTTGGCCATGAGCCAGCAGTGTGCTCTGGTGGACAAGAAGGACGACGGGATCCTGTGGTGCATTAAAAATAGCATGGCCAGAAAGTCAAGGGAGATGATCCTCCCCCTCTACTCTGCACTGGTTAAACCTCACCTGGAGTATTGCATCCAGTTCTGGGCTCTCTGGTACAAAAAAATCTGTAATCTCCTCAAAAGAGTTCAGCGAAGGGCTACAGAGATGATAAAAGGTGTGAAACACCTCTCATATGAGGGAAGGCTGAAAGACCTGGATTTGTTCAGCCTTGAAAATAGAAAACTCAGAGGAGATCCAATCCACATGTTTAAATATCTAAGGAGTGGGAGACAAAGGGATGAGGCTGGGCTATTCTCAGCAGTGTATGGCAATAGGACAACAGGAAATGGGCACAAACTGGTGTATAAGAAGTTCCATAGAAGAGTGTATGGTACATTCTTCACAGTGAGGGTGATGGAGCACTGGCACAGGCTGCCCAGAGAGGTGGTGGAGTCTCCTTCTCTGGAGACGTTCAAGACCCACCTGGACGCCAACCTGTGCAACCTGGGCTAGGGAGCTGCTTTGGCAGGGGGTTGGACTCTATCTCTAGAAGTCCCTTCCAACCCCTACAGTTCTGTGATTCTGTGATCACCTCCCTCACCCTGCTGACCATGCTTTTGATGCAGCCCAGGATAGAGTTGGCTTTCTAGACTATGAGGGCACACTAATCGCTCAAGTTCAGCTTCCCATCCACCAGTATCCCCTAGTCCTTTTTGGCAGGGCTGTATTCCATCCTTACCACCCCCTGCTTGTACGGATTGAGAAGGCTGCTATGATCCAGGAGCTAGACCATCCACTTGGATTTATTGAACGTTCTGAGGTTCACCTGGGCCCACTGCTTGAGCCTGTCTCAGTCTCTCTGAATGGCAATCCGTCCCTTGGGCATGTTAACTGCTTCACAGAGATTGGTATCACCTGCAGACTTGATGAGGGTGCACTCACTCCCACTGTTATGTCACTGATAAAGGTGTAAAGTGTGTTAGCTTAAATAATTTTTAGTGCTTACCAATCCATCCATAAATTTAACAGGTGACCAACAGCTCAGAAGTAACTCACTGAGAGCAGCCATGCAGAAAGAGATCTGGGGATCTTGGTGATAGCAAATTGAACATGAATTAGTAGTGTGGCATGGCAGCCAGGAATACCATATGTAACCTGAGGCGTATCAAGCACAGCATTGCTACTCAGCCAAGAGAAGTGACTGTCCCACACCTTGAGTACTGTGTATGGTTTTGGGTACCACAGCACAAAAAGGACATAAATCTATTAGAGTATCCATACAAGGACTACAAAGATGGTGAAGATTTTGTAGAGCAAGGTATGTGAGGAGCAGCTGAGGCCCTTGGTGTGCTCAGCCCAGAGCAGAGGAGCTGAGGGGAGGCCTCATGGCAGCCTATAGCTCCATACAGGGTAGAAGAAGGGCAGTGCTGACCTCTACTCTGGTCGTAGAGACAGGACTTGAGAGAATGGCATGGAGCAGTCAGGGGAGGGGCAGCTGGGGTGTTAGGAAAAGTTTCTTCCCCAGAAGGTGATTGGGCCCTGGAACAGCCTTCCCAGATAAATGGTAATGACAAAAAGCTTTCAGGACTTCAAGAAGCATCTGGATGATGCCATCAGCATATAGATTTTTAGGTGATCCTGTGGGGAACCAGGAATTAGACTTGGTGATCCTTACAGGTCCCTTCCAACTTGGAATATTCTATGATTCTAGTAACACAAACAGAATTTTCGCTTTGAGACATTGTAGAGGGTGGATTCTGTGATGAAGTGTTTGATTCCTCAATTGGAAATTTCTACTCTAGTGAGATTATGTGTGAAAGACTATGCTAGCAGAAGTATAAGCTTCTAATCAAACCTTAGAGGAACCAGACATATCTGGAAGGAAGAGGAGAAACAGTCTACTTCGACTCCTTTGAGATTTGGGAAGAAGACTATACAAAGAAGAACTAATCTCAGAGCCATTGCATATAAATATTGAGAGGGGCAAACAGTGTGATCCTTTTCCTTGAAATACTAACGAGGAGCAAGAAGCCTGAGTAGCCATAGCTCTTTTACAACTTGAAGATTTGTCAAGGATATCCTCATACCTCTTTTTGAAGATGTCGTTAAAATAAGCCAATTTTTGTCACTTCTACCCATGACTTTTCCTTAGCAGCAATATCATGAGGGTGTTCTTTTTTAAAGCTGCATTAAAAATGCTTATTTATTTGATGGATTAAAGTTTCAGTGTCCAGAGAAGTACATACCCTAATAAAACACAGATGTACCTAAAAGAATTTAACCAGAATAATAAAAATAAAGATTTCGTCATTCATTTTAAGCACAGTCTTTAAGGAGTTTCTGTATTGATATGACCTGTCATAAAACGATCATTAAGTTTCATTAGACAATAATAGAGATGGAAGGAATGAAAATATCACAAAACTGGTTCTGTTAAATTTAAAACTGTATACTTTCCCTGCCACTGTTAAAAAAATAAATAAAATTATTTTAAATTTTCTCAGGAGTGTAATAAATTTAAAATATTTTAGAAATGTCTTTAAGCATACAAAATACTGAGAATTATACACAAAGAGGAACATGTAGCTGAGTGTGAGTTCAGCTCAAACATACAAAGGCAGCTCACAGCACAGACTTAGAACAAATCGGGCAATACAAGATGCTGTAGTCAAGAACTATCTGAAACACAGGGATCATTTGTACACATGGAGCTGAAAAATACGGCTGTTGTTTTCACTCAGAGATAATAATCATATACCTGGCCTGTAGGATAAGGCCTGCTTTCTTGGTTCATGACCATTAAGAAACAACTCTCCCATTGTTAACTTTCAAGAGGAGAGGCTGCAAATGCGAGGTTGTACAGGAAACAAAGATGTGGGAATCATTTAGTGCAACCCTACACTTAGACAGGTGCCACTCTTAGTCTTTTTAATTGATCTCATTTGTTACTTATACCCGTAAATCACACTGTTATCATCTCTGAACAAGGAATGGAAACCAGAATTTGTCACTGGCTGAAGATAGCAGACCAAGTCCTCAAATGAGCTGGTCATATAGATTTACTGGCTTAATTACACAACAGTACATTAGATTGAAATGAGATACTTAGAAAAATCCAAATTACATGCGGCCTCTTGTTTCTTTATCCCACATTGACACAAAACACAGTTCAAATGCTACTGCTAAGAGAGTAAGTTATATTCTTCTGAGAAAGAAAAAGCCAGACACAGAGTCAGGTCTGAAATAGACAAAGATTTTTTGTTATCATGCATCAAAATTAATCATCTGTTGATGTGAAAGCCTAGAGCTGCTGAAGTGTCATGGAGCATCATGAAGGCATACAGCTGGGACCTTTCTCAACAGGATAAAATCATTTATTTAGAAGGAGCAACATTAATTGAGTTTACTTCTTTCAGAATTATTCAGGTGATGTAGTCACATGTAAAGACCAAGGACCATAAAAAATAAAAACTTCCATATTAGAAGAGTAGTCCATGTTTTAGTCATGTTTTCTGAATACTATTGTGCATGCACCTTAAATACAAATGGATCCCAAAGAGAAATCAGTGCTGAAGAAGCAGAATGCAAAAAAGACTACTTTCTAAACAGTAATATTGCCTTGAACACTACCTTGGCTGATCTTGGGGAACTGTGGAAGGTCTTTCAGCAATTATATTAATAATTATTGATAACAATGAGTGGCAGGAAGAAAAAAATGGGGATTGACAGGGAATATATAAGAGCAGTTGAGCATCCTGGGGTCTTGCGGCATCTCAGGTACTGCTGAAGAAGAGGACAAGACCGATGGAAGAGAAGGATGTAGAAGGAGAGAAAGATGGAAAACACAGGGCAGAAAAACAGCAGAAAACAAGAACAAATGAGAAGAAACAGCAACAGTGAGGAAAGATGAAATTCCTCAATTTGCATTGGAAATATGAGGTGAAAAGATGACACTCATGAAGAAGAAATAATGAAAATTGCAGTGTGAGATGAAGGATCTGACAAAGAAAAAGCTATATAAGGAGAGCAATATGAATGAGTAAAGTATATGGAATAACTGATTTATGTACTTTCACCTGTTACTTTTAGAATGGAAGACAGAGAAGAGAAACTAGTGAAAAGTTTCTCTTTTAGAATGGAAGACAGAGAAGAAAACTAGTGAGTCATAGTTCATAAAAAGAAAAAAAAATTAGAAGAGAGAAAATAAAACAACCAGACAGAAAGGAATACTTGAAAAGAAATGTAGAGAAAATTTTCCAAACAGGAAAAGCATAAGAAAAATTATGAAAAACATGAATACAAAGTGTATAGAAAGATTTTTTTCAAAAAAGTGGAAAATGTGAGGTGGCATGGAGATAAGTAGATGGTGGAAATATAGCACCAAACAGCAGCCATAATTCCCTAGTAATAATTAATCCATTTACTGAACATAACTAGATAACTAGTCATTATGATTTGAGAAATGAGATGACACTCTTATTTGTATTGTTAAAAATCTGCCTCTACAGACATTCCTTCTAGCTATTATCTTTAATCCTTTCGAGAAATAACTGACAGCAAAGAAAGCTAACCCCTTCCTCAACTTTATTTATAGCAGTCTATGACACACCCTTCTGCTGGCTAACAGCATACAGCACATTGCAATGTGAACATACTTTTAAATCAGTGATTGTAATAATGAAATTTAGGTAATAAACTACATAGAATCATAATAGAACTGAAAAGGAATTAGACTGTGCTCCAAAACTTCCATGGCTTGTGAAACAGATTTAAAAGATGCATTTCTGTCAGCAACAGAACCTAGTTTGTTATTAGTTATGATTCTGAATGAAATACCAGTAGTTGTTCAAATCTGTTTAAGACTACACAGTAGGCATTTTTACGTCATAAAAGTGGATTGTGCTTCATTTTTTTTCCTTGTGATACACTGCCCAATCTGTTTCAAATGAGATAGCCTTCAACCAAATCTTATTCTCTTTTCATTCTCTTTCTCAAACTGAAGTCCTAAAGAAGGGGTATATTATGAAGAAACTTCTTGAGAATTTTGCTTTCAGAAAGAATAACGAAGCCTGGGAACAATCTCTACAAACTAATGTGAATAGGACAGTGATGCCTGAGGAGGGACAAAGATACAGAGCTAATACAAGTGCAAAAGTTGCTTTAAGAAAACCTATGCAACCTGAAATTTTATTGCTATTTCTTCATTCAGGTAGCCAAACTTCTGAACACATTGAGGGTCACCATTTATATTCCCTACAGCCACTTCTCAAAACTAGTAGTACAGAGAAACCTAATTTCTCTGATCATTTCTACCTCTTTCTAAGTTCACATAGATTTAGTCTTCTGTTTTTCTAGCACCCTCTGTCAATCTTTGTGGTAGTCACTAACTCATGAAAGACCCTCCTCAGATTCTGAAACCAGAACTCATCAAAGTTTCAAGATTTAAATCTCCCTTCCTGTATTAAATCTGCTCTATGAAATCTTTGAATAATCAGAGTATTCAAAGTGTTCAGCAGTCCTAAACTTTGATATTATAATTTTAACTACAAGGTTCCTAGATGCCAGTGACACTACTGGCATATAGTCATTTCTGCAGTACTGAGAAGTGTCCAACCTTTTCTCTTATGGGCATACTTTTCCCAGTAGTAGATGGGAAAGGTAGCAATGATGTGGAGCTATCTCATGGCTGGAACCAACTTTGTATAAACGTATAAGAAATATGAGGGATATGATGGCCTCTTACAAGGTGGCTGATAGATGTACAGAAGTACAGCTTCCTCTTGAATATAGAGCTTTAGAGGCTCAGAGCACTGTAATTCAGTGTTACTTTTCTTTCTTTAAAACAGTCTAGCTAATAAAAATAATTCCCTTTTATCCTAAAACCCAATGATCCTGAGATACTAAAAGACATAGATTCTGATGGTGAGAAGATATTCATACAATTTGCAAAGAGGTATAAGAATTCTCTGTACCACAGATGCTACTACTATCTGTTTTTCTATTTCACAGTGATACATAATTTTCTCAGGTCTATGATCCCATTGTCATGATGGGGTATAACCTTCAGATTTTGACAGACATGATGATAAATTTTACAGTTTTGGAATCAGTCAAAAAGGATTAGTTAATCTGATTTCTTTTTTCTTAAATAATCTTTCACTTGTCTTTTTTTTTAATCTCTGAATAAACTGTAAAAGAATCAGTGTACAAAGGTTTTTGAATAAGGGACCATTAAAGGAGCTAAATAAGACAAACCTGTGTTATGAGTTTTAAATGCATTTAAAGATAAGTAGACTGTGGTTACTCTTATTAAGAAGCAACCTTAATTCAATTCACTGCACTGATGCTAAGTCGTATTAAAAACCTGAACATTCTGAAACAAATTTTCCTGCATACCTTAAACAATATATTTCAGAAGTTAATTCAAGTTAATTTTTAGCACACTTCAGAAGCTAATTCAGGCTAACTTTTCTCAGATTTATCCACCAAAAAAAAAAAAAAAAATTACTACTTATTTAATGAAGACTGAATCAGTTAAGAAGCCTTCTAATATTTGCCTAAGGAATTTAGAAATGGATACCGTTTTTATTTCTTTTTAGGAAACATATAAAAAGTTTAATGATGTTATACAATGACTGCTGGTTTTCATCCATAACAAAATGTTTGCATTTTATTATTTTAAGACTCTCTTTCTTAATCCATATGGAAAATTTAGTTTCTGGAAATTCGTAGGATATAAGGACAAGTAGCACCATTTTTATCTTGCAAGTATAATACAAACGGATCACATGAAAATCAAATTGTAGCTTCTCATTCTACTTTCACTTTTAAGTTTGAGCACTTTCCTACCTGAATAATATTTCTGTCAGCTGCATTTGATTCAGTAAATTTGTTAAAGTTTAACAGTTAAACTTGTTGATTGGCTCTGCTTCTAGCAAAATATTTCAAGCTACCATAACAAGTTAGACTTCTTGAATATCCAAGGAAAGTGATTAATCATTTGTCTTGAAGAGAAAAAAATGTATATCACGGATTTAGAACAACAAATGTTTTACCAGACAGCACATGGATATTACAGCATATATGTTTTCATCTGTAATTGTACTCTGCTGAACACGTTGGACAAAATAGCAAAAAGTAGATGACTAAGCTTTTAAAATAGCTATCGAAGTATGGATTTGAAAGTTCAAAACATCAAAAAATGAATTTGAAAAGTGATATCTACTAAGAGGTCTGTTCACTTTCACAGTTCCAATAGAGGTAACCAAACAATCATTTTGTTGAATTTTGATTCAAGCACATGTGCATTTCAGTTTCATAACTGGAGAACTTTTACCCACCCATTAACAGTTTGCAAAGAAAAGCAAGAATTATAAGGTTTTATTAGTTTTGATAGAGAAGCAACAGTTGGTTTAATGCGATCTGTTTGTCTCTGAGGTCTCTCTTTTGTTTTTTTTTTTTTGCAAAAGTAATAATAAAACAAAATATAATTCTCAATATTTTATTTGCTTGAAGTAGAGGATTGAGTAAGTCTTCTGTGTTAGGGAACTGCATAAGTAAGAGCTGTCTCTATCTTTAAGATCTCATTGTGAAAACTGAAGTGGAAATTATTGTTGCCTGGCATTGCACTTCTGACTCCACAGCTACATATTATGAGGCTTGTGTGCAATTAGCCAGTTCGTTATTTTATCCTAATTTTATAATAAATCACTTCACTCTTTTTCTCTCATCCATCATCAACTTATCTGCCCGCAAGTCAAAATGGTGCCAATTATTAATCAAGGCCACAGGCACCCGCTCCTGCATAGGGGCACCATGTTTCAACTGTCAGGTGGCATCCATCCCAGCCTCTCTTTGTCAGCAATAAAGAAAATGAAATTGGACTAATATGAATCTCATTTCTGCCCTGATTAAAGGCCTACATTTTCCTTAGGCATTGCCTGACCAGGTTCTGACTTGTGAGATATTCAGTGTTCTTGTAATGTCATTCGGACAGAGCGTGCCTGTCTCCTTAGGTCATTGTTCTTCAGATTCACTTGTTTTACATGGAATATAGGCTAGAAAATCTAGACTTCCTTTGGGGTGTTAATTAAGAGGAGCATCCAAAATTAATCAGCAAATTCACTAGGGCGAAGGGGAGCTGTCTGAAGGCCTCGATATAAAATGTGCTTCTAGTACAGAGAAATGAGCCTTCGGCTATTGACAAAGAGAAAACAAGTGCACAGACGGCAATCTGACATAAAAATTCATATACGTATACAATTTTACATTCATTTTCCTTGTCAGCTTGTCACCTTTAATTATAAAGGTTGATTCGCTATTTGGCAGATCTGGAAATTGTAAACGCTTGGCCATTTGAATATCATCATATGGTCAACGTCTTCAAAAAAGAATGACACAGGAGCATACCAGGAAAGGAACATTGTAAAGTCCAAGCTCAACTTCCTTCATTATCACCTTGAAGAATCTTGCAGGTCCTACTGACGACCGTGAACCTGGCTATAAAGGCAAACAAGTTATGACCATTTGCAGAGAAAATAATGTATTGACAAGTTGTTAGCCCCTATTCCTTCCTGCTTATGGTAGTTTCTAATCTTCATTTCTTTAATTCTTTTATTACTCACTCCATTCTAATGTTATTAGTGTTTGGTGTGAAGGTCTTACATGGACCTTCAGGCTACTAATGACCTTTATGTGAAAACAGCAAATTCTCTGCTTTTCCCAGTGAAGAGAAGACTTAAAAGAAATGCTGAGCCCATACCATGCAGACACCTCACTGAGAAGCTTCTCAGACAGTTAACTATTTTAATCAGATAAGTTAGTTTTCAGTAGACATGAAGTCAGAACTAAGTTTTTGCAACTAGCTACAGAATTTCATGTCAGTACTTTTCAGGAAACATGTGAGTTTCAGTTTCGGAAGCTACCTGTTGGAGATGTTTTCTTGTTCCAGCTTTCTTATAGACCAGTTGCCTTTGATTTTTTGTAAGTTTGGAAAGACCAGGGGTAATCTCTTTTAATGTTACTTGCTGTAGTTTCAAACTCAGAAGAGTCATATTGCTCAGGTTCAGGTAGGACTATTACTCTGTGTAAATGCATAGGCTGACAACTTAAAATCAGGCTTAAAAATGCTACAGACGCGTGCAACAGCAGCATACCAAAGAATTCAGCTCTGCAGATCTGATCTGAAGACTCTGATACCGAAGATGTTTGTGGTAAAACTAAGGTGGGGGTAAGCTTCATTGAAAGAGAGTGATCTTGCACTGTTCAACGAATACTTCCCTAATATTATGGAATAGAAAACACCACAGTGTAGAGACAAGTATTCTGAAACTCAGCAATATCATTTTCACTTTTAATAACTGCTGCACACGAAACAGCATATACTGAACAGGAATTATGTCCTACACTGTACCGCATGCTAACTTATTGCTCAATTTCATTAAGATTTTGCTTTTTTTTTTTTCCCTAATTAGACACATTTACCACTATGTGGATGTAATAAGTGAACCCTATGCCAGTGCCTTTTCATCTACTGTATTTGTTAAACTTTATTGATGAGTGAAGATCACTGGGGTACTTAGCTCACCTAAGCAACTATTTCTCTTACTTTTTCCAACATTTAATAAAAAAAGGAATGTTTATTAGGCACTTTTTCTGTCTGATACAACAGTTCTGTAAATGCACAGGGGAATTGTCCTCATGCTGAGGCTTACCTTGCCATACCTGTGACTGTGAAATATAATGAAGTTAGGTCAAAACTTGCGAGAATGAGGGCTTGCATTTTTTTCTTTTATATCTAGAGGAAAGCAGTCTGAACACAGCAGAGTTCTTTTTTTTTTAATTGATGCCAAATCTCATTTGACTAATTTTATTAGGACTAATGGGACCTAATGTAGATATCTGATAGGTAACGCTAGGTTAGTCAATAACCTACTGAGCAACACTAAAAAAAATCCTATTTAATAATTGCATCTAGTTTCTTAGTACAGAGTGTTAACCTTATTTTCAATTAAACATAGCCTCATTATCTTATAATGTCTGTAGTATAGTGAATATTTCTATATATATCTCCTTAAAACATCTAATAAAAGGAAGAAGACTATCCCCTATTTACTTCCTATGTATTCTCTAAAGTATTACTTAACTAGAATACTGAGACAGCTTTTGGAGATTGAAAATCAAAAACCCCAAACAAGAGCAAGAGTAAAAATTGGAGCATTCCAGAAGATCCTCTCCAGTTTGTTATTGTCCCACTAATTCCTTACTATTTATTTGTGTGTTCTTTTCCACTTTATGCATAAATTAAAAAATTAAACTATGAACTGTAGACCTTTGCTATGAATTATGTGCATAATTGCAAAGGCTGTTTTGAAAATGACATCTCTTTCTCAAGGTCAAATGTAAATACAAATCAGTATCCACATTTCCCTTCCCCTTGTGTATGTATGTCTTCTTTCTAGAAAAGTTCAGTCACAAAGGCTACGTCTTTATTGCAATGTAAGAATGCTCTGAAGCCTAAGCATGAAGCCAAATTCCCCAGCTGTTCCTCACTGCTACATACATACAGTTCTTGGGGTGTTGATGTAGGCAGAAATGTTCTGAGGTGCACCCTGAGACTTAGCAAGCACTGAAGAAAAATATTCTGTGTCTACATGCATTCCATCATCCTGACTGATAAACCATGCCTGGAGATCTCTGGACCCTTGCAGAAACGTGTGTGTTGCAAGCACATGAAGTTGTCATGTGTTCTTCCTCACCAGAGAAAGAACATTCAATAGGTTCATAGGTTCATAGGTACATTAGGTTGGAAAGGACCTACAAGATCATCTAGTCCAACCATCCTCCAAACACCATCCTTACCCACTAAACTACAAAATCAAATCCCTTAGCACCTCATCTAAATGCTTCTTGAACAGCGCTAGGGATGGTGCCTCAACCACTTCCCTAGGCAGGCCATTCCAGTGCCTGACCACTCTTTCAGAGAAAAAATGTTTCCTCAGGTCTAATCTAAATCTTCCCCGGCGTAACTTGTGGCCATTCCCTCTCGTCCTGTCGTTATTTATCAGGGAGAAGAGGCCCACCCCCTCCTCACCACAACCCCCCTTCAGGAAGTGGTAGAGTGCAATAAGGTCTCCTCTGAGCCTCCTCTTCTCCAGACTAAACAATCCCAGCTCCCTCAGCCGCTCCTCATAAGACTTGTGCTCCAGACCCCTCACCAGTTTTGTTGCCCTTCTCTGAACACGCTCCAGGGCCTCAATGTCCTTCTTGTAGTGAGGGGCCCAAAACTGAACACAGTACTCGAGGTGCGGCCGCACCAGAGCTGAGTACAGGGGGATGATCACCTCCCTGCTCCTGCTGGCTACACTATTTCTAATACAGGCCAGGATGCTGTTGGCCTTCTTGGCCTCCTGGGCACACTGCCGGCTCATGTTGAGCCGAGCATCAACCAACACCCCCAGGTCCTTTTCCTCTTTACATTCTTCAAGCCATTCTGCCCCAAGCCTATAGCATTGCATGGGGTTATTGTGGCCAAAGTGCAGGACCCGGCACTTGGTCTTATTGAACCTCATCCCATTTTGCTCAGCCCAGCTGTTCAGCCTACCCAAATCCCTCTGAAGGGCCTCCCTACCCTCAGGCAGTTTGGCACATCCTCTCAACTTGGTGTCATCTGCAAACTTTCTGACGGTGCACTCAATCCCCTCATCTAGGTAAATCAATAATGATTATGTTGAGGCCTTAGGATGATGATAGAACTTTATGACTCATGCAATCATAATTCTGTGAACTGTTATTTCATTTTCTCCAGATGATTTTATTTCGTAATGATAAACACTACCTTCTACATATATTTTCTACATCTCTGGCTTTGAAGAAAAAGGGTCACTCCACTGGATCTGATCAGCAATCAAGAATTCAATAGATTTTCCAGCATTAGATGGATAAGATTTTTGGGATGTTATTTTCACTAAATATATAAAAATAAACAAAGTTTATCAAAACCAACGAACATCTGAATGCCAGTAAAATGACACAGGTATATATTATAAAAAAAATAATTAAAAAAATCCTCTTGATCCTCAAAAAATGAACTTAAAAAAATGAGCTCTTTCTCAGCACTCATTTTGAAAGCAATATTTCTGATGTGTGATGCAAAATCAGTTAAAACATGATTGTCAGTTTGTCTTGGAGTTTGGTTAGAACCCTGATTTTGTACTCTTTGTTCTGACTTATGAAAACAGAGTGATAACTACTAACAGAACAAATGAATGAGCAACTGAGAAACTGTGGACTGGTATGTTACTCTTCGCACAGCAGTTGGATAAAATACCTGTCAATCCCACTTTATCCTTAAAAGATACCCATAATGATATAGCTTTATTTAAATGGTACTTCTATCAAAGTGTGACTCAACTTCTAAATCTGTTAAAGCAAGCAGAAGAAAAAAGATTGGAGGAAGGAGTGCAGCTCTGATTTACACATGCTTTATTGCAGTTGTTCTCATCACACAAACTAGTTACCAATATGGAGTGACAGATAAGAGACCTTGGGATTATGGAAACATCAGAATATGTCAGATCCTACCAGACCATGGAAATTTTTAAAAACATCACATTGACATTATTAAGTATTATATGTGGTTATGTGGTTGGAAGGGAATTAACAACAGAAAAAAAACCTCCTGTATGAGTTGAACTGAACGTCTAAAGTAGCTAATGCCAATCCTCATGTAATTGTGACCTGTTTCACTCTATTAAGGAGCAACTGCTTGAATGGGCATGAACTGCACAAAAGAAGCCTCCATCTGAGGAGCAGAGAACAGGATAGAATGATATGATTGACCTAATGATTTGGAGAAGGTGCAGATCAAGCACGGACAGGAGGCTGAGGATATATCTTCACCATGAAGGCAAAATCAACCAAGATGACTGCTGGTGAATGAGCTTCGGTCTGGAAACAGCACATCTAAGTTTGAGGGTTGCCAGTCCAGCTGCCAGTAATCACTACTTATTTACAAGCTCCTCAAAATGGTTTATCAGCTTGTTGGAGCATTGCAGCAACACAGCTAGACTGTCTCCAGAGCAGCACTGTGCAGTGGCTTAGAGCATTCCTCACTAGGTTGGAAATTTTTCTTGAAATGAACTGCATTGTGCCAAAGTATTGCCAGCCTCTCTAATTTTTAAACACCATAGATCCAAGACATAATCCCAGGTCAGTCTAACATACATGCATTCTTTATATTATGGAATATTTTCCCTAGGAGATTTCGTGCCTGCAAACTAGATAGCTGCAAGATGGATTTCAGTGAAAACTGAACGGGAACTTTGCTTCAGATGTGCCCTAAGTATGGCATTTTCCCTAATGTACCCATAAACATCTGAATTCTGAGGATGGCTTAGAGCATGGGAATGCTCCCTCATGTGCAATAGGGACATTCAATCCAGGGGATCATTCTAAAACTGATCTAAAGTGAAAAAACTTCAACCATACAGTAAGAAGTAGAGTTTCAGCATCAACTGCTTTGATCTACAGATTTTCTGTTATCATACTGAATTATTTGCTAATGTAGACACAGCCTTAATTCTCCTTTTCTAATCACATATTAAGTTCATTACATACTGAAATGCAGATGAAGGTATTTCCTTAAATAATATTAATATGCCTGGTTCCACTGTAATCAGTAGAGTTCAGTTTTGTCTTTCAGGGTGCCAATATTTTCCTGCAGAAATCTGTTCTCTTTCAAAACATAACAAGATTCTGAAAAGCTTTGAAATCCAGGCAACTTTTATGAGCCACCCTCCCAAAAACAATGATGGAGTGGAAACCTACTTTTCCCCACCAGTCAGAGAACAGATAATTTTCTGGGGTGTAGAGAGGGAGGGGAATTGACCTGATTTTATGAGTTGAATTCACAAATATTTGAAGCCATTTAAGCTTCAAATTTAAGCTCACAGAAAGGCTCTCTGATACAGGTGACAAATCCAATATTGTTTTTGGATATTTCCATAGAGACTCTCAAAGCAACACTACATATTGCCTTAGACCAAACTAGACCGAAAGCAAATATGTTCCTTTTTCCATTTGTTATTGTTTTTTAAGGGCATGCTTCTTGTGCAGTGAGCATAAAATAAAAGTGGTTTTAGAAAAACAAAACTCCCATCAGAGTATGTGAACATACAGTACTCTGGAGCATAGTGTACATTAAATATCACCCTATTCACTTTTGCATTAAAGCCCAGGCAAGGTATAAGAAAACATCAGTATGCTGAGGTCCTATTTAACAGAAATATACAATTCTTCAATCTGATTTTATCAGAGATCATGTCACATCCTGATTGAAAACTTCCAAACCAGAAGACATTATGACCCTTAGAAAACAGATATGGTTTTTGGAGGTTTTTATTACCCCAAGAATCTTAACAGGGCTAGCGAGATTTCAGACACGTGTGTATCCTGAGTCAAAGTCCCCAGATATTAAGATCCGGATCCACTTTGTAAATCCTTTAGGGATCATAACACACCAGGGATATAAGATCACAT
This sequence comes from Cyrtonyx montezumae, assembly GCF_038088225.1. NCBI lineage: Eukaryota > Metazoa > Chordata > Aves > Galliformes > Odontophoridae > Cyrtonyx > Cyrtonyx montezumae. The sequence continues at coordinate 32,611,462 of NW_027072034.1, read as the reverse complement.
ATCTAAGAGCTTAGTTAGAATTTCCAATAGTTGATAGTGTTAAAAATATAAATGTCTGATCTATTGACTCAGAAAAATACATTATTATAGATAGAGTTTTCATTTTGTTCTCTTCTATGGAGATGAGTATATGACATGATAAGCAAACCAACATTATGAACGGTCCCAAAGTTTATGTTTCAACTGCTTCCCTGGGGATGGATGGGAAAATCAAAGCAAAAATAGTTAATATGCACTTCCATTGAACAACAAGATCACAATAAATATTTTAATTAGAAAATGCTTTAAATATTCTTCTGTACAGAGTGATCATATATGTACATCTTTATACATTTGTATATAAAAGAGTAAAACTCTGAAACGTTCTTTTCCCTAAGCAGTCTTCCTATAATGCTGCCAGTTTTCAAATTAAGTTTCTTTCCCAATTTGAACAATATTTGGAAAAAGTTTGGTTGTACAAATTAACACCATCAAGATTTCTTTTTTTTAAATCGAGAAGGTCTAATTTTAATGGTAATATTTCACCTATAAAAAGTGAGGATAACAAGTTTGTATTCATACAAAGGTGTTAATTAATGAAAGACAAACCTTTGCCAATTATTGACACATTCCTCTGTAATCCTGTTATGTGGAACATTCTAATGAAGTCATAGTTTATTACTAATGATCTAGCTTTGTTTAAAAAAATAAAAAGCTGCAAGGGGGAGGGGGTTGAAATAATTTATTTGCTTTGGTGTATTTTTTATCACAGCAGGTAAGAATGCTGCATTTTGACTGCCACATTGTATGCAGGATGAGGGGGTATGACCTCAGAAGCAGGAATGGAGAACTGGTTCTTTCACACTTCAGCACACACTGCTGTGAACCAGCACTTTGGCCATATTATCCGCTGCACCACAAAGCTGTCCGCTAATTATCTCTGAATAAGAATTTTATTGAACCTTAATTTTCAGTAATGGGGCCTGATAGTTTGTGAAGAAAGACAAAAGAATGGTCCCTTTGTTTTTCCCTCACAATAACCAGTGCCTGAGCTGTGGCAGAACTCATTAAACTTGAACAATGAGTTGAAATATGATCATGTTATTTTTGTCCCTGCCCCCAGACTCGGCTGGTCCTATCTGTCAGCCTGTCCATCTGCCTAATGATATGGGAAGAGACGCTGATTTTGTAGTGGACACTGTTACAACACATTCCCAAATTCCTACTGGATCACTCAGAACAAGAATCAGAGTGCAAATCTGAATCTTTCGTACATGTTTGGCAAGATCTCACGGCAAGTATAGCAATGATCTGGGTATTGTGTGATGGAGATGTGAAATCCCTGATGGAACGAGTTTCAGAGAATGCTGGTTAGCATTTGATTTATGCTGCAGGGATAGATTTACAAGTTAGAAAACCTTACATTCATACTTTAAGTTAAAACAAATTCAAATAAAAAATATGCTGTTCAGTTCATGAAAGAACCATAGGTTTCTGCTCAGCTGAGTCTGGCAAGCATTTTTGTATTATCTTCAACATCCAGTTCACCCAAGGAATCTTCCACTAAGTAATGCAGCTCTTAAAAGCTTATTGCCTTCTATTCTGTGTTTTTTCACTCTAATATTTCAGTCTCCTTGGGATACAGGGCTTAGAGAATGGAAAAATACTTCCAGTTACGCAAAAATAGAGTCTAAATCAATGGAATATTCAAAACTTCTCCACCGAAACAGAGTGAATTATTTGTTTTCCTATGAAAGATTAAAAAAAAAAAAAGTATTTTTTCTTTCCAAAATTATTTTATTATTTCATTATGACTACAGTTTGATATTCTCACTAATACTGACAGTTCTTTTAAACAGTCATTATTTTTTTGTGAACCATCAAAGTGTTTTGGGGGTATATCATCCTCCAAAGCATGTAGGTATCTCTTTATCCAAAAGTATTGCTTCAGATGTATTTCATACAGTTTTGTGAGTGATATATTTGTAGAGGATTTACATCGAACAAAGGATCAAGCCTTGAACTTAAGAAAAATCATAATATTGTCCACTTTAAGATTCTCACCTGAAAATTCTCACATAGCCTTATTCTTAATTTTCTCTTCATTCTTTTAGAAAAATATGCTACAGTCAAAAAGAATATTGCAAGTTCTGTCATTCCCCTCCTTTGCATTCAGCCTTACTTTTCACACAGTGCCCGTCAATTATTGCTAACAAAAGTTACCAATATAAAACTCTGTATTACAAACTAACTAAATAAGTTTTTAAACAAAATAGCACGAAGGCAGTCCACTCCACCATCTCTGTCCGCTCTCATGGACATGGACAGACAATCAAAATACACACACAGGTGCATGCAAACATGTACCTAACCAGAACTAGGATTCTGTTGAAGAAATTACAGTTTTGGAGAGTAGGGGGAAAAGAGGCATTATAAAAATGTATATATTTATATTTATAGATCTATACACACACATACACATACATATGCATGTGCATGCATATATGCATACATACATGCATATAAGAAGCCTAAAAGCACAAACTCATTTCATTTTCACTTAACTTATTCCATGAATCTTATTTTAACATTTTATATCAAACCAAATAATCTATTCTCTGAATAGTATTGCTATTTTTATTGTTCAGACTATTTAATATCTGAAATGATGACTAGTCTTACATTAACTCTGTTAATAAAAAATGAACATCTTGTTAACATAATGTGAATGAAAAGATTTTGATTTTTCAGTGTTTGAAAATATGTTTATAACGTGAACATTGCGCATTTGAAGAGTCTTTATTTGATTCTGAAACATATAAAAATAAAATATGAACAGGAAAAATAACAGTTAACAAACAGTAATTTAATGTCCTTCAGTGATACAACTTTCCCAGATTTCACCCATCACATATAAAATCTGATTCTTCTGTCATTTCCACCGTTATCAGTCACTAGTAATTACACTAAGGTCTGCACAAGGAACCAGCACAAAAACCGGCAGAAGACAAATACGGGAACACAGACCTCTAAAATGTAGCATTAACTTATGTTTTTGAGCCTCTTTGGCGGAATTTTGAACATTTTTAATGGTCTTGTGTTTTATTTCACTAATTCTGAAATCTTGGTCAGCTTGCTGAGTGTCAGTTTGATTTGGAGATCTGCATTTTATCTCTTAATTGTCCCTTTATTTTAATTTTGTCCCTTTATTTTAATTTTGACATAGTGAGGGAACTATATGACAAAAAATCAGTTGAGTATGTGAAAAAGAATGAAATAAGTTATAAAAAAATGACTTCAACCAAACAGGAAAAAAAGAACAGATTGTCTCCTTTAAAAGACTTAAATTGTGGGCTATTTTTTAGATTAGGCAGAGAGCTGCGAGTTTGTGTGTGGCTATACAGCTGCTCTCAGGAATGGCCATATTACCGCATTTGCTTGCTGGAGTGACAGTGGGAAGGTGCCTCTGACAGCTTATACCAGAAATGTAAACTGATCAGTGTAACAGGCTTTAGTCTTCCAGTGGGAATCCCTGGGTTCAACTGCATGAGACTGAGACAGTAAAGGGATATATTCAAATAGATGCATGAAGGTTACTGCACCTTCCTTCCCAACAAACTCTGCATTGCTGTATTACAGTTCAAATTCTAAGCATTCAGGGATGTAAATATATCAAACAATGCATCTGTTTGTGTGAAGCATTCTTCATGAGGGGCATCCGTGTGCTTTTAATCAGTTTCATGCTGAGTGAAAGAAAATTGTAAACTATGCATTAAAAGAAGATTTAGTGAAAGTTATTTCTCCTCTATCTTCTGCATCCAAATTCAGTGCTCTCCCTTGCTTTCAGTGATAATATAAGTAATCTGCTAGCAACATTCATGAGGAAAGTTTGATGTGGATTTACACTAGTGGAGCTACATTACAATGGGTAGATTTAAGGTATTATAAAATGAGTTTTTGGATTTGTTACAGAGGTATGAAACCCCTAAGACACAGACAGATAGGGCTTCCAACATATGGCAACCACTTTTATTACAAAACAAAACAGTGTTAAGTCAAAGTACCTGATTACAATTCGCTAGTGCTATGTAGCACTGATAGCAGGCTTATATTTAATACCACAGAAACAATATCATTTATTTTTCTGCCTTCCCTTATCCCTTCGTTATTGGGTTTGTATGCTTTGAAACCTTAAGCAAAAGGACAAAATATAAATTATAGAAAATATCAAAGCATATAGAAATCAAATGACATTCCATGCATTCCTTGCAGAGATACCTGGCACATTTCTTACGTGCAGTTTGGTCAAATTGCTATCTCTGCAGAGCTTTAGTGCTCATATGAGTAATTAGTAATCTTTTGGGAGCTGCAGTGTGGCACACTTAGAATGTCAAAAGTACTTAACTGAATCCAATAGTTAATTTTTCAATGCAAAAAATCATTTGAAAATAATTTAACCTGGCTGCATTTTTAACCTGCTATCAAAGTTCTCATTAGGAAAAAAACCACAGCTATATAATTTTAGCATAAGAAGCTCCTTCAGATAAATCTGTTTATAGATGTTCTTGATTTACCTTTCCTGAGATGCAGGTTTTGGCGGTGGAGCATCTAACTCCACACCTCTTTGTATCCAGACATGCACAATTAAATACAATTTTTGTTGAACATTGTATCACCTAAAACATGTAAACTGAGACAAATGTGATGGTGATGGGCACACCAAAAGAAAAATCTTTAAGCCCAGTAGTTTAAGAAGCAAAATTCCGTTTGGGAAACAAAATGACTGACCAGCAGTTATTAACAATAAATATACATTAGAATCAAATGTATACCGGAGTATCAAATAGCTAGATAATTTACCACCAGTCAAATGTAAAACCATGTTTGCTTGTCTTGGTTTATGGTTCCCATGCACTGCTATCTTATTAACAAGACTTTAATTCTCGTCCTGACACACAAAAGTGTTGCACTCTAATGAACTGTCTGCTCCTTGCAGAAATCTGGTGGTAATGTAGGATGTTAGTTACAATAATGATAATCTTTAGTATTTTTAGCCTGTCAGAACCTACAGAGCCAACAACAACCAGTCTTTTACTAAAAGTCTACCTCATCAAACTAACTTAATTAGCAATTCAACTCCTTATTTTTGTTTTGGATTCCCCTCTGGCTACTAATTAAAGCTTAATCGAAACTGCTGAACTGAGGTTGTAAAGAATTCATTAATATTAAAATTAGCCCCAACAATTTTTTTGGGCTGGTGCAATTTGTATTTGTTACTGTCAGGGTTTGAAATTCAGTTGAACTGTTAAGAAAGCTGTACCAGAAATTTGCTGTATATTCGTATTATAAGCAGAACAAATATGATGAATACCAATAGTTGAACAAGAAATTCATGCTTTGACCATGCACGGTTCACATTACTTGTGTCACTGTTTAATACCAACAGACAAAATATATTTTCAGATCATTTTTCCAAAGTCATCCACATTTCTTTATCCTCCTAAGTGCTTTCATATTTTGGATAAAAGAGAATAAAAGCCTCTGAAAAAAAAAAAAAAGAAAGAATTAAAAAAAAGCAAAGATTGATTCTATGTATTTTCTTGACAAGATTAATATGTTTGAAAAATGAACAGATTTACCACTTCACTTTGATTTTTCCACTTTTCTTAACATCAAAGATTACTCCAGCTGCAATAATGGTCATTCTGAAAACTAAAATCAACTAAACTATGAGCTTCTGTGGAGGACATATTTTCACTGGTAGCATATCTCTCATGATATTTTTTTAATAAGAGTCATATATTATTTTCTAAATTAAAATGATCATCTCAGTGTTATATAAATTATTTAAATATATTCTTTTCTGAGCACAGTTTATTCTTTGTAATGAGTTTAAATGTATTTTTAATTAAATTGCTCAGCTTACAATAAGAAATCAATTTATATTTGAGCGCTGCTAAGTATTCCAACAATATTAGTAAACCATACTTGTGTTTGTTGTTTTGTTTTTGTTTTTTTTTGTAAATTTCATGAAAAATGTAAATAGGAAAGGCAGCCTTTTTATAGCAGATAAAAACGATTTTCATAATTCAAGTTCACTTTTCATTTTAACTTTTATGCTTTAATATTTTTATTCGAACATGTATATTTATTTTACCCTACAGGAAATTTTTTCAAGAATGTTTATAGGAAACAAACTTCTTAAGAGTAAAATATACAGCAACTAATACTGTTTAACATATTTTATTAAATATAAACATTAAGATTATTTATATAATGCAAAACTTTACAAAAATATACATGAAAAATTATGTATGCATCTAGGTTTCATTTAAATAACATTTATGACAAAACAATCATGCACATATTTAAAAATCAACATATGTCCATTTTTTACTCACTGACTAAATCAACAATGGCATACAAGGCACACAATTTAAAATCTTGGTGACAATTTCCGTGAAGTTATTCAAATACAATTTGACTTCTGACAAGAGGATGTAATTTATAAAACAGAACATGCCTATCAGTGGAACCTGAATTTGCATAATGAGGATACTTTCATTTCTGCAAGCACAGTTTTTGACATCCCAACTTGGAGTGCTGGAAGAATCTGGTGAAAAATGTCAATATACATAAGTAGAGAAATGATGAATAAAATACCCGTAACATTTATTTGATTTGAGTAAACAAAATACAGTTTGCTTGCAAAAACTAATGATTTCCCAAACTATAATAAAGTGTTTTCTACATGTGTAAAACACTACCAAGTGCCTTTAACTCCAATCAGCCTTGTAAACTAACGGAGGTGTTCTGAGGTTATCATTAGATGATAAAAACACTGTTGTGACATTGATGGTGTGCATTTTTAATCAGTGTTTTGATTCAATTCTCTATTGCATTTCCTATAAATATACTGCTGTAGTAAAGGTAGAGGAGGAGAAAAGAAAGGCTTCACACTTTCCTTTAGTAGTTAGACTTGAAATTGTTTAACTCAGTCATCTGGATGAAAGCATCCATCTCTGGTAAACTGAAGAGGAAATAGTTGCTTGCCCTCCCAGAATAATTTTGAATTATCATTTCAGGTAAACAAATGTTCAGAGTTTAAATCCAACAAATCCTGGAATAAATTTGCTTGAATACAGCATCTCTTACCCACTTCACCAAAAGGGACAGTGTCAGATGACAGTTACCACTCAAGTTACCTTCAATTTTCAAAGCCAGAACTTGGGTAGATCACAACACATCTATTCCAGGTTTGCCGAGAAAACATGGACTATAAAGAAGAAAGGACAGAGTAGCATATTTAGATAAGAGGGAAATGAAAAAGAAATAAGAAATGTGAAACTGGAAATCATGATTGTCCTTTATTTAAGTTACTAATTGCACATTTTAGAATTGGAACTAAAGGAAATCAGATTTATTTTTCATTAGACTTGATGCTCATTTATATTTTCCTATTTCCCCAAGCCTTGAAAGTATATATGTTTTACTTTTGTTTATGGTGAGCTTCACTTCATGGTCTCTCTGCTGCTACAGCTGAACTGCAAATATTCCAAGGGGATTTACTTCAAAAACAGCTGTTCCAGTTATAACTGTTGAGTAACTTATATAATAGATGTAGTTAAAGATTCAGAGAACCAGTTTTGTTGACCTTGACTGCTATAAAAACTAAGAACTCAAGACAAAAACAGAAGAATAAGAAAAAAAATTAAAATTGATTGCAAAACAAAGCAAAGGGGAAAATCTTAGTGCAGAGCATCCCTTCAATTCTAAACCAGACATTTTTTTATACTCTGATCAAAGAATTAGATCATGGGTTTGAAAACGAATGTTCTTCACATGCTTTATTCAGACTGGTGGTTGTCACAGATGTACACTATTTATTAAAGTGCAAAAAGAGTGTGCCACCTTTATTTAGTTAAAACACCAGGCACACAAACAAATGCATTTATCAGGTGACTGATAAACACGGCTACAAACACAGCACTTTTACAAATAAACTGGCTCTAAATAATATTTCTTCTTACAGTAGGCACTGAAAGTACCAGCAGAACTTGGAGGTGCTGTGACTGCCAGCCACAAAAGCTGGATGCACCGATAATGCAAACAAAGACGATTCCATTTCTGTCAAACGCAGTGAAACTAAAATAATAAATAAACACATGGAACAAGATCACTGGCAGCATATTCAAGCAAATAGTAATTGCTTCTTAGCTGTTTTCATCATTATCATTTTGAGATAAGTAGGTATTTTATAAACATTTTCAGCTAGGAAACTTCACCACTTCTCCTTAAAAATTCCCTTTTATTATCAGCGTATATTCACAGGAAAGAAATAAGAAGCTTGCTGTTCAAACAGCTGAAAGGGTGAAAAATGGGTTGTTTTAACATTTCTTTTACATCTTTAATTTCTTTCGATGCTCTGTACATTGTGAATATGTCAACTGAACGCACATCTTATTTTCAGCTGCTAACATTTCAGGTACAATAGGAATACATACAGTGGCACCATTCGTGAGAGCATTTGTCAGGCTGGGATGGGAGCTTGCTGCAATACGCTGTGATGTCTGTGCATCCAGTGTAACGATGATTGGCTAAAGCTAAGCCGTTAAGTCCTCTCTTTCTCAGGGTCAGTGTATGTTTATCCTATGAGCTCCTTCCACATCTAAACACACCTAATTCTGTATTTTCTCTGCTCAGAAATCATTCCTGCTTACTCCACACTCAGACACAGAACCAGGTATAATCTGGAAAAAAAACGGGAAAAATCTCAATATGCAGATACATTCACATTTGGAAGGGATGGAAAAGACCCATACATACACGATTTTCATTGAAAAATGGGTTCACAAACATTTAAAAATACACCCTTGTTCTGTGCTAGGTGGCAAAACTTATTGTAACAGGAGGTCACAGCCACGTTCCAGTGCATAAATCTTCTTCAAAATGAGTGCAAGCGCTGGGACGGAAAGGAAATCTGTGCCCTCTCTAATCTCTTACTCACTCCCCATACACTCTTAAAAAACCCTCAGATAGCAAAGGGAGACAAAGTTTGGTCACTTATTGAAACTGGAGAGCTGAGTCAGGCAATGCACCTCAGCATTTGTGAGGAACATTTGGGTATTACTCTTCCAGAAAAATGAGAGCGGAGCTCCTCAATTAATGGTACGTAGAAACAGGAAGGCAAACCCAAATTGTTTGTTGAAAAGGATGGGAGTGAATGAATGACAGCAAAAACTAGGTGCTGGGATTAGTTTTTCCATGTAACTATTATTATTTTTAAACATAAATAAGCCCTAAGATTTTCAGTGTCGTATTTGGGATTTTTGATGCTTCTTAGTATTGCTGTCACTTTTATTTAAGCATTAATTGAAATAATAAGGCAAACATTTTTATTCCCACTTTCATCACTTGCTACATTCACAGACCACTTACTATAGGCTCATAACATCATCTCTTTCTAATAATAATTCTGCTTCAAGTGTTCATTGTCCTACCAGCTGAAAGGTGAACAATTGGCTCATCCACAATGTTCTGAGCAAATCACATTAAATTTTAAAATTAATTCCTGCTCTGAACAGTTCTTCAATTTTTTGTTTACTTGTGCCTTGAAGTAAGTTGCACATTTCCCCTGCACACCCAAGCTGAAGTGTCCCTGCTCTTTAATAAGACAATAAACATAAGTGTTGCATTTAGCACTCCAGAGTATTTTCACATCTTCAGAGACTCGTCTATCAAGCTATCCTCATTGGTGGAAGCATTTTTGACTGCTCTCTGTAAATATATTATGGTATGGTAAAAGAGATAGTCCTCTCAACTTAAATCCTGGATTTCCAGACCATGGTCTTGGAGAGCAGTAGCTGGGAGGAGGCAAGGAGAGCAATGTCTGGTCAGGAGGAAACGGTTCATGAGAAACCTGCCCTTAGAGCCATCAGAGCTGTGTGGTGTGGGGGTCCCGGTGGCCTCCTCCACAGCTCTGAGGCTGCTGGGCACCGTGTCTGTGCTCACACAGACACAGCCTACATCCCTGCTGTCACGTTTCAGGGATGCTGGAGTGCTACGTCTGCTCACACACAGGTTTCCTTTTTTTAAAGCAGAAGCCGAGCGCGTACATTTTGGAGGTAAATTATGCAGAAAAATACTTTATATTTCAGCTGAGGCAAATGATTTTTAAGTAGGTCTCATAATTACTTCGGGTGAAGAATGTGCTTTTTCTCTTTGGTCTGTTCACTTGCAGTTCATAAGAGGAAGGATTATATTACTATCATTACACAAACACTTAAATGGGTCCATTGATTTGTTTAGAAATGAGATATCAATGGCAGTTAATTATTCAATAACTGATCATTAATTTTGGGCAAATGATCAGAGACCCTCAGGTCCTTCTAATTTTGCTTGGCTCAGAGGAGTAAATGAAATCTGTTTGTTAAAAGCATACGACACTACTGAGCATTCATTTTCATTCCGCCACAGTGAAGTAGTGTTTTAAACACATTCGTGAAATGTTTTAATACTGCTCAGGCAAACCTATCAATAGAAGAACAGTAAAACACACAGTCAAGGGGATTATTGTCTAGCTGTCTGTATCTCTCATCTAACCTGACACCTTGCCATGTATTTTTTGTGGAAAACAATTTTTTACTTACTTAAACAGCCTGCTTTTAATTAATCCTTCCCTCTTTTCCTTGCATTTTAAGCTATCCTAAGGAGATCAAGGAATGTTCGTACCTACTGGGCTGCAGTAGTACTGGGTGATGTTCAAAAAGCATTGCTTATATAATGAGGGTACCATCAGTCCTTACATTTTTAATTAAAGTTCGTTCAAAGTGTGCTTTCCAATACCTGTGTCATTACCCTATTGCCACATCTCGGAGATTTGCTAATGATTAATAAGCAACACAACATTTTCTCTCACTCCATCTGCATGGGATTGAGCTCTAAAATTTCCAAAGAATAAATTAAAGCAGAATTAAGGTTACCAAATAGAGAGAATGTCAAGCTGAAACTCTTTTCATTAACTCAATGCTCACTTCTGCCAAGGTCTGCAGCACATATTTGATTCTGTAACATCAGCGTGCTGAGATCATTCCGATATCATAATAGAGCACATTTAAAATGAACAATTGAAAGCTGCAGCCTTAACCCTGGATTTATTTGCTTTTCTTGGCTAGATGGACAAAAAGTAGCTGGAGTGGGGGTCTAGTTTCCGCTCCCTGCAGCAGTTACTGCCATGCAGGGGAGTGCAGGGAGGGATCCTAGGGATGGAGGAGTGTTCGGAGGAGCTGCAGTGCAGCTTCTGCACTGAGTTTGTCACAGCGATTCAGGTCCCTGTCAAGCACAGCATGGAAATCAGTTTTCAAGAAACAGCGTGACAGATGATAAACTTGTCTATCGTGCAATATGTATTTTGAGAAATGTTTGACAAAACTTCTTGGAGTGACAGTAGGGTTGTGATAATCCCCACGTGTAAAAACAGACCTGGAGCAAGCCGTGATAAATGGACCTGTGTCTGTAGCAAACAGATCCACACCCATTCTTCCCGGTGCAAAAGAGAGTGGTAAATAAAGCCTCGTTAAGGGGTAAAATAGCAAAAAACAACAATAATCTTCGTTCAAAGCCGCAGCTGTGTCACTTCGGTGTGTTACTCCTGTGATCACCAGAGGTCAGTGTCACCACAGGCTGCAGCACAGAGGAAGGGGAGGAGGGAGGGGGGGAGGAGAAGGTGGAGAGATGGAGAAAGCAAGATGCTGTTTGTAAAGGGTGAAAACGAGCTTGCCTCATTGCCCCAGAGTTTGCCCCTGCTCCAGCACCAAGTACGGGGGATTTGCCACCCTCCCTGCTCTTTGTGAGATAGAGTGAGGGAGAGAGCACTGAGAGAAGAAAAGGGTAAAGGGAGAAAAGGAACGAAGAGCTGGAGGGTGGTGGGAGTGGGAATGAAAGCACAGCTTGGTTGGGTGCTTTGTAACCATAAAAGATAATGCCTTCAGATTCTCTTGCAGACAGGTTCCACCTGTGTTAAGGCACATTCCTAGCAATATAAATTATTGCCAGCTCCAAATGCTTAGGAATTACGAGGCTGGCTCAGAATGTTTAAATAATTAAAAAACCACTGTTCTTTTCCTTTGTCTATGGGATCTTTTGGGGCCTCAATTTCAAGCTTTGTTCTGCTAACATAACACCTGAGAGTGTGTGTGTGCAAGAGCGCGCCAGCCTGTATTTTTAACGATGTGCAATCTTCAGGTTGTGCAGCCGGCCTCCGGGGCTGCAGCTTACAAAAAAAACCAGACCCAGAAAAAAACTCATGGAGCTGTGAAGCTGGCTGCTTCACAGCTGCTCACTTTCTTTTGACAACCAATCTCAAAGCTGCAGCCTTTGTGCATGGGTCAGAGAGGTGATGGGTAAGTGTGCAGGCTGCTGCTGCTCCCTCACCTTGGAGACTCCCAACCCCCCCTGCTCACTCCCTGCTCACAGTGCGGTCCCAGCCCTCCTGCACGACCCAGATGTGCCAGCTCTGAGTGTGCAAGTGGGGACCTGAAAAAACCAAGCAGGGAGCAATAATTTAGGATCAGAAAGGGGAACTGCGAGGCTCACACCTGAGCCTTGTTGAGACACACTGAGGCACGTCCAAAGAGGGGCAACAAAGCTGTGAGAGGTCTTATGGGGAATGGCTGAGGGAACTGGGATTGTTCAGTCCAGGAAGAGGAGGCTCAGGGAAACATTACTGCTCTCTGTAGGAACCTGAAAAGGAGATTGTAGCAAGGTGGGAGTCAGCCTCTTCTCCCAGGTAACAGCAATAGGACAAGAGGTAATGATATTAAACTGTGCCAAAGGAGGTTCAAACTGGATATGAGGTAACATTTAATATCAGAAGGAGCAGTGAGGCAGTGGCACAGGCTGCCTAGGGAGGTGGTGGAGTAACCAACCCTGGAGGTGTTCAAAAACTGTGTGGTCACACTGCATGGACTTGGCAGTTGGACTGGATGTTCTTGGTGGTCTTTCTAAACCTTAATGATTCTGTGATTCTATATGGCCGGATCTCACTATTGTGAGATTAGCATACTCCAAGGCTTTGTCCCTGTTGGTAATTTTGGAAGTTAATCATCTTCTAGTAGCAGTCAGGCAGGTAGCAATTGTAACACAAACACTGCCACTGAAGTGTCTCAGGGATAGGTGCTCTATGTTGTAAATGTCTGCAGTTCCTGACAAGCTTTACTGCAGTGTAAATGTTATTACAACAAAAACATTCATTTGGAGTTGAAACTAGATAATCTTTGAGGTGCCTTTAAACCCAAGCCATTCTATGATTCTGTGAGTCAGAAAAATATCCCCTTCATAGGACTTACAGTTTGACAGTTGCAGCATATTTCGTCAGGAAAAGGGGTCTGTGAGTCCCAAGCATCTGTGCCCCATCTGTGGATTCCCATCTGTGAGTCCAAGGCAGTGAGTTTTTTCCTATTGGGGTGCATGGGGCACTGCCTGATCTTTGCATCCATCAATGCTCCCGTGTTTGCAACAGTGAAGTTCATACATCACTCCTACCGTGTAGCTCAGAAGGAGCAGAGTAACTGCCTGGAAAGAAACAAGATTGTTTTCCAGCTCCCTGTGCACAAAGCTGCATCTTTACAAGAATATCTTTTTTTCTTTTTTCTTATTTTCTCTTCTTTTTCCTTTTTTTTTTCCTTTTTTTAAATTTTTTTTCCTGAATGTATTAATGTCTGGATTTGGAAAAAGGCCAACTTAAAAATAGAGAATCATTTCTTAGGTAACAGTAGATTTTTTTTTTATTTTTTTATTTTTTACTATGGAAGAACATAGACTGTCTCTCATGTGGAATACCTGATACCGGACAGAACTGAAGTATTTATCCAACCATATCAGCTGCATTCAGTTCACTCCAGGGTAAAGTCCTCTTCAATACTGCTCCAGAAAAATGATACTGCTTATCAAAAGGAATTATCTAGATAATGTCATGACAGATACATGACAAACTTGCTTTCTCTTCACAAGTCTTAGGGCTAAGCAAATACAAATTCAGCCTCTTTCCCAAGGCAAAATGCAAGCTGGTTTTGCAGAGCCCAACAAAAGAAAAGTAGGCCGGTTTTTCAGACTGAGCTCAAATGCAGCACAAGGTAAAACTGGTACAGCGACAGCCTTCAGTGAATACCCTATATGACTGAAGTCTACAAATACCTGAAAGATTAGTACATTTGCTCCAATAAATATCTGAGATGGAAAAGTGAAATTTGAATAAAGTTAACTTGATCTCTGAACAACACTTTGACCACTGTATGATCTCTCTTAGCAGGTTGCACTGCAAGTGCTGAACAAATACACACTCCTGTTTACAGCCGTATGCTCTGAGATCCACGATTGGCCTGAACAATCCATCACAGCAGACCCTGCAATGTTCACACTGCTGCACTGAATTAATGCCACAGGGTTTGAATTACTAAAAGCAACAAGAAAAGTATAAACCTAAGGTAAGTATTTGGTAAATTTGCCTATTTTCAAAAATTTTTTCTACTTCAGAATTTTTTTACCACATATTTTCTAGCAGCAATTATTCCCTTTTCTTCCCCTGATAAAGAACACTTTACCTTTGCAAAATACAGACACCTCTTAGATCAAGACATTCCTGTAGTCCAAAGAGATTAAGACCACACTTAATGCAGAAACATTCTCAAATGTCATTTAATGGTGGTTTGGGAACAACCCAGTAATTGTAAAGCGACGATAATAATAATAATAACAATAACAATAGTTATGTCAGTATGGTAGCTGGTAGGGATGAGTACATTTAATAAATCTGATGAAAAGCATGAAATTTAATTAATGCAATTTGGCAAAATTCCGAGTTGTGTCAAGATACTGCAGCAGCCCAAGTCTGGGTTAACCCTATGAGGGCTGCTGAGGTGCAGCTCCATGCAATCAGGCCACTGTCCCTGACAGTTCTGAGCTTCTGAGCACCTCATCCTGCACTGTCTGAACCTCCACAGAGAAGAGTTGCTCTGGGTAAGAGATATAACGTAAATTCTCCCCAGAGGATGAGGTTTTGGAACAAATCGAGCTTAGGTGCCCTAAATGGCTCTGTGCAGGATTCAGTTTATCTGATTAAATATAGAGGACAGGAACATGCTTAATTCTAACACCCAAATGTCCTTCTCAAGTTAGACATCTACCTGAGATGCCACACGTTACCTTTCAGCCCATCCTGGATGTTTCCTCCTGCTGGGTGCTCAGAATGATGCCAGCTTATGGACAGTTTGTGATGTGGAAGAGGAGATAGACATAAGGAAGAGGCTTTACCCCTGGGTAGAAATAGGATGTTAAAACAGAAATGACAGCTCTTGCTCTTGCTCTTCCTCATCTTCTTCCTCTCCCTCTTCCTTTCCCTCTCCTTTTTCTTTTTTTCTTTTTTTTTTTTTTCAGAAAGAAATGGATTGGTAAGGCTTTGGTAACATACCCAGGTGTTAAACAAGAAGGTTGAGTTTCAGTCCTTACTTGTCAGTGATGCACATACAGAATTCAAAAGGAAGACGAAGCAAGAACCTGGGGAGTTTCCTGTTGTTGAGATCCATCACTTTCAAGCTGTTGTGCTAGTTCCTGCTCTGAGACCCTCCATCCCAACCGCTGAACAGTGCATCCTGAGAACTGTTGTGTTGCACTGTGGTCTTCCTCTCCTGGGACACAGGCTCTGGTCTCAAGCCTTATCTCCACAGGCAGGCAGGTGTTCATAGAGGATCAGCAGGGGACAGGAATCCGCTTGTAGGGGAACAAAGAAACAGGAAAGCAGAGTTGGGTATATGCTGCAAACTGGAGCTGCAGCATTGCCCATAATACTCTGCAGATAGAAAAATTTTAGTTTGGAGTTTCTCCTCTGTCCCCACAAAGGCCCATTACTCCAGCTCTCACAGGCTTACAGAGAGGAGTTCTTCCTCCCTCCTTACCATTCCTTTCCTCAAGAGCCCAGGACTATCAGATTCAGTAAGTGAAAAACTTGCAAATAGCACCATTTCATAGTATTTCAAGCCACGTTCCCTTACATATTTCAGATTCTAAGTTACTAACAGCTTGTGGGTTGTTTTTTTTCATCAGTACAAGATATTTTAATCTGTGTGGTGTACATTCATGTATATTCAGGCTCCCATACTTTTAAAAGACCACCAGGGAGACTTGCTAGCAATTTTCTACAGAGATGGAAGTGGAAATGGATGTGGATTGTTAATACCAGAATATCACCTGCCATCTGGATAGGCTTAACACATGATAAACTGTGAGGCTTGGACACAGATTTGTGGTGCTTGCAGAGATTGCTTAAAGCCTGTCTCTGTTGGCCTTGCCTGACTCTCATCCTGTGGAGTCTTTGCCTGTTTCCTTTTACAAGAAGAACACAGAACAACAATTGTGAGATGTAGCAGACTCAAATTTTTAACAATAAACTAGAAACAAGAATGGTTTTAGAGCTCTATTTTTAAATTCAGCTCTTGAAATTAAATTGCAGTGTTGCAGATTCATAGATTATGAAATAAAAATGGACAGCTGGGTTTGCCTACTTTTTACCTCCAGTATGACAAAGACCAAAAGTCTGTTATACTTCTGGTTTAGCTCCAAATCTCTTAGATCCTCTTGCTGCTGTATCACTTACCCAAAATATTCAGATATGGTTGTTGGGTTTTTGTTTTGTTTTGTTTTGTTTTGTTTTGTTTTCTTAAGGGGAATCCAGCAACACAATTTGATGCATTGATAAGGAGCTAATTGCTCTCACTGACAGAAAGTAAACCTAGCTCCAACTCTGAATTTATCCAAATTAAGCTTCAAACCATTGGAATGTGTTGTAACATTTTTACCAAAATGCAAGTATTATTAATTCCTCTCTCAAATTGCTTCTCCTACACTTGACCCATCTACCTCTTACTTCAATATCCAACTACAATATGGTTATAGTAGATGGCTAGGGGGTAGAAATAAAGCAGACTTTTTAAGACTAGTAATAATGCTTGTTTATAAGCTAAATTGATACTGTTGGGAAAAAAGGGAATTCAGGGCATGTACAAGTTCATGTGCGTGTTCAGGCATGTTCAAGATATGTACAAGTTCATTCATCTGTTCTTTCCAGTGGTATGAGTTAGACATAAAAATAACACTGCAAACTTTTCCTGGCCTGTGAAGTAAAAGTACATGACGTGTTGTAGTTGGTAATAACAAGAATGAATTTAAAGAAAGAAGCACCACCACTGTCATGACAGCTTTTCTCAGTGGTGAATAGATCAGAATGGGGAACAGGTTTCTGTTTTACTCAGACTCTCAGGTTCTGTAATGCATAGTGTTAATGTACTAAGAGGTTACATTTTTTTTACTTGGCGTTACTCCACAGTTCCTCATTTCAAACATCATGTTCTTTTCAGAGCCATTCCATCCTGGAACTCTGACTGTTCCAACACAGGTTTTTCATGTGCTCACTCCTTCCTTCACTCTGCCACTGATCCACACAGGCAGCTTCCCACTGCTATGCTATGTTACAACACTTGCTTACATTTGAATTAGCAAGAGATCCATTTGGCACTGGGTGGCAATCTACTCTCCGTGTTATTTATCTGTATAATCTCTCCAGTTTCATGATCACTTAATTTTTTATCCGTGATCATTTTGTATTTGATTAATGCAAATGCATTTCTGGAGGTATCTCAAAGGATTGTCTAGGCCGTATCCTTACTAAGAGACGGATGCACATAAACTTTGACTGTTCTGACATATGGCTTAGTCAGTTCTTAAAAACTTTCACAAAGAAACGGCAGCATCTCTAGGTATTCTCTTTGCACTGCATTTCCAAACACCTATTCTAAATCTTTTCCTTTCCACCGAGACAAATATTTCATAGCATGGCATTAAAAACTGATCCCTTAGGAGCTGACTAGGAAAACATAATTTCTGTGAGAATTCCCTGTTTGCAATTACAAGAAAGAAATTGTACTTTTTAAGCCACTCAACAAGCGCCATATTGAGTTTATTATCGTTTTATTTTCTTAATCAAAATTTTGTGAGGTACGAAGTCAAATGCCTAATAGTACTTGTGTGAACATTATTACCTTTATCAACCAAACACATGCAATATTTGAAAGCTAATGAGCTATCCAAGATATTTTCTTAATCATCCCTTTTCCTTTCCACCAGAAATACTCAAACCTAATCTCTCCCCTGCCAAGACCTTCCTCCAGCTCATTTGAAATATCTCTTATTTAGAAAACTACGGAGGAAAGGATTTTGTTCTGGAGAAGCAGGAAAGCAAAACTGGATTCCTGCTTTCCTCTTACCTCTTTCCATTGCCTACAAGAAAACAAGCCAGCTAAGTGGTACATACATGTAATTAAAGCAAAGCCATTTTGGAAATAATTCCATCTTACCCTAAAAAAGTGATATATTAGCTAGCAAATGATGTGTTTCAAAATTAGAGGTGTGCATAGGTTAAGTTAAAGTTGATTGTTAAAACATAAAAACTGTCAATTAAAAAACCCAACAACCCTACTAACTACTGCCATTTTCAGAACGAGTGAATGAGAACATCAAGTAATGAATTGAAATTAAGTTGTTTCTCAGTAATCACAGTCTATCTAATTTCTTCTCTCTTAAACATCTGTTACTTACACATTGAAGTAAGGGCAGTTAGACTAAAAGTATCTGTCCAGTATAGATTGCTACTGGAGAGCCTTTCCTACCAATGTGAAAATTTCCTATCACATGGAAGGGAAAAGGGAACCTCAAGTTAATTTTCTCCGGATATATTTTAACCATAAATTCAGTGTTTCCAGAGAGTACCCATACTGAATCAAATGCTTCAGAAAGAGAGGGAAAAAAAAAACCAGTTATTCATTATAGTTCTTTTTATTATATTCATTATAAAGTCACTTTCACTACATTCTTCTCCATGGTCTCTACTACAGATCTGGCTGGTATGAAGCCTGAATTTAGTGCAATGACACATAGTATAAGGCTTAGCTAGGAAGAGGTGATGAGCACCTGTATCAAAAGTAGTGGTTACCATAAAATGATACGTGTGTTAAATATTTACCAGATCTCAGTATTATTTTCCGCTCAAAGTTTAAGGATCTACTTAGTGTCCTCAGATTGATGATGTGATAACCCTTGGTAAATATTGGTTTTTAAATGGTGACCACTGTACAAATTTATACTTGCTAATGGGAAGGCCACAAATCAAACACTTCTAATTGAGCAAAATCAAAGCATTCATTCAGCTCACATATTTGACTTGACATATTGTGGCAGACACAATGCAGCTCCCAAGTGCTTCCCACCCAAACAATGCACATCATACCTCTGTGCAACATGGAGACTTAAGGTAAAGAATGAAAATGCTCATCATTATTCCTTGCATAATGCACACCTTTGTAAGAGGACAAATGAGATATTAACTGCTCTCATCGTCATATCTTCTCAGAATGCCACCACTCCTTTTCACTTTCTACTATAATTTTAGTATTTTTATGTGTATTCTTTCTTACTTCTGGGCAAAACAAAGGCATTTTTTTGTTAATAGCCCTGATTGCCAAGCTTTTCCTCAGAGCATCATCAGAATCTGTTCCTCATTTCCTCTCTTCAAAGACTCATTCAGAAGAGGGATTAAAGAGTCAACCAGACATTGTTGGGCTATATTTCTGGATGGCAGAAAGTGAGGTTTAGGACCTGAAGAGAACAGATATCAGCCACACAGCTTGAAGGGGCTTCACAGCTACTGCAAAAAGGCTTTGAAGCAAGGTTGGTGAGACCATCTGTGTGCTTGTTGCCACACTAATCTGCACTTGTACAGAGTTACACTGCATTTTATGCAGAGTGGGAAAGAATTCACTGTGCAAATGATGTAGAGTTACTTATTGGGTGTAAATGAGTTGCCCATGTTCCAAGACTACTTAACATGTTGTAGGCTGCACTGTGCAAGATTCTTCATTTTAAATGCATAGAATTGAAGAGATTGTGAGATTATTTAGAGAAACTGCTTGTATACTGCTGGCCCTTAAATTTCACCCACTTACCCTCAGACTGAGCACCCCAATTAAGGCTGGAGTATATCTTCCAAAAAGACATCTTGAATTGAGATTAGTTGAATTCTCTCTCTCTCTCAAAAAAAAAAAAAAAAAAAAAGGAAAATCTACAACTTTCTTTAGAATTTTATCAGCCTGTGCATCACTGCTCTGGCACTTCAAGCACAGTGACAGTCAAAGCTGAAAAATTGTTCCTATACTAGGATACACAGAAGAAGCAAATCTGTCTCAGCAAAATTTGGTTAATATTAACCAAAAACAAAACAAAACCAAACCTCATTGGATATTTATAATGCAAGTATTTATTAAGAGCTTTATACCCAGAAAGAAGAAAGTTATTTAGAAAATTGTCATAACTAGATAGAGCAGGAGGATCTCAAATCAGATTTACCTATTCTGCCAGTATCTACTAAGACAGAAAAGAGATACTGAAAAAATATTGAGACTTGGGCAATTATTGCCTTGCTAAGTTCACATATTCTTATTCCATTGTAGATCTTATGTGTGGAAGGAATAAATATAGCCTGAGATAGTAAATCAGATACCTTCAGGCCAGGTATACTTATAGATGGAACCTTCCAAGAGGAGCTTGTCTCAATAAAACCATGCTTTACCTCAACCCTTCACCTTGCCCTTCAGAGAAGCTTCTTTGGAAAGACATCTGATGTCTGAAATGAATTTTATGTTGCATAGGTGTCTGCTACAGCTTGGTTCTGTAGTTTAAGATCCCTCAGTATACTTCATTCACAATTTGCCCTGTATTTCAAAGATGGCTTCCAATGACAAAAAGAAAAAAACAAACCAAAACAACAAAAACAAAAGCTAAACAAAACAAAACAAAACAAAAAAAACACACCTGAGTATTGGTAACTGCTGTGTACCAGGCAGCCATCTGGGCTCTTTTGTTCAAGCAGGATCTCCACTGGACCTCTAACTTCTAAAGGCGCTTCTAGCTTCTGTCTGCACAGAAAGTAGTTGCAGCAAACGATCAATTAGCTACCAAGAACATTACTGGGGTGTTTCCGATGTTGCTGATGCCACAAATTACAATCCATTGTTACATTTTCATAAAGAGGGATAGATTGTATATTTGCATAAAAATATGGGTCACTGGTATGAGAACATTAACAGGTGCTTCTAACAATCTGATTGTTTTCCTAGACAGTAATTATGTGTTATCAAAACCTATAGCATTGTCCTAGTGGTGATTTTGCTTGAAATACTGAAGCTGGAGGGGATTAAAAAAAAAAAAAAGAGCTCCTTTTATGAATGGAAAAGCTGAGCAACTTTTTCTTCAGCAAATCTATTAGGTCTCATGGTCAGAAAAGCTGGCTGGTGAGCAGAAGTGTTTTTTCTAGAGCTGGGTAGCGGTTGGAAGTTCAATCCTTCTGTTTCACTTCTGGGGACAAGTCTCCCACAAAGCACACATGTTGCAGAGCCAGGAGAGAAACCTAGAAGCTTGGCTGACAAAGTCTGGGGAGGTTGTGACTGCTGGAAAGCATACACTTCAGATTGTGTTAGACTTGCAGAAACTCTTTGGCAGAAAATCTTGTGGAGCTCAAGGCTTTCAGAATCCCTACAAGTGTATTACTGAAGATGCTTAAGTCTTTCCAGCTCAGCCCTGGCTTTCCCAAGGTTTTGTTACTGATCCATCTGGGGACCACCAACTGACAGACCTGGTGGGAACTTCCCTGCACAACTCTGTGAGTAGATGTCTTTGGAGAGGCTGAGGAGTTGAATTCATAACCCAAACTGTGAACTTCACACACAGAAAAAAAAAGTTTTCAAAGTCTATGAGAGGTCTCAAAATCTTCTGCAGCAGATACTGACTAGAGCACTACAAATGCAGGACTACAGCAGGCAAGAACAATAACACAGAGACATTACACAAAACCATCACACGTTTATGTATGAAAAGCACAGAAAACTGGTAATGTCTAAAGGAAAAAATATCTCTGTATCTGTAAGTGGAGGGCTCATCAGCTCCTCGCTAAACATTGGTCTGAAGCCTGAGCAATAACTTCATATGCAAAGGATATTCTTTCATCTCCTGCATAACTGTGGGCTGGGATATGTTTCCAAACTTCACACTTATTTGTAATAAAGCCACAGTTATTATTAGCAAGTTTGAATCTGAACCTTTTCATCAGATTGAATATATGCATTATGAGTGTTTTTTTGTGTGTATATGCAGGGCAGAAACTGTACAATGCGTGTTGATATCACCTTGCCTTGTTAAACTGTGAAGGTTATTTTGCATATGAGCTTAGTTAATAGATGTTGTATCTGCTAGATGATTATGTTTTTCCAACTTTTATCATTCTGTTCTATTTTTGTCTTATCTTTGTACATTTATTCTGTGTTCTCTATGGAGAAAACCTTACACATTCCTGACATCCTCTTTTCCTTTTTTTTCACTCCTAGTTTGATTCTACACAAGTGAGACACAGAAATTATTATTATTTGTTAGTGCCACTTAATATTTCTCTAGACTATTTTCTTTACATTCTCTCCTCTAAGTTACTTATCTATGGATGCATATACACATACCTACATACAGGTTTACTAAAAATATGGAAATTATTTTCACGGATCAAAATATCTGTCTATTGGTGAAGTAAATCAGAAAGCTTAATCATCAGTTGCGATGAAATCTTGACTCTACTGAAATAGGAAGATAAATGCTATCTTGGACTTCAGTTCAACTAAGATTTTAAATAGCCCTCATGTACTGTTAATTTTTGACAGATTGAACTTTGGTATGTATAGTCATGTTAATGCAGTAATATTAGATGTACCCATTATTAAGGATTAAGGATACTTTGCAGGTCACTTTCCTTGTGGCTTGAAAGAGCTTTGGATTTTTGTTCATGAAGGTAATTCTTTACAGTACCTATGGACTTCCAAGAATGGTTAAGTAAATATACATTAAATTTTATATGGACGTATGAATTCTGAGTTTATAGTTGAAAGTATGACACTTTCCTTCCCCCAGCCCTCCTACTCTCCATATTACAGAATAGCTGTGGGGTTTTGCATGGTTCCTTTACATGCCAAAGCATAGGGAATTGGTTAGGTTTTCTGATTTGTGATTTTGCAGATTCAACAGCCATATTAAACTATCCAAGTTTCATCATGTCAATTTTGCTGTATGCAAATCAAGACCAACATTATTCACAATACTTCCTTGAAAGTCTTAACAATTACATGTGAGTATAGCACACAAATTGATCTGGAATTTAGAAAAGTTGTTAAAACAAGCCCACAATTATTCTTAGGTCAAAGAAAATCTAATGTAAAGACAATATAAATTCAGTGGTTACTTATGTCAACCGTTTGTTTCATTTTTTTCTCTTGAAGATGTAGCTGGTGAAAAATATTATTTAACTGGTGAGAAATCTATGGTGGTTGAAATATTTGCAGCAATCTGGACAAAAGCTTGCTCTTTGGAGTCTTAATTTTCCTTGAATATTTGTAGGGGCAGCAATTGTCTTAAACTGTCATAGGGGTTTTAATCCAATGACACAAATTATTTCATTTCTCCTGAGAAAATGGTTTTCTAGAGTCTTGTTAGAACTATCCATATTGTGAGATTATGAATTTCACAGTCAGGAAATGCAAACATATTTTCTGAGTAGCAGCACTGAATACTTTGTCTTCTTACATTAAACCCATTCCCATTAAACCAACAGTTATGACCCTATTATTGCTGAGACAGCCAATGAAGAATGCTTAGCCACACAGAGCTCTTTAGTCATCTGATTGGATAACTTCGAGATATTTGGTGTAGATCTAAACAGTTGGACAGACCACGACAAACAAAAAATTGGCAAGCAGTACTGAAGAACACAGACATATTTTGGACCTTATCTCCTTCCTAAGAGAATGCATTTCTGCTCTTCAGACTTCACTTAGAACAGAAGAGCAATCTCAACAACTTTACCTGTGTTGTTTTGTTTTTTTTCCTGATTATAAAACATTTTTTTAATAATTCTGAAATGTAAAAATAGCCAAAGGTCAGCCGAAGTAACAAGAAAATGGTGTGTCTCTTTTTCCATTCCTCTTTCTCATTTTTCAACGAGCTTCATTTTTTTTTTTTCTGCATAAAAGCTACTGCAGAGTTTTGCAGCACTTGAGTTGTCTGCCAAAACAGTTTTCAGTTGGGTGCTGTCAAGAGTACTGGGTATCCACATCTGTGACATGTATGTGTCAGACACAGTGCATATGAGAGAACACAATTTCTTAGTGCTCAGTGGGAGCCCAGAATCCTACCAGAGCTCAAGGCTAATGCAGCCAGGATCTCTTGATGGTGAATTTGCAATGTTGACTGACAGTACCCTGCAGGACCAGACTGAGGAGAAGGGTGAACTGTATCTACAGTGTTTGTTTTCACCTCCAACTTTCACCTCTACCTTTTGGCAGTGACCATCTCAGAGAGCATCAGTTCTCAGTTTCAGTCACCCAAAATGTTCCTCACTTTCTCCAAATAAACTCCCTCCTCTTTCGATAGCAGTATGTCTAAGTTTTAATCCATTACTGACCTTGGACTCGCTATAACCTTTGCATGCTACCCGCCTCTGAAATAAGCATCTAATTTTTCATTCCTCTATACAAGACTAAATATTTAGTTTAATTATTTGTGGGTGACCATCCATTCTTAATTAGCTAAGGAAATCAATATTTATTGTATTTGCAGAAAACAATATTTAAGGCTGGAACATCTCATGAATGAAACAAAACCCCATTTCAGTATTTCTTCACATTTGCTCAGTATTAGGTCAACTTTATGACACCATTTAATCATTTTAAATTGCCGAACTGGAGATTTTCCAAATTTCCCTAATTTGAAGTCGCAAAAATTTTAACTATGTCCCAAAGCACCCTCTTCATATATTCTCTCTCTGAGTATATATGTTAATGTGCATTAATTATACTCTGTCTAAGTACTGTACATGTCTCTAACATGAGGATTCTACATTACAGTGAAGGATTATTGTACTTTCTAGGCCCACTGCAGCTACAGAAGCTTCAATCACTTTAATATATTTTATAACAAGTAGCATTTAATTAACAGTACATCTACTGTCTAAGTGAGGGATCCATTCTTGCACAAGTTTAGTCACACAATTTTGTGCACTATGAACAGCTCTGTGGAACTGGTTGTTATATTAAAGAATAGGATTCTCAAACTCTACTGTGTGACACAACTGGTAGTGCAGATTTCCAAGAGAGGAACAGAACTACAGTTAGGGAAAATAAAATATTATGGACAGGATCAGGAGATTAATTTCATTTTTGCCCACATTTAAATAGAATAGATCTGCTTGTAGATACTAATTTATTTGGGTACCTGACTTTTTTGATATACTTCAAGTAGGAAGCATATTAAACTGCTACCTGCACTACTCTTGCAGGAGTTGTTTACAATGACTGCAGTGTTGCCAGTAGAGCTTTGTTCAGCAATACAACTTCCGGTACTTTGAAGGAGAACATTTTAGAGGTATTTTCAGTTATTTTAAAAATAGATAAATAAATAAATTGAAGAATCTTTTGGAGCTTCAAGAAAAGACAATATTGAACTTAAAAAAAACTTTCTTACTCTACTACCAAAACTGCATGCATTGCACGTCTGTTCCCTCCATGGATTTCCTGGAAATTCTTCACACCAGATACAAAATGTCCTCAACCAAAAGGCTGTAA
This sequence comes from Cyrtonyx montezumae, assembly GCF_038088225.1. Classification (NCBI taxonomy): domain Eukaryota; kingdom Metazoa; phylum Chordata; class Aves; order Galliformes; family Odontophoridae; genus Cyrtonyx; species Cyrtonyx montezumae. The sequence goes on along the minus strand of NW_027072034.1, from coordinate 32,585,726 downwards.
AAAGCATTGCAGTGTAGTCCAGAGTATGTTCAATTTCTTGCTGATTGTTTTCTGCCTAGCTTGGGGGCTTTGGTCATTCTTTGCAACAGAGATGTGGGATTGTGGAAAAGGGAGCTGTAGCTCCAGTACTGAGCCAGCATAGTGTAGGATGAGGCTGCAACAAATGCAAAGTAGTATGATGCTGTACTAAAACTTATTCTGTTAGAAGCTGGAATTACTAAAGGACACTAAAATAGAAAGGACCCATTGTGTTAACTGTAGGTGACAGCTGAATTTCAACATTCAGTCCGCATGTGCATTTGTATGTGTATTTAGCCAAAAGTCTTAACACCTTTCCTTTGGAAGGAATTTAGTGTCTTCACATTGGTATCAGAATGCAAACTATCAGTATGCACACGCTGCTTGAAAAATAACTGCTGAATCTTATTGTTAAACCACTAGGTGGAGATGTAGGTTTACCATGCTAGGATTGCAACAAGGCTTTAGAAGGGGCAAGATTGAAAAATGCCTCTTAAAAAAAAAATTACAAGATTGATAAATTATGTATCTTGTTGGTTACAAATTCCAACATATCTTTGAAGAAGGAAAAAATGGGAAAAAACTAAATGCTCCGTTGTAAAATTGTCCAAGCAAATTATTATTTTTTAAGACACAAGTTCTGATGTTTAAGACTGAGAGAATAATCGCTTCATGTTCTAAATTGTCTGCTGCCAATACACACACATTTTCCTTTATTCTCCTACCAGCTGCTAGCTCATGCTATCAGTGGTCAGGAACAAACAAACAGAAACTACCCCTAAATTTTTTAGCCAGCTTTCAAACTTTCAAACTGGTGGAAATGTGCCAGCAACTGGCAGATTTCTGGACTGTTTGCTCAAGTTGAGGGAATTACTTTTAATTCCAGGACTTTTTTGACATTCTGATATCAGTATAAGACGTTAAAAGCAAAGCATGCTATTCTGAGTTGCTGTCTTTAAAATAAGACCCATTCCTTTCTGTCTTTCTGCCACGTGTGCCTCATCATATAAAGAGAAAATCAGAAATAAAACAAAACAGTTGTTTATGTGTACCGCTTCCACTTTGCTTTTGCATAAACCTTCTCTATCTCCAGTCGTTATCTCTGTGCATTCCCACAGCAGACACCAGGAATCTGGGCATTTTCCAGCAGGGAAGAGTCATTCGGAATTAATTCTTCCATATTTCTCCTCATAATGAAACTCTCCTGCAGCTCCTGGTATTTTTCTGGTGTATAGAAAAACAAATGCTATCTTGACTTCCACCCCTCTGCACCAAAAATAAATTAACTAATGTATTCTACTCTGCCTTCAAATCCATCTAAAGGCTCTGTACCCTTCTTCTATTCTTATTTTTTTATTTTCTTATTATAACTTTCTAAGACTTGTTAGAGAGGATTTGGGAACAAATCGACCTCCTTTTCAAACCTGAGGGAAATAAATATGTGTCAGATATTGCTCCGGAGAAGATCAGCATCATCATATAAGTGACCTCTCCTTTTCTGTAACCTTGAATATGGACCTGCTTTTAGTGTGTCCGATTTAATACTATTTACTACAAGTTCTGAAATTCTTCTAATAGTGTATGTAAGACTAATGTGTCAGATCATACATTGGTTCTAGCTTAGTTCTTTCTCATTTCTGGCAAAGCCTTCTTGTTTTGTGTCAAAAACTGAGGAATAGTACTTCAGAAATAAAAGCTGAGAATTGAAGTATTTTAGATCCAAATTTCCAGCGATGTGATTATTTCCACCAGTACTTGAAATGTTTAGGGTTATTTCCAGGGAGGACATCTGAAATTGGAATAACAACGAAGTATAAGAGCGAATTTAAGTCAAAAGGGAGGCATTTCTCTTTCTGCTAGATAACTGTAAAGACCTCACCATCAGGCAAACTCCCAGAACTGGTGATGCAGGGTCCTGCAACTACATTCAACATATGCAAGGAGAAAGGCAGGCTCTTGGGAAGATAAACAATGAAGCTCTTCTGAAAGCTAAACTCCTGGAAGGGGAACAGTTATAGTAAGAAACATGAGGAAAGGCACCTTTCTGAACAAGCACTGTTCAAATTTTGCAGAAGGTGCATCCCCACATCCTAAGAATAATATTTCTACATATTCTTCCCCACAGCAGTACCTCCCATTTATTGGGAAGTTAATTATGAAATGGGAACTCTGTTTTCTATATAAAGACTACAATATTTACAGTTATTCAGGACTAAGTACTTCAGGTTTTGTCCATTGAAAATAACATAAATGTGTTTGAGGATTACAACAAAGCCTAAAAGCTAGCAAGCGCCAGGTAGAGCAGTGGAAAGCAGAAAAGCAAAAGGAAACATGATGACTGTGTGATTTATTAGTATTATAAAAATGCCTGTCATTTTAGAAATACGCACATCAAGCAACTTACATAGGCCAAAGTTCTCACGTACAGCAAGACAGAAATACAGAAATAAAGCTCTGGGTGAGATAGAAACGGTAGGGTTAAAGCTGCAATTTGCTAAGCACTGTTTTCATGGGGGGACCCTCTGCACCTTTTGCAAAGCAGGAAGCCACCGAAGTGAGAGCGTTTCTGCAGGCGGAGGGCAGCCAGCCTGCCTCCCGGATAACGTTCTAGCCCCATCCCAACTAAAACTCGGGTTGGCACTAATCCGGTTCAGATCCTCATCTTGACCAGCCCCCTCGTTTGGCCTCCTCAGCCGAGATTCTGTCCAGCTTTTCATCCTATATTAGCTCTGAATGCTTCCTAATCAGTTACAGATTGAGCAGGAAAACCAAGAGTCCCCACGTTAAGCAGCATTTTCTCCTCAAATGTTGCATATGAAGTTCTCCTTAAAAAGCATTTCCTACTGCGGTCACACACAGCTACTGATGTACTTGCTGAAATAACCCAGCACAGAATTAAGATCCTTCCGACAGTCAGGGAAAAGAAAGATTTCATTCAACTTAATCCTAATGAAAAAAAAAAGAAAATTAAAAAAAAAAATAGTGTCTGACAGGAGTCTCTTTTGCTGCTAATCAGTAACATTGTGTTTTAACCCTTTATGTGCTGTAGCTCAAGCCCACTTTGGAGCACACCTTTTTTAAATGACAGGACAAATTACAAATAAATTACAAATAATAAATGGAAAAAGGAAGGATTGGTTGTCTGGTTTTAGGATTTATCTGGCAGCATTAAAGCTGCAGGGTGCCTGGGTTCCCAGTTTCTCAGTGGGAAATATCCCCCCTGCAGCCAAACCTCCTCCCTGTCCTCAGCTGTCCCCGTAAAACTATTTCACTGGGATTGCTTGACTAGTTTAATGCATCTCTTGCTCAGTTGTCTCTGGTTTTAGGATCTTATACATGCACATGTGCACTCACAGGCACATACGTCCGCACATCAGTTTGCAGCCACTGTAACAAGCTGGAGTACATGAGGGGACAACCACCCTCCAAAGGTAAAATGTAGGAAAGCAGGTGTCTCCCCCACGCTGAAACCCCTCCACCTTTAGATGAGAACGCATTTGAACAAAACATGATGTCATTCATCTTATATGGCTATTTGTCGATCATAGCTCCTGGAAGGATAAGCAAACCCCATGGAAAGACATTTATCTAAATTATCCTGATAAAATGCTATCACACCACAGGGAAAGAAAAATGAGGCAGAATGCTAGTTTGTACACAGATGCTCTTCAATTATACTATCCTGGAGGAAAATCATGACGTGGGGTTGAACTACACGTAATAAAAGTTGGAGCTCCCTTAAAAAGATATAATACTTTCCCTAAGCGAAGTTTCTCCTTTGTGGGAATGTAGGTGTTTAGGGAACAAACAAACAAAAAAAAAACAAACGACGAAAAAAAGATTAAAAATATGAACTGCCTCTCCCATTCAAACAGCACATAGTTAGTGTTTGTGACTTTTCCCTTGACAACTAGATAAGAAGATAAATGCATAGTTTCTCTTAATTAGCCTTTCTTAATTAAAAACACCAGAGGTATTTGTGATCATAATGAACTCTTCTGACAGAATGGTCACTTGTTCTTTGGGATGTCAGTCCAGGAAAATTAGATTTTTTTTTTTTAAACGGGGGATAAATTCTGTGCTAAGAAAGATTCTGTGCTAATAAATGATGCCTGCAGAAGCAGTGTCCCCTTGGTTTTATCTGAATGAGATGGATGTGTATCTTGCGGTTTTTAGAATGGTGTGGGGCAGTATTAGCCATCATTAGCACCCCAGTATGGATCCAATTCACTAATTACTTATGCTGTCTTGGTTCACTGAGATTTAAGTACCAAGTCAATCCCATTATCTGCAGTCTCCCAAGCTTGCCAGAGTCATCCGTCTTTTATGGAAAAAAAGCACAAGGGTTATCAATAGGACCCTGAAATACTTGGGATTTTCCCACTTCAGGAGGAGGCAAGATTAGTCCTGACTAAAGTCACATCTTCTCTAAGCTGCTACTTGGGATGTGATAAAAGTGAATGCTGACAATTATCCATAACTACGTGAAGAGCAGGAGCGAGGGGGAAGCAGGCAGGAGCAGTGAGGAGAGGAGCCTGCCACACACGCCTGCATCTGTCCTACGGTTGCAGGCAGCTTTCCGTGCCACCTCCGAGCTACAAATTACAATTCGTCTGTTACAAGCACGCGATAATGTAGTCAGGAATCAGAAATTAAAATATTCCACAGGCCTCGGGCCTCCTCCAAGAGAAAGGGAGAAGGAGAGGGGCTGAGGGAGAGAAGGAGGGAGAGGGAGACGGAGGAGCGGAGCAAGCCCCCGCGCTGTTTGTGCCCTCCCTCCTGCATCCTACATGTTTAATGTCTGCGGCAGCGCCGAGGCCTTGTCTGTTTGGGACGGTTGATTGACATCTGCTCTGCCGAGAGGAAGGAACTGGCAGCTATTGGCAGCACTGTCACGTTCATTTGCACACTTTATGAAGCAGCAGTGTGGCTACTAATACAAAAAGAAATCTTCTAAGCAGCATGACATCTCTTGGAATGGAATATTTGTCTTTACAAATGATTGCACTGCTGCCAGTACTTGACATGGTGCTCGCAAACATGTGTAATTGTTGGAAGTGTAATGATGATTATTTGCATATTTAATGTTCAAACAAGTACTGGAGAAGCAACTTAGACTAAACCTTTTATGGGGAGGATTTAAATATGTTCAGCATCAGCCTGATGAGTCCCAGAAAGGAGTCAGGGTCTGAGGGGAGAGCTGGTGTGCACCGCTGCCATAGGAAAGGGAGTTCAGAAGTCACGTTGGAATCTGCTGCTCAGACATTTTATAGGTTTATTTTGAGACGAATTTCATATGAATTCCTCTCCCATTCATTTTAATTGCTCAAAATTATATTTAAATGTAATTATACGAAAATTTAGGAATGGTCTATTTATCATGTGTCTGAAATCAGCCAAACAGCGAACTGAGGAAAGCAGATCAGCAAGCACATGTTCACCAGTGACATCAGTTCACAGCAAGCCTGCACATGATGGCAAAAGCACTTGTTTTAACTCTTTGGCATGAGTGTGAGATGGGTACAGGTCATAGAAGGGAGACTTAGAAACCTCATTTCCTGGGCTGAAAGCACAGTGCTGAACATTTGACCAAGAAATCAGAGCCATAGCCAGGCTGACATAAAAGGACTTTCCTTCCAGTAGAAAGACCTCTTCTTTCTGCCTCAGAGACAGAATCTTCATTTTCCTTTTACATTCAAGATTTTTAGATTAGTTTTGTGACGCAGAGATCTAGCTGACACATAGATCTCTGCATCTCACTCCCCCACTATAAGGGGCCCTTATAGCATGCATGACACACACATGGGCATGCACAGTTGCAAATAAAAAGGGCTCTCCAAAACAGCAAAAGGGAATAATACCTTTGAAGATAGTATTCAGCCTCTGGGAAGGAAGCACACTGGTTTTATCAGTGGAATAATTTCAGATAATACAGCTACATGGATAGCAATCTAGCTCTTCACCCCTAGTGAAGAATTTCTTTAACTGAGAACTTTATTTTCCAATTATTATTATTATTTTTTAATCTTCAAGACAGGTCTTCTCTAAGTTGAAACCTTTCCTTAAATACTTTTCCTTTTAGTTTTCATCTCTCCAGCCTACCCCAACTTTCCTGCTTTCTTCTTCCTTTTCCTCTCTGTCTTGGTCTCTCTTTGTGATCTATTGTGGATCATTTCAGTACCAAGAGATTTATCATCACCAAATCCTGCATTGTTTGAGGGGCAGCACAATAAACGTGACTCAATTATCATGCTGTAAATTGATTTACAAAAAAAAAATCTGATGGATGAATAGAGACTGAATATCTTTGTCTCTGACCCTGTCGTACCATCAGCAATTCTCTGGCAGGACTCCCACTTGATTGACAATACAGCTAATGAACACTGTCTTAGGCCATGTAATGATTTACCTGCCATGAACAAGGTTTGGCAACGCTACCTTTGCATACCTGTCAAATAATTAATCCTTTAAAAAACAGATATATTGTTTTGAAGCATGAAAGTGCCTGGAAATTAATAGAAATGTGGAGGTATAAGATAAATACATGTCTGCTCATTAAGCTAATCAGGATTGTTTTTTTGCTTATCTTGTTCCAAAGGCACTCCCCCTCTATTTATTATAGCCACCTGTTGTCTCATCCTTGCAGGAAGCCAATATCTTCCTTTATCCAACCAGTTCCTACCTTATGAGATACATCTGCCAATAACCAGAACAGAAAGTAGGAAGTTGATTGTGTCTGTACTTGCTCTTCCCACCTGAAAATAAATTGGGATTCACCCCCCTCATTGCTCTCGTGCTCAGCCAATCTACTTGCTTTGTTTTGCCTTTTAATAAGCTGAAATTAAAAACAAAAAAGAACAAACAAACAAACAAAACTTTATATGGAATATGTAGCTCACTGGCCTCAGGACTCTACCTCCAGACACTAATCAACCATACAAGATGAGGAAAAATATCTGGATACAAAGGATCTCCTTTTCTATCACGGATACATGTGGGACTGCCTAGTGCCTAAGTGGGATTCTAGAACAAGGTTGATCTATATCACATTGCTAGCAATAAGAAGTGTCACGAAATGGAAGAGTCATTCAAACCTGTTTGCCAGCTTATTGAGCACTGCTCATTGTGGGTCAATAGATAATACAGATGCCTTCCACTCGTCTGAAGCAGTCTTGTACTTTTGCAAATAGCTAAATTCCTGCCTAAAAAGTGAGAATGGGTGTATGAACAGTGGAGGGTGCTAGGAAAAGTGATGGTGAGGAGTTGGGCTCATAAAAGAAACTGTTAAACTGCAAAGTTGAGTTTAGTTCCTTATGAAATTCTTTGAAGAAGCAAAAGTATTTAAAAAACATATGACAATAATTAGCAGAATTTCTTTGGGGATTTGTTTGCTTGACCTTAGCCTTTTAATCTGTCAAAGTATGCTAATAAGCTTGACAGACAGAATGATAAAATGTGGAGACAGATGAACTAACTGAGAAAACATCAGTACAATACTGAATATACTTGTGGAAAAAAAAAAAAAAAGAAAGAGTGCAATTAAACATTACCTCCAGGCTTTGATGACATGCTTACTATCATGGCAAAGTTGCTTCCAAATTTGGAAGGAGTGTATACTTGAGGTCGCTATCATTGTGTCTGGCATCTCTGATGATTTTACTCTGAATAGAGGGACATCCTTCTAAGTTAATCTTCCCTCTTAAATTTCAATCTAATGTACTGAAACACTGTTTTCCATATGTTGTTGTACTACTGGGGATTTCAACAAGCCATGACTGTCTGTTCATAGCTTGAGAATCTTACTGTTGGTGAACAAATAGGCGAGAGATTTCTTTCTGCCTCGAAGACCTGTGAAGAGGCTTCCCCCAATTTCCAGTGGGATTTTTTTTTTATTTTATTTTATTGATTTCTTTTTTCTCTTCTGTGAGATCTTTCAAGCTGTCTGTGTGAATATTATGAGAAAGATGGTCTCCAGAATCAATGATCACTTTTAAGAAGTAGTCTATTCTTCATTAACTATGAGTTGCTCAGTTTCTCAGTGTGAGGTAAAAGGCAGGAGGTAAAAGAACGTGAGACACTTCTTTTAGCATAGAGGGAAGTAAGTTTAATTTTATTTATTTTTTTCTTTCTTAAATAACTGTTTCTATCTTAAACCAAAAAGAGTTGTGGTGACGCTGGAATAAGATCATATCATAACAACAGGCATATTGAAATGTGTTGCCTGCCCTCACGTGTAACGCTTCTCAACCTCTTCTGTTCAAGAGGACTTCGAAAGCTGCCTGATTATGAAGATTTGTTTTCCATCAGTATCACCTATCTCTAGAATGCCAGAGAGCCCTTCTGCAAAATCAGAAACATGATGCTGTCACGTTCCTAAGCAAAAGAGTAGTCATTCCCACTTTTACTCAGTAAACAAGGTATAAAGAAGTTAAAATTTTCCCTGGCCTGATTTGGCCATATTCTCATACACAGAGACCTTGTTCCTCCTGAAAGAGGAGTTACAAATTACTGAAATAGCAGAAATTAACTGAGGCACATCTTCTTGAGATATCCTGCTGCCATAGCTATAAACCAAGAAATTAAACATAAATCAGGATGTAGACTCCTCTTTGCCGCATGACTAAGTTGGGTAACTCACTTCCATAAAGTGAGACTGTGAAGGAGTTCTTCAAAATAATATGTTTGCACATTGTATATCAGTGTATCTTATTTCCTGACAGGACATCTGATATTTCGTTTTTCCATACAGTCAAATGAAGCTTGACATTTAAAACTCCCCTTTTCCAATGACTGAGCTACCCACCCTACTTAAGCTCCCTAAAAATATTCGGAAAATGAAACATAGACATGTCTTAGCAGCCAGAAGTGTGTCTGAAATTACTGCCTTTGCAAAGCTCTTACATTTAGTCAACTTTATAATCACTTAAAGAGCTCATCCAAGCTTCAATTTTAAAAAATGTAGCTAAAGGCTTTCTTACTCTCTCTGAGCCAGATGCACAATTACAAGCCAGAAATTAAGGCCAATTAAAATAAAAAAATGTGAACACACGTTCTAGTGGAAGGAGGCATCTAGGGCCTGCATTAAGGAACTGACTGACCTGTTATATTCAGTGTGTGGCAATGGTCTTCATACCAACACCCTGAAATGAAGGACGATGCTCCATATAGGGCATAGGGCACACCCGCATTATGCTTTTTGTTAGCGACACGTGGTTGGACTTGAGGGCACTGAGGGTCTTTTCCAACCTAAATGATTATATCATTCTGTGATTACATAGAAGCTGAATGCACCAATACTGTGATATAGTGAGTGACACGGAACCATTTGCCGAGCGCAGGTAGGGGCTGCTGGGACCAAACATCTAAATGACATTGTTTGTTTCTTCACAGTCGGTTGAGTTTCACCAGCAGAACATGGCACAGGTCTGTGCATCACCGCAGTGGGCCACGGCAGATGCGCCCACCTCTAAGCTGGATGCAGCCCTCTTAAAGCCAAAGTTTTGGAGGGCGGCGGCTGAGCGAGCAGCAGGGCAGCTCCAAGCCGGGCTTCCTCCGAGCCAGGAGATGGAGAAGCATCTCCGCATAGGGCAGCCCTTCACGCTCCGGGGGCCGCCAGCCGCAGCACCCCGGCCCCGTGCAGCCGAAGGGATGATCCGCGCCCGCCGCCGGCCGCAGGGGGATGCGGGGCGGGGGGAGCCGGGGCCGGGGGGGCCCGGGGCGGGGTGGCGGCGTCTTTTCTCCCCGGCGGCTTGGAGAGGTGGGCCGGGGCTTTCAGAGGGGCTGACAGATCTGAAGTTTTGGAGGCTGAATGAAAGAAACACTCGGCTAACAAAACAGTGCGCCACAGAAGAAGTTTCATCTGGTCTGGCCAAATCCCTCCTTTCTTTCCATCTTTTCTCTCCTAATAACAGCTGCCCTCTCATTCCCTGTTACTCCGCTGTGAAGAACAAAACCTCCCTCTGACTATCTGTTTTTCTTTTCTTCCCCAGAGTAGGTCTCATTACTGGTGATTAGCAGATGATTAAAACCAATTCAGCTTCCCCCAGTAGATATTTTCTCCCTGTTTGTGACTAACGCGTCAGTCTTCAATGAACGTGCTCCTAAGCTTATTAACGGGCTCAGAGGATTAGCTGCCACCGAGCGCCGCCGCTCCGATATTGTGATGCAGCGAGTGACATGGAACCATTTGCCGAGCGCAGGCAGGGCCGCTGGGACCAAATATCTAAATCACAATTTTAGTTTCCGCGCAGAGCGAGGCTGGGGCGGGGGCGAGGGGGGAATCCTGACGATAATTACAAAAATCAGGCGTTTGGCGAAGTCTGAAAATAGCCTTCAACTTATGGGCAGCGCCACGGCTCTTCGGGGAGAACAAAAACCAACTTCACCCTCCCCCCAAAACCGGAGCCCAACCCAGCCATAAAATATAGGGCTTCCTCCATAGGGAGATTCGTTGATGTGAAGCCCAAAAGGGACCCTTAGAGCATGCAGGCCATTCTCGGGGTTATATACGTAGGTGTAGGCGCGTATCAAATCTATCTGCTGCCCGCGTATTACTATGTAAAACCCCAGCCCGCAGCACTCGCACAGCAGAGATTAGAGCGGGATGCAAAATAAGAAGCTTCTCTTTATCCCACCCACCCCTTTAAAAACGACCAGGCTTAACTATAACTTCATAGCTAAT